>NC_089521.1:27072866-27767371 GCF_963924715.1 Thunnus thynnus | reverse complement strand
TTGCCAGAAATGTACTGATCCTGGTTACTGATGCGTGACAGAGCTGGGAATGGAAAATTTGGCTCAGCTCTGTTCCAGACACACACACAGGAGATAAAGTCAGGGGGAAATTGGACACTGGCATGGAAAAATAAGACACGGGGTACAACACCGGAGCCGTTTGTTTGGCAGAAGAAAAAAAAAGACAACTGTGACAACAGAGCCCGAGACACTGTGCTGTAATTTTCTGGTGTCAGAGAAATATTCTGCTCCGTTCCTTTCTGCTTACCAGTTATTTGTTATCCTTCGAGCGCTCTTGCAAGATGTACTTTAGTGATTATAATTCCAAACTGCCTTGTGTCTTCATCTTTGACCCTTTCTTGCGTACCCTTTTTCCTCAAATAGTGACTCGGGCCTTTATTTACCTCAACCGCAGAGGTTACCAGGCCTTTATTGGAAGCAGGTTTATATTAGAGAGACGTCTTTATTTCTAATTTCCTCTGTTTGATAAGAATTTTGCTCATATTTGCTCAAAACCTCCTTGTTTTCTGATCTACTTCCATTTGCTCTGTTAAATTTTTGTTACTGCATAACCAGTAATCCATTCACTCTGACATGTGGAACAATAATTCTGGCGCTTTTGTCAGCACACCACTTAGCTGTAGCATGTTTATGGATGCATGCTCGCTGTCTTAGCCAAGTTACCCTGGTCATCCATTCTCATGTAGTGTCACTGCTGTCTTTATTATTAAAATATGCGCCATTATCCCCGTATTTAAACGATAACGCGTCTCCTCCGTCCCCCTCCCGTCTCTGTGATGGTCGGCTAGAGGGCTACGCATGTACTCATAACTACTAGATATGATTAACTAGCATGCACATTATATAGCAGGCACCAGGAGTTTATTCCTTGTTTTTTCCCTGGCCTGTTTTATTTATCTGTTTGTGTCAACAACACCCTCAGCCATTATCTAAGACCAGGCTTTAATTCACTATCGTCTTTTAATTGAGGAAATACAATAAAGCACAATTAAGTGATATGTGGGCGGCACTGATAATACTGGCTGATCATACAGGAACAAATGCATGAATGGAGGTTTTAATTACTCTGCAGCAAAGGATAGATTTCTCCACACATATAAAGATTTCACAAGAAAGTCTGGATGAGAATCAAATGTTCTGATGTAATATACATACATTTATTACATGTTTCATGTGGTAATACACCCTGACGTCATTACACATGGATTTATTGATGTGAAGCTGAATCGGCACTTTGAGACACTTGACTCTTTTTGTAAAACTATTTTGATGGATGGCCTTTATAGCAGTGGTTCTGTGTTCATCTCTCTGAGTTTACCTGCTGACCCAGTTGGGCGGGACGCCGTGCAAGGCGAAAAGGGTGAACTGGAGGTGGTCTGTAGTTCCAGAGGCTTCTTTGCTGCTCATCCCCCCCTCCACGGTGTCTCCGTCTGCAGAGTTGGGCAGGGGAGGCGAGCAGTAGGAGGTGGATGGCGGGCAGAAGGAACGCAGGTAGAGCTTGGCCAAGTCGTAGACAGCCTGTGTTAGCAGGGACATGCTCTCCTCCACGGGACTGAGGTGACCTGTCAGGGTCAGGTAGGGGTCAGTGTGGGGATATCACGGTAATACTTGTCACTAGAAATTCACTGTTTCTGCTAAGTCGCTCTCATTCAGTCACAAGGGATCACCATCACCATTTTTAGCACTACAATGAATTCCAGGCAGTGATGTAGATGTTTTACACAAATTAATTTTGGGGAAAAAAAAGAGCAATGGAATCAGATTGGTATCCAGTATCTGCAGATATCCTGAGTTTTGGCATCAGAATCAATATCTGGAGAGAAAAGGTTGGATGGTACATCCATAGATGACACTGCAGATATTGTAAATGCATCAAATTAGAACGGCTGAATGAAAAAAAGTCACTTTCAATATGATTTTATTCATCTTGCAAGAAAAGGTTTATGCTTGCTCAAAGGATGAAAAACTTTGTTAAAATATTATGTACAAGCACTGGACTAATGACACGAGCCTTTTAAAAGATTTACTTTAAGTTTGATCACAAAAGAAAAACAGCTGTGAACACTCAAAAATGCTGCTGCAGGCAGAGAATTGCTTTCTTTTTGTCTTTGGACAGCAAGTAATACGGAAAAAATATTACTATCATTTTTTATTATTGTAAAGGGAAACAAAGTGAGTGTACTGGAATTAGTGCAGTGTCTAGACTATGTTTGTAAGATTCTTACCATTTGATGATTGACCAGATGATGTGGATCCCATCTACAAGGTAAAACAAGTTGGGTCTCAGAAAGACAATCATACATGTTAAACAACACTATGTATGAACATGTGAGAACGTGTGAGCTAACCTTGGGTGAGCGTGTCCTGGGTAAGTTGACAGAGTGTCGCAGCCTTTTGACCGCCTCTGTGATGGCCTGGGTCTCCACTTCATCCAGAGCGCAGCACAGGTTCTTCACAGTCTGCACCACCCGGTCTACTGTTTTATACTGGGTGCTCTGAATACAGAGATACAGAGCAGGTTGGTATAGCATGTGCGTTACAACTGTATCATTCTTCACATACTCATAATGGCTTGTTGTGACAAGGATATCCTCCTCAACTGTACTTTTGTTTTCAGTTTGGTTTCAAACAGTCGAACCGATTGTTAAACTCACGAACGACACATGAGGAGGCCTTTGTGAGAGAACTACCGACAATTCATCAAACAGATTCGAATCTGCTCGGCGTTTCCAAATACAACCGGCTAACTGTGCGCACGTCGGTGTAAAAAAGGCTCAGAACAGCATGCGAAAAGTACATTAATTACTGTACTCGCTACGATTCAGTCGTGGCTCGTTCGAATAAATATCGATGCCATCCTCAGGTTGAAGTTGGGTTGAAGCTGGGTGAAGTTTAGCCTCCTGTTTTCATACAGTCTGCATTCAATTACTTCACAAAAACCCAAACTGGCGGAAAAACAGATGTGCCATTTCCAGAAAGCATGCCTTCTGAATGAATGTTGTGGTCTACTAACATTTGTGTGTGAAGTATTTGATTCGACACAAAAACCTTCAGGAGAGTTGATAAAAAAAAAAAAAAATCTTTCATTACTATTCAATTAAAGTCTATTGCATTCAGATGTAGCATCAGAGATGGGACCCAGAGGCTAAATTAGACTCAACACAGAGGGTAGCGACACACTACTCCGTTTCAAAAATCAAAACCCTCCTACACATTACACTGCAGATACTGAATATGACGTATAACTTGCTGTTATACAACTATAAGTTCATATTGTCATGTTGTAAAGTTGACGAACTGAGGGACAGGCGAGCAATTCACACTGCAATGGCAAATTTCCAGACTTGATTGTTGTGTGTTTTCCAAACTTAAGACCTGCAAATCATCAAAATCATTTTCCATCCTATTCCCCTTAACTTTCCAGACCTGCACAGGGACCACATGTACCTCGTTTTGTAGGTAGATGCTGACTTGATTGTGATAGCCTTCCAGATAGTCGGCCAGGCCTTGTCTGGAGGAAGACACAGGGAGAGGTAAGGAATGAAGAGGGAGACTGTAAAGTATTTGACTTATTATCAGTGTTGATCAGATCAGGACAGAGAACACAAAGTACTTTCGTTAAAAGGGAAATTTTGCCACGTTTTATGCGGCTCTCCAATCAGTGTTGATGGTAAATGTAGGCAATTGAAGCCTGAATGAGAAAGCTGAGTTTTCCTGCTGGTGGAGCTGTGCCAGCAGTGCCTACATGTACCAGGATGCATTGCATGTGAGCTTTTTCCTCTTGCATGGCTAATGCAGCCTCGGCCTCGCTCTGCCGCATTTCTTCGATCATATACTCTGGCTTGAATAAATACGGCTGATTATCTGAGTCAGCTCAAACACTGTAAAATGTATCCTCATCCATAACATCCTCTGCACTCATATTTTGGGATGCCATTTTCACTGTTGGAGATGTAGTTAGTTTGCAATAAAAGCGAAGAGAACAAGGAAGTTTTGTTTTTGAGTGGCATCTAGAGCACACCCCCTGGCTACCCAGAGGCGTAGACTAGAAATCCAAACTGAGATACCCTGCTGTTCTTCCTTGTCTCCAACTACGTCACTGTACACGTCAAATGACGGCGCTGCTGCCGGAAGAATAACAGATTTTGCAGCTGCACCCCAGAACATTGCTATCAACTGCAGGCAATCCCTTATTCAGACAGCTAGAGATAAGGTTGAAAATCAGCGAAATGGTCCTTTAACCAAAAATAACTTGCCATTACTGTAGGTCTGTAAAATATTTTTGTAAAATAAAAGTAAATAAGCTGTATGTAATTTAGACAAATAAATAAGCTGTATGTAATTAAGAAAAATAAATAAGCTGTATGTAATATAGAAAGAGCATACAGAGTTGAAACAGCACAGTCAGATTAGCTGTCATAATACTACAGATAAAAATACTATTTCCAGAAGCAGTAGCCGCCCTTATTTATTCATCCCTCATCAAGTCCGCACAATAAACTTAACAAAATATGTTTAGCACACAAACTAAGAAACCGTGTAAACTTGTATATCTTTATCTTGGATAAATCTCTGAAAGGAGTCAGACGAGTTCCTTCATAACACTGCAACTGTATTCTAACAGTGTTTCCTATTAATTACCTACTAATTACCTAATTTGTTCTGCCACAGTTTCATAATGAACCCGAAATTATTTTTACACCTTTCATTTCTCGTCAGTACATTCCTTCATACCTGGTGACATTCTCCTTGAACGGCCTCTCCACCTGACCCAGGTACTTCTCTAAGTGTATTGGAGCGTTATCATCTTCCGCCTGAGAAAAAAAACCAAACAGTTAAGATTTACCAACCGAGCACATAGAAACGGTCAAGTGAGCGGGTGCCTAGCCCCTGAGGGATACATCATCATCATAAACCAAAGACCATCACATCAGCCAATGAGGATTAACGGTGGGTGGATGCTTCCAGTGCTTCAAACAGCGGGACAGAGGTTAAAACACTGAATCTTAGTGGCACAACTTGAAAATGTATTATTTCACTGTTTGGTAAAATTTCCCCCATAAAGTTCATATGAGCTCAACATGATAGAATGACTTACGTTGCGCGCCAAGTCCCTTCTCATGGTGGAGTGAGAGAGAAGTTGTAATGTGATCTCATTCTCCCACTTCCTGCAGTTCTGGACGTACTCGTGGCTGCCTAGGCTGTGTTTACTATGGCACAGGACAACAGAGAAGCAATATTTATGAGAATCACACTTTACTGTACGTTAAGGATGATAATGAGGGCTTATTGAGAAAAAAAAGGAACAATGCAGAGATTAATAACTCCTTCAGCGAAGTGGATTGTTTTTCACAATTAAGGTCAGAGTTGATTATCCCTCTTATACCATTACATTACCATTACAGTAATGTAAAATAACTATTGCTTAGTTTATATTTTGGGGGATTACACTATTTACACCGTGTGACGTGTGTTTATTTTGAAAAATCTCTCCCCAATCAGAATCAAAAACCTTTCTACGGCTGTGATATAATGCAGTTTTACCCGTAACCAGAGACCAAAATTAGCTTTCGGGCTCCGCTGCCAAGATCTGATGTGTAAAAAGCACTTCCTGCCAAGAATATCCACAACAAGGGGCGAGTTATACACTATCTCACAGACTGCTCGGGTTTAAATGCTTTGTGTAACGTCAACGTTGTGTAAGCTGTGGTTTGACTGGATCACATCCAGTGAGAGGTTACTGTGGGGACAATATTTTGAGAACAAAATGACAAAAAGCCTGTATAGAAGGATTACAGTTGCTACTGTTTTAACTATATCGCTGGTGTGGCTGAGACTCTAAATGATCTGCAGGAAACAAGTAACGTTTGTGATTTGGCAGATGTGTCATAGCTTCAGGCCTCATCCTGAGAGGGCTTTATTTACCATGATTACAGGTAGGGCTGGGCATTTAATTAAATTTTATTTTCAATTACTTTTGGCTTCCAACGAATATGAAAACAAGATAATAGAGATAAAACGATTATTATTGTGCTGCATACTGTTTCGCAACAATGCCCCCGTTTTGTCTTGTGTGCCGCTTCATTCACAAAACAAGGAAGTGCTCTAGTATCGACTTAGGACCAGTTGAGGGTGAGGGGAGGACATTTCTCTTTGTTTGCTATGAAACAATCAGGAAATAACGTTTTATTTCTCTCCTTTTTCGGCATTGTTCACGCTACCGCTGCTCCCTCTCTTCATTCACTCTCGAGCTCGCTTGACCAGAACTGCTCTCTCTCTCTCTCAACAAAGGCCAACTTTACATTTAACATTATCAAACGTTAGGAGTTTTCAGTAGGTTGTGGCAGAGCACGGCAACACAGTTGATCTTATTTTGATCTAATTTATTTTTATATAATTTAAATGTCTATATAATTATATATATATATATATTATATTATATATTATCTAATTTTTTTTACGTTTATTTGTTTTCAGTGGACTTATACTGAAAGTTGAAGGAAATCCACTGTTAAAAAGAAAAGTTTTTTGTTTTGTTTTTTAAAAGGTCAATAAATGCATGATGTTTCAAAAGTCAATGAGTGATCTTGTTAAATAATCGTGATCTCAACACTGACACATTTTTGCTATAATTGAGCAGCACTAATTACAGGTACAGCAGTGATGTAATCATTGGAGGCATCCGTTATAGTCATGACTTACAAGTCTTTATACAATGCCTCCCAGTCTATGAATAGGGTTTGCAAGTTTTTCCTCAGTGTACAGCGGACCAAAATGAGGACAAAAAAAGCAAAAGAGATCCCTAATTATCTCCATGGTTACCACAAGAATTGACAAAAACAAATAAAGCACTGCTTGCAGTGATTTACGGGCACTCTCAGTATGGCTAGTGCATGGTTATGAAGATTAGTAACAGTATATGGTCGCACAGCATACAAAAACACTCATCTCTTCAGCCGGTCATAATGCTGAACGACAGGTCAAATATGCAGCTTTTTGGTTGTACTGGTGCCTTTAAATCCTGATATGGGAGTAAACCATTCCCATGTATCCCAGATTAGAGGGAGAGGTGAATTTCCATGGTGGCTGAGGGCAGAGGCGGGGCAAGATGTAGAAACATCCGCCAGTCCTTTTTGTGCATGATTTTGAGGCGATGCCAAATAAAGAGCGATTGGGAAAATATAGTGAGAGGGAAACTAGTGACGGGAGGCAAAAGAAAACAAATCTATTTAAAACCCTGCGCATTATAAACTAAAATGGCAGGTCAGCATGGAAAAAGTTGTCCCCCCCCCCACCATTTCCTAGGAGGCTTGTGTTTTGGAGATGCATAGTAATAATTTTTCATGTTGTGTGTACTCACTTCTGCAGCACCTCCTCCTGGCCGCAGACTTTGAGCAGGTAGCTGGAGAAGTCGACCTGGTCCAGGTCGTCGTGGACCCAGCAGAGAGTCTGACTGATCAACAACTCCACCGGAGAACTCACTGAGGAAGGAGGAAGGGATGGAGGGACAGAAAGATCAGGGATATTGATGGACAGAAAGGGAACCACATGAGATAGATAGGGAGGGGAGGGAGGAGGCAGTGAAGGGGAAAAGCCAAAAAAGGGAGGGACAGTCGGTGAAAAACAGATTGTGAGAATGATGAGAGGGGAGAAAAGGGAATGACAGAAGAGAGCAAAAAAAAAAAAAAAAAAAAAAGGGGCGTAATAGGAGTGAGATAAAATGCTTTTAAGCCAAATGGATTAACTGCTCTACATAACATTCCTCAGCTACAGCAAAACTAAAATCAAGTGGGAAGCAACACGATACAAGAAGAGACTTTGTGGTGGTCTGAGTCAATGAACTGAGGAATTTGGAGCACCTCAAACACCCTTTTTTCCAAGAGTGAATTTGACATCTGACACATGTACAAATCACATTAGAAGGGGTCAGTACTATGTAACTGTACCATGTACAGTTTTTTGGGCTGTTAATAGACACACGTTTGCCGCTGTGGGAACTGAACTGTAGACCTTAACAGTTATTGGAATTCCTCTCCAACCGCCAACCATCCTGCAATGTTTTGAACGGCTCATATCTCGTTTCAAAATCAAACCTGTTCTCGAAAATCAAAGGAATTACAGCGGTGTGTTATGGAACGCTATTAAGTGGGAGGATTTGGGGTCAGCTTTAGGTGTTTGTGTATACTCCCGATATCTGATGTGTTCGGCCAGAAGGGAGGACCGGGCGGAGAACGAAACCCGACACAAGGCAGATTATTCTGCTGTTTAGCTGCTTTTACAGTGGGTTTAGCATGATCTTAACCTTGCCTATACACAAACACCGGGCAGACAGATACAAAGACACTTTGAAACATCTCTTTGGACTAAGCACACATACACACACACACTCAGAGTTATTAGCTAGATGTTCATATAGACACACAGAGAGAGGGAGAGACCACCCCTGGCTCCAGCAATAACAAACCTCCACCCTTCAAAGGAATGGCGGGTCTTTCCTTACTGCTTAGACTAGTAGCTTTAGCTTCATGGTCGTGTGTGGCGGCGGTGTTGGTGGTGGTGGTGGTGCTTGTGCTGGTGCTAGTGGCGGTCGCTGGGGTTGTACATGTGGTGGGGTATTTTGCAACAAAGCAATTAGACAAGCCATGCCTCATTTTGTGAGCTCTCTGAAGTGGTGAGGGAATTCCCAGCAGGGCATTTTTGAGGGCAACATTTAAAAAGAGAGAGAGAAAATTCCTCCGTCGCATGCTATTTACCGTTTCACACATGTTGGGGGAATGTTTGGTTGGCGTGGCCGCGCAAAAAATATTGATGGGCAATTTGACACAAACACGCACACACGTCTAGGGGACTAGGAAGTAACCGGGGATGTTTATTAAACTACCACAATACCGCAGAGATAAGCAGCCAATAAGTGACTCTCGATACAGGTCCAACCAGCTACCGGTGTAGTGTAGGGTCCACAGTCGGAGGGCTTGCAAGAGTAAAAGAAATAAAACATTCGGCACATGTTAAATCCACAGGACCGACGTTGTGAAGTTGTAAAGGAAGGAAGTATTTAATTCCTCTGTGACTCAGAGCTAACGATTTCTGCTTCTGTAACGTGTTTAACAGTCGAACACAGATACCGAGACGAGACGAGACACATTAGAGTGGATGGAAAACAATAATTAGGAGCAAAAAGAACAACTTAACAGTAAAAGAAAAAAGGCGTCAGAAAAGGGAAAGCATGGAAACTCCTAATCAAGGCATATTAGCCTCGATGACTCCATGATGCAACGGACTTACCTCATGCATTCCTATCTCCCTCAGTTTAACGGTCTCTCACATCCGTTGCATCGCTGAGCTCTCACCTACAGTTGCAAAATCTCCTGCATGTTCTGCTGCATGAATGCCAAACTATAACTGGATACATCATCACTTTAAGTTTTAGCATTGCGGAGTAGCTGTTGTAGCTTTTTAAAGCCTTACATGAGCCAATTAGGCCTGTGTGTGTATTTATTTAGCATCCTTCTCCACCAGTGTCAAAAAGTCAAATTCCAGCATATTTATCATACTCAGAGTCTGAGTACAATATCAGAGATGAGAAACAAATACATCCAATTCTATTTCCATCTGCTCCTTTATCTCCTACTTTCTCCGTAATTCTCATCCTTCACCATCTCAGTTTATCTTTATAAATTCATAACTCCCCCCCCCCCTTCTCTCCATCTATATTTCTTTTTCTCTGCTTCTACTCTCCCTTCCTTCTTATTTCTACACTTTTCCCCTCTGTCACTCGCTCCATCTCTCTCCCCCTCTCTTGCCACAGTATGTGAGGAATCCCCGGAAGCCGATTAGTTCGCAGCCAAGCCCTGAAAGAATCAGTTGTCTTCCTTTCTCTCCGCTCGCCAGAAACAGGGCAAAGACAAGGGATGATATAACAGGATGACACCAGCAATAATCACAACATTTCTGACCTTCCTAACCTCCTTTTTTTGTACTGTTGGGCAATATAATTGAACATTTCATCAAGCCGGTCATGCAAAACCTATATGACTCTTCGCTCAAAACTTTTTTCACAGAATTACACAAGACAAACAGCTGCAAGGACATGTAATAACCTTTTGTAACATTGATAAAACTTCATACAATTGAGCCACAGCAGATAAGTTAGAAAGAAAGTAAGACGAGAAGTGTAAGAAAGAAAAAGTGAAGAAGGACAGAGGTGATCCAGACAAGAGAGACAAGATCTGTATATCTTAAGTGTCATGTCTGTACAGACTCTGCAGTGATGATAGGGCTGAGATATTTTGGAGAGCAAGAAAAAGAGGAAGAGGAGAGAGAGAGAGAGATGAAGACGTGCAGCAAGGAAAAAAGGGAGGAGAACAAGAATGTACTGTATGAGAGAGAAGGGGAGAAACTAGAGATAGGAAGAGTGAGACAGCAAAAGTATAATGGGAACAAAAAAAAAAAGGAGGAAGGCAGGAGAACAAGCAAGAGAGAGAGAGAGAGAGAGAGAGACAGAAAAAGAAATGAAGAATGAGAGAAAAGGGGGAGAATGCAAAAAAGAGGAGTACCCATCCTGACCTCTGTCTCTCTCCCTCCTTCTATACAGGCTACAAGGAGAACTGAGGCCTATTGTTCCTCAGAGCAGATTCATGTCCAACCAGAGGAATCCAAACACCAACTAAAGTGGGTCAACAAGCTGCCAACAACATAGGAAGTCGACGAGGAAACAACGAAACAGACATCATACTAGGAAAAGAGGGAAGTCAATGAGCAGAAAGTGCCTAGAAAGATGACCCGGGCGTCGGGATTAAAAAAAAAAAGGAGGTGAAGCAGGAAGATGAGGAAAACCAGGAATCGACATGGGAAGCACATTTTTAGGATGTAGAACGAGGAAAGCGGGATGTAAACTTTCTATAGGCTGTTGCTGTTGAATCCGGCTGCACCGAGTGATGTCTGGGTCAGTAGGGCAGCTGTTGCACACACACACACACACACACACACACACAGAGTGCTGAGGACTTGATTACATATAAGAATATAAGAGCTCTTACATAAGAAACAATTGTCAGTGGGGTTTCCAGTAATATATACAGACAATAAAACATGTCCAGATAGCAGACATCCTTATCCAGGCTCATGTCAGAGCACACACACACACACACACACACACACACACACACACACACACACACACACACACACACACACACACACACACACACACACACACACACACACACAGGCCTAATGCTTCATGGACACAGAAAGACAGCGGTGAACTTGGTCACACAGTTGGGAATATATGTCAAACACAAAAAGCCCACTGAATTAGCTGACGGCCTCCAGTGCGCTTGGCTTCAGATTCCACAAGACGTGCCAGTCACAGCGCTTGTAGTAGTGTGTATATAACAAGGAATTAGCCAATAACGGCTCCCCAAACATCCCTGGAAGGAAACCAAAATTCTTAGTGTGCCCTAGGACAAAAAAACAAAAACAAAACAAAACTACACTCCGGTCCCTTTTGCCCAACATGGCTACACCATGCTGAGGGGACAAACCTTTATTTGTGTGGAAAAGGAACGTAGTGTACTTCCCACGACAGAAAAAATGAAAAGAAAAAAGAAAAAATGAGGTGGGGAGGGGGTGAAGACTTTGGCAGCTGTGAATGTCGTTTCCTCCTTCAGTGCTCTCTTATCTGCAATCTGAGCTACTCACTCTTAAAGGCAAAGGGTGTACAGTTTCTTTTTTGGCTGACTTGAATGCAATGGTATATCATCTGTTGTTTTTTTTCCCTCTGTAATCCTGTTAGGAGCTGATTCAAATGTGGCTCATTTTACACATTTTTATCTACGGATGCTTACCGTCACAGGTGAAGGTTACCGGCTGCTGAGATTCAGAGATTTCAATAGAAACCTTGACAGAGCAGCTTGTGTCACCTCCGCTGTCTCTCTGGGTGATGACAGGACTGAGGACGTAGCCGGGGTTGGTGGACATGTCGCCGTGCGGGAATTTGGTGCGCAGGCTGGATGCAAAAAAAAAAAAAAATCACAACAGAGACAAAGTCAGCAAACACATTTATTTTTTCATATTTGCAAACAGATTAGGAGCAGGCAGGAGCAGCGAGCCTGGCATATGGATCAGATTGTTTGGATGAGAGTATTGGATAATTGGACATAGGGGAGAAACAGAGCAGGGAGATCAAGATGTTATGCAGATAAGGTCATAGAAAATCTTTTGTAATTTACAATTTCTACTCTTTTCTGCCAAGTTTAAATATCTTGCACGCATAATATTCATCAATCTGCCTGTACTGTTCGTTCTCTGATTTTGTTGGCTTGAGAATCTGGGAGGGTGAAAGACGACAAACTTATGAAATTACTTTTACAATATTTTCATTTAAACCCTTGTGAGAGGTTCACTTCTTTTTAATTGTACGCTATGTACCAACAGGCAGGCAGGGAAGTTGCCGGGCAGGCGGCGGGCGTCGACTGTTATCGTAATGAAAGTGGAGTCCCTGAGCGCAGTTTCATCATCGCTCCACCCAAACTAACTACTGGAGTGAGAGATTCTGTACAAGCTCAGGAAATAAATGGACATGCAAAACATGCAATTATGTGTGTATATATATATAAATATATGCATGAAGATGTGTAAGTATGCATTTACAAACACACAAACAAAAAAAAGGGGAAAAAAGGCATTAACAGTAGTGCATTTTTTCAGCATGACTTTTAAGCAATGGTGCAGGATTTCTTTTTGTTTAATTAGTCTTTTTTATGTTGTTATATTGATTTTTTTTTAAAAATCTGCAGCCCTACAGATGTATCATATCATATCATATATTATAAAACAATAACATCCAAAACAAAATGCATTGTAATGTTATGGTGGCAACATTATTCAATTCAATTCAATTCAACTACAGGGCACTTATCATATGACTTGTAACCTTACATGCTTGTATCTGGAAGATCCAACATCTGGTTAGTCCATTTTTTGCCAGTAAGGGGGGAGGATACAAGAAGACACTACAGGCAGTAAGGTGGTTATATCACCAGACAATTAACACTCACTTTGGCTCACTTTTCTGATGGCTAAGTGTCTGATATGCCTTGATCATAGGTGTTGATTAATGCAAATCTATCTACAAAATCTTTAAAAAGGTAACATTTGGTGTTTTTTTTAAACACAGGCTAAATTGTGTTTTTATTTAAGTACTTTTCATCCACTGGAGGTTAGTGTGACACAATAATGTTCCGTTTTTATTACTTATATATATGTATCTTACTACAAGTGTTCAATTTTAAATTTATAGGTGACACATCAAGCACATTTCCAGGTTTATGTTTTTATTCTGGAGAGTAGAACTGATATATCTATCTATCTGTGTTATTTACAGTTGAAAAAAAACTCCATATTTATCTTATACTGGTCTTTTATGCAGCCCCTCAGTTCAGCCTCTGTCTGAAACAGGCTGTTTTAGCTCCTGTCTCTTTAAGGCCCGCCTCCTGATAGGCCAACTCTGTTTTGATTGGCCAGCAACCAGAAGCTTCTTGCATTTCCGGAGGCTAAGTAAACAAAACTATAGTAGCAGGATATCACTTCTTTTTGTCATTCTTTACTTGAAATGGAAACTTCTCAGATATGTTTGTTCATGTTTGAGCCTGAATCTGAACTGAAATATGCGAGTGGACGACACAAACTACCTGTGGAGCAACAATTTCGAGGAAGGCTACGGAACGGACGGCTGTTTGTGGGAATGCTCGAACGATCTGATGTCATTGCAGGGAGGAAGTTGAGGTAACATTGGAAATGAAGCGCTCAGAGCAGGCTGAGGCCCTGGCTTTTGATTTGTAGGGAGCATTTTTACATATGTTTCCCTGAAGTTTTGGAACTTTGACCATGTTTAACATAGACATCCAACATCATAACAGTATAAAAATAACAGAAAATCAAAAAAAAGCATGTTATGTCCCCTTTAAAACCACATGACAAGCTGCAAAACTCGTTCCCTGCAGGTGGCACAAGTGTCAGAATCGTAGCCTTTACTTTCCTTGACCGTAGATTTGCAACATCGACATCTTAAAAGGTCTTAACTAACTTTTTAATTGCAATCTTTTCCTAGAGGTGGCACAGCTTGGCAGGTGTAGAACTGGTCTAAATGTGAGATTGTGAGTGATTTAAAAGCCGGTTCCAATAGGTGCATCATATGTTACAATTGTTACAAAGCAAACAGGCAAAGAAGCCGAAGGAGAGCTTTATTTTGATGCCATCAGAAAAGGATCTTACGTTGCTACGTCTTCACAGAAGGCGACAACCTCCAGGTTCTGAGCGTCTTGTTCCTCCAAGGCGGCATTCTTCACCAAACCTTTTCCTTTTCCCTTGTCCTGCAGGAGCCGAAGCCAGCCAAGACAGACACACAGAAACATATGTACAAAGAGTCAGTAGACAAGAAAAATACGTATGATATTACAGCTTACATACTTAAAACAGGAGTAGCCCAAATGAAGACAGATAGTGATATATATGAAAGGACTGGCTGTGAGAGGCGACGGTGAAGGTCTTTATAATGATTTGTGTTTGGGGATTATTGAAAGGGCAGTTTTATTAAAAACACCTCAGTGCTATGAATCCTACTGAGTGAATAAACATGTCAGCGAGGGCAAAGGCTCGACACCCACAGAGCTTTTAAGCTATTTTATACCCATCTGTCTGAAATTGGGGGAAATCGTTACTTTAACATTTAATTAAGATTTAGCTTTAAATTTGGATTAGATCAGTCTCTCTGGCACACACTATAATAGTTTGTTCACTAGCTAAACTGGCTTTCTCATGCACCGTTAAAAGTTTCACAGTAGATGGAAAAAATATTTTAATTAAATATATTTTCACCCATAAACATCCAAAGAACTGAATTGACAGAGTTGTAAATCTCTCTCACACACTCCAATCCAGAGACAGATCCCTCGGGAGCTGTCTCTGGATTGGAGAGATTCCTGAAGGATGGCCCGCTGCCGGGAACTCGCAGTTACACTCTGCTTTTTTTTTTTTTTTTTTTTTTTTTGCTGCTGTCTGCCTGCCAGTAGCTGAGGAATGTGCTTCCTGTGGCACAGGAAATGAGAAGCAAAAAGAGCCCCGCCCCTTCCTGTACCAGGCTCTGGACTGCCTGCAAAAATGCTCAGTCATGGCTTGGAAATCTATGACTCTGACATCACTTCCAACGAGGGAGAGAGGTCTGAAGACAGGGCAGCGGAGGAAGAGAAGAAAAGAGGGGGAGAGAGAGAGAGAGAGAGAGAGAGAGAGGGTGAAAGAAATGCTTGGAATGTCGTAATAATAGTCTGTTCCTCCCCTGAGACACTTCTTCTGAACCCAGAGCTTTCTGATGAACCCGTAGGGGCGTACAGCTGGTTTTTTTATGTGCGACGACAATGAAACAGGACAACTAAAAAAAGACTTCCTGAAGATTACTTGCTTGGCGTCGCCAGTTTTTAAAAATGGCTGTGAACTTTACTGTTATGCTGTCACGAGTGGTTCTTGCAACACGTCTTGAGGGTTATAAAGGGCCCAGTAAAATTCCTACATCTTTATCTGTCCTCAAATTCATTTGTTTTAGAATCACACCTTAAATTATGCTTCAAATTATACAATGTTGAGAGCGTTTAATACCACCGGGTGCTATTCTCTGAAGTCAAGCGTTTAATTGAATCATTAAAGAAGATCATACGGGTTTAAATTACACAACACAAACCAACAAATACACCACATCAGGGCTCTAACTAACGAGTATATTCATTGTCAACTATCATGATTATTTTCTCAAATAGCAGGTTGTGTGTTTGGTCTATTAAATGTCAGAAAATAGTGAAAATTGCCGGTTTCCCAGAGCCCAAGGTCACTTCTTAAAAATGTGTTGTTTTATCCAAAACTTTCAATTTACGATTATATAAAACAAAGAAAAAGCAGCAAATTGTCAAACTGGAGAGAATAAAACCAGAGAATAACTAGTTGAATCAACATGAAAACTAATCAACTGCGTAATCATTTCAGCTCTACACAAAATCTCTGGAGACCTGGTGGTTCAAACACATCATCATATGACCACAATGCCGCTGGTTTGATTCTGACCAGGGACTTTTTCATGCTGAACCACTCTCTCTCTCTCTCTCTCTCTCTCCTCCATGTTTTCTGTCAACTGTCACGTCCCAATAAAGGCAAAATATTGGGAAAAAAAAAATCAAAAATATAATTTACACCCCGACTGTGCAGCTCCCAAAGAGCAGAGACCTCTTCTTCAAAGCGGTTTGAGCTGACCCGACATAACACCAGGAGATATAAATCTCTAAGTCAGCGTGGTGCTTTGGAAAGGAGGCTGAGCTCGACACCGAACCACCTGCGTCTGTCAGCGAGGGAAGAGAGGAGACCGAGATCCTGTCTGCACAAATGATGTCTCAGATTTTCAAAAGATTTTTGGTCGGCCTTCAAAACGCAGTTAGTGGCTCGATGTGACCGTCTGTTTAGCCCGTATTACTCCGTATTTAAAGATTAGTACTCACAACAAACACAAGAATGAAGCACGTGGCATTGTTACTCTACATGTGCCATCAATAACATGTTTTATTCAAAGCTTCTTTTAATAAGTGGAAATTATTGATTTTCATTTTCAGACTGTTAAGCTTTCCAGAGGCGCCTTTGGGAAAGAAAGGAAGAGAAAGACAAAGTGAAAACAACAACAACAAAAAAAGAGAGAGTCATCGAAGGAGAGAAAAAGGAGGAACAAAGTAAGGATGTAAGAGACTAAAGGGGAAAAACATAGAAAGTCAGCGAGAAGCAGAAAAGAGTCTACGAGAGCACATTAGCGGTGTTTATGTTTGGAGTCAGGATCGCTTCAGCAAAAACAAACACGGGCAGATAATCCGATGAGGCCGCGTTAGCCCGATCGTCACACTACAACACGCACGCGCGCGCGCGCGCGCGCACACGCACACACACACACACACACACACACACACACACACACACACACACACACACACACACACACACACACACACAAAAACGCGCTCAGCGGGGCAGTACGGCGGGACAGGCCCGTCTTTGTTTCACTCTATCGATTTTGTTGGACCTCGGACAGAGAGCTCCTGGTGTCTGAAGTCATGGGAACGGCTTCATATGATTCACACGTTGACTAATCCTTCATCCCTTTCTCTGCCTTCGCTGTGATGCGTCACACCCTTTGACTGGAAGACCGGGAACACAAAGTACAACGTGAGGGAAGGATATAGCGACGACTAATTCTTCAGGGTCAGATAGTATCCTGTGGTACGTGACAAACAGGGCGGATCATCATGAACGGAAAGCACAGGTTATCTTTGTAATGATCGGAGGTTTAGGATTAAACCCATCACATCTCTCACTTCCTAGATGAACCCCAGACTAGTCAGACCCCTCATGATTATATAAATATGACAAATCTGTGCTGTAAATTCCCTATCGTAAAGAATATGTCTTTATTATGCAGTTTGAGTCTTAACAATTTAAATTCGTCAAGCTTTTTTTAAAGCTTTTAAAGCTCATCATTGAGATTAATGTCTCCGATGTTCCCGTGAATTTCCATGGGAAAGCAGGAACATGGAACTTGTCAAAAGTTATTTTTTCCATCCTTTCCAAACCAGCTGAAAGCTCTGATATACAATAACTGTTCTGAGAAATGTCTATGCTGGCGAGATTCGAGTCTGGGAGGAAGGCTTTTAGTCTTGGGTGTCTACATGATGTGTCTACATCACTCAGTTGGCCAAATTCTGCTCCAGGATGAGACGATTGATTATGAAACAGGTGATTTCCGCCTGCAAAATGACAAATGTATAAAACCATTTACTGGTTTTTCTTTCCCTTGGGTAACCCTAATCTTACAGCTGGCTAAAGAGAACTATTAAACAACTTTTTTTTAAACATATCAAAAGATTTTTTTCTTAAACGGATACAAAGCAGCTTCGATATTTGCTCTTCAGCTGTAGCTTGTGTTGGAGAGAGGGACCTACGCTGTCAGTATGCTTCTAACAAAGTGCTTGTCTGATGGTTGAACAGTTCAGACATGAATGGCGAGCTGTGTGGAGGTGACAACGTAGGTAGGATTTGAAACGGTCTCCAAAGCTCTATTTTCACACAATTACTTTTGTCACTTTTGGTATGTACAGTCTCATAAACCACTATGAATACCTTTGAGAAAAGATTGTCTGAAAGTGTTTAATCAATACCTTTTGTACACCTTGCTTCTCTATATGACTCAGGACACCTTGGAGAAACCCAGATCCACAGTAATTACAGTTACCCTGTGATGTTTTTGACCACTAGTAGTGATATGGAGCAGCGTTCTTACGAGTTAGTCTCTATGAAAGACGCCGATGGTTTCACATTACTCCACTGATTGACAGGTGAAAGTAATGTGCCAAGAGATGCAGAAATGCTCCAGTAAACCTGGATGTAAACAACAGCTTTGCAAATATAACACAGAGTGTCTTCAGTCCTGGTTATTCTGTCTCTGGTGACTTTTATATTTCCTTTTCCAGTCTTAGTTTAGCTCTTAAACTGTGTGTTTTGTATTGACAGTTGTTCTAAAATAGTACATCCATTAAAAAAATGAGTGGAATTTATTTAAAAATATGTTGCAATCAAACTATGAAACATAGAGCAACAATTCCTGTTCATCAGTCTTCTCTGTGATTTAGTGTTTATCAGTCTTCTCCACATAAAATTCCTCAGAAAATTAAATATCAGCTAAAGCCTTAAACTCCTTATCAAGGTGTCTCTGAGGCCTTACATGCCTTCTGCTGACAAAAAGTCAGATGTTAAAAAAAAAATGCAGAAGAAGAGGGGGTTTTTTTTTTTATCATAAACAGTTGTGTTTCCCAGAGTTTAGCAGATGAGAACATGGTGAGCTTGAGAAACTTTGCGGTGCCTCCCATGGCAAACAGACACACAGGAAAGCGTGACTGAGCACAGTTGCAGAACCGAAAGACTAACCAACCGTAGCCACAACTGATGGCCGGTGGTAATTCCAAGCCGTGCATCAGTATTGAGTTACAGAAACACATCTAGACATCAGACACCGGTCTTCTTTACCTCTCTGTGCCTAACACAATCCAATGAAAATGATCCCGCTGTTTCCACAGGAAACCCTGCATTCAAATATTCACGAGCTACTGTCAATATTTCACCTGGCAACAGTCCTTCAGTGGTGAAACTTCTAATCTCATAGCAAAAAATCTTTCAACAGTAGCCTAAATCTGTAGCCTATATCAGAGGAAAACTGTTTTGACAGTTAACCTGTGCTGTAAATGACCTGTAAGTCTCAACTTAATACGAGCAAAATGTTCTGCAGATGTTCAAGCTTCATTATGTGATATAACTTTGTGTGATACACATGCGGTCATGCTGAACCAGCACTTACTCTAAACATGACGATTGATTTTAATGGGTTGTTAATACTCAGAAGCCTCCGTCAGCTGAAATGTTTTTGGCTGCGTACACGGCTTTATGTTGTTGACTGAGTGTCTTTGAGGAGCTTTGTGATTTACATCGGAGGAACTTGCTGCGCTGAAAACACAAATATACTTCTTCTTTCGATTAGGAAGTGACTGGCTATAACTCACACTTCCTGTGATAGTCTGAATTCCCTGAATTAAAAAAAAAATGGTTCACAGGAAAGACATGTTGATTATTTGTCATTGTGACTGAGGGAAATCTTTATCTATAGAGGCCATTCAACGCTTAACATGCAAACAAAAACTCTCCCGATCTTGACACTCGCCGCTTTGTTTTTCTCCAACACGCTGCCTGATTCAATCTTTAACACTTGTTGGCGAGGTTTTGATTATGTGCATTGGTATCTGGTTTCTACCTGCTTTCTCACTTCATCTTTCACAATGCTTCTCCTGTTTTCTGCCAGTAAACAAGGTCAAAGGTTAGGAGGCGCAGAGCTATTTGCCAAGTGAGTCACACAGTTTACTGGAATCTATGCCACATCCCTGCACTGCAACATCTTCTAACCCTGCAATCTGTCTGCTGGAAAAAAAAAAATGCAGAGGATGTTAAGTGTGCTGAAGCATCTCGTACTCACGATTGAGGTGTAATTAGACGAGTATAAAAGAAAACGGGGCAGAGTATAGAGTAGGATGGTATGCGGGTGTGAGAGATTTTAAAGAGCTGATGGTGGGCTTTTGCTGTGCGACTGGAAAAATGTAAAGTGCATGCTGGCGTACTGTAGCACAGGTTTCACAACACACACACACACACACACACACACACACACACACAGAGTGATCTTGAATCACAGCAAATGTTCAGATAAAAATTGCCAGTTCAGATAAAAATCAGCCCACGGGCAATTATGAGGGAACAGTGCAAGAACGAACAAGTATGTACACGCTCACTCAATCTGTGCAAGACAAAGCAAAAACGCTTCAAGTGTGATTGTGGTTAATACCAATGTCGAAATCTAAAAATCGAGACAATGAAGACTCATCTTATCGTAAAAAATTTCAAAAACAAACAGACAGATGTGTTTCACGGTTCTTCTTCTCATCTTTGTGCGTAGTTACGGTCACATCTGGATGAAATCCTGATCGCTTCTCGTTTGAATTTTCAGATCTACATGAACCAAAAACAGGTAAAACTGTCTTAAGTGGAACTAAACTTCCCTTGAAACAGCTGTGAGAAAAAAGGAATAGAAATCTGTCTCAAACCAGACATGGCGACCGGTGGTTAATGACGCATTAATTTCAGCGCTGCTTTGCAAACACTGAGAGCCAGGCCTGAACAGGCTGCGTTGGTGCTGTAGGGCGTGACGGCTCAACTGCAGATAGAGCTATTTGTTTGACTGCTGATTATCTTTAACCTACAGTTTAATATCCAAAGGCCAAAGCGAAGGATTAGTAGCCAAGCACCGCAGACAGTCGTTCAATTGGATAAAGGGAGTTTGATGGATGGGACGAGAAAGGCAAGAAGAGAAAACTGTAAAGTGACGGAAGTGAAGAGACGAATTGAGAGAGGAAGAGATGGTAAATACAGATACAAAGAACAAGTAAAAACTCTTTCTCCTCTGTTTCAGAGGAGAAAGAGATAATGAGAGACAACATAGACTAAAAAAAGACAGAGAATGAGACCAGAAACACTACAGAAGAGGTGGTGCAGCTCCACATTAGATAGCCTGGTTTGGGCAAAGTCTCAAGTTCAAGCTCATTTGTTCCATTTTACACCGCTGTGCCCGAACTACCACATCTTACGCTCCACTCTTGCCAACCACAACAAAAGCTCGGCATCTTCAGGCTGACTTACAGCCATCCAAACACTCATCTTGGAAATGACTGTATTGAAAAAAAAAAAAAAAAAAAAAAACCTTCTGGGACCGCATTATTGCAAGTGCAACCACTGAGCAGAAAAATTACAACCATGCATAGGGAAATGCCTGGTGAATTCTGACTTTTGTAAAACGTTTCCCACTTTTACGTCTACTTTTCTGCGCAGTAGAAGTTCACGGGTAGATAAAAAGGTATTTAGTTCCTCAAAAGGCCTTCTGTTATGCCACATGCCCTAGCCAAGCTCGGGCTCGGATGGTTAGCCTGACCCCCATTATCATGTGATATTATGAAACTTTGTAAGGAGATTGTATCTAGAAATCAATTTCTCCACATTTGTCAAGGTTAAAGTTGGCAACCAGGCAGAGTTTTGCTTCCTCAGCTACACTCAAAATGAAAAGCTGAGTGCTGTTTTCTTCCAAGTTATGTTGGTATAGAGACATAATGTTTTGAAAGAGTAGAGCGATTACTTAAGTGACAAACATATCGGTTTACACTTGAACTTTTAAGACTTGTACTGACGACGCAACTCGAACCAGTATATCAGAACGTGTTGCAGAGGTGTTGAAGCTTTCATTTAGCTTTTAGGTCTGATGTCTTGATCTGTACTGTAACTCGACACCGGTGTCTCTGACATATCATAGTATCTGTAGAGACAGTAGAGTTTGGATGTTTATTATCACTGACATTTATTGGTGGGAAGTTGATGTAATAAAAGTGCTCCACGATCAGATATTACAATAATTAAGTATAACAACAGGCTCCTTTGACCTAACAGCACAATTTTAAAAGTTTAAAGTGGTTTAAAGTTCCTGTCAGAGTCATATTATCCTTTCCATGATGTCCATGTTTGCTTTTTGTACGTCCTCTGGGTTTGATTTTCTGACCACATGGCTCAAGAACGCGAAGCTCTTTTGATGACAAAGCTCTCATACCGTATCTTGGATTTCTGGACCCTTAAAACAGCACATCAACACACATCAATGATAAGACTTTGCGAGTAAGTCTGCATTTTAAAAAGCATTACAACACAATGATGGGAGTAACTTAGCAACTGACATAAATAAGACACACCCACTGTCAGGGATTACCTACTGTATGTCAGGCTTGTTCCAAGTCTCTGTAAGCTAATGTGTTTTATACAATAGTGAAATTATAAAGACTGTCTGTTTTTGCAGCAATGTAAAGAACAGCAAAGGTGGGGAAAAAAACATGCATTGGTTTCGTCTTTTAAGGGAATCAAGACAACGCTCGACATGTGTGACCATTCAGGCTACTAAGAGAAAGCAGGCTGCAAACTTTTTTTGTCCACCAGACGAATGGCTAGTGAATGCCACTCATTAGATTACCATTGGGTTTTTTTTTGGCTGGTGAGTGAAGCGAATCTACCAGCCACTTACATATTTTACCAGCATTTGGTTGGTGCTATTTTTATGCCCTGAAAGCATAATCTAAAAACACCTTCTATCTTCAGCCTCTTGTGGTTGACACCCAGTTTTATGTTTTTGTTCTCACATCAGCCGTACTGTTGTGTGATTGCTCGTTATACTTGCTGCGTTGAGCTTCTGTTATTGCAAATATTTCAAGTTGCTGCTTCATATTGAAAACCTTCCACCCACACACACACTACTGGAAGGCGTTTATTGTGAAACAGATACAAAAAGTCTAATCAAGCAGCATGGAAATACAAAGAAAGACAAATCTTTCTTCAACTACATGGGAGTTGGCGCAGCGACTTTAAGGGCAATCTGTTAGGTCATTTTGTGCTGCTTTAGGGCAAAGGGATGATGTAAGGGCTTGTTTCTGTTTATAACAACACGGGTGCCGACTGCCAGGCAGCGAGCAAACACACATCCAATCTCAACATCACACTGACAAAAGATTGCATACAATGGATACAGATGAAAAAGCGAGAGTTTTGAGGGAAGTATGTGAGGAATATTGAGCTCAAGAGGCTCGGGTTACACAACACACAGTAGTCTTGACAGGCTTGAACCTAGACATAACATATAGGGAAGTGTAAACAAACCAGGTTTCGTCCTTTCAAGGCGACAGACATTCCACAACCCTGGAAAACACAGTCGGGTGTACGGACTGGACGAGTTGCCTTTGATGAGTGGCAAAGTATACATGACTGTAGAGTCCCACACATGGACTTGAAAGACCTAATGTTCCTTAAACTCTTCTGGATGTTCTGTACCGTAATCATCCCTAACACGTGTTTAAGTTGTGTAAAATTTGGGAACTATGGGAAATAATGGAAATAAGGGGTTTGTACGGTGCTGTTAGGTTAATTATCACCCTGGTCTAAGAAACATACCACAGAGGCCAATTGTTTGGTCTTGACACAAAGAAACACAATGAGCAGGAAGTGGGCGTCGTGACAACCAAAAAAAAAAAAAAAAAACCTGACACAATGTCCAACAGAACAGCTTGTCCGGACCTTAAAAATACTCTGTGAATTTTTTGAAAACTGGTGGTACAGTAAACAGTATTTTAATGAAAGGTTCCCAGAATTGTTTTTATCTTGTTCTCTACCAACACGAGCAACTTTATACTAGACTGCAGATGGTGGTGATACGTTACGACAGCCAGACATATCACCTCAGACACCTCCTGTCCAAACATCTTAATGGAGCTTTTCACTTCCTGAAGAGAGAACATCTGAGAAGCACCTCTAATGAAGCATGTAAGAGCTTTCATTCCCACGGAGGAGACCGACAACGTCTAGTTAGACACATGATGACAAATGTTTGGTCGGTAGGCCTCAGTGTGGATGAAGAGCTGTACAGTGAAACGCTCGTCTTGTCTCCTCCACCTCATCTCAAAACTGTCAGCCAAATGACAGATGGTAGTTAAGTTTTGGGGGGGGGAAAGAGATTTAGAGGCAACAATATCCTATGCCACTTGCCCACAGCAGTGTCCTAAATGAACGTTCTAAATATTCATCACAAGAAATCAGATCATTCATGCTCTGCATGGCAAAATTAATCACAAAATGTGGTTGAGAGGAAATTGTGGGGTGAAACAGTGGGTAGTTAACCGCAGAGAAAAACTTAATTACAGGGAAGAAGAAGTCAAAAGGATGTTTTGCTTGTGCTAGTGAATTAATGTGTATGAGTATACTGTAGATGCAAATGTAAGTAAGACTTTGATGAGTGTTGTAGCGGAACGAGAAGATCCACCATCGTCTGTTCTGACTAAACTGTGCTCACGTTCGCTCGTGTTCTGAGAGCTGTGGTTGTATTTAGTCATTTATTCTGCTATGGATGATTGTGTCAATGCTGTCGACAGATGGGAAAAGACTGATTTATGTCAGTATCTGTTGCAGCACTGACCCGGCAGGTAGCAGGAAAATATGATTGGGAATGATGAATGACCAACACTGGTAAAGTAGCACGATGATTAAGCCCCATGGGTTCACTTAACTGCTAATTAGAAAACAGCTTAAGATTCCGATCAGACAGAGCGCTTTTTGCAGGCGCACTGCACTGCCTGCCTCTCAATTCATCCGATTGGATAATGAGGAAAAAACACCAATGATGTCGAGTGCTTTTCCGCTCCGAGTTGAGGCGTACGGGGCGCTCCTGCAAAAATGCGAGGTGCATAGAGCGGTGAAAACGTGAGGCGCTCAGCAATGCAAAAGCAGTGAGCAAAAAAGCTTCACTCTCATTGAAAACAATTACAAAAAGCCACTCCAGGCTGCTTAAAAGCACTCTGTCTGATCGGGGCCTAACTGTGCAGCTACCAGGTATGAATATGTGAATGTGAGGGAGTTACTTTCTCATGGCAGATGTTTTTGATGTGTCACAGCACAGGTCCATTTGTCTTCCAGCAGGCCATGACATTGAGCCTGCATACAGTAGTATCTTGTCTCTCCACTGTCTCTAATAAAGATTTGAAATGCCCCCCAAAAATCTGGCTATAACATTACAGACAATAGAACTTTTTTTATTTTTCAAACATTAGCATTTAGCTGTGATCCTACCTGATTGTTTGGTTTGTGCGGGGAGGAGGTTCCTGGGATGTTGAGTGAGTGACTCCTAGTGACAGCTGCTCCTATTGATGCCCTCCTGTGCTGTGAACGAACTGACAGTGATGCTTTCCCCTCCGGTGGGGGGCTACTGCTACTACTGTTCTCTTCGGTCTCAAGCACTGCATCCCAAGGATCCCCCGCAGCGAGCCCCGGTACTGTCTGTTCGGCGCCCCCTGATGCCGGGGATGCTTCCTCACTCTCGGCTTTGCGCTTTGTAAGTGGGTCCAGATCCAGCCAGTCAAAACGGCTGATACCAGAGGATTCCGTCACTGCTGGCTGCTGGGGCGGTGGGTTAGGCGCCAGAGAAACTGTGAATGCTTGAGAGGAATCTAGGTCAGTGCTGGCCGATCTGCCATTCTTCAAGTATTCTGAGGTGCTGGCAATCTTGTCGAACAGTTTGGCCATCTCTGGGTCCACGGCTGGCTGCGGGAAGACCATGGCAGCAGCGGGCTGGATGGGAGTGAAGGCCATGAAAGATGGCTGCTGAGCTGGCAGTGCCATGAAGGGCGACATGGTTGGAGTGAAGCCATTCTGAAATGTGCCTGGTTTGGGGAATGGAGCGGAGGGGAACAGCGGGGAAGGCTGATGGGTGGGAGTGGACACGACGCTGGAGCTAGATGGGGTGGACAGAACAGGCGTCCACTGACCACTCTGGAAAGGGGAGGAGCTACAGGGATGGCCACCGGGGTAGGAGGCACTGAAGTCAAACCCCAGCAGTGATGAGGGGCGTGTCACTTTGCTGTTAGCCCCAAAATTTTCATCCAAGAGGAGCTTTTCAAGTTCCTCATTGGTCAGCTTGTCCACATCAATATCCCTGAACTTGTCCTGCTCTACCTGTTTCTTGGTCTCGGGGAAGACTATGAGGTCCTTTTCTGGTCTACTAGTACAGGCTGAAGGTTGAGGCTGAGGAGCAGTAGTGGTAGATTTAGATGGTTTTGGTTTCGAGGAGGATGAGGACGCTCCAGAGGAAGACAGGGATGTTGAAGCTGAAAGAGTGTGTCTCTTCTCTCTTTGCAATTTCGCTAAAGCTTCTTCCTCCATGCGGAGGGCCTCCTCTTTACCCACAACCCCCTTCGGCTGGGGGACATCCAGCTTAAACCCATTACCACTTGATATCTGGGCCATTCTGTCAACTTGAAGGTGCCATGAGTGTGACGGCTTTCAAGTCAGTGTGGCCCAAAGGGTTGCGGAGGAAAACTTTAAACACCTAAAAGAAAAAGGGGAAAAAAACAGAAATATTTAGTTCTGACAAATGAGACTATGTTGAATTGTAGGCTTGGGGGTCACAATACGTTTGAGATCCATTTTGTGTTAACAGGATGTAGATACAAACTGTAATGAATATTGTTTACCACATGACACAGAGTATATTGTATTGTCTATGTATGTATGATGTTGCTACCGCTGTAAACTGAGCCTCATTACCGCACTGCACAGAAAACAGATTCCACTGACCACAGCTGTCTTGTCATTACAGTTAAAGTGAAAGTGAAATGATAAAGGACCCCTGGGGTTCATCGTCCTCATTGTCAGCATGTAGATAAGAGGAAGTGGAGGCCACAAACCCTGTGATTAACGGAAGACCTGCTCTTCCTCCTGAGCCCCAGCTGCCCTGGCGTCAGTGTTGTTTGTTTATCTGCCGTTCCTTATATAAGGTTTCCCTAGGCTTTATTGCTCTAACTATGCTTTGATTGCTTATTGATTGGCTGCCATTTGTCACATATGCGCAGCCGATAATTACTCGTGCTTGCTTCGGAGTCACGGGCTGAATTGCCTGCATGTCAATGACCTTTAAATTGATTTACTCGCTCACAGCAATCTCTCCTCTATTAGTGTGCTACTATGTCGTTCACCTTGACATTGCAAGGTGCATGTTGTTGTTGTTGTTGTTTAACCAAGCAGCTGAGCAGACTACATACCAAAAGAGAAACTAAATCAAACAGCTGCACCCCAAAAACCAAAGATATCCAGTTTATTATAAGACAAAGAAAAGCAGAACATTCTCACAATTAAAATACTGAAACTAGGAAATTTGGCATTCATGCTTGAAAAAATCACTTAAACAATTAAATCAGTGATCAAAATTGCTGCTGGATTCTTATTTCTTGATTGTCTAACAAACTGTTTCAGCTCTACTAGTGTATGTACAAGACGGGTTGCTGCTAAACAAGGACATCTTCCATTCTTGATAGTGGTATCTATTTAGGATAAGCCTACAACAGGAAGGATCCAATCTATGACATGAGAAAAACACTGCTGCACAGAGCGTTTTGTGATCCTAAAATGACACAGCCCCTTCTCAAAGCAACTATTCATCAAACGATCACAGCCCCAGGGTTGAGTGAGTTCCTTCTCTCCCCAGGCGTCACCGGCCTCTCCTGAGCTTCCCCTCCCATTGTGGTGGAGAAGGCTGGCTGTGCTGGGGCTCACGCTAGCCTAGCACTATTGTGCAGCTGAGGAATTTGGCATGCTAAGCAGCCCGACGGGTCTCTCTCTCTCTTCCTCTGGCTTTCTCTCACTCTGTTAGCATTATGTTAGCACCGCGGTCCAAGATTGTCTTATCAGCTGTGCTAACACCAGCGGGTAGTCACAATGTGGCTGCATTCATTAAACATTGGACTAGGAGAGCATAGTACCAAACTCTGCCAGGAAAACAGCTTGGGGGGAAGCTAAGTGCATAAAAAGAAAAGTCATCATCTTTTGGCGCCTGTTGCACCATCAGCGGCGGGTGTCACTGATGGCTTCATACTCTGCAGAAATGTCACATGCTCTGACCACAGTAGTTCGTCTGTATATTATTGATTTTACACACAATTAGAACGCATGCTCTGACAGATCAAAGCTTAGTTGTTAAAATCACTGTTCCATAATCGAAAGGTCAGAACCTCTTGACTACCAAGTGTCCGCATTAAAGTCTCACCGAGCTCTAAACAGCAGATACTTCCTCAATCTGCGTTGGAGTGTGGGATAACTGGACCAAATGTCAACACTGAGTCAATCTGAGCGGCCACGTGACGTCATTAAAGTCTATAAACATTAGTCTTGGTTTTATTTTCTGTTATGCACTGTAGATCACTGACGACTGTGCAAATCAATCTAATTCATGAAAGGCTGCGGAAAGGAAAACGGGCCAAAGCTATTTTAACTAAAGGAGATTCAGCACGACTCAAACTACTCTAAAATAACACACACACACAAAAAAAAACACACGGCTAAACACAAAAGACCCTGAATCAAGATAAGTATATGCTTACTATATGTATATCTAGATATGGAAACAGGAGGCATAACAAGGGAGGAAAAGCCCACTTATAGAAAAAAAGCCAAGTGTGCCAAGACAAATACTTCACACTCTGCTCCACTGCGTTATGGCAAAGGATGGCAGATCCCAGGTCCTTTAAGACCTTAAAACAACATGTGAGCATGACATTAGGCCATACTGTTTAAGCATTCAGAGGACAACTGCTACCCGAATCACAGGCCTGCAGTGAAAATGCTTTCTTGAGTGAAAAGATTTAAGGATGCAGAGGTCACAATAACATACGAGACTCTGGGAGTCTGGAGAATTCCCAGACCATTTGCTTGATGGATTGACAAAACCATACTCATGTTTTTTTTGTTTTTTCTTTATTATTACTGTTTTCTATTTCATATTTAAGATCTGATCTAATGGGAGTGAGTGAGAGTCTTGCCTCTAATGGTCGTGCAAAAGTGCATATGTTAGCATTACTCTCTCCAGCTGATCAAAGTGCAGACTTAACATCTTTAAAATGGGAAATAAGTAACCGGGCCATGTTTGTAGATTTGTAAAAGGTATCGTAAGTTCTGGGAAGGAAACAATAAAGTCAAAGTTCTTTCTCTTTATTCTATGCTGTCTGTCTATCGTTGAGGCTCGTCTGTGCAGAGCATTAAGCCTACAAAAGGAAACAAAGACAAAATCTGACAGGACCATTTAAGTGCGCTGGGGGTTACAATCCCAAATGTTGCCCACCTTGGCCAGCATCCCAAAGCAAATTGTATAGCTGTGACACTGTTGTTTACTCTGACAACTATTGAATTCTCTGCATATGCATTTACGATTGCATGCAAAGTAATAAAACCTTCATAGTTAATCCTATCTTTTAAACTGGAGGACTAATTGCACACTGGGTGATAATGGTCATAAGCACAGGAACATACAATGCAATCAGTAAACAAGTTTTCCTTTTCAGTCTGCTCTGCTCCTGTGTTCAGATGTGTGGAGAGCCCAAAATACAGTTTGATTTGCTTCTCCAGTGATTTGTCATCTAAAGAGGACTTGCAGTAGTTATTCAGGCAACGTAATGTTCATTTAGGCATTCTGATGAGCCAAGCACATCGGCATTTCCCAAATTACTCTGTGGCAGTGGTGGAAGAAGTATTCAGATCCTTTACTTAAGTGAAAATACCAATACAATGCAAAAATATTACATTACAAGTAAAAGTCCTGCATGAAAAATCCTACTTAAGTAAAAGTACATAAGTATTAGAAGCAAAATGTACTTGAAGTACTAAAGTAAAAGTACTCTTTTACTATCAAAATGAAAGTCCTCTGACTGATATATTGTTCTATATGCCATCATTAGATTATTACTACCATCAGTGTGTAAACAGCATGTTACTGTTGTAGCTGCTGGAGGTGGAGCTAGTTTCAACTACTTTATATACAGTTAACTACTTTAGTCCAGTGGTTCCCAACCAAAGGGTCTGGCCCCTCCAAAAGGGTCACCAGATAAATCTGAAGGGTCATGAGATGATTAATGGGAGAGGAAAGAAGAAAAAACAAAGTTCTGATACACAAATCTGTTTTCAGTTTTGAAATGACACCATGGGAGAAGTTTAGAGGGAAAAATCATTATTTGGTGGAGCTGTTCACAAATCATAGACATCTGAAATGTGACCCCGACTACACACTGCTCTTTGTAAGATGTCAAAAGCCAAAAAGGTTGGAAACCACTGGTTTCATCTTTAACAATGTGTTGTATTTTAAAAGCTTGTTATATTATCCATTGTGTCAAATCTTCATCTGAGAAGTAATTAAAGCTGTTAAATAAATATAGTGGAGTAGAAAGTACAAAATTTCCCTCTGAAATGAAGTGGAGGGGAAGTATAAAGTGGCATCAAATGGAAATACTGAAGTGAAGTAAAAGTACCTCAACTTGAGTAAATATATTAAGTCACCGCTCTGAGGAGAAAAACACTGCGTTTCATCAGATACCAACAGTTGATGGTAAGCACTGAGAGATTTTTTTTATAACGTGACATTTCGGGAAGACATTAAATAGAAATACAATAATATATCTTTATTAATATAAGCCGTGAGTAACGTTATAAAACAATCACGTCGAGCAGGTTTCTTTTAGGCTTTAAAAACAGAGCTGTTAACTAACATCTTAGTTAGCTACAACTTCAGCTAACCTGTCGGATGATGCTCACCTGACACCAAACGATGCGTTATCTATTGTCTATTAACTCGTCAACATTCACTTTCCTCACATTGTACACATCTTAAAATATGAGCTAGCTGGTTGCTAATATAAGTTAGCAGCGTCTCTCAACCGAAGATAGTAGAAATATCCAGCTAACTAAGCCGGCTAGCCCTCTCAAATGTCACTTCTTGATACTTTTGATAGCGGTTGAAACTTTCAACTTTTGACTTTGTTGGATGCTAAGTTAGCCGCTAAATCTAACCAAAAAAAAAAACGCTACGCAAAATAGGCACATTTATAGCTCACTGAAACATACACCCGACTGAGTTTAGCTAAATAATGATAATTTACGTGACTGATCCATACTTTGAGGGACTCTGATTTAATAATTTAAAAGTAACCCAGTCAACTGCTTTGGTCCTGCCAACTGCCCACAACAAGGAAGAAATGCAGGTTTTTATCAGACGGGAAACAGCCGGACAATAACAAGCCGCAACCGCCGATTTCAGACAACTACGAGCTATAACTTTTACACGCAGACATTTGCTGTTAAAATGTTAATTTCTCACCTTTCAGCGGTGCGGTGTTTGGAGCCATTTTTCCTGCAGCTGCATTTTTTCCATCTACTTGCTCAGAAGGGACGTCAGTTCCTGTTGAGGTGGTTGGATGTGGAGTTTTGGTTGCACAGCGTTTCTGCTCTGCTGGGCCGCTTTACTGCGGATTAAACAGGAAAGCAGCTCCACCGTGTGGTCTAAAGGAGTTAGTGTCGAGATATATATATACATAATGTGTTAATAAAAAACGTGTGCTATCAGCATGTTGTAGGCAGCATTAAAACATTATAACACAACATTAAAATGCTGTTCGTCTGTTGTAGCAATAACGATAATAATCATAAAATATAACAAAACAATTTCACACTGACAGGGGTCATTCTGCTGCATAGTTAGGACTCCTACTTTTGGTCATTTAAGTGCATTTAGCTGATAATACATGTACCTTTATAGGGTTTTACTTGTAACAGAATATTTTTTATGTCGTTGTAATGCTACTTTCACTTAAAGGGCGGGTTCATAATTGTTCTAATCTGTCTTAACCTCTTAATATCCACCCTTTTTTGGGGGGAATTTTTCACCCATTTGGCATACCCAAATGGAAAAGCTTATAACAGATAACTGTGAGGCCAAAATGCATGCATTAGGCTTCATTTGAAAAGTAACATCTTCTAGTTTCTGGAAATGTGTTTGTTTAGCATGTGGCTACAACACAAGCAAAACTATATCAGTTCAAATATGGCTCAAAAAAGTGTTTTTGGTCCTTGTCTATAATGAGTCATATTTGAATAACAATAACTCGGACATGCTTTATGCCAGAACTATGCAAATCAACACATACCTTCTACATCTTGTCAACCAAACCTGTATAACATTCCCGACCTCTAGGCCTAACCTAAAGGGAGCAAATTTTTACTTTGTGTGTCACTGGTGTCCCCGAGCCTCTCCAAAACATCTCCAAGTGGCCAAATTTTGACAATTGCTTTTACTCATTACTGCATGATGCTAAGCCGCTTACAGTTGGCTTAAGCGGGTCGCAAGTGACAGTCAGGTGCCCAAATGAACATTGAAACAGGTTTTTCTTGCTGTTCATACTGGCCATTAGAGGATCCCTACATAATGCACTTACAATGTAAGTGAAGGGGAACAAAATCCACAGTCCTCCTTCTGTGCAAAAATGTACTTAAAAGTTAATCTGAAGCTCATATGAAGCTTCAGCGTCCAAATTAGTCAAATCAAGTAGATATCTTTCAACGTTACAGTCTTTTTAGTGCCAGAGTCCCTCTTTTTGTTACTATACTTCCACTGCAGCTCAACAGGGAAACACAAAGAGGGAATCTGATGCTAAAAAAGACTGTAAATGTGGCAGATATCCACTTGATATGACTAACTCAGACTGCTGAAGCCTCATATAAGCTTCAGATGAACTTTTAAATGACTGTGTGGATATACTGTGGATTTTTGTCCCCATCACTTTTGCCACACACACCTGTCACAACACACGCACACACACACACACACATACACACACACACACACACACACACCATGCCAGAGATGACACTTGTGTGAGTGACCAAAATAAAATGTTGTTTTTGGAAATTAAATTAAATTTTCTCCTTTTTTCATAGGAAAGTAAATGCGGTCAATTTTGACCCATAACACAACAGATGTAACAATAATTGCACATTTTAATGTATAAGAAAATACAAACAAGTTCTTTTGGTAATTATTTTGTTTATCAGATCATCTCATGGTCTTATTTGCGTCTTCTGTTGATCATAAGCAATAAAATAGATAAAGTGTGCCTATGTTAAACTAAAAACGATTTATACTTTGTAAGTTAAATGTGGTCTAAGGTACATAAAATATCAATGTAAGTATATATATATATTATGGTTATGGATGAATAATAAGTCACTTAGCACATAAAACATTTTACTGGATGATAATTAGTGTTTTTTTCAGTGCTTGTTAATGAACTCAAACACGGGTCAAATTTGACCCATGAACACTAAGGGTGTAAACCTTTTTCTAACACAATAGAAGGGATATAGGTTTTGTCTACATTAAAAATATGGAATTCACAGATGTGGCTGAAATTATTGGTACCCTTGCATTTTATTAAAATAATGCACCATTTGCCCTGAACAATGTTGAAATTAAAAGATATTTGATTATCAATGCATGTCGATGATTGGTTTGCAGTGGAACAAAACAAAACATTTGTGAAAATAACTGAATTCATGCAAAGACGTTCTAAAATAGCTTGGATAAAATTATTGGTACCCTTTAGAAGTTGTAAGGAATAATTGATTTGTACTGATACTTTAAGTAGACTATTGTGTTTTAATCAGTATCACAGGTGTTTTCAATCTTATATTCACTCATGCAGCCAGTTTACAAGGAGAAAATTACTCACTCTGCTGTTTTGTGCCACTGTGTGCATCACATCGAACATGGAAAACAGAAGGAAAACTAGAGAGTGGTCTGACATTATAAAAAAAGGTAATAGCCAAACATGTCAATGTAAAGGTTACATGACCATCTCCAAAGAGCTTGATGTTCTTGTGACCACTGTTGCCAATATTATTAAGAAGTTTAAGGCCTAAGGAACTGTAGCCAACATCTCTGGATGTGGCCGCAATAGGAAAATTGGCCCAAGATTGAACAGAGGGATTGCTTGAATGGTTGAGAAAGAACCAAGCAAAACTTCAGTGCAGATCCAAGCTGATATTCAAGTTCAAAGTACAATAGTTTCAAGTTGCATCATCCGTCACTGTCTGAATGAAAATGCGCTTCATGATAGAAGACCCAGGAAGACTCCACTTCTAAGAGGGAAACACAAAAAAGCCAGACTGGACTTTGTCAAAATGCATGTTGACAAGTCCTTCTGGGAGAATGTGCTTTGGACAGATGAAACAGAATTAGAGCTTTTTTCGTAAACAACACCAACCCTATGTTTACAGAAGAAAAAAATGAAGCCTTCAAAGAAAAGAACACCAGGCCTATTGTGAAACATGGAGGAGGCTTAGTGATGTTTTGGGGTTGCTTTGCTGCCTCAGGCACTGGGTGCCTTGAATCTATGCAGGGCACAATGAAATCTGAAGACTATCAAGGCATTTTGGAGTGAAACACACAGCCCAGTGTCAGAAAGCTGTGTTTTAGTCGCAGGTCATGGGTCTTCCAGCAGGATAATGACCCCAAACATACATCAAAAAGCACCCAAGAGCGGATGAGAAGAAAACATAAGAACGTTCTGAAGTGGCCTGCTATGAGTCCTGATGTGAATCCCGTTGAACATCTGTGGAAAGAGCTGAAACTTGCAGTTGGGAGACAGCACCCATCAAATCTGAGAGAACTAGGGCAGCAGCAAGGAGTGGGATAAACTACCAGTGGAGAAGTGCAGAAACCTTATTCAGAGTTACAGAAAGTGCTTGACTGCAGTTATTGCCTCTAAAGGCTGGTTTACAAAGTATTAAGTTAAAGGCACCAATATTTTTGGCCATACCATTTTCATTTGTTTTATTGTATTAAATAATATGTTAAGTTGTAAATCAAAAGCAAAGTTTCTGTTATATTCAATGTGAAATAAAGAGTAATGGATACCATATAAAAAAGGTGGAAGGGTATCAATATTTTCGGCCATGTCTATAGCTTGCCCGTACAAAGCGCTTCATGAACAGTGAAAGTTAATGAGTATATTTGCCCAATTACTGTGTGAGTATAGTTTTGAAGCACTTTACTTAATAATCTCCATTTTATGCCACTGTATTTCATACTTTACTTCTTTACATTTCACAGAGAAATATACTTTTTCTTCTTCTAAATTGATTTTGACAGCAGTTGTTAATAGTTATTTTGTAGATAAGGATGTTATCTATAAAAAAATATGACCATCTTATAAAATGTGATATGTTGTTATACAGAGGAAACTATTCAACAATCTATAGAACAGTTAAATGATTTCTACCTCAACCAGCAATAATATAACACTATGAAGGATTACTTTTGATAGTCAAGCATTGATTGCATGACTTTTACTTGTAATGTTTTAATGTCTTTTTACTTGTAGTGTCTTTTTTACATTGTGGCATTGCTATTTTTACTTAAGTAAAATATGTGTATACTCCTCTCAACACTGTAAGTTTCCCATATATGTTTTGTGCAGTTATACTATAAGAGTATGGTATTTACAAAGCATACTGTACAAAGCATAATTTGTATGACTGTGACCATAATCATGTAATTATTGAGACAAATTACACACATTTAAACACACCAATTGTATATTTAAAATATATACATAAAATATTGATTTTTATTTTGGCCTTAGACAGTCTTTGTAGAGCGTAAACCATAATTCGGTTTTACAGCTCCAGTAAGTCAGGTGCATCCTTTTTGTCCTCAGTCAAATGAAGTCTTATTCCGTTAAAATGTTTTTTTTTTTTTTCCATTTTAGTTAATATAATTGGAATCAGAAAAACAGGTTTATTGCCATGTAGGTTTGCACATACATGAAATTTGCCATGGTGTTGTGGTGCATGAGAATGAGAAAATAGAAGATAAGAGAAACTACAACTACAACAAAAGACAGGGGATATTTTACAATTAAAACAGAAATAATATATTTTAAGTGAAAAGAGCTGTTTAGTTTAAAAGATGCACAAGATATTGACGGGGAATGCAAATATTTTTTACGTGTTTTTGTTTTGGTTGTTTGTTGGTTGTTTATTTTTTGCATACAACATGCGTGGTCGTGTGTGAATTGATTTCAAAGTATTTGTGACACATTTATAAGTTATAAAAAAAAACAACCTGTTGCGCTTTCCTCCATCAAACACTAACTCCGCCCTCCTCGGGGGTTTACTGAACGCCACGTACAGTTTGTCCCAACGCACCTCAACGCACCTTAAGCCACTGACTGACCGTTCGATACACTTTGACTGACAGGTCCAGCGGCCAATCAGCTCTCAACGCGACTGTTTTGCAAAGAAAATGTACTTTCTGCCTGTCCAATAAGGATGGCAGAAGGCGGGGCGTTGCCATGGTGAACGCAACCTTTCTCTGTAGGTTGTGACAGTATAGGAGGCTTGTGTTGGTGGTGGATGACAGCCGTAAACAACCTCCAGTGAAGCTCAGGCACTTTGAGGGGAAGTAACAGTCAGAGCGCGGTGAAGAGAGAAAAGAGAAGCTCAAAGTAAGTGTCAGTTTATAAACGAGCGTTTATTTCACAGGAAATGTGATTCATTATTGCAGCTTACTGTTCATGCTAACCCTTGTTTTGTAGCTTTTCTACGTCTACGGGATAATGAATTGTCATCCTCGCTTCAACAAAACATGTGTTTGTCGTGAACTGAGAGTAACAGGTTCACTACACTCATTCAAAATGTAAAGCCCTGCTAGAGGAATTGTTTTAAAACTGGCTTTCAAAGTAAGCTTGCTGTGTCTTCATCCATCAAACACAAGTGTTGCACAGTCTTGTGCTTGAGTTACTTTTGAGATTAAGACAACTTGCATAACATCATCCCACTCTGTCTCCAGGTGAAGTTGTGGTTTGTACCACTTTTGCATTGCTTAAGAAACGTAAAGTGTTGTGTTTTGTACAGATAATGCACCTGCCCACACTGTACTGAACACAGGCCATAAGAGAGGTAACTTTATAATCATAATTTACCAAACTAACTCTTGTTTTTTTTTCTCTTGTATGTACCCAACCAGATGGTGATGTTGAAGAGTAAAGCCTTGGCCCGTTGTGGATTGGTTCTGCTGAGCTTGTGGCTGTGCATCCAGTCAGTGCCTATCAATGTGGACAAGACCAAAGAAAAGCCTGAAGAGGAGGAACTAGCGGCACCACAGAGTGCTGTGAGTCACACAGACGGTGTCATATACAGTTATTGTTAGATAGATAGATATACCAAAAAAAAAGAAGATATTTATACCTGTGTTTTCTAGCCAGTTACACCAAATACCTCTCAGTCATCCAAATTAGTTAGTTAATTGGGCTTACAATCTTTCAGACAGGGCTGTTTTACATGAGAAGTATACTCGTTTGTAGGTAAAAGGTTGACTGGAAAATGTCATTCAGTGCACTTTCGGTTAATTAGAAAGAGTTAAATGACCCAAAAGTTCCACATAATGGCCATAAGTTACATATTAACAAGTTAAATGTAAATTATATTCTGCTTTGGTTCATGCTTCAGGACACTGGGCTACACTACGACCGCTACCTCAGGGAAGTCATTGAGTACCTGGAGAAAGACCCTCACTTTAAAGAAAAGTTAAAAAATGCCAACATGGAGGACATCAAGGTACAGCTGCATGCTCACTAAAAAGCCCGTTATTTTGCAAACCGTTTGTTGACATGAGCACTTTGTACTGAACTGGAGCATGTTGTTTTTTTCCTGATTGCAGCAAGGCAAACTTTCCAAAGAGTTGGACTTTGTTCACCACAATTTTCGGACCAAGCTGGATGAGCTGAAGAGGGAGGAGATGAACAGGCTGCGGATGCTCCTCAAAGCCAAACATGACATCCAGGGGGGGAACGGTACGTAGCCAGCATGTCTTGCTGACGTGTCGCCGACATGCTTGTTGAAGTTGCACAAGAAATTTTGTAACACACATCAGCAGTTGGGTCATCGTCAAATGTAGGATGGGGTAGTTCTCAGACAAAGGAACATGATGTAATACACCGCTGTCTTCCACCAACAGTGACATTTACTGTTCAGCATAAACTGCTGAATGAAAGGTTCATTGGATTTAATCAAGAGGACATAAAACAAGTAATGCAAGTGCAGTGAAGTCACAGTGCGTTACCTGTGAGACATATGGTGTCTCACTAAATACAAACAGCAGAATCCCTTGATAACATTACTAGAGGGTCATTTACTCTTACTTAGCTCTTTTCCTGAGTAAATTTGAATAGAGGCTAAAGTAAACAGAGGTTGTGTACACGGGAAAGAGTAGCCAATGAGTAAGTTCAGAGAAGGACGGAATCGCTCTGATTCTATGTGGGTTCAATCTAAAATGAGTAATACACGTAATACTTGATCTAACAGAATTTATTACAGTTAAATAAAACAGTTTCATGTTTTTTTTTTCCTCCCTTGCAGGCCTGACAGTGGACCACCAGGCTTTGCTGAAACAGTTTGAGCACCTCAACCACATAAATCCACACACTTTCGAAGTGGAGGACCTGGACCGCCTCATCAAATCGGTATTGGCAGATGTAAAAAAAAATTAAAAAACACCAGAAAACCGTTCACTAAATAGATCTTTACTGTGGTTGATCTGACGTAGCAGCTGTAGTAGCAGCTCCTCACTTGAGAGCTTGTTGCTCCAGAGTGAATCCAGAGTAACTCAGGAACTGACATGACTACCGCATCCCAAATGAAAGCTGACTGTGTGTTTTTTGGGATTGAGACTAAGATCAAACATAGCAAGAATCATCCCTCGCTGCAACTGTTATTTATTAAAGTGAAATGTCTGTTGACTCACTTCAGAAGATGTTGTAGCTTCAGGCCTCTAGTAGCGTCAAGGAATGTTGACTTGTCTAGTAGCTCATATTACTGAAAGTTTGTCATAATACAACCTGCCATATATACACAGAGCAGCTGCACAATCCTTAATGTAACTAGGCTACCTTAGATATTTTCTACATTTTTGGATTTAGTTTCCTTACTTTTTAGTTTATACTCACGTGTTAGGAACAATTTTAGAAAGTTAATACTACTATTAACAATGTCCTTTAACCCTTTAATGGATTCTGTAGTGTTGCTGCCATAGTGTAGCTGTATTACAGTCATACCTATGGTCACAGTAAAGAACACCTTGCCTGATATTATTGCTATAATTATGATGGATGAGCCTACAGAGAATTACAGGTGTCATGTTTCCCAGGATCCCTCATTCATTCGTTCCTGCTGGCTCACATTTTGGCTGTATTAACCAGTCCGGCCTTTTTCAGTTTTAGATGTAATGACATGGAGGCATTCACAGCCTTGTAACCTTTGTTGGAGAGGGCTGGCTCGCCAGAGGTAAAAATCGCCACTAGTAGAGTGTGCACTATTTTGACATTTTGAGGAAGTCGGTTTAACGTTGGAATTGTTCTCTCTGTACAATCAGGGTTTGCATGTCTCTCTGGTTTTACACTGGAGTTTACAATCATTTGCATGCAGATCCTGACACTTCTTATGTTTAGTTTTTGTTCTACAGTCATGCATTTATTATCTAGACGTTGGCGGTTGATCTGTGACATGCAAACGTTACTGATCAATGAGTGTTTGCTTTGTGTGTGAGATTCATACCATATACCAGGTGATTACCTGCAGGGCTGTAGAGTAAAAATAAAACCTGTAAGTTATTCTAGCAGCTTAAAATGAAAAATTGCACACTTTTGCAGTTTAGGATGATCAAACATGAATATTTATAAAGATCCAAGAAACGAAAGTAGCAAATTAATATCTCTGTTAAGCATTTGAGAATAACTGTACTGTTCTCCAAAGGCAAACAACAGCGTTTAGGTTTCATTTCAACAATTTCATCCACTGTAGCGACGCATATTTTGTTAGAATATGAGATCAACTTTGTGGTCTTTACTCTCAGTTTTACTGCAAAGGCATTTACTGCTGCTGATTGGCTTTGAAGGGCAGAACAGAAGTATACTAGTACTTGATCAGCACCCATTAGACATTGTATGTATATCAGCATTGAGCAATTGGTGGACCTTGCATTGCATGAGCTACACATGAGGAGCATGTTTGACTGATCCAAAATCCTGCTCGGGACATTTTAGGAGACTGAAATTCATTCAGCCAAGCAGTTTGCTTTATCCTCCGCATGACAAGTCTGATTTTGCCTCTTGTGTTGGAAAGAATGAATTGATTCCAGAAAACTGTACAAATATAAACTGTTTAATGCAAGTTTTAATTCTCTGTTTCAACTTTTTGTTTTATTCGTAGGCCACAAACGACCTGGAAAACTTTGACAAGGATCGCCACGATGAGTTCAAGAGGTACGAGATTATGAAGGAGCACGAGAGGAGGGAACGTCTGAAGAACATGAACGAGGAGGACCGCTTGAAGGAGGAGCAGCACTATGAGGAGATGAAGAAGAAACACGCTGACCATCCTAAAGTTAACCACCCTGTAAGTCACCTGCTGCTGTTGATTTAAAGTACAGCAAGATGACTAAATATACAAATATAGACTGGAACTGATTTAATTAATTAGCTGTGTTAACGGTTAATTGTTTACTATTCTGAGTTATATTTTCCATTATTAGTTTGAGTGTAAAATATTGGGATGATCAACATTTGGGATGTGATGGGATTTTGTTGAACAGCATTTTAAAGATAGTCAATTGAACTTGTTTCATTTGGATGTTGATGGGAGGGTTAATAAAAATTAGGATGAGCAGCGCACAAATTTGTGAGCAGCACCTAACAGTCCACATCCTGTGTGTCTACGTGCAGGGCAGTCAAGACCAGCTGAAGGAGGTGTGGCAGGACACAGACGGTTTGGACCCAGCAGACTTTGATCCCAAGACCTTCTTCAAAATGCATGGTAACCACGGAGATCATATTTACATCTAAAGAGCAAAGAACAACTGCAGTAATCGGAGGTTTTCTTCACTCTTATCTCCCAAACTAAAATTTTACCAGTTCTGAATCTACTTTCGATGGCTGAAGCTTCATATTAGCCTCAAGTAAAACTTTTAAAAGCATTTTTGCACAGAAGGAGGCTTGTTGATTTTGTCCACCATCATTTACATTGTAAGTGCAGTGAGAAGGGATCTCTTAATGGCCAGTATGAAGGAGGAATGATTACAGCAAAAAATATATGTCAACGTTTGTTTGGGCACCTGAATCTTGTTTTAGGACAGACATGAAACATTGTGAACCTGTACTACCTTTAAACTGCACATTATACTACAATCCAGTTTGGATTCCAGTTTGTTCTACATAACAGTGGTTCATGCTGCACATACAGTACCATAAAGACTGACAGTGTTGTCATACAAGTAATCTGACATGCCTATGACAAAACTATGCATTTCTGTCCTTTTCATGTTGCAGACACCAACGGAGATGGCTTCTTTGACGAGAGCGAGCTTGAAGCCCTCTTCACTAAAGAGGTATTTATGTCTCACCGTTCTGGTTCTGCATGTTTTAGTTAGCATATTAATTTAGAAAAAAGCCTTTTTAGATCAATTTTCTGTCTGTGTCTTCAAGCTGGAGAAGGTTTACGACCACAATAATGAAGAAGATGACATGGTTGAGATGGAGGAAGAGAGACTGCGAATGAGAGAGCATGTTATGAACGAGGTAAGCCAGATATGGAGGCTGTCTCATGTTTATTAATACAGTAATGATCGGTCGTTATCAGGCCACACAAATGATGCAGGCATCTCTATCAGTAAAAATATTCAGGCTTTTTCAATTGTACGTTCAATGCTTTTAAATACCAGAATGTAGTTGTGAGTGAATCGCCCTTCAACGTGGTGTATTGGTGTCTGAAACACCTTCAGTCATTTTTTTACAGTAACCATCCAATCAGTGCAATAATCAGAACAGTTGTGTATCAGATATCAGTTGACACAGTGTTCCTCACACTTAAAGTGACCAGTTGTGGCGAATGATTAGTGTTGAAGACCACGTGTTGGCCCTGAAGTTACTTAAAGCAGCTTCATGTGTTGATGTTCAGGTGGACACCAACAAAGACAGACTCGTGTCACTGGACGAGTTCATCGCGGCCACTAAGAAAGACGAGTTTCTCGAAAAAGACGAGTGGGAGGTAAGAGCTAGATTTTATAGGCTGACAGATGTTGACAGAAAAGTGAGGCTTCTCTTGGCAAGATAAAAATTAGTAAATTAAGTCAAAATGTACACATTTGATTGTCTTTTCTGCCATGTTAGAATGAATGCATGTTTAATTCTAACAGGCAAGGCACACCAACCAAATGCTTGTATATATACATTTCTAAAATCACATATCCATACTTGGCAAACTACATCAGAAATTTCAGCCTATTATTCATACAATTCATTGCATCTTATTATTCCCTGCCTTTTCCCCCTGCCTCCACGCTCTGCTCTTGCCTCCACAGACTTTGGATAATAACCCCGTGTACACCGAGGAGGAGATGAAAGAGTACGAACAGCACCTGGCCAATGAGGCGAATGACATCAACAAGAAGTCGGACGAGCTGCAGAAACAGAGGGAAGAGCTCGAAAGGAAACAGGAAGAACTGAATGCTCAGAAGATAGGCCTGCAGCAGGTTAATTAACACATACATCACATATTTCAGTCACTTGACAGGTGCAATGGATAAAGTACTGTAATAACCATAGTCACATACACTTCATATGACCATAAATAATATATGGTTGATCATATGCATGATTTGTTGGTATGTGAAGCATGTACTTCCATGTAAGATCACTTTTAAGCCGCACCGAAACATTGTTTTATGCTTTAGATTAGACCAGCTTGTCAGAAAACATAATGTCAAGAACATGTGTAGCTTCTGTGTTCTCACAGAATACGGATCAATTTAACAATCCTTGAGGGATTTGTCCTGGAGATTTGTGTGCATGCTAAAATGCTTTTTAATCTCAAGCTCAAATGAAGCAGAGATTCCTACTTATTTTGTGATGCTCTAATGTTTTTTTTTTATCCTCCTTTCTCTGCTCAGGCAGTAGAAGAAATGGAAAAGTTAAAAGCCCAAAAAGCTGAAGTCAAACGTGAGTATCACATAGCCGTGATTGTTTTCTTGTATTCCTTAATTGTATTTATCTAAGGAGATTTGAAGAACACAGATGTTTACAGTAAACATCGCACAGTTAAAGGAGAGGTTCAAATTTTTTCCGTGTGTCTGTGGTCGATGTATTTGTTCCTCCTCACAATACTGCCTGTGAAAAAATATCCTCCTAAAGTAATTTCACTTTAAGAGCTGGGGGACAAAATCCACACTCCTCATTCAGTGCAAAAATGCATTCCAAAGTTCAGACAAATTGAGTGGGTGTTTTCCAAATACAAAGAGGGAATTTTACACTCAAATGACTTTGGAAGATTTGTGTAACTCAGGCTGCTGAAGGAATCTGAACTGCCTGTATGGACAGGAGGAACAATTACAGTGATTATTAACGCTTTCAGTGTACATATGAGCTTGTAAATAGTGTTTTAAAGGATGGAGAGTTTCTATATATTTTTTTATTGTCAACAAATCTCATGTGCAGAGCCAAACCAACAATGAATTGATCCTTTGTACTACATTGTACTTTGTAAATAACTTAAAGTATAAAGTCAAGAGATTGTGATTATAGCATAAGAAGCTAGCAGTGGTGCATCTCTATTTCTAAACAAACTAACTTTCCCAAACTCAGCTCACCCAGTTCAGCAGTGTGACTTACTGACATGTTTTTAATAGTTGTTGGACAACAACAGAGGTCTAAGGCACAGAGGAATAAGATATATCAGGCTTTGGATACGAACACAATACTTGTGTAAGTAGATAAAATCATTGTTGGTTTGGATCTGCAAATGAGATTTGTTGACACGAAGAAAAATATAGAAAATCACCAGCCTTATTAAGACAGACATGAAAAAATGTGAACCTCTTCTTTAAAGGTGCAGCGTGTAGAATTTAGAGGCATCTAGCGAAATGGATTTAGCAGAAATGGAATATAATATTCATAAGTATGTTATAATCACCTGAAAATAAGAATCATTGTGTTTTCGTTAGCTTAGAATGAGCCCTTTATATCTACATAGGCAGCGGGTCCTCTTCCATTTAGCCCGCCATGTTGCACTGCCATGTTTCTACAGTAGCCCAGAATGGACAAACCAAACACTGGCAAACCTTTCGCGGCCACTGTAGGTTCTCCTACATGCTTGGAAGGGGAGGGGCGGTGGGTTGCAATATGCATCCTCACTGTTAGTTGCCACTAAATCCTACACACTGCACCTTTAAAGCCATTATGTGTCATTTAAAGTATATATACTAAACTTATATATACTGGCACCCCCTAGTGGTATTATTAAAAACATTTACAATCTCAGCTGCCGTAAGTAGAGGATGCAAATGGGGAGGGAAACATTTAATTCACCTGAAAGCTATAGCTTCTCAGCATCAGCTTCATGAACATGTAAATATAACTCACCAACTTTAATATGTCTTTCTGTTGCAGAGCCGGGAACTACAGTAGCCGAAGGTGAGCGAGCACCAGTTGTACCAGGAAACAATCAGCCGTTGCCCTCTGGTCACCCGCAGCAAGATGTACCAGTGCCAGGACATTCTTAGCAGGCCTCACCCCTCTCTGTACTGTATGTATGCCAGTAAGTGTGTATGTGTGTTTGACTTGTCATAATTCCAATTTTCTGTTTTTTCGGATTTTTAAAACACCACTTGACATATAAATATGTCTAAATATTAAGAGCACATGAGAAAATCTGATTTCAGGCTTCAGATTTAGTGCCTGTGCCCAATCATGCCCATGGCCCATTTGGCTCGAAATGTGGAGCTGGTCCAGTTTTCTTTGCGGACAATCGACCCATTTAAAAAAAAAAAAAAACAATCTTTCATCACAACAAGGACTCTGTTCTCTGTGGGAAGTGCTTTGGGGTGAAACGGGGAGGGCTCTTTGCCTGATAAGCAAATGTTTTGTTTTACGTACACTGTAGTTCATTGTCACTGGTACTGTCCCTCAGAGGAAATACTCTGAAAGTTATTATTATTATTATCTATTCAGGTATATAGATCTGATCATTTTAGAAAAAAATGAATGTCATAAATGTAACTTTAAAGTTTATGCAGCGCTGCTGGCTAATGAATGAAATGGTCCTGTTTACAGTAAAAAGGTGATTTTTTTTTTTTTCATATAGTTTCAGCACATTTACTTAAAAGAGTTAAAATTTTGGAACCATGAAGTAATGTTTTCTGTAATAAGACTTGCATTTGACCATGTTCACTTTTGTTTTTGTTCTTGAAGGTTTCATTTTAAAATGAGTTGCTGTTATAAGAAGTATGCTGTCAGCCAATATTTGAAAATCAGAATAATTTTGTCCTCTTTTGCAACAGTTACACACATTTCTTTTCAATATCACCACTATTGTTAGATGATGTTTTTGTAATGGCTGTCATCTTTTACAGTAACAATTCCTCTTTACTTTTTTTTTTTACAATGCTTGTACCTCCATAAAAAATACATATTTCTTAAGCTTTCCAGCTGTTGTCTCCTGTGGACCAGATAATTGAAGAACATATTTAGTTTACAGATTTAGATTTACATATATTATATATTTAAATCTTTTAATTTAATATAATAGTGTGGGTGTTATAGAGTGATGATTGTGTGTTTTTTGTGTACAGCGTGTTTGTGTATCAGTGAGTTTGTCATTTTTTATGTTAGGATATATTCAGTTTATTTATTCTCTACATCACTGGAAATGAAACTACAGCAGTTCAGGTTTGAACTCATCTCTGTCATAAGAGATGGAAACCCTGACTTAAACTCAACAGAGTTACAAGGTCAAACATGAACTAGATACATTAATACAACAGATACTGAATAAACCCATAAAAAATTTCTTTTGAAGGATTGAGGTACAATAGACCAGTTGATTTTATTTTATTTTTTTGTCCCTTTCCAATAGCAAAATCTGTCCACTGCCCAACTTTCTATGTTGTAAATTCAGCCACATGTTGTACGAGATTTGAATGCGGACAATAAAGTGAATGAGCTTGCAAGTTTAAGGTCTGTGTCTCTTTGTTTTTATCACACACATCGACTCATGATTATCTAAAACACAATCATATTCAAACCACGTTAAAAATGTTAAAATTTGGAAACGAAAAGTGACGTTTTCAGCACTTTGAAAGTAATTCCTACATTTTTAAAGCTTAGCAGGGCACCTCGAGTCCTTTCACAAAGTAACATTTATAATAAACACGTGTGTGTGTGTGAATTCATGGATGGACATTCAGCTTCGTCCATAGGACTCGTTGAAGCGCTCGATGATGTAGGCGCCAGCTGTAACAGGTGGGTATTTGTCGGAGCCGTCAAAACAGGTGATCAGAGCCTCGTCATCCGGCTGGACGAAGAAAGCCAGAGACTGACGTGTGCTGGAGTCACCAGCAGGGGGCAGCAAAACTCTGTGGCGCTGATGAACAGGAAACAACTTTATATACCAGAATCCACCTCTGTGTTACTTGTTTAATTGACAGTCAAGTTGTTTTAAATGTTATTACCTAAGTCATCAGGAATATTGTCCTATAATAGCTGAGTTGAGATTTATACAAAGTATTCAAAAATTTAACACAAGATTCAAAAATTACATCATCTCCAGTGAGGCTGAAACCAGGATAAAAATGAAGACTTGATGACTCAGACATGATAAGACTTTTCTGTTCAAGGAGTTTAGGATTTTACAAGCAGTCCATGTACGCTGTTAGAGTTGTGACACTACTACTACTAACACTAATGTCTTCATTTTTGAGGCCTGTTTGTAATCTCTGTTTTCACTGTAAAATTGCATTTACATTATTCAATATAGAACCGCAATGATTAGTTGATTGATTGGTTAGTCAATTGACAGAAAATTATTTTGATAATCTATTAAGACATTTTTTTAAAGAAAAAGGCTAAAATTCTCTGGTTCCAGCTTCTTAAATGTGAATATTTTCTGGTTTCTTTAATCCTCTATGATTTAAATATTAAATATCTTTGGGTCATGGACTGCTGGTTGAGATAAAACAGGGTTGCATCTTGGGCTTTGGGAAACATTTTTTTGGGACATATTTATTTGACATTTTTTCACAATTTTCTTACATTTTACAGACCCAACGACTAATCAAGAAAATCAACAGATTCATCAATAATGAAAATAATCATTAGCTGCACTAATTCAGTATAGGCTGATATGTTTATTTATGTTTACTTTTTCATTTACAATGATTTCTAGGTACTTTGGGTATGGCTGTATCTTCAAAATCAAACATGAGGAGACCTATTGAGCTTCAAATGTTAAAAAACTCTGTCTGATTGAGAAACGTGTGTTTGTTCTTTTTGTAACCTTTGTACTGTTGTAATGAAAAAAAAAGAAAACTTCAACCAAGCTTGCTTATAGATGGAACTCTCTGGAGAAAACTCACCGCAGAGACAAAGTAATCACTGGTCCAGCGCTGCATCAGGTCCGCGATGTTGATGAGGACTGCTCCGGGGATGCAGGGAGCATCGATGTATTCACCTGAACGACTTAGTACCTGAGGGTTAACAAGTGTCAAAATGATAGATTACATGCATACTGCAGAACAGTAGCATAAATCTATGCCAAATTTACAGTCTGGCAACGTTGAGTTTAGGGAGAAATTAAAATAATGACAAAATGAAACTTGTGTTATATCATTAAACTTAACAAAAAAAGATGTGACAAAGATTGCCTGAAGTATTCCTAAGGCTTCAGTTAGTGGAAAATTACAATATGTGGTAAAACAGTGAATGAAAAATGTTTTCTGGGGAAAGTCAAACAAACAGAGAGCTGGACAACAAAGGTAAAAAATACCTTCTGAGATTGCTAATTTTTAGAGAGCAAGTTGATAAAATTATTTTCCTGCCTGTGTCTTGCATCCAGAGAGGTGAAGATGTGCGCAGCGTTACCTGCAGACCCTTCGATCCCTGGAACAACAAGGTGATGCTGCCGTAGTCTGAATGCTCTCCACATCGCAGCTGACCCTCCTTCGCCTGCTCTCTGTTCACTGGAGGGTAGTACAGAGACCGTAGCGTTGTGGCGTTCCCATCATCTGCAGGAGAAACAACAGAAGTGTCACAACTTGCTTGGTACCACAAGTGTTTACACTGGGCTTCAGATTCAGTCAGATACTGGGAGTTATATTATTTTTGATGATACTATAAAACCAAGAAGGTATTTGCAGAGGTGTTGTTCCTTTAAACGCTTCTTTTCTGTCTTCCATTATCTCAGTGTTTATCAGAAATTCTGCTCCTGTTATCTGTATTATCTCTATTTCCCTTTTTTCAATCTTTTCTTATTCATATGTGGAGAAATATTCAAAAGTTACTACTTCATACACCATGATAAATCTTCAATTGATTCATTAGCTTTTTCTAGCTCAAAAGTGCCAATAACATAAATGCAACTCCTCCAAATATATATCAACACGTTAAGTGTCCAGATATCTACAGTTATGTTTCCAAAAGTCTGATTTTAACTTCCTTTACTGACAAAGCAGGCGTCAAACACAATGCTGCTGAGTGAGAGGTCTGTTTGCTCATGAAGGCTGCCAGAGGTGAACTCAGAGAGTCTAATTTCAGTGGAGTAGTTTAAGCTTGAATCACTTCACCCTTGCAGCTAAAGCCCAGTCAACAGTGACTGTGCTGATCTGTACATACTTCCTATAAGACGATGAGCACCAAGAAACACCTCGGGGTCCAGACCCAGACTGTGGGCCATCACCCTCAGCACCCGCAGACTCAGCTCTTTACAGCGCATGAAGAAAGACTTCTGGATCTCCTGGAACTCTGCTGACGGCCATTTCTGTGACAGAGAAGAATGGCGTTAGAGCCATTTATGAGGCAGATATTGATATTTGAAAGTTAAAAAAAATAACCTTACATCACTCTTTAAAAAGATATATGTTTCCAAACTTAAAACACATAAAATAATCAAACATTTTTAGTTGGGGATCCCTTAAATTTGGTGGGAAAGACTTGTGAGCTACACACTGAACAGTGTAATGGGGACACTGTTTCTAATTGACCTAAAACAAATATCTGGCATTTCTGTACCGCAATTTCTTGTTATATACAGTATATATGGATATCAATATATCTGTTATAAATTCATATAGATTAAGATTATAAAGATTTTTTCTGTTGATCTGTTTTCTGTTGATCAACTAATGAGTTAATCGATTAATACTTGCAGCTCTGACCAGTTGATAATCTTGGCAGACCAAGAGCAGAACAGAACTTTTTCTGATGCAAAAACAGCTGCACTTTCACCCCAAACTGATAAACCACAGCTGGATCAATCTGGCGTCTGTGTGACCAAACAACACTCCTGCAAGTAGGTCTGTTGTATGAAATGTATGACAGTGTTTCATTACTATGTCAGGGCGCAGTGAAGCAGTGTTGAACGCCTCTTTTAAATCTCCAGGTCGACGTGGATCCAACCTGAAAAGTAGTTTTTTGAAAGAAAATTTAAAACCAAAATGTTTTGCAGTAGGCTACATATTGCCGATAAAAAGTGTTCATTTCCTGATTCCCACCTCTCAGTCTCCAAAGACACCCAGCCGTGGTTCGGATTATTGGCGAAGCTTTTCCTGCTGAAAGGTTGTTTCTGTTCATCTGGCTGCAGGAAGAATCTCTTCGATATGTCCATTACACGATCTACCTGTGCAAACACAACAAGAGACGCGTTTCTACCCTGCAAACACCGCATGCTCCTCTGACTTTACTCGCTCTTCTTCTTACCTCCTTCGGAGTAATCCCGGTGTTTTCAAGAAACACAAAACCAACTTCTGTGAAAGCTGTTTCCATCTCTTTGCTCAAATTGTGAAGCTGCTCATCAGAAACTTCTTCCTCATTCAGGCTGAAGGCGCTGAAGTCCACCACTGGGATGCTCATTTATAAAAACAAAACGTTAAATCTAAAAGTATCTAAATGCAGAGTTTCGGGATATGAGGTTGTCACTGACCCTGAACAGTGCGGAAATAATAAACAGTTATTATCAGTTGTTGCAACGTCAGGCTGCTATCAGTCATGTGACCTTTCCCAGCCAATAGGAAAAGACCTCATAATGATAAAAGTTGCACAATAGTTGTCAATCGTTTCACCTTTGGATGCAGGTGTTGTTAAGGTGGCACTTTGCCCATAAAGAGCTCATCCCCATCATTTTAATTTGTACAGTTCAACAAGTTGAGATTTTGTGTGTTTTTGTGGTGGATTTGCACATTCTGGTCATTTATTTCTGGTAGAAATGTTTGATTTGAAGAAAGAATGGAGCATCTCCTTTGCAGGTTGCGGTTTTATGGGGATTTATTATGTTGGTGCCACCAGTTGTATCCTTGAACGGTTCCCAGGCTTCATACGAGACGCTTCTAAGATCTATGGAGCCTCTGCAGGTGCTCTGATGGCCTCTGTTCTTTCTGTAGGAATCCCACTAGGTGAGCTGTTGGTCCGTACAAGACCAAACTTCACTCAGAAATGCGTCGTTTTAACTTTGCATCAGAAATCAGTAAATATTCCAGGTAGATGGGACGAAATTAAGGAGCATAATTAAATCATTACATTTTAATCTTTAATTCGGCATAGGTGTTATTAACCAAGCAGTGTTGTAGTTTGATAAACAACTATGTCACTGCTTTTACCCACATTACCCTCAGAAGTAGCCTATATTTTATGGACAGCTTTTTTAAATTTTATTTTGTGCATTCAAAAACACAGAAGTAACAGACTTGTTCAGTGTTCACTTCACATGACTGTCCAGCAAAGGTTTTGTCAGGTGAACTTCAGAAACTCCCAGATAGTGAAAATGAACACAGATCTCAATAAACAGAACTTTTTTTTTTAGTTTTTTTAAAAGTGTGGCAAAATAATAGACGGCACAAGATGCAAACAAATCATGATACAATTCAAATCATAGGAGATAATCTCACGTAAGGCCTTAGTTGACAGAATCACTTCTGTTTTTAAAAATTAGTCAATCATAAACGGAGCATCAGCTTTTCTATTTTTAAAGTGCTTCTGCAGTGTTTTTTTTGCATTAGACCTTTCTCAGCTGTGTGAGCTCCTAAACATGGAAACATGTCTGCAGTTGAATCAATTCTTTGTATAGTTTTACATTTTAATTATAAGAATGTATACTTCCTGTTTTGATATTAATGAACGCTGCATAGCTGTTCACTGTGTTCCTCTGTGCAGAGAAATGCTGTGCTGATTTGATGTTTATGGCTAAAGAGGCCAGAAAGCACAAACTTGGACCCCTGCATCCAGCTTACAACCTGCTGCAGATAGTAAAGGACTGTCTGCAGAGGGGCCTGCCAGAAGACGCACATGTTCGTGCCTCTGGGAAGCTCTGCGTGTCCCTGACCAGAGTCTCTGATGGGAAGAACGTACTGGTGTCGGAGTTCGACAGCAGGGAGGAGCTCGTTCAGGTGTGTCGTACAGTCTGGGGAGTTGAGTCGACCCTCCTGTTTAGAATGAACTCCTCTGGGGTCAACAGACATTATAAGCAGCCAAAAGGTAGAGGTAGATGGGACCAATATCGATACAGGCGTCATTGTTTTTAGATTTGGTCAAGTAAGTGAAATGCAGACCACAGTGGAGGGTTTCATACTTGAGTAAACTGATGAGAAAGATGTTGAATACGAGTCAGGGTGGAGGCCGTAATTTTAAGAATTTCTTGTGAAATTGAGTAATCAAACAGAACTGGCAGTGATTGTGTTTTTCTGCTAGGGGCTGATGGTGAGGAGTGTTGCAACTGCACTTTTGATGACCTCTCTCAAAACAAAGCTCAAACTGATATTTTTCTATCAATTCTTTTAAAGAAAATTATCATCTTTGGAGGAAACTTGACTCCATCCCTGTTTGTCCTTCAATTAACCAGCATGCAGCAATAATCTGCCTTTTCCAGGCCCTTGTATGCAGCTGCTTCGTCCCTTTCTACTGTGGTGTTATTCCACCCACCTACCGCGGAGTGGTGAGTGAACCAACAAGCCCTTATTCATAGGCAAGGACATGTTGTTTCCAATTTAGCCAGAAAATTTATGGTTGCAGCTCAGTATGTGTAGCATCTAAACTGAGGTCAAGAGGCAAACAATGGACGCAACCAACCTGTGCTTATATAAATGAAACAAAATGATGTTAAGTGTGTTTTTGAACAGTTCTTGCTTGTTGCACATCCAGATTTGTCGTTGATGTTTCTTACCACAGCTTCTCTGTGCTGTTGCCGCTAGTCTCGGCTTAGTAAACACATCCTACCACTTGCCCAAAATGTCCAAACTTCATTCAAAAGACAAATTCAGGCAAATGAGGAGGGTATTTAGCATGTATGCACAAAGTATCAGTCAAACACAGATTGATACGGTATCATATATCCAGTTTATTTGTTGTCATTCACATAATGTACCTTTTGAAACGTTATTTTTCTTATGACCAGGTAAACAGAGAGGACAACATTTTGTAATATAATAAAAAACAAACAAATTCTGGTTTACATTAAGTGTTTCCTTGTGTGTCGACTCTCGGACTGCATTTTTATTGAAAGGTGTTTCTAATATTTTGTTTTACGGTGGTCCCAAAGGACAAATAACATACAAGATTAAAAGCACAAACATTAAGGAAAACAATAGCAACTAGCTTTGTAGTGTCTTGCTTGTTGCATGTGTTCTCCCTTTTTGGTATTTTTAGCATATCTTGATTTACATAAATAAAGAAGGAATATTTCAAACACCTTTATAATACTGTATAATGCAATGCAATTCAATATGAGGCCACAAAATACAGCCTCCAAAATTACTGGTGACTAGAATTAGTTTTTAATTAATTATATTTATAAATGTAGTGTCTCATTTATACAGGGCTGTTGGATTACATTATTATGTATTGATCACATGCTTTAAACTTCTCCCTCTGTCAAGATTAACCTGTCAGTTTGATTTAGTCATTGCATGATTCATAAATAACTACATCATTATGAAATCTGTGTAGAGTTTGTTGGACAGTATTCATTAATTCAAATGTCAGAACATGTCAATCCATTTAAAGTCATTGATCAACACCTTTCCTCTCCACTCAGCATTATGTGGACGGTGCTGTCAGTGACAACTTGCCTCGCTGTCACTTGAAGAACACGATCACCTTCTCCGCGTATGCCGGTGAGAGTGACGTCTGCCCCCGAGGGAGCACGCTCAACTTCCACGAGGTGCGCTTCAACAACGTCAGCATCCAGGTCGACACGGAGAACATGTACAGAGTCGCCAGCACCTTCTTCCCCCCGGAGCCTGAGGTGAGACGCAGAGCCAGAGTCCAGGTTTCAGGAGCTTCTGCAGCAGTTAGAAACATTTTATTAGCCCCAAACTGGCTGGTTGGTTGACAGGTTAATCAAAATGAAAAAAACATTCATATTATCTCCAAACAATTTCTAAAGCATTATGGTTTCTTCATTTTTTTTAATGTATTTATCCTCACTTAAAGCAGCCGTTGTTTTCCATTCATGTTAGCTGGTTTCCATTCTTTTTAGCATGAAACATGGATGGTTAAAAGAGGAAGAGGTATAATTATACCTACACATCACATACGTGCAGTTTAAGGTCTGAAATGTTGTCTATTTGAATACGTTTTGTGGGTTTTAGTCTTTTTTCATTGGTTCAGATTTTTTTAACATAAGGTGGAATTAATTACTTACTGGTAATGATATTGATGAAAAGTGGACCACAAGGACGTCTGTCTGTGTCATGCAACATTTTTTATACTATGTGGGATATCTCCAGCATAAAAAATGCATGAGGAAGGGATGATTTTGAGCTCTATAGACAGTTTTCAACACTAATCACTATCCACCCGTCCAGGCCACCTATGTTTCTGTGTTCATCCTCTTCCTAAAGGAGGAGCTGTGTTTGTTGTCAAAGTCCTGCCTGAACTGAAGCTGAACTCAAGTATTTACAAGTTTCTTTCTGTGTCTCCATTTTGCCATCTGCTGGTCAGAGATTTATCATTGCAACCTTAGGATATGTTCATACTTTTTCAAGTCTGTTTTAAAACAGCAGTCAGGTATGAACACTGAAACGGGTTTTGCTCACTGTAATCATTCCTAATGTTCATACTGACCATTAGAAGACCCCCTGCAAATGCACTTATGATGTAATCTGTTTTGGGACAAAATCCACATTCCTCATTTTGAGCAAAAATGTATTTAAAAGTTTATCTGAAGATAATTTGAGGCTTCAGCAGTCTGAATAACATTAACAGTCTTTTTGAGCTCTGTTTGTGTCTCAACAGACAGTGTTTTCCTGTTCAGCTGCAGTGGAAGTATAGTAACAAAAAAAGTGAATTTGGCATTAAAAAGACAGTAATTTTGAAAGATATTGACTTGATTCGAATAATCTGGACGGCTGAAGCTTCATATTTGCTTCAAATAAACTTTTAAATACATTTTTGCATGGAAGGAGGAGGTGGATCACTTACATTGAAAGTGCATTATGAGGCTTTAATAGTCAGTATGAACAGGATTAATGATAATAGCAAGAAAAACATGTGTCCATTTTTTTTTGGCCACCTGACTATTGTTTAGGACAGACTTGAAAAATTGCGTATGTTTGGATTTTTCAGGCAATGGCTGAAATCTGCCAGAATGGCTACGTGGATGCTCTCCGCTTCCTGCAAGAGAACAGTAAGGCTATCTTACGATGATGACATGATGACATCTAGTCATGTAGTAGAGGCCACAGTAGCTAATAGATTAAAAAACATTCCGGAGAATAGGACAGTAAAACATAGCCAAATATCACCAGTAATCCAGTGCTCCTTATTGCAGAAATCCTCTTGATTTTAAATGCCCATCACAGATCTAATCAGCAGCGAGTGTCCTCTGAGAAGTTTGGAGACGGACATTCCCAAACCTGTTTGTTGTGAGCTGGCAAAGGAGCCGGCTGAAGCTGAAGAGTCCAATGAGGACACACAGCAGAAAGGACTGAAAGCACCTCGGGATGAGCACTGGTGGCTGGATCCACAGCTCATAGAGAGGCTCCCAGTTAACTTAAAAAAAGGTAAAGACAGTCACTGAAGGGCAGGTTGATATGGTAGGTTTGTGCTTTTCTTTCTGGAATATAAACTCATACAAAACTACAAACATATCAAAACATTATAAATCTTCAAAATAATAATAATAATAAATGCTAGAGAGATAAATATAATTTAATCTACTTTGTGCAGGTCCCTCAGAACTACCATTTTGCACAAATATTCAACTGTCATACATGAAATACATCATAGAAGAGGCAGAGATGCCATTTACTCCTCCACATCAGCCTCCATATACCATAATGCACTGCAGCCACAGCTTGCAGATCTGTTTTTTACATCGTAACACAACACCATCTTCAGTGGTATTTCACTAACAGAACGCAGCTGTATTGTTCTCTCCCCAACCATAAAAACAAACATTTTGTATCACCCTCTACACCAACATACATCAGGAAAATCCTCTTCATCTGGGACAAAACGGTAAAGAACAGACTGCAGATCAAACCAAAGTAACATTAATAAGCCACTGAGCCAGAATAGTAAATTTAATGCAGTAAAACTATAATGTTAACCTTTCACTGTGTGTGTGTCTGTATTTGTGTCAGCGTTGTGTGAAGCCTGTAGAGAGACGCGTACTGCTGGTGGTCTGTTCTCTCAGGTCACTGAGCTCCTGCCAGACAAAGTGACGTCATACCTGCGGATCCCCTGTACTCAGCCGGTGGAGTCAGCCTGCTCTCTGGCCCAGAGGTAAGACCCTCATGGTGCTGCTACATGTATAGCATGTATTCAACCAGCTACAGCAACACAACAGCTCAAGTATTTTCTAATATGCTTGAAGTCAGTTATGCAAATGAATTACAACAAATGCTCAGATGTTTTGTAAGTTCTACTGAATACTGAACCACAGATGCATGTTTTGGGGATGGTAATAGTATTACTTTGCATTTCTGGGGTGGTTTGCTGTAGCATCCAGGGAGTTAAGTTGACCTTGGACATAAACTTTTTTAAAAGCTCCCCTCTGGCAAGAGGCTGAGGTCTGTCAAGACCAAAACCTTGCGCCACAAGAATAGTTTCTTCCCATCTGCAGCCGGCTTCATCAACAAGGCCCGGGACCCCCACTGACATGGACTCTAACACCCCCCCACCATGGACATTAAACGTTATATTAACACAACACTCCATAATCTCATATTTGCACACCTGTGATCTTTGATCTAACATGGGGCGTTATATTATCTCATTCTCTTCTATTTAATATTTAAATTTTAAAACTGTAGCAACTCTTGTCACTTAAAATATATTTTACATATATATTTTTTATTGTAAATTCTTTTCTTCTTTATATTATTTAAGATTACTTATTTTTGTGTATATTTTTGACTGTTATGCACCACAACACCAAGGCAAATTCCTTATAAGTGCACACCTAATTGGCAATAAATCTGATTCTGATGAAATTCTTCAGGTTTGCAGATATCAAACTAAACACCTTTTGACCTGTTTGCTTTTACTATTCATTTAGATGAGTATTTACATTTTATGAGATTTCCTTCTTGTATTTAACCACATTTCAGAGGCAAATATTGTATCTAGTCTACTACATGTGTCTGATAGTTTTACTTACTTTGTATATAAAGATTTTACCTAAAACATGAAATAAGATGCTGTTTATCTTCATATCATCTTTCTGTCATCTTTTTGTCTGTTTCTCCTTTATTTTTTCTTTCTTCGTTTTTTTCCTTCATTTTAACAGTGGCTATTATTTATAATGGGTATGATTATTTATGTTCAAGTGTCTGAGTAATCCGTGACAGTGTGACAGTGAGACAACATGAACACCAGGACCCTGAAACTGAAGCAGCTAAATTAAATTCAGCCATTATTAATTTTATTATTTACACCTTTACTTCTCTTATCGGGACACGTCAAATACATTTTTGATACAGGACTTGTGGATTATTAGTGGAACTGCAGCTTTTATTTAAATGAAGGATCTGAGTGCTTCCACCACAGTTAATATGTAATTTGACACTCCACGACTTTGATTATTTCTCCCAGACTAGTAGACTGGATTCCTGACGTGCCCAGGGATATGAGCTGGTTCTACGGCGTGGCTGGAGACATTTATAAAAAGGCTTGGAAGGTCAAGGTGGAGGACTGCGAAAGGTGTGCAGTGTTATGACTCTTTCCCCTTTTTTTTATTGTAGCTCTTCACACATGCAGACTTGGTTGCACTGGTGAAGTACAATGCATCTAAAACTCTTAGCTGTACTTATCCACTGTGTCTTTTTACAGTGAGGTGGCTCTGCACAGATCTACAAGCATGCCATTAGGTCTGAACCTGTGGAATAATAGAAAAGAAGATGTAAATGCTCTCCCACTGACGCCAGAGACCACTCCCACCTCCGGCCTTACCTTTACCTGGAACACAAACACTGAGTCGGACCATGTGTCCCTGACTCCACCCCCTACACCCACCTTCTGCCCTGAGTTTGGTGAAGCCACCGTGGAGTCACCGAAAAGCGCAGGTAGAGGTTGGGGTTTGGGTCTGGGCAGAGCTGTGGGGTGGATCCGACATAGTGCATCTGAGCAAGGTTCAAACATCGAGAAGTCTGAAGACTCTATGTCCTTTTCTGAATTCAAGTAAATATATTTAATATGGCACCAAAAGAGAAGAATGTGAAAAAAGTTGAATAAATGAATGTAAAAATGCATCTGTGCTTTGTGGCGTCACTATCAAATCAAAAATATCAGCAGGTTTTTAAATGAAATAAATCGATCGGATACAAAAAGCAACTGTACTTAATGAAATGTGATTCATCTTGAAGTCAGTTTACACCTAAGTCCTGCTCCTTTATGAAAAACTGAAACATGTTCCTGAGGTTATAAAGTGTTGATTTTTAAAGCTGCACTAATCAAATAAATTATTATTAACAATGTATTAACGTATGTAACGTTTTAGCATCTTTCAGCATGTTGTTTTGGTTCAAGCACATTTCCAGCAGCAGCAGGCAGCTGTTTCCAGCAAAAAAATAAACCTTTGATGAACCCTCTGTACACTACCTGCACCACATGAACATGAACGTGTGTAAATGGGCGACTGTTTGCTAACACATTCGCCATATCAGCTTAATGTGGTGACAATATGTCAATGTTAGCTTGTTCTGCTGCTTCAAATTGGCCCAACAGCTACAACTCCTGTGAGGCTTTCATATTGAACCAATGGCTAAGACATGGGTTTATTGTTGCTGAATGCTAACCTGGTGATAATAAAATTGTCATTTTATCTTGGTGGTAATGTCAAAGTGTTAAAATTTTACAATTGAGTACAGTTGTAGATTCACCTTTAGAAAGTGAGATCTTGGCTTAAAATGGCACCAGGTTGTAAATACATTTATGCATTTAATTTATTGATTTTTAGCAATATATTTATGATCTACTATTATGAATTTATCTGTTATATGTAGTCCTCCATAATCGCCATACAAAAAAAGCAGCAGGATAAAAAAAAATAGTAATAATTCAATGAATTATAAGTCAATGGGAAAACTGGGCAGGTTATATCCTGTGAAAACTCTAAACAAATCTGTTTAAATATAGTTTTTCAAACTTTTAAATATTTTTTCACTTTTTACCTTCATATGATGATGTACATCAAATCATTATCTGGTAGGTATAAGTGTAAAAATCCTTCTGAGTGACTTTGTTGTCCCTCTTTTCTCCCTCCCATACTTACTGTTGGTTAAGTAGGTTATAAAAACTATATCACATGTCATGCCGCTGGCCTAATTGCAGTCAGTGAGTGAGTGAAGCAACTGCAGCCTGTTTTCTGTTTTGTAATATGTAGTGTTTGAGCCTAATAAGTTGTGTAACACCATACCATAGCCAAGTGACGCACTGCCCCTTTTACCTCTGAATGTAGTTGGAGATAAGACAACTGTTAACCAAACGCAGTAGCTAAACTCTGAGAGATGATTTTAGGGATGCGGTTTTGAGTGTCCATCAACCTTAATGGTCGATGGAAACATCAGAGAAGATGTTTAACTGGGATGAGGAGTGGAACATCTCTTTCGCAGGCTGTGGATTCAGGAGTATTTACTACCTGGGAGCTTTGAGCTGTATCCTCGAGCGGGTTCCACAGCTGGTTCAGGGAGCTTCCAAAATCTGTGGAGCTTCATCTGGTTGTCTCGTGGCTGCAGCTTTGACTGTTGGGTTTCCAATCGGTGAGTCATCATTTTAGAGTTTTCCCAGCTCTAAATCTTCATGATCTATAATCTTAATTGGGTATTTATATGAGGATCTTGTGGGTAAAAACCTGAAAAATGTCTCATGATGGTCACCTAATGTATGGAGGTTACCACTTTATGTAATGAAATCTGGTGTTTTGCTCTCATATATACCCAAAATAAACAAAACCTGACCTTGACTTGCCAAGTAAACATTAGCGATGTGGCAGCATCTAGTTAATGGATAATGATTATATTATGATGGTAACACATAAAGGTTGTGTTTCTTTAAATCAAACTTTATGATAATAAAATAAAAATAAAATTCAACATCTCTCATGTTTAGTTCAGTAAAAGTTTTTATCTTCTCCTTGTAGTAACTCGGGGGTATGTTATCTTGTTGTGAGCGCTACTGATTGATGCTGGAGGTAAACAATGTACTTGGCAGGTTCACTGACACACACAGAGTTAATGTTAATGGGAGCAAATTCCAGAGGTCATGTGGGGTCTAAAGCCAAAGGATCTAACTGAGGAAAAACACCTGTTTTCTCTCAAACACTCACTCACAAACTCACAAACAAACTCACGATAATGTCACATAAAAGTAAAATTACATCACAGTAATTTAATTTGTATGGTGTTTGTCCAGGTATTTTAATAATGTAACAACAACCTTAAATCCTGAGTAGAAATGATTAAAATGAGGCTCAACAATAAAGCAACAACAAGAAAAGAAGAGCGAGATAAGAAAACAATCACACAAACAACACTTCATAAAGGTATTGATTTCCTACATTACCCAGAATGCCTTCAGTAGCAGTCAGGAGTACAAATCTCTCTTTTTTTATATATCAAAGAGCCATAAAACTTAAAAGGACAAACATAATAGCTGCAAGAAATTGATAATAACAAAAGAGAATTTGTATATTAAAGATTATCTATCTTTTATGTTAATCAATTCTCTGATTCACCTATTTAATTATTAATTAAATGCTGAATTTGCTGCATTTTCCTCCTCAGAACAACTCTGTGTTGATGTTTTGACTGTGGCGAAAGAGGCCAGAAAACACACTCTGGGAGTTTTCCATCCGACCTTCAGTCTGCTGCGGACAGTACGGGACTCCCTGCTGGAGAAGCTTCCACAAGACGCCCACCTTCGGGCCTCCGGAAAGCTCTGTGTGTCCCTCACCAGACTTACAGATGGGAAGAACGTGTTGGTGTCCGAGTTTGACAGCAGAGAGGAGCTCATTCAGGTAGAACTGAGCACTGAGAATAGACTCTGTAATGGTTTGCAGTCTGATTTCACAGCTTCACAGATCTTGATAGTAATTAAACAAATGCCAGAAGTTGAGGTTCAGATTCTCATCAATAGTAGATGTTTGTATCTTTAGATCCTGCATTTTCTCACTGTTTTCTACTTCTGCAGGTTTTGATGTGCAGCTGCTTTTTCCCTGTTTACTGTGGTTTCATGCCACCTTCATATCGTGGAGTGGTGAGTAGATGCTCTTAATCACATTCGCTCTTCTTTACTGTTCCTGTTCCTGTGTTCTCCCTCATTCCCTCCTACAGTTTACTGTGCACCTCACTTTTAAGCTCCATGTGTTGATTTTTTGAGTTATTATAACATCATTCAAATTATTCAGATTAGCATCCATTTAAAAAAAAAAAAAGCACAAAGGCAGAAATTAATCGTAGAAGCAGAGATGTCCACCAACAGCAGCCTCAATAGACCAGAATGCATTGCAGTCAGTAGACATGATATTCTAAGTCAGGAGTATGACAGAGACTTTTTCTTTTTCTGTGCTATTTTCATCTCCACCGACACTTTAAACTCACAGCTGAATGCAACAAGTTTATGCTCCTTTTCTGAGAGTTGTAAAGGGGACTCTGGGTCATGAGAGAAATAACAATAATAAAAACTTTATTTACACAGCACATTTCATACAGAAAAATGCAATACGATGCAATTCACAAAACATGAGGAAAAAAAAGACAAATGCAAGCCATAGGAACATTAAAACATCAGAACAGAAAGGAATAAAAAAGAGAGAAATCAATAACAAAAGTAGAATAAACAGGTAGAAGAAAAGGTGAGCAGCCCAAAAACATAAATGACAAAATGTTATCACAGAATATTTTTAAATGCAGTGAACATATATATCATTTGAAAGACATAGAAACAGTACATACATGCATTCAGTGGGGTATTTTGTTCAGTTTTTGTTTGTTTTTTTAAGTATTTTTGAGCATTTTTCCCCATTATTAGATAATAGGCAGTATAGAGCTGACAGAGACAGAGGAGGCTCAGATTCAAACTGGTGACATAATGACCACCTGGTCAGGGTCTTAAACCCCTAGACCATCAGGATGCCCCACTGCTTCAGGTTTAAGCATTTACCTCCAGGGCTTCTTCACATTTTTAATCCTTTTTTAAATCCCTGACCAGTGTATGAATCCAGGATCTGTGGTATCAACATTCATCCAGCTCTCTTTCTTCTCAGCACTACATGGACGGAGCTCTGAGCAACAACATGCCGTTGTTAGAGCAGAGAAACACCATCACCATGGCCCCGTTCTCAGGCGAGAGCGACATCTGCCCCAGAGAGGGTACGTTCAACTTCATCGAGGTGCACTACGGCAACGTCAGCATCCAGGTCAACACCGGCAACGTGCACCGGGTCTATACGTCCTTCCTCCCACCCAGGATTGAGGTGAGTGGAGCCTAAACGTGGTTTTTAATTGAGAGCTTTCAGCAGCAGACAAATGAATCTTGTGTTGGATGATCTTTTTACTGTAAAATCAAACAAACATTCATGATTTCCACTTTTTTTATTTGACAGAAACTGGCTGAAATCTGCAACAATGGCTACGTGGATGCTCTCCGTTTCCTGGGAGACAGAGGTGAGCTCCTCCACCTTCATCCACCTCACCGCTTGAGTCTTTAGTTCACACATGTAATAACAACCAAAACATGTTATTAGTCAACTGTCTGTTATAGATCTGCTTGGAACACAGTGTCTTCCTCCCAGTTTGGTGGCGGCGACGGACACAGTGAAGCCTGCTTGTTGCAGGCAGGTGAAGGAGTCGACTCAAGCGAAAAAATCCAGAAAGACGATGTTGAACGGACTGAACTCTCCTCAGGAAGAGCATCGGTGGCTGGACGTGAAAGTCATAGAGAACCTGCCAGTGAGCCTCAAGAAAGGTAAGGACAGCTGGTTAGAGCCTGTTCTGTAATCAGCAGGTCAGAGGTTTGATCCCTGCAACAGCCAATAAGATCAAATTTTAGGTTTTTGTTGGTTCAAATTCAAGCAAAAATATGGGAGTAGATTTGTTTCATGATAATTGAACAAATTCTCCCATGAATTAAACAAAAAAAGATTAGAAAAGAGAAAAGTGAAAGAAAAGTGGAGCATATTGTAATAAAATGTTGCACTCTTGTGTAGTTTTATTGTAAATTTCGCCTTTGAGGTCATTTTTTGGTGTCATATTATTTCTATTCTCTATCAATTTAATTTTATTTGTTTGATTCTGGGGAGATTTTGTTCAATTATTATAAAATAAATCTAATTCCACTGCCCCGGTGAAGCAGCTCAGTGGGTCATCACTGGAAAACATGCATGTTTTTAATGTCTTTAAATGGATAATTAAAGTTTAGAATAAAAAGTAAATTGATATAACAGTGCACATACCTGCACACAATATAACAAAAAAAAAGGCAAACCCACAGGTGCTTACAAAATCAGTTTCTATACAATACCAGTATGACACAGGCATTAACAGTTGTGTGTATGTGTGTGTGTGTGTGTGTGTGTGTAAGTGCTGTGTGAGGCGTGCAGGGACAGTCATGCTGGTGGCGGTCGGTGGTCTCATCTCACTGAGTTCCTTCTGGTCAAAGTGGTTTTGTATCTGCTGGCCCTCCTCACTCTGCCCATTCAGCTGACCTTCTTACTCACAAAAAGGTAAACCCAAGATGGCCGACAAAAACACTTAGCATCACTTAAATGTTGTTTTTTTTTTTACACTTATGATAATATTGGTTGTTTATCGTGACAGCATGATACTATCAGGCTACACAGTGATTCGCAGGCTGTCGATGCTGACCACAGATCTCTGCAGACAGACGTGGAGCAGTGGAGGCGAGGACACCAGCAGGTGTGAGCACAATGCAAATACAATTTTCTTTTCTTTGACACTTTACTAAATTAATAAATTAAATATCAATTCAAGAGTTCCATTTTAAAAAAAAAGAGAAATCCAGCCTCAGTAGATTCAACTGAAGGTGCCTCTCTTTGGCGGGAAAAAGTGATGTCGTCTCCCACATAATTATGGCTGGCATAGAAGTTAAACTACACAATATTGTTGTCATTGCTTTATTTAAATTGCTTTTAAAATGTAGATTTTTAGCAGCTGTAATTATGTGACTGTCTTGTACATATATGATGTGATATGAAGATGATTTAATTTTTACTAAAAATAGAAATAAGGTGACTCTGTTTTTCGGTTATTACTGCAATACACCTGCCGCTGTTAAACTAATAAGTCTTATAAAGAGATCATGTCATTACAGAGCCATCAGGGTTCTTCTTGGTGCTCATTCCTCTCTGTGTTTCTTATTTTCGTGTCCTCCAGTGTGTCTGCAGGACAGAACTGCAGCAGCTTCTCCTCTGGTTCAGACCTCAGTAACAACAACAAAAACATTCAATCTTTGACCTCAACGCTCACTCCGAATTCCCAAAACCTTCGTTTGGATGACCTCCTCTCGCTCACCTCGACCTGTTCAAGTCCATCCAACCTCCTCGCCACCAACACGTCTACATCTGGAAAACTGACTTTAAACCACAGAAGTAAACAGACACATCATCAACCGTAAACCAAGCAGCCAAGACTGTGCAGAATTTCAGTATTGTTTTATGAATGTTATGTATTTTTGGCCCAATCAATCAGGGATGTGTAGTAAAATTAATATTTATTAGTTATATTATAACAGATCTCACTTGTGCTTAAGAAGGATTTTTTTTAAAAATTTAGATTTGTTTGAATGTGGACCATAATCTTCAAAACCAACTGAAATGAAAGCGTATGCCAACCAAAATAATTTAGTATAATTTAACCATTCAGATATTTGTTTCAATGTAAAGTTAGTTACCTGCTAACTGAAACAAGTTCACTGCCAATATCTTTTTTTTCCCATCTAGACTGTATCAAAATAATTTCACCTAGAAAAAGGCCCATAACTTATCACTGCTGTAATTTTACAAGTTTATAATTTTGTTGTTACAGAAATATTTTTGAAGGTTAATGTACAAAATGTTTTAAGATTTAATAGATTTTTTTTTACTTTATCTTACATATTAGCATGTTAACTGTCTGGTACTGTTGGGTGTTATGTGCTGCAGGGCTGCAACAAGCACCCACACGTTACGCTGCCGAAAAGTTTGAGGTGTTTAAATCTTTACTTGTAGAGCAATTCTGCATTTTGACCTTTGACCTCCTTAAAGGGGCACCAGCAGCAGAAAGATTACTGAATAACATTTAAAAGCAAGTTGATTTCAGGAATTTCTTAAAGCCCAACTGGCACTCCAAGAAGGTTTATCATACTTGATTTTCCCCCAAAAAGGTTGTTTTTCAGCTGAATCCAGTAAAACATACTGGATATTTGAAACTAACTGGTTAATTACAGCTTTGACTCAAAAGAGTCTATTTTAAGAGGTGTAAAAGTTTGGTCATGAGATAATGTGTGAATATTATAATCTGATCATCTACCTCCACTCAGGCATCCTGTGGACAAAGTTACACATCATGTTACTCACATCCTGCGTCAGAACCTCTGTTGCATGTCGGCTCTTCTCTTTCGCTTCAGGCTCCACATTCAGCTGCTTTATTTTACTCTTTTCCTTGTATTATATATATTCTCTAAAACTATAATCAGTTATCATAATTACTATGAGTTAACCCACAATGCTGCGTAACACTAAAATGACTGAGAGGTAATGCAATGATATAGAAAAAGCATCATCAGGAGCTTTTAATGGACAAACGTTTCATAAAATTCCTTGTGAATGGCATTTTCATAAACATAGAAAACATAATTCTAAAATTCCTAAAGCAAAAAAAAAAAAAAAAAAAGATTAAAATAAAACCCATTTGAGTTTTGTAACTTGATATTGAAAGGCATGTCAGAGGTTCCTCTAACATCCATCATGAGTCTGGTTTCATTGAGCGATCACTTTGCGTCGTGATCACGTCATAGCACCATGAATGTAACGCGTTAATGCTCGTTAAATCCTCACATTGAGGATCACGTAGGCTCAGACTGAGCAATCAAGCTTTTAAAAATGACCATCTGGAGTTTTATCTACTGTCAGAGAAGTAGATACGAATGTTTACACTTACTGCATCGCTGTGCAGTACAGTACAGTACAGTACAAAGGCAAAACAAATGTTTAAAATACATGAGTTTCTCCAAGGACAGTATCATTGTCAAGTCCCTGATTTCACATATTTAAAAAGACTGCCGTGAAGATAATCATACATGTATACAAGACCACAAATAAAATAAAAAGTGCAGAGAGAATATTCTGCAAAATTGCTAAAAAAGTCCATCTATGTGTGTATATTCCACTCAGACACTAATAAAAAGGAGGAAAAAAAAAATCTAAAACCCGACAAAAGAGGTGGAGGACAGAGTCGGCTGAGGTCTGTGCTGGTCCACGCTGATACAGTCATGCAGGCAGGGACGCTGTAGCCTCTCGCTAACGTTTTCCTCATATGCTGCCGTCCTTTGGTCCGCCGCTGATGTCTGGTATCTGATCTGCGAAAGACTGGGTCATCCACTGTCCGTCCGGGAGCTGACCCGCTGCGGTCAGTGATGTGGTCGCGCTCTGTGCTCCTTCTGAAGACGGAGAACAGACAGACTGAAGCCGTGTGCTGAGACTGATGAGACACTATTCATGACTAGAGGGGAGTTTGTCAACATGTTTAATTTGAGTAAAATAAACTGGATTTAATAAAATGTAGGAAGCCTACAATGTTTGTGATTCTATGTATCTGACTAGATAGTATAGCCTTTCGGCATTTATATTGACAATCAACTTATGGTTTCAATCATTTTTCAGTCAAAGATGTCAAACACTTGCTGGTTCCAGCTTCTCAAATAAGAGGATCTGATTATTTTCTTGTTGTATATGATAGTAAACTGAATATCTTCTGGTTTTGGACGGTTGGCTGGATAAAACAAGGCATTAGGATCACTGTCACTTTAGCCTCTTTTTTTAGTTAGTTAGTTGCACCCCTACTTTACTTAATGGTAAATGTTGTATTCCTAATCCACCAGCCTGGGTGGATAATTCAAGGAATTTCAACTAAATAGTGCATCTGCTTTCAAGCAAAGTTTTACACTTTGTAACCAGACAATTCTATATATTTTCTAAAGGCCCAAACACACTGAGAGAGATAATTGATGCACCCCATTTGATTGATGCTCTTATGGCGCACTGCAAGCATCAGATTCGAAATGCCAACAACACAGATTCGTCCTGTTGTTCTTTGTATTAACTGCTGCATTAGTTGGATGTAAGGAATGAATGAAAAAGGAGAAATGCAGAGGAGGAAAATGAAACTAAGAGCGTCTGTCTCTACAGTAAATCATCTGTTGAGTGTTTGATGGGTATTAACTTCTGCTTTAGAACCTAACTGCCATGAAACAATCAGAAAATACCATTTTATTTCTCTCATTCACCAGCTTTCTCTCTCTCTCTCTCTTTTTTAGTTGGTCGCTGGGTCCTCATTTGACACTACAAAATTGAAACAAGGTCCGAGTAGGAGCGTCAAGGCAGTTTGACGCACCTTATAATACTTTAGGTGCACGTTCGGCCATTTAAAACAATAGGTGTACCTCAAAATGCATGTGTCAGATGCTTTCAGTGCGTTTGGGCCTTAATTCCCACAATGCAGAAAGCAGCTGGTTAAAATTAGAAAACACCACTGCTACAGACAGGAGATTGATATTACCCTTAGTTACCCTCAGCACTGAGTCTGTGTATGCTTACCTGTGTTTTCACCAGATGAAAATGTACAGTGACCGTTGGTCTGGGTCTGAGCCAGTCCCCCCTCAGGTCCTCTCTCTGTATACGCTCCACCGTAGGCATCTTCATAACCAGGATCGTACTGCTCCTCCTTAATCGCCATCCTCTTGGCATCCTCTGTTGATGTAAAGAAACACAGAGTAAACACATCATGCTCTGACCTGGATCCACAGAACAAACACACAGGCTATAAAGTCAATTATTATACTTTCCATGCCTCATAGCATTTTAAAAACTGTTCATCTTCCATACAGTATTTTACTGCTTGTAGCTTTAAGCAGCTTGTTTCTTCAGTATGTTACAATGCGGCGTTCTAGTTAAAAAGCTTTTAACTGCTATGGCTCATACTAGTTAAATACAGGCTGGATATTACAAGACTGTGCTCACCTTTGGCCAACTGCAGGTCAAACCTGTAGTCAATCTCCTCAATTTCAGTGCTTCTTTGGATGCCCCGCAGCTGATCTCTGAGCTCCCTCAGTTTGATGTAGAAGTGAACTTTGTCCTGAGCACGAGGGAACTGGGCACAACGAGCACTAGATGAAGGCATCAGATACAGAGCCTGTAGAGGGGAAATAACTGTCAGATCACTTCTTCTAAGCCGGTATTTATGATTGAAAGGTTTATGGGTGAAAAGTTCACTTTTTTTAGACACCTCTATTTTTTTTAGATGTCCTGCCATTTTGAGGATGCACAATTTGTCACTTTTTCAGCATTGATGCTGAATATGACTGGTGTCAAATAGTGATTTAATCCATTACTTAACTGAACTGTGAAGACTTGCATCTTCAGGTTAGGGTCAGTCAAAATAAATGAGACAGAATTCAAATGTTGAAGGACAACAGAGGCTTATATAAGCTTCAGTGTGTCAAAAGTGTGGACAAATAAAGCCACTGATTTCTTATATGCAAGTCATTATATCTGTATTTTTGCCTTTTTTCCACTGGTAGACAGTCGGGAGGTTGAGAGGAAACAAGGGGGAGAGAGGGATTGAACTGGGAATGTTGTAATCATGAAATCTTAACCAGTAGACCACCTTAACACCTTATGGCATCAGATTTTAGTCTTGAGTAACGTCCATAATACTGATATGCTATTTTAGACTGGTAGGGGTATAATAATTGATACAAGTATCAGTTTATCCTTTGTGATATTTACTGAGCAAAACTCTCAGCATCTGTTTCAGCCATTTGTATGATAATGACGTGTAAACATCCGCAGCAATTTCACACAGGAGAGAATAACATCAGTAGAAATCCTTTGAGAAGTTTCACTTCATTGCTCACCACGTCACAGTCTGGGATCTTGTGTGGCTGCAAACCAAAGTCAAGCTTCTGTGGTTTTTTACCAAACAACTCTCTGCAGAACATTTCGTATATGCCTGGGGGAGGAAAACAGAAAAAAACAGTCACCTTACTTCTCTTTACTGAGTAGGTTTATTGTAACAACTGCTGCTGCTCTGTAGTGCAAGAGTTCTTACATTTTCCATTGAAAACAGCAATAAGAGGTTTGTATTTCTTCAGTTTCTCTGTGAGAATTTTTCCTCCTTCACGTAACTCTTTACTGTTGAGACGAAAAACACAAACAAAAATGGTTACGATACAGTATTTCAACAAACTTCTAATCTCAAAGCTATCAGGAATTTCATCGTCATCAAATTTCAGTACAACCCAGAATGCCATCACAACAAGCGGCATCACTAATCTGACTTTCATGTACTGTTTTAAGTCTTTACACGTACCTTGAGAGGTCTTTGCTCCCTGGTGTTGCCCTAGCCACCATGTTGGTAAAACCCATTTTGTACTTAACAGGCAGAGTGGTGTCATGCATGTGGTTGAGCTGCTCTTCAGTAAATCCAGACAAAAACAGGCACTTCCCTGAAATTACAAAATACCCACTTATTCATCAAAAAAAGCTTAATTCCTCACTCTAAAAGGTCTAAAACTCAAACTGAGTCTTACAAAGGTAGCGCAGGATTACACACACACCCTTCACACACTCTTATATACATTTCTAAAAACTATTTGCAACCTCTGATTATTTTGGAGACCAGTGCAGAAACCACATCTTCACTATTACACATCTCAACTTAAATCTTGTAACTTACAAAAATGATTTCCAGGACCTGGAAACCATCGTCCAATGTAAGCTGCCATCAACCCTGGATTGATACCAATCTGAAAATAAAAAACAGCAGATGTTTTGTCAGTTTACAAACTGAAATCCATTCCTAACAGCACAGTGCTTTTCTCCACTGTTTAACAGCTGAACAAGGAGTCTTACAATGACATAGTCCAGGTTGTAGTCCAGCAGGTCTGGAAGAGTTTTTTTCATGACTTCCTCCTCTGACATTCCCTTGAAGCGGTCCACTTTCCTCTTCACCTTCTTGAAGCTCTCGTCGATCTTCTCCTGCTTGCCGTCTGCCTGAGCCCCAGCGCCCTTCTTGGGCTTAGGACCTGGTTTGGCTTTAGGTGCATTTGGGTCCTTGGGTGGCTTTGGTGCCTTAGGGACCTTTGGTGGTTTGGGTGGTTTAGGTTCCTTGGGTTGAGCTGCTCTGCCTCTCTTTTTGGCTGCGGCTACAAGAAAAGTTTCGATATCAAAAGGAAGAACAGTTTGAACCTCATAATCACATCAGACTTTCACTTCTCTGAACTGCTGTGTTGGCAATTACATTTTTATCTTAAGCTGCTGTAATATTACACAATTTAAAGGGGAAATCCACCAATTTTACACATCTGTTTCTAGGTTTTGGGGAGTATTACTACTAAGCCTTTTTTGTTGCTCCAGAGGGAGCTGTGCAAAATCATCAGTTTTGGAAAACAAACAATTAATCAAGAAAATCATCTACATATTAATCAATAATGAAAATAATAATTTGTTGCAGCCCTAGAGAAGATGTTTTAACCAAAAGAGATGGTAGTACGTTTTGCCAGGTTGGCAGGTTCCTGCTGGTCCATCATGGGTTCTAGATTAGCCATGTGTGCCATGGCCGTCTCTCCCTTCTGCGTCTCAGGGTAGTGAAACTGATGATTGGGGTTGAAGCCAGAATGTTGAGCCTGGAGAGCTTGAAACTGCTGGGCCGACTGGACCCTGTGGTATAAGGACAATTAAAAAAAACAAACAAAAACAAAACAAAACAAACAAAAAACAAGCGGAAGTATTAATACAACAAGCACAATGGTGGTGGATGTGCTGTAGGGCTGAAGCAGAGTAAGACCAGTGTTTAATGCAACCTAACTGTTAACCTAACCGCTTAAGTGTTAAACAATGATGATAGATCATTGATTAGATGAATAAATGAACACAACTGATGCACTTTTTTCCCAACAATTAGGAATCATTTCATCCTACTCAAATATAGGTTCACTGTTTTTCTACCGAGACCTAATTAAAATGTTTATTCATCATTTATATTCACACATAAAACTAATTCAGTGATAGTTTCACTTTTTAAAAACTACTATTCTGCATCAGTTTCTCAGTGGGTGTTAATGCACACACACACATATATATGTATTATATATTATACAAAACTACATCAGAATTATTGCTATTTTCAAAACCCAAATACCTTTAGACAGGTAAAGAAAAAGATCACAATTGTTTTACTTCGCTGCAACCATGTCAAAACCAGGCAGTTGTGCAAAATAAGTCACTACCACCTGACAATAAACCATGGCTTTTGACCTTCCTGTATTCCAAAAAATTGGTTTATCATTGTTTTTGGAAACAATAAAGTATAAGAAATACCATTATAACACAGTCTGGGTTAAAAATAAATAACTTAGTTAATTCTAAACACTCAGTTGCCAGTTTATTTGGTCCACACAGTGTTTTAAAGAGGTGTTGACTTCAGTTTTTGGTCATTTAATAAAAATCAGAAGCATCTCTTGCCTTAGCTAAGTTGGTCTAATAAAGTGGCAGAAGTGCTTGCAACTTGTTTTCACACCACATGAGAAACCACACTTTTAGTCCAAAGTCAACACTGGTTAGTGAATCAAAGAGATTATTGTACACATCATATTAAAGAACAGGTTCACAATTTTTAATGTCTGTCTTAAAACAACAGTCTTGTTTCTTGCCATAATCATTCCTCCTGTTCATACTGACCATCAGAAGATCCCTTCATAATGCACTTACAATGTAAGTGATGGGGGCAAAATCCACGAGACTCCTTCTGTGCAAAAATGTATCTAAAAGTTTATTTATAGCTAATATGAAGCTTCAATAATCCAAATTAGACAAATCAAGCAGATATGATACAGTGATACAACGTTACAGTCTTTTTAGTGCCAAAGTCCCTGTTTTTGTTACTATACTTCCACCACAGACACACTGTCCGACTTGATATGACTAACTTAGACTGCTGAAGCCTCATATAAGCTTCACATCAGCTTTTGAATGCATTTCTGCACAAAATGACTGTGTGGACACACTGTGGATTTTGGCTCCCATCACTTACATTGAAAGCACATTTGAAGGGGATCTTTTGATGATTACAGTGAGGAAAAGCTTTTTTAGTGTTCATATGGGCACCTGACTTATTTTAGGACAGACTTGAAAAATTGTGAACTTGTCCTTTAATGGGGTAAAAGAAAAATCATCAACATTCCGCCAACAAGATGTTTTCCTTTGTTCTCCCAGTTTAAAATCACAGCAAAATGCCATCGAGCTATAACAAAACAAACAATACACACGTCATCATTTATGGTGCACAACCCAAACTTATTAAAACAATGGTGAAACAAAAGTAAACAGGGCAGTGGGCGCACATGCTTTCATTTCATTTTCATCACACTCTGCCATTCATTGGTTTGCTGATACAGGCTAATCTGGCTCCTGTACGGCCACATTGTGGTGAGGAGGGGGACTCACCACTGATGAAGATACTCCGGGGACACAACAGGCAGTGATCCATTCAGCTTTTCTTCCATCTTTTGGGTGGTTTGACTTTATTGAATAAATGCGATATGTATGTTGAGGGAACACAGCTATGTGATGTAACATATTGTACATATTAAGAGGCTGGCAGTGTATGAAACTGAATGCATGTGCCAGGGGATTACAGACAAACTGTGGAGTTATCAACAAAAGATAAACCATAACAAACAGTATAAACAAAGGATAACACCAAATCCTGCAGCTACACATCTCCACCTGCTCAAATGTTGCCCCCTTCCTCAATGGCTAAGCTAACTAACAAGCTAACCCCGAATGAAAACCAGTTAGCCATTTTATAAACATTTTAACATGTAAAAGTACGACTTTATAGCCATTTCGTTTCAATTATAGATGTTTCGTATTCCTGGATGACAATATGAATGTACAGCTATTTAATAACAGTGCCACAAGTACAGCTAATGTTAGCCCACGGCTAGCCGATCAGCTAACTTAGCATGGATGAATGGTTTCGCGTACACTGAGATTCGTCGCAAAGAAAATGTGTAAAATTTGCGAGTATTTATAAACCTATACGTACCTGTCGTGGGTATAGTTTGAAATGTGATTCTCCGTGCAGAAAACTGTTATTTTTCCATCTATCCCGCTCTTCTTGTTAAAACATTAGAGATTCAACAGAGGCAACAAAGACATGACAGCAGTCCCTCCGATCAACTTTGACACCGGGAGATGCCAAGTCTAAGACGTAGGGGTGTAAACAAGAGAAATATCTTAAATTAAAACAAAGAATAATCTAAATGAAGAATATATATTTTAAACTATTGTACATTACAACGTATTATTTAATAAATATGTTTAATTGTAGTGGTTGTAACTTAAACTGCACAAGAAACACAAACAGACAAAACGGTACTCACCTATTTTAGCATTGGTATGAGCCGCTCGACTTTTAAACTCCATGAGGTTGTTTTCTATTGGCTGTCAGTCTTTAATATAGGAAGTGTGTGTTGCAGCTTTAGTGCAGTTTTTAATTACTTTGGATAACAAAGATCACACCTGCTATTTTTCCCTATTGATTTACTTTATTTTTCCACTCCTCCTCCTCCTCCTCCTCCTCCTCCTCCTCTTCTCATGGCCCTTAAAGTATAGTTGCAGTGTATTTCAACACCTGATTTGACCTAATTTAAAAATGTTTTGCATCAGTTATAGCTCCACTGATATGGGATTAAATTTGTGTCATAATAATTGAGGAAAATCTCCCAAGAATCCAACAAAAAATAAAATAAATTGAAAGTGAATAAAAATAAATTGAGAGCAAAAAAAAAAAAGCTCAAAGGCAGAACTTACAATAAAACCACACAAGAGTGCGACATTTGATTACAATATTCTCCATTTTTCTGTCACTGATTGGAATTTCTCTTTTGCTGTCACTTTTTTCACTTTCACTGCTTAATTTTTCAGTTTCAGCTCGGACACAAAGCTCATACGTGGTGTTACAGGTCTGAGTCCTGAGTTATTCACTATCAATTCAATTTCATTTTGTTCAATTATGACACAAATTTAATCCTATACAGATAGCTTTGGTCACAAAGCGCCCCATTGCAGCATCTGACCCAGTTTAAAGATTCCAGTGGGGCAAGTTTGTTGACCTGAATGTCTTCTTTTATAGCTACACCCATGTAAGAAACACGAGTTTGTGCAAAATAAGTCAATACAAACTAATAAGACATCATGGTTTCATGACCCTTTATCAGCAGAAAATATGTAGACATCTGAATATATTACAAGATTCTCATGGAAAACTTAGATTTCTATTTTTTTAAAGGCCTACATGATCTCCACATTGAACTGTATTTAAAGATCCGCAGCAGATCTTTTTGAAGATCTATAAAAAATATATAAAATTTGAATAACTTGTCAACTTGTTCCACAAAAAAGTTGAAGTGTCTCATTAAAATCCTTAAAATGATACCTACTCCTCCTTCTCCATCATTTAAAAAAACCAAAACAAAGCAGACTTTAAGAATATGCAAATACTTTTCATCTCCTGGACACAGAAGACACTTCACTATGAAGTCCATTCTCAGTGTTTGTGCACTGAAGACCTCAGGTTTCCACATCGTACTTGGGTAAGTTGAAGACTGCACCAGTATTGGCTCTGAACTAGTTGTGATGTCACAAATCGAACTCGTAGGTACACATATTAAACTCAGATTTTCAGCTGAGCACAGAGAAACTTTCCACCATCAGCAGATGAACGTGAAAACAGTGTTCAAGTGTAAAAATCTGGACTTACATCATTCTGCAGAGTGAAGCTCAAACATTTAACTGAATGAACAAGAATAAAAACATATTTAGTAGTGGGGGACTTTAAGTTCAGTGAAACATTGCTTATGTTTCTCAAAACAGAAGCTTTGATACCAAAACATGGGCTGGATTAAACAGTGGTCTTCTACTTTACTGTTGATTCAGGAAGTCTGTTAGCCCGCTGTATTAATATTTATTGGAATAACTAATGTTTCACTGAGATGCCAGACTTTCTTTCCAGCTTTTCTGTCTGTTTTCAGCAACTACACTACTGTACATGCGCCGGTTTAAACTGATTTGATGAGTGAATCATCAAAATAAGTCTTCAGCCTCTTGACATAGAGCTTTGAAAATCTGACTTTCTACCCAAGACAAAGCATTACTCATCATTTGTGAGGTCTTATGTTGTCAGGAGAAGTCTAGTTTTTCCTCATGTTATTGGTTATACAGTATATTATGGCTTTACATGGTTGACTTAAAACAATACGACAGTAAATGAGCCAGCTTTAGAAGAGATTTAATGATTCTGTAATTACAGATTAGAAATCCCAGAGTACAATTACTTATTTATACAGCTGATAAATCATAAAATGTCATTCTTTCAAAATACAAAAATAAGTCACTGGACAGACATACAATACAAAATGCAATAAATAGTGATAGAAAATAACACCAAAAACATGCACCGTCTGTAAAAAAAAAACATAATTGTTGTGGGCACTTTCTCCCTTGTGCGTCATATTACAGTGCCCCTGGAAACTGTATGACTCCTCTTCTCCTGTGAGGTCATCAGAGCGTTTTTGTTACCCTAACTGATGCTACTATTACAGCTGATATCTGGTATCTGTCGTACAAACATCTTCAGCTGCAGTGGTTACGTGCCATGTGGTCCGCTGACTGGCCTCCGATGTCTGTTTCTGCAAGATACCACAATAAAGATAGATTATCTTTCTCCATCGAGCTTTTGAGGCCGTGGCACCTCTGCCTGCAGCCTTATGGTCTGCTGATTCTGCTTATTCATTTCAAGAGCAGCTGAGTAATCCTGTAAGACATCGAGATTTTATATTTCCATGTTTTATTGTGTATTTTTCTGTTCACTTTTTCTATGTTTTTTACAGTGTGCTTTTATTACAGATTGTGTATTTCTCTGTATTTCTTTTTGGCATCATGCTCATGTAAAGCACTTTGTGACTATTGTCTGTGAAAAGCGACTATATAAATAAATTTTACTTGCTTTACTTACTTATGCTGCTTGCAGAAGACATTTCTAAGTCATTGACCAATACACTGGTAATAATTACTTCAAGAAAACACCCAAAGCATGTCTTAAATCACCATGCATGGGTTCTATGTGTTGTATTTACTGCAAACTGTGTAAACTTACTGACAAGCAGAATGGGTCAGATTGGTTCCCTTCATGTCAGTATCATTTAATTTTAAAAATCAACTCAACGCTTCTAACTTGCCTTGAATAGGTAATCAATCATAGTGATCTGCAGTATTTTTAGTTACATTATATGCACCAGAAACTAATTTTTGATTTGTTTATTCACAAAAAACGTCACTCTTTGTGTTATTAAAACTGTGCTTGGTACATTTTTTAGAGAGTCTAAAATCTAAAGTCTACGTATAAAACAGAGAACTAATCTGAGTTTAAAACCTAGTTGCCTAAATTAAATTCCGCTGTCTGATGTGGTCACTGAGAAATCATCTTTGTCAACAGATGAAACATTGGAGACTTGCATCGTTTACAAAACCATGTGAAACTTCTCTACAAACGACGGCATCACTTCTTGAGCTGCCCAAAACAAAGCAATTCAACCCTTAATTAGAACGACATCTTTGGTAACTACAATACCTGTGTGCTACAGCAGACGAGGCCTGTTTTATCTCCTCTCCGCCATCTTTTTTTTAGTTGGAGGAGTTGCTGCTTTGCCTCATGTTCTCATGCAGCCCACTACAGCTTTCATACTCTGGATCCACCTGCTCCTCTTTGATTGCCATCCTCTTAGCATCCTCTGCAGAACAAACGCAACAACAAGGAGTTAGATCTTCATCTAAATACGTCTGTAAAATGACAACCCTGGTTATGTTTCAAGTCTATAATAGGCACAGAATTACCTCTGATGCCTGATGTTTTAACTTTACTATATAGCCAAAGAGTAATGTACTAAATGTTTACCTTTGGCCAACTGCAGATCGAATGAGTACTGGGTCTCCGTGACATCATGGCTGGGTGTAAAACCTTTCATCTGGTCTCGCAGTTCCTTCAGCTTGATGTAGAAATGTACCTTATCCTGTGCACGGGGAAACTGGGCACAGCGGGGGCTTGACGATGGCATCAAGTAGCAAACCTATGTGGAAGAAAATATGCTGTAGGGATGGACTGGTTGTAAATATTGTTGAGTATATTTCAGAGTGATCCAAGTTTGTCACATACTGTTTCAGTTTCTGGTATTTTGTAGGGCTGCAGACCGAACTCGAGGTTCTTTGCCTTCACACCAAAGGTTTCTTTGCAGAAGATCTCATAAATACCTGTAAAAAATGTAACTGTTAAACTTTAATTAATAAACCATATAAATATTTACAACAAAAATGGACAAAATGAACTAGTAAAGTACTTTCAGTGTTTCCATCATTTTACCTTTTCCATTAAAAGCTGCTATTAATGGCTTATATTTCTGCAGCTTGTCAAGTAATTGTCGACCTCCTTCACGAATCTCCTTACTGGGACAAAAACATAAAACCAGACAAATATTTTCTATACTTTTTTTTCAAGGTACAAACTGGATTACACTGGGTGATTTGTACCCAAAAATTCCTCACTGTTGGTAAAATTCAGTCATAGTCTACTGTTGCACTAATTCTATATCATTAGATTCAATAAAAGCATCAACGACATGACTAATTTGTAATTGTTAATAATATTTTTTTAAGTTAAATTGCATTTATATAGTTTTTAAGATATAAATGTGTTTTATTATTTACTTGGAGAGGTCCTTGCTGCCAGGTGTGGTCCTCTCTACCATGTTGGTGAAGCCGATGCTGTATTTCTCCGGCAGGCTCTGGTCGTGGCTGTAGTTGAGCTGCTCGTCGGTCAGACCAGAGAGAAACAGACATTTCCCTGGACACAAAAAGAGGAGTTGCAAATTCAATATGGCCGAGTGACTTTCATGCAAATTGTTATTATCAAAACACGCTGGACCTTTTCAGTTACTGTCGCTGCACTGAATCTATAGTATCAGCACACAAAACAAGGTGCAGTTTATCAGCACATTTTAGTGATCCTATGATGAATGTAGTGACTAATCAAAATTGGGCAATAAACGAATTTATTTTTATACATATATGAATGTGCAGACCTGCTGAAGGTAAAGTGACAGCGTAAACCAGCATTAAATTAAATGGTGCCCAAAACAAACAGGAAAACTTAAGATTACCAACCAGAAAGATTGTGCTCAACTAATATGACAAAAACGATTTAATTTGATTTATAAACATATCCATACATGAATAAGCTGTAACACCTGAAGACTACATGTTGTGATTGAGACTGTGTAGTTGAAGTTGAAACAAGCTAAAACTACTGAATAAATGGTTGAAACGTTCAGCTTTTGCCTCTAAGTGGCAGTAGTAGGAATGCAAACTTAATCAAACTGACCTGCGTATTGAAAGATAAAAAATATCCACTTGAATATCATTGATAGTTAAATATCATATAGTTTAAAATCAACATAATTGAACACATTTGGAACATAACGCTGGTGCAGATGAAGGGGTGCTTCATCAGACAGGGCTGATGGGTTACATCTGACAAAAGGTGGAGAACCACTGCTGTAGACTGATGATCACTGAAGTTACATCATTTCTATATCGAGTGAAATATTCAAACCCAAGACACCATTTTTATGGCTTCACCAATATATCAAATTGAAAGTTACTGATGTTATTTTTGTATCCTTTTATAACATTTCTTCATAATTCAGTTTGGTATTTTGTGGTATCTCTGGATCCTTTGGAATACATTTTAAATGATGAGTTTTTTTTAACAAATCTGAGCTGCATAACATGCATTTATAATGATGAACCCAACACCAGGATGATGGGTCTGAAAGTTTAGGAGAAGTTAAAAGTGAATACTAGCATCTATTCCCTGTAGTCAGTAATGAAATTGAATTTCAACCTACAGAAATGGTTTCCTGGGTTTGGGTAATGGTGTCCTTTGAAGGCTGACAATAGTCCTGGGTTAATTCCAATCTGAGGAGAAATATGAAGGGGTTACCATAGCAACAGACCTAAAAACTACAGCGTTTTGTGACTGAAACCTAACAACACAGATGCATGGTTTGTAAATATTTTTTTTAAATTGTGCGATTTTCCTTGTACAATTGGAACAAACACCAACACCAATCTACTACTTATACAAATAAAAAAAATATATAAATTCTTCTTTATAACTCAGTAAATAACTCACTATCAAAATGTCAAGGTTGTAGGTAATAACGTCTGGCAGGGTTTTGGCCATAACCTCAGCCACTGACATGCCGTTGAAGCGGTTGAGAATCCTCTTGGCCTTTTTGGCAGCCTCGATCTCATCCTCTTCCTCCTGCGACTCGCCGTTCTCTGCCTGTTGTTTGGGAGGCCGGCCTCTCTTCTTCTTCCCCGGCGTCACAACTAAGACGGAGAGGATGAATGTGTTGATGTTAAGACAGTGACTGATAAAAAGACAATCATAATTATTAGGGAAAATACAGGGGATAATGACAAAGATATTGGAGTTCATAAGTTTGCAAAATTAGTCCATTAATTAATTGTCGATTGATTGTTTTGAGTCAATTTTTAAGAAAAATTGCCAAAATTCTTTGGTTCCAGCTTCCTAAATGTAAATAGTTTCTGGTTTCTTTAGTCTTCTATGACAGTAGACTGTCAGTAGACAAGAGTTTTGGGATGTGAACTGTCCGTCTGGACAAAACAAGACATTTTAAGTTGCATCTTGGACTTTGGGAATCAGTGATCAACATTTTTCAACATTTTCTGATATTTTATAGACCAAACAACTAACATGGAAATGACAGTGCTCTCATTCTAATCAACTTACTGGAAGTAAATATCCATGAAACTATTTTAACAATAAAAACTGCTGCAGAACCTTTGCAACACAAGCCGTTAAGAGAATTCGGAGTTACATTTTATCATTTTTTTTACCAGCTGTAAAAAGATGGTAAAAAAAAACGACTGCAGCTAAAACTGTGTGTATTACTGCATGTTTACATTGCGGTGCACTCAATGAATCAATTTTAGTTTGTACTGGACTTTGCCCTTTAAACTGCAAGGTTAGGTCTCCAAATTAATACAGAGAATCATAGTCAATCAACTATTTTGCCAACCATGCAACATGTACACAACATATAAAAGGCTAACAGAATAGTATGCCAAAAAAGAACAAGGTAATAAACACATAGATATCTGTTTTAGGTCTGACGGAGAAATGTGTTGAGCATCCAGAGTCTCAGTCAGATCAATAACCTTTTCCGTACCTTGAGTTGGAGCAGCAGGCTGAGGTTGGTGCTGAAAACTTGGTTCTTGCTGCTGTATTGCATGTTGATGCTGAGGGTGCTGCTGCTCCCTGACGCTCTGCTGGTAAACTGGCTCCTGGTAGTGACCCGGGGCTGGAGGATGGTTCTGGTAGAAAGGCTCCTGATAAAGACTTGGCTCCCGGTGGACGGACAGCTCGGTCATGACGGGCTCATCTCTGGGACCTTCTGTGTAGTGGCCCATGCTGTGATACGACATCACATGCTGCGCCTCAGGGTGCTGCTGGCTTGACTGGTACCTAGAAAAGTAGGGGTGCATGAGAGAAGGAGAAAGGAGGAGGAGGAGGAGGAAGGTTAAAGATAGAAGGAAGAGGAAGGTGAGCAAAAGAAGACAACAAAACAGGACCCGGACACAGCAAGAAAAGCTCAATCATGTCTGGTGTTCAATGGGTTGCGTGAAGAAGTGAAAATTACAAGACACAATACTTACAAACAAACATGCTGTGATGTGTACACCTGTTTGTATTCTCTGCATTGCATTCATTCATTACACTTATCAATATGTAAAACAAGCTCTCAAGCTATTTTTCCTCTTTTGATTGTGGCTGTTTGATCAGTTTTGAGCATATAACCTGGAACACTCACTCATTACACTCACAAATTGCTCTTTTACCAACAATAAACAGACAAATATGATGTTTGCTTTGACACGGTTGTCTACAATGGAATGAAGACATAAATACAAACAACACAAACAACTTGCAAAAAAATACTGTGGTTGTGATTCCTATGAAGTTGACTCCAAGTCAAACACTAATGTGAAGAGGCTGCTTTATGACTGTATCATTATACAATTGACAAAATAGTAAGAGCCACTGCAGATGTATTTATGAAACCTGTAGCAAGTAAGGATGTAATAACTGCTGGATAATGTGGTAACCTGTTGAACATTTTATGAAATGTCCCTTTAAATGTGTTAAAACTGCTATAGCAAGAGCAGGCAATGCAGTATTCTCACTCAGAGTAAATTAAATACTATTTGTATACCTGTAGTTATGTGATTACTAAAGCTATCAGGCCCACAGTGTGAGCTAGCCTTTCCTCAAGATGCAACTAGCGATTATTATCATTATCAATTAATCTGTCAATTATTGTCTTGTCTATAAAATGTCAGAAAACGGTGAGAACGACCCTTATAATTTCCCAGAGTTGGCGTCTTTAAATGTCTTTTTTTTAATCCAACCAACAGTTCAGTTTACTATCAAGAATGGCAAAGAAAAGCATCACAGCTGCAACCAACACATTTTATTTTATTATTTTGGCATATTTGCTTAAAAAAAATGACTAAAACGATTATTTGATTATCAAATTGTTGCCGATTAATTTTCTGTCAATTGATTAATCGACTAATTGTTGCAGCTCTGCTTTCCTTCCATTTAAAATCGATTCTATTTCATTTTGGACAAGTTATTAACCCTTTGTAATTACATTATCACTTGCTACAATCTTTAATGTAAGGCTTAATGTATGATGTCCTGTGTCAAATGGTGTTTTATATATTTTATCCCATCTCATGCATGAAATGAAGAACGTCGGGGGAGATAAAGATGGTAAGTTTCCCAGGACCTGCCACCTCCAGCACCAACTCACCACTGCTGGAAATAATCCGTAGGAACCGTCAATGATGTATACTGGTTTTCCTCCATCTTAACTGTTGACTTATTTGAATACAATGAGATTCATTCTGCTTCCAAATGTTAGTAGAAACTGGGAATGTGAGCCGTGTGGAGATTACAGTACATACAATGCATAGCTGGCACAAAGAAGACAGATGGACGCAGGTTTTTTAGCTAACAGTTAGCTGTCAAACGTCACACAGCTCGACAGATGTCTGTAAATCGCAGGCGACCTTTAACGCTACATGAACGAAACGTAAAGGTATATTCTCAAACTAACGTACCTGTCATACATTTTGTTCTTTAGTTTTCAAATAATGAGACGAAGGGGGCAGGGGATCCTCTCAAAACAAAGACCATTTAAACGCTCAACATTTCCTTTTTTCCTCAGGTCGAGTGAAGGTTTACCGCCACCTGTCGGCTGGGAGGTCACGGTGTACTGCAGGGGTTAGACTGGTAGTTAAATAATACCAGCAGGGGTTAGACTGGTAGTTAAATAATACCAGTAGAGGTTAGACTGACAGTTAAATAATACCAGTAGAGGTTAGACTGACAGTTAAATAATACCAGAAGAGGTTAGACTGGTAGTTAAATAATACCAGCAGAGGCTAGACTGGTAATTAAATGAGACCAGAAGGGGTTAGACTGGTAATTAAATGAGACCAGCAGGAGTTAAACTTGTGATGGAAAGTAATTTGAATAAGCACATTTATTCAAGTACTGTACTTAAGTACAATTTTGAGGTACTTGTATTTCCATTTGATGTTACTTTATACCTCTACTCCACTACATGTACAAATGTATATAAAGTAGTTCAAACTAGCTCCACGTCCAGCAGCTACAACAGTAACATGCTGCTCTAACACTGATGCTTCAGTATTAATAATCTAATGATGTCATATATAATAATATATCAGTAAGAGGGACCAAACCACTACTTTTACTGCAGTACTTAAACTACATCAAGCTGGAGGATTTTTCATGCACTTTTTTTTTTTACATTGCTGTATTGGTACTTTTACTTAAGTAAAGGATTTGAGTGCATCTTCCACCACTGGCATTGTACTTCCAAAAAGTTGGGGGACTTGTGAGGAACAATGTAAAATGCTGATTTCTGGGTCAGTGGTAAAGGTTAGGGTTAGGTTAAGGTTAGGGTATAGGGTTGATGTGAACCTGGACCAGCCGCAGTGAGCTACTGCCTCCCAGATCCCACTGAAGCACCCATACTAGGGGGAGCAAGTGGGAGTACCGGTCAGGCACCTGGGACCAGCTGCAGCTAGCTGCTGTCTTCCCAGCACCCTGGGCACTGTTCCCACTCTACCCAGACCCCCATCACTTACACTGAAAGTGCATCTGAAGGGGATCTTTTAGGAGAAAAGGAAAAAGAAAACCTCTTTCATATGGTCACCTGACTGTTGTTTTCAGACAGACTTGAAAACTTGTGAACCTGTCCTTTAATTGTTCATGTATTTCAAAAATAGCACTGAGTATTTTAATTCAATAAAACAGGCACAGTACCAGTTGGTACATACTGTATTTTGTATGGGCTCATGTAACACCACTAGGTGGCGACAGATCTCGACTGTGAGGAAGAACCAGCATCAATTGTCACTGTAGAAGAGCGTAGCAGCCAAAGATTGTAGGTTTTAAGACAGTGGATCACTCCACTGGAAATAATCTGTTTAACGTAGACTAAAGCCCCAAAATAGTGGACTAGAAATCAAGTATTTTTTCTATTGAATCTGAAAAAGCAATCACAATCCGCCCCAAGCAACATTTAACAACCCTAAAATGCATTAAAGGCGACGTAACGGGACACTGAATCTTTACGTTGGTGGTATCTGTAAAAAGGGACAGAGTGAGCGCTCATCACTCTGTTAAAAAAATATCTTTGTGTTAGCTAAACAGCGTGACCTGTTTCTGCGTCCCAATGACAGACATCTGGGTCTAAGATGGTGAAAATCAGCTTCACACTGCGGCTGTTTACCAACTTGTCAGTGAAATAAACAAAGGTATACTCTTACAAGCTTTCAGCTCATGTTAGTTCATGTCTGTTGTTCTTTCAATAGTCTCTAGCCTACAAACTTTTAGCCATGATAGCTGTTACCAAACATTAGCAGCTAGCTTCCCTGTCAGTGAGTTGTTATAGTGCAGGTGGTTAGCATCTATGTGCATGTATGATATGTACACATGCATTTTGTACATTTATTATATTAAAATTGTGAATTTAACATAGTCAGAAAACCTCATTGCTAACTTATGTCCGGAGTTTCTGTTTTCTGTGTACATAATCCTAGTATTCAGTTTGATGATGTGTAAAATAATTATTTTGTGTCCAGTGGTATTTGGTCCTAATGACAGGCAGACACAACTATTTAAAAAGTTTGTTATCCTTTGATCTATATGTTAAAGTGACAGGTATAGGTAGCAATTAACCAGCTGCTGTTACAATTTTAGCAGACAATAACTATTTGTCAGAAAAGGAGTTGAAATCATGTTTGTTCTGGCTCATAGAAGTCATTTGTTTTGATGTGATGCAGCAACACTGAGGAGACAATAAAGTATATCTTGTCTGATCAAATGTGTTCCTCTTTTTTTCCAGGTTGAGTCGAATCCCATCAGTCTGCGAAGATGCCTGCAGGTGTGTCGTGGCCTCGGTACCTGAGGATGTTCGGGGCCAGTGTACTGTCTATGTTTGCTGGAGCGCAGGTCGTCCACCAATATTACTTACCTGATCTGGTGAGGGACAAAATCCTCCTTTTTTCACACTGATCTGTTTGTGTTTTCTGTAGGTATTGCAAATTGTGGAGACATAATGTTTTTGTGGAGTGTAGCAAATAAATATATATATATATATATATATATATATATATATATATAGACACGGAAGCATACATCAGTCATGTACATGTCATTCTGGCTGATGTGTAGTACTAATACACATATTGTGGTATTTATAGTGACAAACAGCATACTGTATGTCATATGTCCATTCAGCACAAGTTCTCCTGTATTTCACTTGCATTTTCATTTCATTTGAAAGTCACCACACTGCAGATATGTTGCCAGTTTAAATATTGTGTAAATATAGTAGAGGTGCCCCATTTATGTTTTTTTGGGCCTGGACCCTTTTAACCAGTTGATCAGTAACGGACAAATGTGTGTTTTTAATAATTTGTAAATATGTTCGTCCTGACTAGTAGTACTCAATGAATGCAACGGCTATGCTACTAACATTATACTCCCTGTTTTAGAATATCTATTTCTACTTATGATCAGTGGCTGGTCTAACATCTCATGCAAGTATAACTCACTCACATGGCACATGCCTATGATTGTTGTTTTACCCCTTACTGGTAGTTTTTCAGTGGCTTTTTCCCGCCTGCAGTGGGTTTCTCCCTGTATGATTGTTGAACATCTGTGAACATGTTGAACATCTGTGTCTCTCAGATTCTAAGGGTCTGAAACCTAACTGATACCAGACTCTTAGTGTTGATGTTTTAGATTACTAAAGCATTTACCAATATCAAACATAGTTGATGTGACATCCCAGTATCTATGTTTGATTAGCTATGCTTAGGAATTACATAAATGCAACACCATGCAACCTAATAGGCCTATTGTTTGAATGTCTGTTTAACAGTTTATGTATGTTTGCTGTTTTTGTTTTTCTATCAGACTATACCAGAGATCCCACCAAAGCCTGGGGAGCTCCGGACAGAACTAATGGGCTTCAAAGTCAGAAAAGAAGCTGCTGCGGCAGCCTTACAGCAGCTGAAAGAAGAACAAAAGCTGGATTGATTTGGATTTATACATCGTCTGTGTGTTGGACACTCAATCGGGCAGACACTGTCCAATTTTTGCCAACATGCCCGGGAATAGAGTCATCTCTGCGACATCTCCAAATGGATTTTGTGTGTTTGGTTTTTTCTTTTAAAGGAACTCACAGAAAATGCTAAACTGTTGGCATTTGGCTGCTCGGGATCAGGAACTCATATACATGCATTCAAATCTGTCTGTTGTTAATATATCTCTTCATCCTCTTTGAATGTGTTGCAACATGTAAACCCAGGAAGAGAACACTTGTAACATGAACGCAGTAACTGTGCTAAAGTCCTTAAATAATTTTATTCTATTAAAAAAATAAAAGTATAATTTTGTCAATACTGTGTGGCAAATGTTATAGTTACAAATGTGATGTATGAAGTAGGGCTGAAATGATTAGTCAGTTGAAGGACAGGTTCACAATTTTTCAAGTCTGTCTAAAAGCAACAGTCAGGTGTCCATATAAACACTGAAAGAGATTTTCCTCACTGTAATCATTCCTCCTGTTCATACTGGCTATTAAAAGATCCCCTTCAAATGTGCTTTCAATATAAGTGATGTGGGGACAAAATCCACAGTCTATCTGAAGCTTATATGAGGCTTCAGCAGTCTGAGTTAGTCATATCAAGTGGATATCTGCCACATTTACAGTCTTTTTAGCATCAAATTCCCTCTTTGTGTATCCCTGTCAAGCTGCAGTGGAAGTGTAGTAACAAAAAGAGGGACTTTGGCACTAAAAAGACTAACACTGAAAGATATCTACTTGATTTGACCATGGATGTATTGGATTTGACTCATTTTGGACGGCTGAAGCTTGTGTGAAAGAGGTTTTCCTCGCTGTACTTGTTCCTTTATTTCATAAACACATTTTTGCACAGAAGGAGGACTGAGGATTTTTCATCATTTACGTTGTAAGTGCATTATGAAGTGTCAACTGTGTCAATATTGGGCATTTGACTCTTGTTTCAAGACGGACTTGAAAAATTGTGCACCTCTCCTGTGTGTGTTTGTGTGTGTGCGCGCGTGCTTTCACCGTTGGATGTTGGCGTATCATAGCAACCAATTTAAACAAGAGTGTAATGGAAAAGATGGCGACGCAGCGAGAGAAGGAAGCCGACGATTATCTTAAGAAACACAAAATTCTCGAGCTCATGGAAAACCTGACCAGCATGCTCTTCTTTCACAGACCTGGTTAGCTTATTTCGTTTCCGTTATAGACACAACATCCTGTGCTGAAGGCTGAAAAAAGCTAAGTTTTTGCAAAAACTAGCAAGCTAGCTCTAGTTATAACTCACATGCTACAGATAATGGAAACTCCATAACAAGAAATGTACTTAGTTTTTCAGTCACAAATGAGGTTAACCTATAAAATTACTGTATTTATGTTGGATTATGACTCCTGATGCTGGAAGACACCAAAGATTAGTTGAGCTATTCCTAATAACAGTCTTTCCTCTGGACATGAAGTGTTGATATTCTCTATAAAGACAAAGTGTACATTTTATTCTGTTGATATTGTTATTCTAAATCATATTATTTTTGTTGTTGTAAACTTTTCCTAAACAGTTTAGTAATTTAGTTACAAGACACGGTCACTTTTAAAAAAAAATCTGTCTTAAAACAACAGTCAGGTGTCCATATGAACAGTGAAAGAGGTTTTCCTCGCTGCACTTATTCTTCTTGTTCATAGTGGCTATAAAAGATCCTCTTCAAATGCACTGTCAATGTAAGTGATGGGGGCCAAAATCCACTATGTGGAAATGCATTTAAAAGTTTATATGAGGCTTCAGCAGTCTGAGTTAGTCATATCAAGTGAACAGGAGGGATGATTAAAGCAAGAAAAACCTGTTCCAATGTTTATTTCCTCCTGACTGACTTGAAAAATTGTGAACACATCCCTTAAGCTTATATAACCTAAAAGACAATATGTGCACCATAGTAACCGTGATTTATCTGCATATTAATGGATTCACTCATTGTTTCTCTTTCATTCAGACAATCCTAGAGAGTTTCTTGTTGAGCAGCTGGAGCAGCTGAAGATGTCTCAGCAGAGTGGTGTGAGAGGGCCAAGTCTGTTTAACAACTCCAACCTGGACACAGCCTTTGGGATACTTGACCCGACTAATCAAAAATACATCACTTTTGCACAATACAAGCAGGGTGAGTATAGTACATGGCTTTCTTGGGTAGAGGGACTGATACTCCACATACACTCAATGAAAATTTAAAAAAATCCTAACCACTTAAAATACACATTTATTTTTCAGGCATTTATTCAGTCTCTCTCTATTACAATTAAAAACCATTTTTATAATAATGCACAAGTAGTAACCTGTTTATCCATTCATTCATCACATGTAAGTGCATCTAATATACCAAATATCATATATTTTTTCAGAACTATGACACTGTGGACTAAAATAAATACTCACAGTGACAAGAGTTGGACCCAAAAGCAGAACTCAGACACACAAATGTTTCCACAGTTCAAAAAAGGTTGTTTGTAGACTTTTTGTGAGGATGATTTGGGAAATGGGCTGCAGTAGCTGGAGAGCAGGACAGGCAGCAGAGCAGGTAACTGAACCAGGGTTGTCGGCAGACGCTGGGCAGACAGGTTCCAGAGCTGGAGCTTGTAGACACGACGGTGAGCTGGGTAGGGCAGGAGAACAGGAAGGCAGGCAGAGGTGAACCTGACGCACATGCAAACAATAGTTAAGCTTAGTATCAAAAAAAGCAACACGAGAATACTTAGGCAAGGATGCTAGAAGGAACTGGAAGGCCACGCCCAGCACACACACACACACACACATACACACACACACACACACACACACACACAAATGCAGAGAGAGACAAACTGGAGACAAACAGGAAACAGAAGGGATGGGAGAGGCAGAGCAGATACTCTAACACACAGAGCCTTTTTCTCCACAGCTCTGACCACACTGGGCATAAAAGACATTAATGAATGTCCTGAAGGTGTAAATGAAGACAGGATATCCCATGAGACGTTCAAAACAGAAGCGTAAGAACAGCTTGTATAATGTAAACAGCATGACCAAAGCTAATACTCACCAGCATGTTGAAATTCAGCATATTATGAAGGTAATTTTTGTCTAATTTTGTCGTTGCAGGGTTCAAGGCCTCCAGAGATGCTCAGCAACATATAAACAACCTTGAATTTATGTTTGATGTTTTCTTCCATTCAGCTGATATGTTATTTATTCCATGATAAAATTTGCTGATATGCTTTCTTTCTGTGGAGCTGTGTTTTGTAAAATGAGCACATTTTTGTAGGATTTTTGCTAATAAACTGCTCATTTTCATCTGTTTCCTGATTCAGACAATTTCATTTCCAGTAACTATTCACCAGCCTTTCACACAGGCAACATTTGTATGTTGTAGCGAAAATTATTCCAAAAAACTGGAGGTTACTAATCCTCAAGAAATGTGATGAATGATGTGATGTATTGAGAGTTAACAGAACAACAGGTGTAATGCATCTTTGCTTTGTATTCCAGTTTTAAAAGGTGATTTTCTCTTTCTACTCTTATATTTTCAAACAGAACAAAATTCAAACACCATTGGTCAGTTTAAGATACATTTGCTGAACGAGAAAACACTGTGAGTTTGGGAAAAAGCCGAAAACATAATGTGTGAAAGCCTAAAACATAAACATGATTATGGACAATATGTATAATAGTGATTACTCTCGTAAATATAAAATGTTCTACTACAATATACTGTGTGTTGTATTCCCTCATCCTGTAGTAGATATCAGGTGAAAGGTCTGGTCTGTTGGGAAGTGCTCTATATTTAATCAGAGTTGGTTATTTTTCTGTTGTAGTTTGTAGTGTCTCTCATGTTTCATGTCATGTTGTTTTTAGCTATGTATTGTCTACTTGCAGGTGCCTTTCATGTTGAGACATTTTATGAGTTGTATGTCTCCATGTTGTATATTCAGGGTTTTGTCCCTAGTGGTCAAAACATTCAAGTCTGGTTTTGCTTCAGCCACACTCAGTGGTCTAAAAGATGCTTTCATTATGTACTGGGTTCACTTCAACACAGATGTGTGATATTATTACTCATCGGTTCTGGTTTAATGTGTGTCAAGACACCTTGATGAAGGAAAGTGTGCAGATAAACATTGGTGTATTTATAACATATTAGCCCATATTCATTAAAGGCTTTTTATTTTTGATCATCCACCTGAGAGCCTGGAATTGGATTTTTATGCCACAAGCCACCATGAATGAGGGCATTTTTTTTCCTCTTTAAGACAGTAGGAATAGTTTTGTGTCTGAGTCTTCCTTCATATGAAAGCTAAGAAAAAGCTTTTTGTCAATCTTCTAAAAAAACTCAGCTTTTAACAAAAAAAAAGAAAAATCTGCATAGGAACAATCTGAACACAAAATGAAGCTTTTAATTTTATTTAATAGATTTATTTATTTATTTATTTTACAAAAACATTATTATTATTAATGGCAGCAGTCGTATTTGATGGTAACAAATGTAATAATATAATTAATATAGTAATATAATTTAATATAGTAGTAATATATGTTTATTAATATTCTGTTTAATGTATCTTTGTTATTTATTTTTATTGGACATATTGGCACAAAGACAAGACCTAACAATCATGCACATAAAACAACAATACATAGCTAACAACTACAAAAACCAAATAACAACAGAACATCTTTACAAAAAACCAAAACAAAACACACACACACACGCACACACAAAGAAATACCACCAGCTGCATACATAAAAAAGACTTAACAGGGCAAACAAAACAAAAAACAGACAAAACCAGTAAAGTAAATAACTCCATTTCCCATTTTAAACGTCAATCAGCTGCTTAAAAACTGAATTATAAAGAATGGAAAAAAAATAATAAATAAAATAAAGTAGCTAGTAATTTAAAAATGGTACTTCAAGGGTATAAAATCAGTGTAATTTATCTTTATTATTATTATTATTATCATTATTATTATTATTATTTTTGCACCGTTGGGGCGTTGAACGCGCACCAGTAGTGGGCGTGGTCAGACTCAGGAAGTGACATCGCAGCAGCCTCCTTATACGGAGCTCCTTCGCCTTTCTCCGGTTACTTGTAGGTTAAATCAGTTTCTGTTTCTTTCCACTAAAGGTTTCTCGCATATTTACCGGGACAGCGCCCTGCGGAGCTCAGCATGGGCACCGTCCATGCCCGGGTAAGGAAAAGTGCGCTAGACGTGTCAGCTAGGACTTTAACCTCTCTGTGTGTTCAGTCAGTTATGGGACTGTGCTGCAAGAAAAGGCCCAAACATACTGTACATGCAACAAGGTTCAGGCTGTCAAGCTCTGTGAGAAGATACTGAATGAATATCCCTGCCAAATGTGGCCGTTTTTAACTCTATAACTAACCGTGGAGACACTGTGTCTGCTGTGTGTAATTAGATGCTCTTAATGCCTCCACTCCCTGCAGTCAGCGTGTTTACTGCACTCTTACTACTTAGTGTTGTTAATACCATTGTGCTAATTGGTTATTCCTGTCCCTTCATCTTGGACAAGGCTTTTAGAGATACTGAGGTCATATATTTAGCTCAGAAACTGACAAAATGTTGTAAAATGATATCAGATAAGTCAAAAATATAGCTGAATGGATAGACAAATGTTGCTGCTTGTTGTTATTGTTCAATGGTTAAAATGGAGTATAAAAAGACAGAAAGCTTCATACTTTTCCTTTAACCTTCAGTCAGTTGGTTAAAGGAGTGGTTCACAGCTTTCTGTCTGTCTTAAAGGAATACTCAGGTTCCCTAATGAATGTTGAAATAGTTTTTTCTTGCTGTAATCATTCCTCCTGTTCATACTGACCATTAGAAGATCACTTCATAATGTATTCACAATGTAAGTGATGGAGGACAAAATCCACAGCCTTCTTCTGTACAAAAATGTATTAAAACGTTTATCTGAAGATGATATGAAGCTTCAGCTGTCCAAATTAGTCAAATTAAGTAGATATCTTTCAATGTTACAGTCTTCTTAGTGCCAAAGTCCCTCTTTTTGTTATTATACTTCCGCTGCAGCTCAACAGGGAAACACTGTCCGAGGAAATGCAAAGAGGGAATCTGATGCTAAAGAGACTGTAAATGTAAATGTGTTGATATGACTAACTCAGACTGCCGAAGGGATCATTTAACAGCCAGTATGAACAAGAGGGACGATTTCAGTGTTTATATGGACACCTGACTGTTGTTTTAAGACAGACTTTAAAAATTGAGAACCTGTCCATATAGCTATAAGCAAAAGCAAAAAGCTTTTTGTGTTTTGCTTTGCCACCAATCAATTGATAAAAAATGAAATAATACTTAATGTATTGTACTCTTCTGTTTATCTTTTACGAGCTTATTTTATTTTTTAACTCCTTCATTTTCCTATTTTTTGGTCTCAGCACAAATTTAATTATGTATATTTTTCCTGCACAACATTTCTCATTTTTGTCAGCATAGCTTCCATTTTCCTAATGCTCATATGATAATGAAATAGGCGTGTCACCCGCCAAACGTTAAAGTTTTACTTTAAAAATACAACATTTTATTAATTCATTCAACAGCTCAATTATATTTTCTTTTTATCTGCATATATTATGGTGTGACAGAAAGCAACTATTTTGATAAGTCATTCATCATATAACCTATTTTAACAACCAAAAATGTCAACTGGTTTAAGCTTCTCCTGATGGTCAGAGAAATACAAGACATTTGATGATGTCATCTTAGACCAAATGACAAATTCATTATTCAAGAAAGTAATTGGCAGATTCATTGGTTGTAAAAATAATCATTAATTGCAGCCCTAATCTGCTGCCAGTCATGTATCCGTGATGGAGAATAGTACATTCCTTTCAGTTTTATTTTACTTACTGCATTAATACCTTAAAAACAATTTTCGTGAACAAAAAAAAGTTATAATCAGCCTAAAAAACACATGTTTAATATGTGTTTGTCCTCATGATGTCATTATTAACCCCCCAAATTTTCTGAAATATTTCCAAAAACATGACCTCGGTGTCCTCAGTCGTTTCAACGGTTCTTATCTCGTAGTCCCTTAAGTTTTAATGAATTCACCATGCTGTTTTATCTGAAGTGTGCTCTTTGATTGTGATTAGTTTTTCCTCTCTCCTTCTTTGTGTTTCAGAGCCTGGACCCTCTGCCCATGCAGGGGCCTGAGCTGGGAGTTCACGCTGACGACATCGAGGCTCCAGACATTGAGCAGGAGCCAAAGCAAGAAGTTCTTGAAAACAAGGATGTAAGATCTGTGTTGTTTCACATATTTAATAACACAAGACTCTCACTAGATTACATTAATCTTGCACCTGTCTCCACACTCCCCACTATGGATTAAGGGGATTCCTAGTCTCATATCAATATCACATTTAACATTTTCAATTCAATTTAAAATAAATGTTTTTTTAATTTAATATTGGAGAAAAAAAAGCATAAACTGAAAAGGTAGCCAATTGTAGCTTTACTGGCATAAAAGTTGTCACACTTTCATAGACAGAGAAAACTGTCATAATATTTTTGTAATATTTTTTTCCATTTAAAATAATGTTTTTTACATTCTTGACGTGCTTTGTGTCTCCTGATTTCCAGGTTGTAGTCCAACAAGTGCACATAGACGGGCTCGGAAGAACCAAAGAGGACCTGTTGACTTATGAAATCGCAGACGTTTTCCGGGCAAAAAATTTAATTGATGTAGGTGCATGTAAACACAGACATACAAATACACTACAAGTACTTGTTATGACTGACATTAACATAAGGCTCACTGTGCTGTTTAAGGTAATGAAAAGGTCCCATGAAGCCCGACAGAAGCTGCTGCGTCTCGGTATCTTCAGAAAAGTTGAAGTTGTTATCGACACCTCACGAGGTACCGTCTATCACTGCACTGTTTAGAAACATAACTTTCTTATGATTATACATAGGCTCTTTGTAAATAATCATGCAAATTAGGATGATTAATTTTCTGTTTTGAACCATGAAATCCGGCCACTAATTGTCTATTACATACATCATCACATGAGATATGTGTTGCTGTTTTAAACAAACAATTTTGATTAAATGTCTGTCGTCCATTCCTAAGGTGAGGGTGCTCTTCCTAACGGCCTCGATGTGACCTTTGAGGTCACTGAGCTGAGACGGATGACGGGCAGCTACAACACCATGGTTGGAAACAATGAAGGAAGCATGGTGAGCGCCAGGATGGCTCAATGCAACATACACTTTTACACAGGCCACATACTGTTTTGGATCTTCTCACAGTGTTGTACTGGCCTCAACACACTGGCTTACCAATTTCTTTCTGTAAAGATAATTTCCAGTTTTGCAGCACTGGTGTAATTTTAGTGGTATACTTTATTTTGATAAAGGTATTAAACCTTGACTTAAATCTGTTCATGTTTTTGTTAGTTTATTAATTTGGTTGCAACTTAATGCAGAATGAATCTAAAGAAAACCAGCTCACTTTTTTGCTTAAATTACAGGTACTGGGCATGAAGTTACCTAACGTATTTGGTCGGGCAGAGAAAATGACCTTCCAGTTCTCCTACGGCACCAAAGAGACATCCTACGGCCTGTCCTTCTTCAAACCCCAACCGGGACACTTTGAACGAAAGTAAGATTTGTACGACTTCATAAAAGATATCTTGAGATCTAATCACCTAACCTTGAATTATTCCTTTGCTATATAAGTTCAAAATAATACCATCCATATATTACATGAATACATGAATGTTGATATAAAATATTTCATTAGGATTGCATTAATCTGTTTAATTACTGCCCTCTTTGGCATGGTGGTTGTGGTGGGACATTACATTTACATTTACCTTACATTTGGTACTTGAGCTTTAGATTTGGATCCATCATTTAGGAGGTTACGCAGTAACTATAGACAGACATATTGTGTAATCACAAAGGAATCCTAGCGGGGGATTGACGTTTCTTCTTCTCTGTTTTCACTTTCAGTGTCACAATCAACATGTACAATGTAACAGGTCAGTTTCCATGGAGTTCACTGAGAGAGACGGATCGAGGCATCTCTGGAGAGCTGAGCGTAAATATTTGTTCCTATTCGTGTGCCTATTTGTTCACCAACTAAAATGTTGTTTTTATTCTTAAATATTCTGTTTCAATTATATTCTGACATTAGTGACAAAATGAGCTAAAGAGGAAGCATGAAAATGTTCTGATAAGGACCTTGAAGTCCAGTTTTTGGCTAGAGGAAGGCCCCTAAAGTACAAAGAGTTTGGGCTTCCTTTTAGACTAATTGTCCTTATTGTAAATACAATCAACAATCATTCATGGAGAAATCCACAGTGAAAGAGGTGTTACTAATGGAAGTCTTTCCCAGAACTTCACAGAGCCTCTTATGTTGTGAGGAGAGTTGATATGTCACAAACATTGGTTGCTATATGCTCATTTACTGCATGGAATCCATATAAGCAAAATTGGTGCCATATTACTAGATATTATAAATGTGTCACAGCCTAACAGTACTTACATTTTCTACAGTTCTACAGTTTTATCTGTTAACTACCATATAGAAAGTCTTCATTATCTTTTGAAGTTTTAATAGTTAGAGGTTGCTATGTTGAAGGATGTTACTCGGTGATGCCTGTTCTCAGGAAGTTGACAAACTCTTGACAACTGCTAATCAAGGTTAAGAGAAAGCAGGAACAGCAAAAGCAAATTCTTCATCTCCAAATAGAGTCATAGAGTGCAATGAACATCCCATACTGATGATATAACACAGTGTAAGAATCTGAAGGTGGAACACAAAATGAGTCCTCATCAACCATACTCACAGTTCCACATGTGTTGGATTGTACTTTGTTTAACACGACTGCTGTTGTCATCTATCCACAGTTCCCTCTGTGGAAGACCAACCAAACCCTGAAGTGGGAGGGGGTGTGGAGAGAGCTGGGTTGTCTGGCTCGCACCGCCTCTTTTGCCGTCCGGGAGGAAAGCGGGCATTCTCTCAAGTCATCCCTTTCGGTATTTGCCATATAATTTACATTGGAGAATTTACGGCAGGCTTTGAATTAGCTGTGATGTTTCACAAAGCTGTGTATAATCAGTGGGTTCATGCCAAAACTGCTCTTCAGTGCTTAATTCAGGGTTTCTAAATATTTTGCTGACAACATTTCGTGACTTGTAGAGATTAGTGAATGGTGGATTTTAATGATGTTGAATTTCTTCAGCATGCCATGGTCATCGACACCAGAAACTCCTCCATTCTTCCCAAGAAAGGTGGCCTTTTAAAGATCCATCAGGTTTGTTGTTGATCACTTAGCCTCATAAGCCATTTGAAGATAATATGACTGATCTTGTGGACCTGGTTAATGGTTTGTGTTGTGGTTGTGTAGGAGCTTGCTGGTTACACTGGTGGAGATGCCAGTTTCCTGAAGGAGGACTTTGAGATCCAGTTGAACAAAACACTCTTCTGGGACTCGGTGAGATTATGCATTTTACATTTTAGCAATTTAGACAATTATATCATTGAAAGTCACTGAACACAGCAAACTGTTTTACTTTGTCAAAGCACAAGTATAAGATTATTTATGTAGATCATTTAAGGACTATGTAAAGAATGAACGTTTTTGTGCAACCAGCCTATGAAAGATAAGAAAACCAACTGTCTAACAAACTAATTTCCCCAAAACATGGTGTATTTCTTCTTTAGCACTGCATACATTTTGATTTACTTGAGTAAAATCTCTTGACTGTCTCTACCAGGTCCTTTCTGCCTCACTGTGGGGCGGTTTGCTCCTGCCCATTGGTGAGAAGCCAACAAGCATAGCAGACAGGTAGAGAAATCCAGTGTACCTTTTATCAACTAGATCAAGATGGCCTCTCAAATGTTGGTGCCTAGTTGTCTGTCTAGAGCTGCGAGCTACACCCATACAAATATCAGTTATCTACTTTGTCAACCTATATGTTTTCTGTTTTTGTGTCCACCTTCTAGGTTCTACCTGGGCGGCCCCACAAGTATCAGAGGATTCAGTATGTACAGTATGGGCCCACAGAGTGAAGGTGAGACATTAACTTGACTGAGTCGTTTGGTAACAAGACAAGAGTTTGATGGTTAATTGAAACCTTGTGTGCTGGGATTACTGGTATGGCAGGTGACTACCTGGGAGGAGAGGCCTACTGGGCTGGAGGCCTCCATCTCTACACTCCTCTACCCTTCAGACCAGGCAAGGGGGGCTTTGGTGACCTCTTCCGAACACACTTCTTCCTCAATGCCGGGAACCTTTGTAACCTCAACTATGGTGAGTAGTTGAAAACAGAATAAGTAGCCATGTAATGACAGTCAAGAGTTCATCTATGGAAGCAAATCATGCTATAATAATTTACATTATATCGGCAACTGGATACCAAAATTTCAAATGTAATCACTACTGAATACTCAATGTCGAGATTTAAATACCACAGAATTTATTGCACTGAAATATTTGACTTTGAAAAGCATCTTTCTCAATTAATTTGGTCTGAAATTCTCAATAGTCACTTTCAAGTTGTGCAATTTCATAAACTTAATTTTCAGTATATATTTATTTTAGAGTTCTCAAATTCAGATAGAAAATTCACGCGCCTAATATTCAAAAGTTGCTCTATTTCTATAAGCTGCAAGGTCTTGTGGCCTGATCGCATTTCCTTGGTGTCCCTTCTGTTCAGATCTGAATTTTACATCTTGAATTTTAGTATCTTAACTTGACCGAGTGTAGAGTTTTTGACTTGACTTAAATTTTTAGATTATTATTGAAATAGAGCAACTTGTACCTTTTTTTTTGAATAGAATTTGAGAACCCTAAAAGAAATATATTCTGTAAATAAAGTTTTTGAAAATGCACAATTTGAAAGTGACTATTGAGAATTTCAACATTAAGTATTCAGTAGTGATTCAATTTCACATTTTTGGTATTCAGTTGCTGATTTAATTCAAATTTTAAACATTTGGTAAGGATTTGCTTCCATTTTCATGTTTTATTGACCAGACCTTGACATGTAATGTATGTCCAAATTCAGTTGAGTGGGATTGGGTCAGTCAGACTTTCTATCAGACTTAAATGTGGTTCAGATTTTGGATATTGGGTCAACTTGTTTTCTGCCTGGTTCTTTTGCTCAGGGGAGGGGCCACAAGCACATTTGAAGAAACTGGCAGAGTGCATCCGCTGGTCTTATGGACTGGGTGTCGTGCTGCGTTTGGGTAACATTGCCAGACTGGAGCTTAATTACTGCATTCCCATGGGAGTCCAGAGTGGCGACAGGTAGAGTTTGCTCTCACACCTAATCTGCTTGGTGTGGTTTATATAAAGTCTGGTGTGTTGCTCATTAAACTGGTTCATTTAGACTGGTGGTAATGCTGCCAATCAAACACAGTTTTAGACCAAACAATCACATTGAGTTCACCAGAAATACATCATGCAGTGTCACTTAAATTAGTTTATTTGTGTGACCTGAGGGCCTATGTGTTAGGAATTATTTTATTTTAACTAGCTATTTTCAAGGCAAATAGAGTAAATATTGACCAATGTTAAAACCTTTCTTTATCACAGCTGGAAAACAAATCCTTCCAAAATAAACAAAAGCTTATTCAGTACAGTAATGTAGCACATTGTTCACACATTCCTCACACGTGTTCACTCTTTCAAAAGGTACACAGTCATTGTGAGTTTCCACTTCCAATGCACTTGAAATAATCAGATTATTTGTTTCTTTTGATAATGATTTTAATTGATTTTCTTCTCTCCTTTCAGGATATGTGATGGGGTCCAGTTTGGAGCAGGAATCAGATTCCTGTGAAACTGCAGTTCTTACATCTGGAGCTTCCTTGTGTTTCAACATGAGTTTTATGCCAGAAACATAAAGGGGAAAGTGGTTGTACAGAATTGTTTGTGGCGACTAATTAGTTCAATAAAAGTGTTTGCACTGACTTTTCATTTTGATGTTTATTTTTACTTGTTATTTGCTGTTAGAGGTTGACAGAGTTGTAATTTAACGCATATTGAAATATACTGTACTCTTAGTCAGATTTTTCTGAAGTCATTTTACCGTGTATAGAGTACAGTATGTCAAGTGAAGGTGAAGTTATTCATCAGTATTTTCAGTGAACCTGAGTCAGCCACAAGGTGGAGACAAATAGCAACCAATGATATAGATACAAACGCAACATTTAACTTTGTATCTGCTGAATAAACAAAGCTCTGACACAAGTATTGTTGTTGGAAACTGTTACAGTTTTTCATATATGTTACATATATGAAAAAAAAGTACATCTTACCAAAAATAAGTGGTACATTCAGCACAAGAGTCACTTTAGCAAGGCTGGACTGGGCAAAGTTGCTAACTGTCTCGGGGCCGTAGACCTCCAGGGTCCCCAAAAAAACCCTGGCTAGGTTCACTGTGTGTCAGTTGCTTTTTGGTAATTTGATTACTTGGAAATATGTTTGGGAATTTGTACCACTAAAAGTACAATATCAACTGGATCAATCATGTCAATCATGTGGCTTGTAGTGTAGCCCCATGTAAAAATCTAGCTCTAAAGCATTTTTAAATTAAGTTTATAACGTGCTCATATGGTGCATTTTCAGTTTTTAAAAAAATGGCCGTATTTCATCAAATTACCACAAACTGACATACAGAAATCTTGGGACCTGGTAGTATAGGAGTACTGGTTGGTTTCTTGGTCTCTGTGCAAAATATACTGAAGCTGCCGTCTAGTGTGCTGGACTTGATGGGAACTTGGAGGCCGTAACATTATAACATGGGATTTATGACTGGTTACACTGCATTACAGTTCAACTTTATTCAAATTTCATATACAAGCACTTATGCCCATGAGAATAAAACCATGAAACCGAGAGTGAGAAACCTGCGGAAACAGTTTTTTGCATTTGACATGAGCTCTTTCAGTTGACTGTTGAGGATATCTGAGTTTATCACTTGGTTACTGTATCTAAGTCTCAGTGAGAAATGACCCAAAAGAAACACAATTTTAGTGTCTTCTGGAGTCCCACTCCACTCAAAAATGTGTTCTTGTTCCTACAGTTGGATGTTTGAGCTTCACTGTGCAGAATGAGTTTGAGACTAGAAGGCTGTTTTCACATTTTTTTGCTGAAGGTGGAAAGTTTCTCTGTGCTCATTGAAAATCTGAGTTAAACACATGTACCTACAGCACGATTTGTGACATTGCAACTAGTTTGGAAGATAAGCCTTGTCCAATATTCAACTTACAACTATAGTGTGATGTGGAAACTTGAAGCCTCCAGTGCACAAATGATGAGAATGGACTTATCAGTGAAGTAGGAAACATCTTGTATACAGCAGTTAAACTTCTGAAACGAACAATATTTGCATATTCATAGATTCTGGAATTAGAAGAGAAATGGAGGAAGTAGATGTCCGTTTAAGGATTTTAAAGTGGTAATTATACTTTTTTGTGAAAAAAAAACATGTCAGACATGCATTATTATTCCACGCAGAGTATTTTTATATGTCTTAATACATGTCTGGAGGGGATCTCCAATGTTATGAGAATTACAACAGTGATTCGCACTGGTGGAAAGTAGCTAAGTACATTTACTCAAGTACTGTACTTAAGTACAATTTTGAGGTACTTTACTTGAGTATTTCCATTTGATGCTACTTTATACTTCCACTTCACTGCATTTCAGAAGGAAATATTGTACTTTCTACTCCACTACATTTATGACAGCTTCAGTTACTTTTCAGATGAAGATTTGACACAATGGAAAATATAACAAGCTTTTAAAATACAACACATTGTTAAAGATGAAACCAGTGGCTTCCAACCTTTTTGGCCCTTTTGACATCTTACAAAAAGCAGTGTGTAGTCTGGGTCACATTTCAGATGTCTATGAGAAATAGTGATTTTTCCCTCTAAACTTCTCACATGGTTTCATTTCAAAACTGAAAACAGATTTGTGTATCAGAACCTTTTTTTCTTCTTTCTTCTTCCATTAATTATCTTACGACCCCTTTATCTGTTGACCCTTTAGAGGGGCCGAACCTCTAGGTTGGGAACCACTGGACTGAACTAGTTAACTGTATATAAAGTCGTTCAAACTAGCTCCACCTCCAGCAGCTACAACAGTAACATGCTGCTCTAACACTGATGCTTCAGTATTAATAATCTAATGATGTCATATATAATAATATATCAGTCAGAGGGACCAAACCATTACTTTTACTTTAATACTTTAACTACATTTTGCTGCTAATACTTATGTATTTTTACTTAAGTGAGAGTTTTCATGCAGGACTTTTACTTGTAATGGAGTATTTTTACATTGCTGTATCCTACTTTTACTCAAGTAAAGGATTTGAATACTTTTTCCATCACAGGAGTACCACTACCACTTTAGAAACTTTTTCTTGTTTACAAGTCTGATTGTCTGTTTATATGTGCGAGTGAATTTACTGCGCACCAGCTGCGCGCACTCTAACGTCACATGCGACTCTCCACCGCCATTCGTTTAACCTGCGCATGCGCAGCACTCATTGTTCCGTAGCCATTTAGCCAGCACGCTAGAGAGGATTGCGGGAAGACGGACAGTGAGGGGTTCATTCACAGGCTTCTCGACGTTTCTTCTCCCCGTTCCTTTTTTCCGCACAATATATTTATCGATAATACGGCGTTGTTTAGTGCTACGGTCGTTTGAAACGGAGCAAAAGCGACCCGAGAGGGGATTTGTTGTGCGGTTTTATCGGCGGTCTCATCTGAACGGCAGGCACGCTGATGGCGGTCACTATCGAGGATCTCTACCGCAGCTACGGGGTCCTTGCTGATGCTAAGGACAACCTCAGCCAGGTAAATAAAGGCCAGCGTGTTCATTTTAAAACTTTATTGATGAACTGAGAGCTCTCTAGCTTAGTCAAAGTATCTTGCTTTACCGCCACTGTTGTTGATAACTGTGGACTTACGTAATATTGTTGTGAGCGTGCTAAGCTAGCGGTAATTTAGCTTCGACATATCCACTCTCGTTAGGCGGCACTAACGTGACCCCGAGATTCACCTCTTTACAACCAAAGAGTGCACAGAGAGAGGACAACCCCCCCCCCCTCTACACGTATAACAAAAACGTGTAAATATACTACAGCTACTCGATTGCATTTTCCTGCCTGGTAAACTCCACATCCGCAGTTTATAATGCAGCCTTTCTGTTATAAATTTGTTGTCGTCTCCAATTCAAAGTTCGTGTAACCTTGGTGGCATCACACACGTGTTATTTTCTCAAACTTTGGTAATGTTCATTCAGAGCCACAGAGCATATTTTTAAAACCGGTTATACGTCTGCATCAGTGCGTCCCCAGTCATGCCTTCCTGTAGTAAGAAGACATACAGGGGTTTCCATACAACCAGATGAACTGGTAATACCCGGATACAATAGCCGTGGACCCAAGTAACACACACACCATTAAAGGACGGGTTCACGATTTTGCAAGTCTGTCTTAAAACAATAATCAGGCACTTACGTGAACTTTGAAATAGGTTTTTCTTGCTGTAATCATTCCTCCTGTTCATATTGACCATTAGCATGTCATAATGTACTTACAATATAAGTGATGGGGGACAAAATCCACAGTCCTTTATTTAAAAGTTTATCTGCAGCTAATGTGAAGCTTCAGTCGTCCAAATGTGTCAGATTAAGTAGATATCTTTCAACGTTACAGTCTTAAGTCGTTTTCATTACATCCTCTGCAGCTCAACAGGGAAACACTGTCCGAGGAAACACAAATATCAACTTCATTAGCGTCAGTTAAACATTTAAATGCATTTTTGCACAAATGACTGTGTGGACACACTGTGGATTTTGGCCCCCCATCACTTACATTGAATTCACATTTGAGGTGGACCTTTTAATAGCTAGTATGAACATGAGGAATAATTACAGTGAGGAAAACCTCTTTCAGTGTTCATAAGAGCACCTGACTGTTGTTTTATCTTTTTAAAAGGCCCACCTGTATGCACCACTGTGCCAGTGAAAGCAATATGGCAGTTAGCTTTTGATCAGAGTTATTTTAAAACTGGAACCCATGCCACATAATGTTGTGAATGAATGTTTGTTGATATGTTTTCTCGGATTCTGCAGCACAAAGATGCCTACCAAGTAATCCTGGATGGCGTGAAGGGTGGCCCCAAGGAGAAGCGGCTGGCGGCACAGTTTATTCCCAAGTTCTTCAGCAGCTTCCCAGAATTGGCAGATGCAGCCATTAACGCCCAGCTTGATCTCTGTGAAGATGATGACGTGTCTGTGAGTATTAACGGACCTAAATAAAAAAAATTGCAGGTTCTCTGTCTTCCTGTATTGATATGTGGTTTACTGCCTTGACTGTATGGATCCCCAATAGTCATGTTTATTTAGAAATTTTAGCTCTGTATAGCAGTTTAAAACATACGAAAGCGGTCGAAGACGTTGCGTTTCAGCATGTTTATGTTCTGCTTGTTCAAGGAGCATTTGATACACTGCTTGTACTGTCAACCCGCCGGCTGGTTTTTGTTATGCTTTTAGATAACAAGCATTGATGTTATGTATACTTGACTTTGTCCAGATTCGACGACATGCCATCAAGGAGCTCCCGCGGTTTGCAACTGGGGAGAACATCGTCAGGGTTGCAGATATTCTCACCCAGCTCCTCCAGACAGGTATTAAATACCCCAAAATGAACACTGAAGAGACTTTCATGTCCTTTTTGGAGAATGTATTTATTGTATTGGGAAAAAACCCATCGACATGGGTGGTTTATACTATAAATATAATCATGTTTATGTCAGTCATGGCTATGATTTGTTGTGAATATTTTAATGTATTTTCAGTCAGAACATCACCATGGTTCTCTTCTAATATTTAGTTAAAAAAGCCTTTAGTATTGCCTACTGAAGAATCTATTTTGTTTTTGCTTTCAGATGACACGGCAGAGTTCAACCAAGTGAATGCAGCACTTATTTCTATCTTCAAGATGGATGCTAAAGGTAAGTGTTGCTTTTCTCACCTGTTTAGCAAAATGTTTTTTTTATTCTTATCACTTAATCAGCCCAGTTTAGAAGCGTGCTGGAGAAGATCACTTTAAAAGGTCTTTCTTACTCTTCTACTCTGTCATACTAATCCCAAAGCTAGATTCCTTTCCGTCTCTCAGACACTTTGTTGTAACCTGTGTTTTGTCAAGGGCTGCTGTCATTTGTAATGTGAAACAAAGGATGTAGTTGGGCCTGATATTTTTTTTTTTAATTATTTCTTTTAAGTAATTGTCAGCATTGTTTTATACATAAACCTTTGTGAATTTCCTCCCCTAAAATAATCATCATCATTCATCCGGAGCAACCAGTAGATCTGAAGGAGATTATTGCATTTTGGAAATAACCTCTCATAATATTTAGGACTGTGTGTGTCTAGAATATTTTGTAGTCCTGTATGGTTTTTTTGGGGGTTTTACTACCTACTGAAACTGATGTTTGGATTGTACTATTCTGTAAACATTAATCAGTCAATTTATTGTTACATCCTGAGTTCATATCGGCGTTGTCATCCTGTTGGCTCTGTAATAATTTACTTGCGCTGATTCACTCCCCTCTACCTCTGTTTTGTTGTCCAGGTACTCTCGGAGGCCTCTTCTCTCAGATCTTGCAGGGAGAAGACATAGTGCGGGAAAGGGCCATCAAGTTTCTGTCAACCAAACTGAAGACCTTGACAGAAGATGTCATGACCAAGGAGGTGGAGGAGTACGTCTTTGCAGAGACAAAGAAGGTTAGCATATAGTGTAGACTTGATTAGTGGTCTTTGATCATTAACGAATGACCTTTTTCAGTCTCAGGCTGAATGTAACAACAGTAATTTACATTTACAACGACATCACACCACCTGATGACCCAGAAACAGGATGTGTCTGTCTGATATGTTTTTTGTTGACTTTTCCAGCTACTGTGGAAGAGTCTTAATAGTCTTTCGATGCTCTCTAAAACTTGCATTTGATTGTTAAATTAGTGGAACTGTCTGGTGATTTTACATCTGCATCAATCACTGTGTCCTTGTATAATAGAGACCTGATTTTAAAGACCTAAATTTTAACTACACTGTGGTTAACCTGTGTATAAACTGAGAAAAACACATGTAGATTAAGAGCTTTTGTTCGATTCCCCACAACCTCCTCAGGTGCTGGAGGATGTGACTGGAGAGGAGTTTGTGCTGCTGATGCGTGTTGTGTCAGGCCTGCGGGTGCTGCAGACAGTGAACGGGCGGCAACAGCTGGTTGAGCTGGTGGTGGAGCAGGCATTCCTGGAGCAGGCCCTCAACCCAGCTGACCCTGACACTGTAGACCGCCTACTTCAGTGCACACGCCAGGCCCTGCCCCTTTTCTCTGTAAGTAGAGCAAACACACCTTCACCAATCACATAATGTTTTAACAAATAACAGAAGTTGCTGTCATGCTACTCTTTTGCTAAGTTCAATTTTTGCATCCCTATTTTTGATTTGTTTTAGTGCAAAAATGTTTTTAATGACAATTTAATGTTTGTGTGTATTCATCTTCTAGGCATATTTATAATGAGTACTTGTGATTTACTGTAATTCGAGTGTTAATTCATCATTTTTTGTCTTGTAGAAAAATGTCCATTCCACACGTTTTGTCACCTACTTCTGTGAACACGTCCTGCCCAACCTCAGCACCTTGGCGAGTCCTGTGGCTGAGCTGGACATTCAGTTGGAGGTATGTTAGAGTTTGTTTTGTTTTTAAGTTTGAGAGTATTTTTTTTGCATGTTTGCTTTTATAGTAGTAGTGGAAAATGTTGAGACAGGTATGATGGAGGCTGCTTTCCCTTGATCAAACAGTTGTGCCAGTATGTGTACAAAGATAACACTTACGCCAGTAAAAGACAGTAGAGGGTTAATCAGTAATACAATAGTTTGGTTATCTGTGTGCCGTTATGTCCGGTTTTATTTTTTGGAACTTGGAGACGTTGAGACACCATTATCTCCAAGCTAGGTGCAACTGATAAAATTTTAGGGAAGTCTGAAACAAACAATTGCTAATTCCACAGTGCTTTGTGTCGTCAGTATTTTTGCACTGTCAGAAGTTAAGAGTCGTCATTGGGACACTTTATGTTGTGGGATATTTAAAGTCTAACCTGGAAGCAGTGGTGAACATGTCTAAAGGGATTTATTAAATGTATTAAATGACCTAAATGCTAGTTAATAACCTGTATGACCTCTACCTACCTCTTGGGCAGGTTGTAACTATCTTTCTTTAAAAAAAAGCAACAAGCTAACAGTCCTGGATCATTATTGCTGTTTACAAGCAGGTTTGACCATTAGACAAAAAGACTAGCTTCTTGCCCTGGATTTATTCAGTTATCCTGAATCAGCACTTTATCCCTGAGAGGCCTGATGAATATGGCCACCGGTGTGAGGTCGATACTTCTAATGTCTGACATTTGGTGAGCGGTTGTAGTAGTAAACAAAGTCAGCGTGGCAGCCACCTGTCAGAGATGTCAGCCAACTGCATGTTGTTAATGGGTCATTAGTCTGCACCACGCAACACTGTTGCTCATTAGCAATGCACATTACACTGTGTGGAGGAGATCTGCTAAGCTGTATGTGTATTTTTGTGTGTGTGTGTGTGTGTGTGTGTGTAGGTGCTGAAGCTGCTGGCTGAGATGAGTCCGTTCTGTGGAGACATGGATAAGCTGGAGGCCAACCTCAACATGCTGTTTACCAAGCTGCTGGTGAGAACAGACTGTCCTCTTACACTCGGACAAGAAGGAACAAGAATGGAAACGCACATAAAATAAAAATACACATTGGCAGTTTTCCTTGTTTCACATTCATAGAACTACGCAAATGCTTCCTGGATTGTGATCGGTCAGGTTTCTGCTTGTGGCCGGTCTCCAACAGCAGAAACCTTTCACTTTCACTTTCATCCCTCTTCATTCAGTCACTTATGGTGGCCCATTACACCTGAATATTCAGCTTTATGGCAGTCTTCTCTGGCTGTTTATTATCATGCATTTGGTTGTGTGTTTGTGTATCTGTACACAGCTAATCTCACAACCTACTGGAGCCATCAGCTTAATATTTTTTGTGCACATTTATGACTGTATACTCAAGGACCTCTCATGGTTGTGGTGACTGACAATTTTTGAAAAAACAGTTTTTTACGTCATTGACTGCTGATTCCTCACTCCTCCCGGCCAGTAGGGGCTGCAAGTGATCACACCTGGTGGATATCTGTACTCTACTTAGTTCACTCTTCTAGTTTAATTATAGAAAAGTTCCTTTGTCCCTTTTTTGTAGTGGGAATGCCAGAGCAATCTTCAAAACAAATTCTTTATTAAAGTTTTGTAGATTAAAGTTGTCACTGTCAACTCCTCTGATCAGAGGTGTTTGACATTAAAAGAAGGTAATAAAAAAGTCTCAAATATAAATGTTCTTATATTTTTTTCTGTAGGAGTTCATGCCTTTGCCTCCAGAAGAGGTGGAGAACGGAGAGAACTCAGCGAGCGAGGAGCCCAAACTGCAGTTCAGCTACGTGGAGTGTCTCCTCTTCGGCTTCCACCAGCTGGGCAAGAAGCTGCCAGACTTCCTCCTCGACAAAGTGGACGCTGAGCGCCTCAAAGACTTCAAGATCAGGTGCGGGAGTGGCACACAGAAAGACTTCCAGAGTACAGTTAGCGCAATGTATAGAAAAGCTCTCGTCATTTGATCTAAAAGCGCCACTTTTCACATGGAATTGAATGTCCTTTGTGTTTCAACAGGTTACAATATTTTGCCAGAGGCCTGCAGGTTTACATCAGACAGCTGCGAGTAGCACTGCAAGGCAAGACGGGAGACGCTCTGAAGACAGATGAGGTAACGATTCCCCGTCACCTCGCTTTGAGAGTTCAGCTGAAGTAGAAACTTCATTAGTCCTCGCATACAGTCAACAAAAAATGCAAATGTTGTTTCATGTGCTCACACAGTTCCTCTTTTGTGTGTAATCAGAACAAGATCAAAGTGGTGGCCCTCAAGATCACAAACAATATCAATGTCCTCATCAAGGTATGGCGTAATAAGAGCTGTGCAGGAAATATCTAATACTTTTTATCAAAACTACTGCAGAAGTTGTTTGTGTTTTGGCTTAATTCTGTTGTACGTTTAAGGCTGCATGTTGTGGTGACAGTGTATTGAACTGCATGATATTGCATCATATATTGAAAGGTTTTTTATTTATTTATTTACTGAAGGATTGTTGTATTGGATTGCAATACACTGCACAAGGGTTTTATTTTTCTGGTCACTAGTATAAAAGGATAACAGATTGTTGGTTGTGCATTATAAATTATAGCTTTTTGAGATTGTTTTTTTTCCTTAAACTTAATTTTCTGTCCAGGATCTGTTCCACAACCCTCCATCATTCAAGAGCACAGTCACTCTGTCCTGGAAACCCGTCCAGAAGGCAGAGGCAGTAGCGTAAGTTTTCTCCTGCTTCCCCAACAACATCGTCTCTATGCAGACGGGATAGAGACACCTTTTTGATTTAACGGTCAGAAGCCGTACATGCAGCAACCGAGTGTCCTCATTATTGCATTTGGTCATCATCTACTTTTTTTTCCCTGTTTGTAGCCCTAAGCGTCCTTCAACTGAGGAGATGGGCGCCGGCGCCGGCACAAAAAAACAGATTTCTCCGCAGCCCCGGAGGGACGCACGGCAAATCTACAATCCTCCCAGCGGCAAGTACAGCGCCTCCATTGGCAATTTTAACTATGGTGAGGAGCACTTGGTGGCACCCTTTTTATTTATTCATTAATTTATTTTATTTTTTTGCAAACACTGTAGTTCATCACACTCATCTTTGTTTTGTTTTATACTTCACTTTGGCTTATTTGACTCATCATTGATTTAGCTAATACAGCTAATACAGCCACATTTCTAATCACGTCTGTGTACGCAAGACATGTTTAGACAAAATTAATGTTTTGTCTAGTTTATTTCACAATACCACAAATGGATAAAATCACATGAGCATGTTTTGTTTTGAAGAGGGAGCATAAGACACTTTGCTAAGGATTCTGCAACAGAGGGTTGAAGTGCAGCAGTACCAGAGTAGTCTCGGGCTAAAAAAAAGAAAATAAATAAACCAGCCAAGATGAACTTCGATTGGACATTGAAGTAATGACTGTAGTTGATTTCTAATATTTAAAATATAATAATAAAATATTAAGATGAACTTCATTGATCTCCCAGGGGAAAATATTACTAATGTAGGTCATAAACTGAAGTGTATCAATTATCATCCATGCATTTTTTTTAATGAATTTTACAAGTTATTTTAATAATTAAAGTGCAGTGTGTAGGATTTAGTGACATCTAGTGGTGAGATTGCAGATTGCAACCAAATGAACACACCTGCCCTCCCCAATTCAAGCGCGGTGTTTTAAAGGTTAATCGTTGCATCTCTATTGTTGACAGAAATTTCTTGATAAATCCTCATTGGCTATGAAACTTATTAAAGGCGAGTTTTAAATACTCGCTTTCTGCAGGCTTGAACAATGGCTCTGAAAAGTCTGTTGCTTGTCCTTCAGTGGACGACAGCAGCTGGTGCTCAGCTTGGATTTACAGCAGTTAAATACCTGTGATAACTCAGTCACTGCAAAAAAAAAAAAGCATCAAACCTCTTAAAATAGACCTGCAGTGTAAATCACTTCTCTGTTGTTGATCCTGATGATTCAAATGATTACAACAATTGACTATAATCATAACTTCTCCAATAAATTGCTGAATATGTTACTTCCAGCGGAGCTTTAGAGCTATGAGGAGGTGATTGTAGGACACAAAAATAGTTTATCTAGCAATTTAGAGGAGAACGTAGCCTACAGGGGGTTATTTCTACTCCGTTAATAACACATAGTGTCCTGTTTGACTGGTCTACCTACTTTACTGTCTTTATATCATATGAAATGTCTTTGACTGCTGTTTGAAGTTGCATTGTTGGAAATCCAGACAGATTTGTAGATGTATTAATCATCTGAAAGTCTGCATTACAAAAATAAAGAACAGGAAATACAAATAACAGCTGATACAAAGTAACTTAATGCAATTTTTCTCACTTTTAAAAGAAGAAAAGCAAAAAAAACAGATGTTAAAAGGGGGAATATAGATGAGAAATCAGCCAATATTGTCTCACAGATGCTGTATTGTTGTATATGTTGGCCAGAAAGTAACCAGACATTGTAGCACAGAAATGCCAAATGCATGTTTGAGGCTTTTTACAAACAGTGTTGTCATTACATCGTTTGTCCACCAGAGAGCCCTTCAAGCTTTTCAACCTTAAACTTAGTGCATATTCTTTAATAAGCAAATGAAAACATTAGTTATCAAGTGTTTGCTGTAAGTTAACTCAACTGAACAAATATTCAGTATTGGTCAGTCTAGACTTGTATGTCCAAACTAAACTGTTTCTGTCGTCCACTTTGTGACTCCAGAGCAGCGCGGCGGCTTCAGGGGAGGCCGGGGACGAGGTTTCGGAGCCAGAGGCAACAGGAGCCGAGGCCGAATCTACTGAGACACACACACACACGCACTCAGTACATATTTGTCATTGAACTGCATCACATCAGGATCTTTGCCGTGCCCGGACGGACTACTTACCACCTGCTCTTTTTTTTTTTTTTTTAAACTGGTTTCCACGTCTTTTTCACTTTCAAACTCACACGTCCAGATTTTTTCTTTTTCTTTTTCTTTTTTTTTTTTTTTTGAAGGATGGGGGTGGGAGGGTGGGAGGGGGGGTGTTTGGTTTCCTGTCTTCAAAACATCAGACAATGGGCTCAGACTTTTCTACCTGCCATTTCAACATTTAATCCCTGTATCCCTCTTGGCCAAGGCAATAGTTCAAGTAAATCTAAATGTTTGTTTTTTTCCCCTTAATTTTTTAAAATATTCTGTGTATTTTTGTGGAACAAAAGACTGCCAAGTTGTAACTGATAAATATTTTTGTCAGATTGTTGTAGGAAAAAAAAAAAAGATAACGATCCTCTTGTTTTGCAACATGTTGATGAATGCATTTCTTTCTACCTTTTTATTTAATCTTGTTTTCTTTTTTTATTAGAGCTTGAGTTGAATTGGCTGACTATTGCTCCTTTGTATGAATCAATGATGTTGTTTAATTGGATTTTTATCATAAACTTGTACGGAAGTATGAACTTTTGTCATGTCGATGTAGAGTTTTTCAGCAGTTAAAGCTGCAAAAGTTGATCTGCGATTAAGACAAAGATGCAACTCTGCACCACTCTTCTGCTTCCAATTTCCTTTTTTTCTCTCTATGCAAAACTTGCCTCGCATGTTTACAACCTTTTACCAAACTTTCCTTCCTCTGCTCCCTCCCGTTCTTACTTCTCTCCCTCCGTTCACACCCACCCATTCATCCTTTTCCACACTCCCTCCCTGCTTCCCCTCTGTTCTCTATTTGTCTACAGTATATCTGTACTAAAGCAGAGTGTAGAGAGGGTAAATTTAGCTCACGATCTGCTATCTACATTTAGAATACACATATACAAACGTGTCTTCTCAGCTGTCTATATGACTGCATCAACCCTCCTCCTCTTCTCCCCCTCAGTCCAGTAAGTGTGTGTGTGTGCGTGTGTGTGTGTGTGTGTGTTGAGTTGCTGGGGGTGGGTGTGTCTGCTTTGAAGTAGAAAACAGTAGCATGGGACTCTCAATAATTGAAGGGGCTATAAATAGTTGCTGCCATGTTTAGAACACACTTTATTTTACACAACCCGGTGGAGGCTCTGCTGGCTTTGTTCACGTTCAGTCATGCACGCATTTTCCTACACAAACACCTTTTTTTTTAATGCTATGATACCTGTAAGAACCTTCCGTTGACTATATTCATTCAATACAATTTAATTCTTTACCAAAAAAAAAAAAAAAACCTTCCCTAGATTGATCTTTGTTCAATCTAGTCTGAAATAGTCCTGATGGGTTTTATGTTATCAAAATCAACCATAAACTTCTCCTTCACTATAAACTCATCCAGTTGTTAACTAATTTATTAAAACATCAAACTTGTTATTTAAACCTCAAACTAACCAAACTCTTGTCTCTCATCTTCAATTTAAGAAGCCAAATTGCTTTTCATTAATCCACTGCTAATTACTAATCATGTAGTCAACTAACTGAAAGTTTCTTCATTTTAAGTTTAAAAAGAGATTTTTTTAGTAGTTCAGTTTGTTTTCTGTACTTTGGATGTGAAAGATTTCAGTTTTTCCCTTAATTTACCAAATCACAACTCAAATATTACCCCTGACTCTAATCCATCCATACCTGCCTAAACCCAAGTTTAACACATGCTTTCATGTCATTAAGTAATGTGTTGTTTTTCTTTAACCCTAACTTAGTCTAACTGTACTAGTCGCTCTAAAACCTGAGTCTTAATCTAATCCTGATGGGTTTTATGTCACCAAAAGCAAACATAAATTTCCCCTTTACTTATAAACTGTGACCAGTTTTGCATCCAGTTGCTTTTTTACTTATTTAAACCTCAAACTAACCGAACTCTTACCTCTCATCTTCAACTACAGAAGCCAAATTGCTTTTCATTAACCTTTTATTAATCACTAATCATTTAGTGACTTTCCTGAAGCCAAATCCTAACTGTTGGGTGATTTTTCTGCAGTTAATGTCTGTTTCTGGTTCTTAATCTCTAATTGGATGTGAGAGATTTCAGTTTTTCCCCTTTAATTAACAAATCCTAACTAATTTCATCTAATCCATCCAGTCCATTAATACCTGGCTGAATCCAAATTTAACCAATTTGTTTTTTTTTCTTTAACCCTAACAAAGATTTAGTCTAATTCTAGTTCTAGACTCAGGTCTTAATCTAATCCTAAACTGTATGCAAGATGGAAAAGTAAGGACCATGTTTACATGCAACTCTAAAGGTTTAAAACTGGTTCTCATAAGGATAGAAGGAAGACACACACAAACACACACACACACACACACACACTGAGCTCTCAGTGGGTGCTACAGGTCTGCATGTGAAGACACGTGTGTGCTGGTGTGTGTAGGTGGATGCTCTGGAGGAGGAGGGGCGCTCAAACTCTAAAATTTTTCTGAATCGACTGTTGCAGCGCTTCACAGCTTTACAGCGATGCAACTCTTAATGATTTTAAGCCGGGGGGGAAAAAATAAAAAAATAAAACCCCAAAGCTCCAAACCATTCATTGAGAGGTTGCTCTTAATGAAATCCCTTAAGTGCAGAATGAAGCGAGGATCGTGGTGTGTTTGTTTGGGTGGGTGATGCCTCAGTGTCTATAATACTGGAGCTACCATCGTGCAGAAACCCTTTTATTTAAATACGTGTATGATAGAAAACACAAAATAAGCAGCTGAATGAGCCGAATTAACGTGTGAAATTTGTGATGTAGTGGCAAAACGGCTCATTTTATCGTTTTACATGCAGAATTAAGTTAACCCTTGTTTACCTGCCTTACTGATGTATAAACATCAATACATACAAACACAAGACCAATTCTTCATATAAAGATTAGCTAAAATGATATATTTTTTAATTTGCATGTCATTTCTTTACAATTTTGAATACTACAGCTCCCAAATTGTAGAAAAGTAAAGGTGAAGATGAGAGGAGTCCATCCAGAGTCTCCCCTCTAGAGGGCGATCCAGACCAGGGTTTTCCTCCCAAAGCAACCAGATCTATTTTTATCCCCACTGAACGAGTCACTTAAAGCTTTCATGATGTCTTTTTGTCTCTCTTTGTATTTCTGCTCGGGTTAAGGCGCATGGAGGAACACTGCGATCCGAGGATGCAGAGAAGAAGGAAATGAAGAAGAAGAAGGGGAGGGGGGATCTCTTAAATTATATCCACATCCTCTTCATGATCCAAGCCTGAAAATATTGAGTCATTAAGAGCCTGGTGTATTTGTCAATTCTTGGTCGAATATTATGCTGAATCAGTGCTGGAATGAACTAAGTTTGGAGAGGGAAGCATCCCAAACCTCGCAGTAATTGCTGTGTTTGTGTGTGATGATCATCCATATCTGTGACACAGTTCCTTGGTCTTTATATTGCATGAAATCCACTTCTCTTGCAGATTTTTCTAATTTCTTCTTTAATGTGATATTTTGCAGCCTGGTGGTGCGTTTTTTGTTTTTTTGCATGGATACTGTACATCTTTTGGCACAAGTATCATGGTGCGTTTAAGGTCTACGTTTAAATTCTTATTTCAGAACAGTAGGGGGCGGTAAGCAACCGAGATAAACCCTCTCCTCATTGATCGTGACCAGGTATTTCCCAAACCAGCCCGCCAGCCAGTCAGCCAGCCAGCCAGCCAGCCAATGCCTGGCACACGCACACACACACATACACACAAACGGCGGAGCTGAAAATAATCAAGTGGTGGAGGAGGAGTGGGCGGCAGCAGCGGGAGAGGAAGCGAAGACGACCCTCAGAGAGAGAAAGAGAGAAGGAAGGAGCGACTGTACAAGTCCATGTGAAAGTAGAAGTGAAGGTAAATCAATAGTCCTGAAGCACTTGGTGGAACTCGATGGGTTTCCTCACTTTATTACCAACCTTGGGGAGGGGGGGTGTTGGTGGTGATAGGAGGACTCCATACTGTACCCCCCAGCAGACTTGAGGCAAAATCTACACTTTTGCATGAATGGGTGCTTGTTTAGTGCACAATTGCTACAGTTCACAGGTCCAAAATGTTGGTTTTAGGTTGTGTTGCTCATATTTTGTAGTTCAGTGGTTTCAGAAATGATCTTTATGTTGTTATATGAGGCTAGACTACAGTGTAATTGTGGATTGGTTCACCTGTTGTGTAGATCTACTCTAGTTGTTCTGTGTTGCGTTCATGGCTGCTATTTTGCTGGAAAAAAACAACCACTCCCTGCAATATTAATCCAAGATTGGTGTCCTGAAAAGGTTCATGCGACTTTGGCTAACATGAAAATTGAACAGTTCCCATTCTTGGTTGTTTTTAATTGCAATTGCTTGTTTTCATGTCGTCCACGTTAGAGCTGCAGCCTCTAACATCCAGTTATATTGCAGCAAACATATCATGAGCTCCTGTCCATCCAACACAATACTTGATTTTATACCATATAACTTATAGCTCTGATAACAAAAATAAACTTTCCAGCTTCAGTGCCCCATTTTGAATGTGTTCACTGGAAATTCTCAGGGAAATTTAGTTTTCTGATAGAACCTGAATAGAGCTTGAGGTTTTGGGAGCAATTAATGAATACCTGCAGTTGTGGTGTCTGGACTGGACTTACAATATGCTTCAAATTTGCAAATTTTTCAAATTGAACTCCAAATACAATAACCTCAGTCACTCTGTAATCATGTAGGTCTGCCTCAATGTAGATGAAGAGAAGAGGAATTGACCTAAAACTGAAAGATATGTCACACTCCAACTTGAGATCTCTCTAACAAACACCAAATAGTTATTGGAATGACTAGTAAAGTCTGATAAACTCTGCTGCCAATCAACAGACTCAGAGACAGAGAGTGTAATAAAGCAGCCAGGATGAAAAACAAGGGGTTCCATTAAAAAGTCCCTTTTCATTAGGAAGGTGCTTAACAGACTGTATGTATGTAAGCAATATACATGATGAGAACTGCTCAAATTCCCTAAATGTTACAAAAAGTGCTTGCTTTCCTATCTTCTTTTGCAACGACAGTTTTGTACAAAAGAAAAGGAAATACTACTGTTAATTGTTTTAACAATTTTCATTACATCGTGCACAATTTTGGCATCAATCACAGTTTGCATTACATTCATATTCAGCCCTAGTGTAAGTTCAGACAGGGCTGAACCTGAATATGTTGGTGCCCGAGGTGAGATTTTAGATTGGAGCCTCCAAAAAAGTGCAACAATAGTACCAGTCCAGTCCTAGAACTTCAAATATGAACTCACGCTAAAAAAAAGGTGCAACAATAGCACCTCCAGGCCAGACAAAGTCCTCCCAGTGCTCCAGACAAAAAGGCAAGTGTGGGTCAAGGCTCTATTTAATTCGATGTTTGGTGTTATTGCCTGAGGTAGCACATGAGGTTTGGTGGCCATCAGGTAAAAACTGACCGACTAGTAAGACTTTGAAAATTAAACCAGTTGAAAACCAAGTCAATGGAGGAAAAAGAGACGGAAAACATTAAGAATGGAGAACAGGTGCGTATTTCCAAAACCTGTATACATGCATACAGTAAGTCAGTAAGGAAAAACAAACAAACAAACAAACAAAAACCCCACCTCCCACTCATTTGGCGTCATCCCTCATTTGGCGTCCTAGGCAACCGCCTATGTGGTCTATGCCACGGGTCGCGCCTGAGTTCAGGTGCATTTTCTTGGCACAACTAGCCTCCCATAAACTGCTTTACATCCTTGGTAAACCTCAAAAGTTTTGAGGACAGGAAGAAGGACATCACTCTTTGGACTAATGAGATCCAGGCAGAGTGTGCAGTGAGTTATGGAGCTGTCCATGGTGCTCAATCTCAGTGTGGTAAGGGTCTGATGGGACCTGTCCTTGGTGCTGAAAACACAGTTGACTAGACTTTACTGGAGGATGGTTGCTAACTCAGGTTATGACCAAAATGCATCAGGGTGGAGCTTTGCTTGACATAAACTTTTAAACAAATGATTTAGAATAAAGCAGAGTGACTTTACTCACTTTTGCTGACTTAGATGTCTTGGAAACATTTATATAAAGTTTGGTATAAATCCTGATGTGTGGAAACTATTCTCTTGCCTATTGCTCTACATGTAGGTCAGGAGTCAGGGGTCAAGGTCAGCTACACCATCAATGTTTTACTAAAGGACAATTCAGCAGTATATGGTCGACATTTCATGTATTCGTTTATCACCAAGCAAAACTCTTCCCATCACTTTCTTAGCCTTCATTATTCTAATCGTAATGGCCTGAACTGTAGCGTCCCTGAACCCATAAGTCAACTGGCAGATAGCAGGCCTGAATGTACGCGGGAAAATAAATCAGTTGTGAAACGGGAACTTTTTCTTCCCTTTTTATATATGTATATGTATATTTTTAAAAAAAACGCCGCACCGTCCGCCCCCTCATGTACAATGCTGGGAATAGTAACAGCACTGTGAGGCTGGGCTAAATATAGCAGCCAGTGAGTGTTAACATGTCAACTTCAGCAGGAGTGCAGGGAAGCGGCTGCTGCACGTGTGACCGCTGTGGATGTACACAGTAAAGCTATAAATACCATCAAGCCCTTCTTTCTGCTGCTGTACATTATATGTACACCAAGCCGGGGTTGGTTAAAAAAAAAAAAAAAAAACACGTTTTAATTCATCCTGTCGCGCCACAGAAACACAAATGGACAAACATGCATGGCAACGATGCGCTGAACACAAACGAAAAGCTGTTTAGAGAAGAAATATATCAAGAAAAGCAACGATTTTACACCCTGTCAGTCTCTCAAATTAAAGCTATTTTTATCAGCTTTAAAGTAAGGTATTCTGGGAATCAAAAACGGTGATTGAACTGATTTCAAGGCGGGGTACCCCCCCCCCCAACACCACCAGCCAGACCCCCGAATTCATCATTAACCCGCCGATAAAACGATAAACCTATAAGATGATCAGCAGCATCATCTCCGTTTCTCCTGACAGGTATTTACAAGAATTCGTTGATGAAGGACGGATTTGAAATTCAGCTTTTCTGAATTTAACAGTGGATGGGGTGGATGATGGATTTTGGGAGGGGGGGGGGGGGGGGGGGTTGTAGTCTATTTTTATCACGGCCGCCTTTCAGAAATAGAAGGCAGGCTAAAAAAATAGACCTCATGAGTTCTTCTCAATCGAAGACGCTTGTGCAGCAAACCGTGCATTTATTTGTGATTGAAGGAGACTTTAAACACCCCCACCCCACCCCTCCAGCTTTCAGCCCCCCCCCCTCCCGTGTTACGTAATCTAGCATGTGAATGTCGAGAGAGAGAGAGAGAGAGAGAGAGAGAGAGAGAGCGCGATGGGAGGAGGGGGTGTTATTTGGTCTATGCATAGAGCTCCCAAAACTCATACCCAGGGAACACTGTGTACTCTGGTGTCCCCTGAGACTTGGCATGATACGTGCACGCGCGCACGCACACACGTCGGTGATTCCAACTGTTGAGAAAAATAAAAAAACAAACAAAAAAAACAAACAAACAAACAAAAAAACATCCAAACAAACTAGACTAGTGGCAGCAGATAGTGCACCAACAGAACAGGTGGCTTCCCGCATTCATCTCATTTGTCCGCCCATTCACAGACTCTGCGGGAGGAATTGTGTGAATGAGTGAGTGGGAAAGTGATGAATGAATGAATGACTGCACGGAGTGAGTGAATGAAGAGCAGCAGCAGAAGAAGAAGAATATGAACGCAGGGGGCGCGCATCGTTCCTGTCCCTCTCAATGGGTTTTCTTTTCTTTTTTTTTCTTTCCTCCTGCAGAGGGAAGTACGGCTGCACGGGCAATAATCAAGCACGGAGAGCAAATACATACAGTGCACACGGACACACATTAAAGGGGAGGGGGGGTGGAGGTGGGGGGGCAAGAGCGCGCGGTGCACATGTGACAAAGCCGTTTATAAATATTCAGCGGCTCTATTCATGCGGATTCTTCTCTTGACATGGTTTATTGTGCAGCAGAGCTCCCAACCAAGCATGTGATGCTAAGGATGGTTGGTGTATGGAAGGGGGGGGGTATGTAAGTGATGAAGGTGGTGTGTGTGTGTGTGTGTGTGTGTGTGTGATGTGTAAGGGGAGGGGGGCGGCGGCGGCGGCGGCGGTGGTCTATAAATAGCACTTTAGCTCTGCTTCCATTGACATCATTTAGGCAGGAGAGATGGAAAAATAAATAGGGGGACGGGAGGGGAGGGGGGAGAGGGCGCAGGGTTCCTTAATCTGGGCTTGAAATTCAAACAAAACCTGGCCAGCCATCCCTCTGTACACACTCTCAACAACAATGGTTCTACACAGCAAACCTGGCAGTGGTTCTTTTAGACTTGAAACCTGCTTTTGGTGAACTCTTTTTGAGATTCTCTTTGGTTTTTGTGTTAGTTTTTGTCCCTTTGTGAATGAATATGTACAGTACACAAAAACAAGGAAACAGAATTGACAAAAATGAAATATTAAAGGTGCTCAAATTGCCCCGCACAGACCCTGACAATGCATGAAATGATACAAATCAGCTGTTCTTCTTTCTATATTTTCATTTATATCCAACTTCAGGGCTCTGTTTATATGTTTTGTTGTCAATTTTATATTCAAATGTTAACAAAACTAAGCTAAGGACAAAGAAAACAAATTTAAAAGACCTCAAATAATCACCTGATAGATTACAACACTAATATTGCAGCCTTCCCTGGAATTTCATCTTCAGTTGTGATGGTTCGATATATAAAACATTACCCTGGCAAAGGATCCTTTGAATACCTCTCTTTTCTGTGTGTATGCTTGCCCTCACTGGGGCCCAATAGTAAACATCAGACCAAAACACCCACTGTTTCCTAGAAAGACGCAGCCTACGAGTCGGAATGGAAAGCCACAAGGCAGATGGGAGGGGACATCAAACAAATTAAAAGGACCTGTGTGTATACAACACACAAACACACACACACAAGTAGAGATCCAAGTGGAAAAGACGGGGGCCATCATACACCCAAGGCAAATGTTTTGGAAGGTATTATTATTGTATTGACATGCTTTAAAAAAAAAAAAAAAGACAAGGCGGAGGGTTGAAGCTCAATAGGCCGTAGAGAGGCAGCGATATTTTCATTTCGTTATCAAGACTAACATTTCCGCTCAAACAGGCTGACTGACTCGTGTGTTTATGTTATTATGGAGGAGGAAAAGAGGACAGCACGCTGTTTTTCCATGGTTGAAGTATCTTAGTCACACCCAGGATCTCTCCCTGTCTTTATAACTCTGTCGTCAGCCTTGGCACCGACCCCTGAGTGCTGCGTGACTTCCATTGGTGCTGATGACGTCTTCTATGATACATTTTTCTCCCCATGTGGGTCCCCCGCCTTGTCCTGCTACCACACCATCTCTGATCCAACAGCCTGTACCTGCAACAACACTTGGATATGTTGTTTTGTTTGTATGTATTTCAGGAATACTGTCAGTTTCCTTTAGTTGTTAAGTGTTTTCTGTTTAGATTAACATGATTTGCTCTTTTTTCCCTCCATTCACAGAGAGGTCAGTGGCATCTACAGAGCCACTTTAAGGTAGATGGACTTCCTCAGAGCTGCTTCAGCAGGCCAGATGTTTGCTCAAACCCTGGGCAGACACCCAACAGATTAAGGTTAGTGGTACATTCATGTATTTTGGTGTAGATTGATCATCTTTCCTTTCCGTTGTTGATCTCACACTCCACTTCCACCTCCCAAAACAGCACTCGCACCCCTTTTTTAGTGTGTTTGGCGCACAATTGTCACAGCAAAAGCTTGAAAGGTGTAGTGCTAAATGGCTACCAGACGTGAGATGGAGCATCCTACAACATTTGAAATGTGTGTCTCTCAATTCATGAGGATGAATCATAAGTCCTAATTCAGTTCTAATGGTGAAGTATTTTTTGCCACAGCCTCTCTGTGTGTGTGTCTCTCTCTCTCTCTCCTTTTCTTCTCTTCCTCTCTTCATCTATCACACATAGAAACACAGATTCAGTCTTTCTGCGCGTCCTGGAAAAAACAAATGGCAGCCAGGTGATTAAAGTGGGTTGGGCAACTTGTCAACGGGTGGATAGGTTCCAAATCAGTAGCCAACATTTGTGTGTACACGTGTGTTTGTGCGTGTTTTGCAACCATGCATGCATCACTGACAGTATGTGTCTTGGAGAAACGTGCAGGCGGCTACGTTCCCAAACTTGCTGATGTTGTTTATACGTTCTGGATATAAAGATGACCGCCTGTATTTCTACCAAATGTTGTTTTTCATCTTGATAGAAATAACTGTCTACAGATAAAAGAAGTGTTAATTGTTTACTTACTGTAATTTTCCACTGATGCTTACTGGTAAACTCAGTTTGTCTTTCTTAACTCTACAGGTGGCTCAGGGTCAGAAAAAGACAGAATCCTCTAGAGCGCCTCTAGATTCTTCACTGAAAACACCTCGACAAGATGGGTGAATGCTGACAGCAGGTATCAAACCAGTGACCAGTGGGTGAAGGACTGTCTCCCTGAACACTTATACTTCTGTATGTGAGTAAACTATAACCTCCACACAGAGTTTAAACAATAATCAGGTCATAATTTCTGAAAAAACATTCATTTACACTTTATTTTACACATTTATTTCTTCTTCTAATGATGATCAGTTTCATTTACTTTGATTGATACTGAAACACTGAATGCAGTGAGTCTTCCAACCACTTGCACAGTTGCTTCTCTGCTGCAATCACCAGTAAAGTAAATAGATAAAGTGCATTTTGTAAGTAAAAGTTAGATCTTTCTACCTCCAGCCTTCATTTATATATATTTGTTTAGCCTTTTATTCCAAATATTGATAGATACAGAACACATTCTTACTGAATGTGTTTGTGTGTGTTGGCATTTTTGTCTTTATTTCATAGTTGAACATGCAGAAAGACAGGAAACAGCATCTTTTAAATAATCCAATGGGAATTTTAATTGTTTATTTAGCATTTAGGAAGAATGTGGAAATGTATAAACACATAAAGGAAGACTTTAATCTGTCAGTTTTTTAAATATTCAGAATCACCATATTTGGAGATACGCTGTTGTCATTGTATATACTCTCTACATTATTGCCCGTAGCTTGTGTATAAGACATGTAAATTGCAGTTCTATTGTGATTCTGGAGAGTGTATTACCATGTTGCTTCATCTGCCCATCATTAATTATCAGTCACGATATTTTCCTGGGCTGAGGATGAGTCAATGGCTTGTCAAAAATAATGGCAGTAATAAGAAAGAGTGCTTTACAATACCACTGAATAAATTAGTAAAAACAGTTAAATCTTGAGGGTTTCAGCACCACGGACAGCTCCCAGAAGCAGATCCTAATAGACAACAATAAACTATAAAGACCAAAACTATACAGACTTTACAGACGTCTGAACAGAATAACTCAACTTTGTTTTCACCAATAATTCCCATGCTGTTGTCATGGTCCAGTCCTCTGAGACATACTGTACTAATAATGTCCGTTATTCATTTAAAACGGCATGAAATGTTCCAAAGCAGCAGTGATGACACATCTTTTAACCAAGAATAATTCTGGGTTCTGTATTTGTCTATTTTTGATTTCTCTGAATTAAAAATTTTGGGGTCATATCAGGTCTGCTATCCTACCCAGAAGAACCCATTGTTTTCTCAGCATCCCGATAACTTGTAGATTTGCAGTCTATCTGCTCTCTGTCTGTCTGCATGGTGTTCTGGTTCCCTTGCCCTTAAGAGCTATGGGTTAAATGGGGAAAAAGGTTTTCGACATAGTCAGCTGGAGGATATTTTTAGACTGGAAGAGCCAGGCAGAGACAGAGATGGAAAGAGACAGACCCATTCTGACCTGTTTGACCTGATTACCAAAGCTAATTTTATCATTACCTTAATCAATGTTTGGTTTATGTATGTTCTGGTTTTACCTTGTCTTTGTGTCATATTGGCAATAATGACTAATATGCATATGTGGAATATAATTTGAATCATTCATATTTGTGAATTGTTGTCTCTCCTGTGGGACTCCACATTGAATCTTCAGATATCGATGTGTCTGGTCCGGCTCTCTACCTCAGTTGGCTCGGAAATGGTGGTGGTGGTGGTGGTGGGGAGATGTGAGGGGTTGTTGGGGGGGTAAAAATCTCAGAATAAAACATGTTTTCCCCACCTCCCCCCCTCCTCACCCATACCTACTCACTCACCCCCTTCGCCCCAAACACCCCAACCCCAAACACTCATATGCCCCACCCCTCTCTCCTTGCCAGCTGAATTAATTTGATACTATTTTTGAAAGTCAGTGTTTCTAAGGGATACCTAATGACGCAATGACGTCAATGCAGGTCAATAGCACACTGCTGGAGAAGAGGACCAGAGAGAGAGAGAGACAGAGATGGATAGAGAGAGAGAAAAGAGAAAGAGAGGTGGCTGCACGTCTCGTCATCGAGACACTTTTCCAAAGCCCTTCCCTGTGTTGTGACATGAATGGTTGTCTCCTCCCGAAGATTTCTTTTTTTTTATGTTGCATGAATTCCTAATCCCTCCCCGCGAGCTGTTTTTTCATCGCCTCGGTCCTCGTGCCTTTTAATTGCGCCCGATTTATTCCCTTCCCGGCGGGTTTGCGCCGATAATAGCGCGGACTCTCAGTCGTGCTTCTCCTGCCCCATTCATGCTTTCCGTCTCTGTCTGGAAGTCATTCACAGACACACACACGCACACACACACGAACACACACACACACGTTTGTACAGCTATCCTTGTTAGGACATTGCACTGACTTCCATTCATTGTGGACAGCCTAACCCAAACCCTAACCTTAACTAATTCATGCCTAACCCTAACCTTAACCTGACCTCAATTCACACCTTACCCCTAACTTTAACCAGGACCTCAGAAATGACGTTTTGTCTCATTAGGATCAGCCTTTGGTCCCCGTGAGGACTACTGGTCCTGACAAGGTCGGTGTTTATACCGGAAAAGGTCCCAATGAGGTAACAAAAACGCACGCACACACACACACACACACACACACACACACACACACACACACACACACACACACACACACACACACACACACACTCACAGAGAGAGAAAGAAAGAGAGAGAGAGAGAGCGTCTATGCAGAGAGGTAAATCGTGCGCCTCCCCAAATGCGTAAAGTCCCCCATATTTGGCGGGCTCTTTCTATCAGCTGGCTCACATTTGTAACTCTGTGTGTACCCCCCCACAACCCCCCTCCCACAACCCCTTCCTTCTCCCCAACCACCACCACCGCCACCTTTCCACTCCTAAACCCTTCACCCCTCTCAACACCACCACCCAACCAACCAACCTTTTTTTTTTTGAGCTGGCTCCCTGAATCCTGAATGGCAACACCAAATATTTTAGTCTCCGGCAGAACAGGGAGACGACGCACATCGGAGTGACCTGCTTTCTCCATCCTGACGCAGGACGAGAGAGTGTAGGCTGCCCTGCTTTTACCCTCCCTCTGTCTCCTCTTTCTGTGTCAGCCGGCACAAAGCCCTGCTTTTAAAAAAAGAGTTTAAATAAGAGAGAAAGAAAAAATCTAAAGCGAAAGGTAAGTGTCTTTTTGTAGATGGGGCGAATCCCGACCCCACATTTTTGCTGTGTACTAGTCTAGGAAGTTTGACCATGCGCAGATTTTTGGGAATTGGTGTCTCGGTGATTACCGGTTGATCTGAGGACGCGAGGGTAGCACTCTCATGAGCAGGAATGTAGTGGCTGGGAACGCCATCCAAAGTCAGGTTACCCGCCGTTTCTAGTTTGAATACATGTTTTTGACACGATGATCTGAATTATGTGATGTCGGTCGTTTAAGGGGGAAAGCATACATTTGTGCGTTTTTGTGAATATTTTGCTTATAAACGTCGATGAAGATATTTAACCGGAGCTTATAATTAACCATCTTTCTTATTTGCTGCACATGAGACATCCAGAGCGACTTTATTTAGGTTAATCACAGGGTATGCCGGTGTTTGCCGGTGTTTGCAAGCGTCGCTATCTCCGGGAACGATCCGTGGAGACTATAAACACAGCAATGAAGCTGTATTCAGAAAGATTCTTTTTTTGGTTCTGTGTATGTGTGTGCATATTGACAACTGAGGGATTTTGCAGACACTCAAAGAGAGCGGGCTGCGGTAATGCGTAGGAGTATTCACGTGTTGGGGATCCTCTGCTTTAGGCTGCCTGCTCTGCTGAGATGCCTAGTAACAACCGAGAGAGAGGAGGACAGAGAGACTGAAAGTTTTTGGGGGAAAATGTTATTTTTCTGTCCATGTTATAACATCTATGATATTTCCTCCACTGTTTTGACAAGTTCATGTCGTGCCAATAAAGCAAATGTGAGTGTCTGGGGGAGGGAGAGCGAGCGAGGAAGAGCGTGACTCCCCCTTATTCGTGTATATTTGTTATAGACAAAGCTCAGCTTAGAGGAAAGGCGCCTGTAGTTCTTCACTTGTAAACAACTTTCCGCTGCGGACTTGCACACGTCACAGTCCACACGTGTTGCCAGTCACATCATGTTGCCCTTCTCTTGTTCATCAGTCCTGCGTGTTCTCTAATTTGGCACTTGTATTTAATGAAACAACATAAAGAAGCAAGTGATTGTGAAGTGTGTAAATTTCACGGGCTGTGTGGCAGCAGTCGGTGGTGGAGGTTAGAAAATTGGACAGTCGGACTGTTCAGCACCATGGACAGCACCAAGCTCTTATTTGACTGATGTAACCTGCGTCCACATGTCATCACAAGAGGTTGAGTTTCTAATATATGGCTGTAAATAGTCAGTCAATTGTACTTTCAAAAAACAGTTTCCTCCAGAGTTGCACGAGTTTGACACTATGATCTTCTATCCTGGAGATGCAAATGATAGATTGAGTGTAGATTACAGCTGTTTCTGACTTTCAATCAATGCAGCAGAGGGAGAGAGAGATTCAGTTTGCAAACGTTGGTGTGCTCATGTTTTTAAAGTGAGGAAGGCGCACCTGTAATGAATTAGTTGTGATAATGAGAATGTAGCATGTTGTGTCCTTTTTCTCGTTGTGAGATGAAGTCGGGCAAAAGAACAAAGGAAGGTGATGGAGAAGTCTGCTGCTGCTTGCAACTTGCCGGAGTAAGGGGTGCATACTTTTTTTCTTTTGGGAAGAGGGAGGGGGGGATGTAAGGAAGCATCTTTGGCTGAGTTTGTCGACACCACGCGGTGATCTTGCCGCACTGCACTGAGGACCCTCTGCTGCAACTCCCATTGATACTGCTCCCTCTTTGATTGAAGGATTGTGGACTACAGGGAAGTGTGTCTGTGTGTACATGTGTGTCTGTGTGTACAGGGTGGCTTTGCTGGTGGTTTGAGTGTGGAGGTTCGGTTGGATACTTGACAGTTGTCTCATCTTTTCATACATTGGCTAGGTTTTGTGGAAAAAAAGAGCCAGACAGTAACAGATGCCAAAATATCCAAAGCATAAAAACTGACCGTGCTCTTGTTTTTTATTATGACGCCTTATGTTGATTATCTTAGTGTAGACCACTTGCTAAATCCGCTCTGTGTGTGTGCCTATACATGCACTCGCCAGCAGTCACGGACATACAGTTGGCCTACAGGCAGGGATAAAAATAGCACAAACCGATGCGACGGGCGCAGCCCTTTTCCCTTCTCAGAGCCGACTTTTCTAGGTAGCTGCCACTCAGTGGATACTCACCACGTCCATCTCTGAACCCCCACTACCATCCACCTTAGCCCACCCCACCCCATCCCGTGAAGTCTCGTGAATCTCCACGCGGCACGAGTGCAGATGGACGGCGTGGGGTGTGTGTGTGTGTGGAGAGGGTGTATTTCGAGGAGAGGGTCTTACAATAAAGGTGTTACAAAATATTGAAGGGGAGGTGAGGTGAGAGACAGAGAATACTGTGGAGGGAGGTTTGTTTGTGCGCCTTTAGCATGGACAAGTGTGCGCTCCCTGTGGGTCTATCCGTGGGTGAGGGGGTCTGGTGCGTGGGCACGGCCAGTGGATAAAGGAGATGGAGGAGGAAGCGGCTCAGCTTGCCGTGTTTTCCTCTCCTTCGGCTTATAGATACTGTTTGTACCCGCCAAATGCACGGGATGCTGGGATAAAAATTCTCCAAGACCAAAACAGCACCAAGAGGGGATATATAGAGACAAGAGAGGGAGGGAGGCAGAGGGGGGGAGGAGGGGGGGGTTTGGATGGAAACCCAGATGCTCCAGCATTAGAGGAGGGTTTTTACCAGGAGATAACCTACTCCGAAGCTGCAGTTTCCACGAGTCCACACCACATTATCCACCTGTAATATTTTCCTATTTTGACACTCGTTTTTTCCATGGCACATTTGCGAAGAGCTGATCACAGAGCGGCAGTGTCTTTAATCAGGCTCTCCGGGCTGTAAAGTGAGAGAATCTAAACGTGACGTCAATGCCTAGTAACTGACGCAGCCCTTCAACAAAAAAAAGGCTTTTTATTTATTATTTTTTTTCGTATTCTCGTCACCAAAGCTTAATTACTACATTTTACAGTGCTCCGTCGACTAAAAGAAAAAAGAAAATCCCAAAGGGAGCATCGGTTAATCCGCGTTCATCAGTATTTGGACCTATTTTGTGTTCATGAGTTTCAGCTGCTGAAGTGACACTGGGACGAGAAGCTTCTGAAGAGGGCGACAAGACATCAAATATTGTCGATGATATTGGCAGCGACGACGAGTTCCAGATTTTAGTTGTTGAACGGGGTTGGGGGGGGGAGAAGGGGGGGAAGTAGTGTGTTTTAAGGATGAGAAGGAGAGGTGGTGGTGCTGTTGAAGGCACATTGGGTTCCAAAAAAAAAAAAAAAAAAAAAAAAAACACTGCAATGATGCAACGGAGGGGAATCGGGGCTCTTGTGCAGAGTTGGAGAGGCAAAATTAATTTACATTACATGCACTTCACGTAACGTTCCTAAACGGTGCCTTTTGTGAGTGTTTTTTTCCCTTCCTCGTACTGTGACCTAAAAATAGCATCATAGTTTTGATCGTGCGCCAGAAATAGACAGACGGGTATCACTTGTATAAAAAGGGAGGCGATCCTGAGCAAACTTGGACGTGCCACTGTAAGCCCACATAATAACAAATGGAGGACTTAATCTGTTGCGTTTCTTCCAGACTCTAGTTGCGGCTCATGACTAAAAATCTCAATCTTTCTCTGTTTCTCTTTCTCCAGTTTAGAGCAAGGACGTGCCTGCGCCACGGTGAGTGAAACATTTGCACATGCAATGTTTAATTCCGTTACTTTTGTGTAATTTGGTAGTGCATGCTCCCGAGTGCCTGTGCTGTTTCTCTTCTCCCAATTTTTACCTCCTCCTCTGTCTCATGCACGCAAAAAACACTTGACTCCCGGTGTTAGGCATGGATTTTATTGGCATGCTTTACGAGCCATGTTTGACTGTAGAGCCGAAGCATAGAGCAACCCTTCCCGCAGAGTAGGAATCACCCCTTTTGGTAAATAAGCAAGTGCAAAAACTCCCCTTTGTCTGTTGGCGCTGTTGAGTCTCTATCACATATTTATTTTTTTTCCCTCCCATCTCCCTGCTTAACCGCGAAAGCGAGGGGAACCCTTCTCTGATGAGCGCTTAAGGATGCCTTTCCCTCCGTTTTCTTGTATTTAAGAGGAGTCGTACTGACAGAGATGCGGCGATGGAGGAAGAAGAAGAAGAGGAGGAGAGAGGAGGGAGTGAGGTGAAGGAGCTGTTGCTGCAGCAGAGACCAGGCGCACCGCATGGGGAAACCCGGGAGCTGTCCAGCAGCAATGGTGCTGAAACCACACCAAGTGGCGGTAGTGGGCTGTTGCTGGTGGTGGTGATGTGTTTGCGAGTGTGTTTGTATGCATGTGTGTCTGTGTGTGTGGGGTGGCTGGTGTTCCTGACAGCCAAAAAGCTTTATTTACTCCTGTTTGGAAACCAACAACATCTATTTTAAGTGAATCCTCTCTCCTGAAGCGACGTTGGAGGAGAAATACTGAAGCAATTCCCGCCTCTTTTAAATTGCCTGCCCTAATTGAGGGGAGACATTTGGCTCGGAAAGATGTTATAACAGAGCTTTTCCCGCCTGCATAGTTTGAACGGCCTCATCGGATGTCATAGGCAGGCAGACAGAGAGAGGGAGAGGGGGGGAAGAGGGAGACAGAGAGAGAGAGAGAGAGAGAGAGAGGCAGCAGCCGGACCGACTTGGATCAGCTCTTCTTCTGCACACGTCAGTTCCTCTCGTGCCTGGTCAACTCATAAAGGAATCAGTCTGAATTCTTTATCCAGCTTTTTTTGAAGTGAAGCAACTTTGCCTTCGCGTTAAAATGATCAGAGGATGTGTAGGTTTGCAGTGCACTCTCGAAATGTTTGCAAAAAGTAGCAAAAATAGTTCAAATATTCGGTTATAGAGGTCAGCCAGACGCGGCTAACTTCAGTGCTGTTATGAGTCTTTTGTTTTTTTTTTGTTTAAGAGCTCTCCTCACAGTAACTTTGCGTCCTATAGCGGCGAGGAGGTCGCGCAAGAGGCGAATGGAGCTTCGCTATTATCGCCTCCACTCCAAGAAAGAATTTGAAGGAATCACCCTTTCAATTAAGGTATCAGTGTTGAATTGGCGACCCGGACCCACAAGATGATGAATAGGCGACTGGCGTCTGCACAGTTCTGCAACCCAAACGGGACACAAGAACTGCGCTCGCCCACTCCCCGTCTCTGTTCACGACTTTTTGCCAAATCTTCCCAGTATTTTGCATGCAGGCTACGAGGCTACCGTGCCACAGAAGAAAGAAAAAAACACACACCGGCCACCTGTCTTTGTCATGCAAAATCCCGACTGTACTTCACCCTGCGATACATTCCTCCACCTCTCCAAACACACCAAAAAAAAAAAAAACATCTCTGTAATTCTTCGTCGGTCAAAACGCGCAAATACCGAGTCGAGGGGGCCAGATCTTGCTCAATAATTCAATACCAAGCGTGTGATTTCGGTGGAAACAACACGGATTCCCGAGTCGTGACTGCTAAAGTGAGTAATGTGCGCGTTGGCTGCGTCAGGAGAGGCAGTCACTGTGCAGTGCAGACGGTGGGGGAGAATCGTGACTGACTGGGTTGCAAATGAAAAGACCACCCAATAAAAATATCCACATCGGGAGGGGGGGGGGGGGGGGCATGGCGGGAGGGAAAGGGTGGGGGTCTGAGGTCTGGGGTGGGCTTTTAGACTCTGTGTATGCACTAACCATTTCCCTAACCCTCCCCATAACAACACCCCCCCCCCCCCATCCCAAATATCTCCTTTCTCCCTAAAGCTTGTTTTTAGTGTCAGCCCTGCTGCTTGCTGGCATGCTGGCAGCCAACTTGAATGCAGACGAGTTTCATCAGTGATAGTGGGGCGGTGTGGATGGAGAGAGAGAGGAAGAGGGAAGGGAGGGGAGAGGGGAGGAGGAGGAGGGGGGGTCAAACCTGATTCAAAGAAGAACAAGAGAGGGGGGGGGGCGGGGGGGTAGAGAGAGGGGGGTTCGGATCCAGATCGTGACCCGGCCTCCACCTCGGTACAGTAACTTGCAGCTCCATCATGGAGGGGAAAGTTGAGGGATGTTTAGGGGGTTAGATGTCGCAATGGACACAGAAAAAACAAATGGAACTGTTGCAGGAATAAATTTAAAAAACAGGTAAGTTATTCTATATTATTTCTTTGTTAAATTTGACCCAAAAAAACCCATCAAAACATATTAAAGATTGTTTGAACTAAGAGTGTGTGAGAATGAGTGGTTTACGGTCGTGATTAACTCTTTAACTCTTGATGTGATGCTCAGCAACGTGTTGTTGTTTTGTTAAGTTGTACATTGTTGCTGTATAAGCTGTGAACTGTTGAGGTATAACGTAGTGCGGGGTGGGGGATTTTAAAGTGTCATTCTGTTTAGTTTCAACCTTTAAACCGCTGTAAATGACTTGAACCATCGCGGCCGGGCTGAATGTGCAGTTCGGAGACCCCCGTGTCGTTTTCGCAGTGGTACCCTCCAGTGAACTCTATAGGTGACCATGAGTCGCCTCAGATGCTTCTTGCTATGTTTTGATGTGGAGGGCTGTGCGAAGCTTCTTCCGCACTTTTATATATATATATATATATATATATATTTTTTTTTTTTTTTTTTTTTTTTTTTGCTTTGGTGTGTTTGCATTTCCCCATTATGTCATGTCGCTTGGCTTGTAAGGAAAGGAAAAGGGGCGTTTTTTTGTGACGAGGTGAAAATGGCTCATTCTTGCTCTCACGTCTTGTTTATTATTGTTATTAATAATAATAACATTGGCATCATAATTTAGTGTTATTTATCACGACTATTTGAAGCGCCGGTCAGTCTCGCAGCCTCGCTAGACGCCCTGCAAACGCAAAGAGAGAGAGAGAGGGAGAGAGAGAGGGAGAGAGAGGGAGAGAGAGAACAAGAAAAATGCAAATGCATATTAGCATAAAGCCGCACCAAATGCTCATATCCCTATATCAATTCATATACACTTTCTCTGGTATAGATCAGAATTTGGTTAGCCCTGTCTATTTTTTTCAAAAAGGGGGGTCCCTATATGAGCGAGACACCGATTGGTTGATGACGAGGTTTGGTTTGCTCCAATAAGATCCCTCCCTGCTCTCTATTTATTGCCAGCAGTTTACAGCCTTGCTCCCTCCTCACCCAGAGCTCTGGAGCGGCTGCAGAGAGCCAGCGCTTCACTATAGGGAGACACACCACGGACTACAGAGAGAGAGAGAGAGAGAGAGAGAGCACACTGACAACAAAACGCATCGATGCACAGCTCCCAATGATCACACGGGCTTTGCACATCCGAGCGTTTGTAGGGGGAAAAAAAAAGAAAAGCAAGGAGAGGAAAATATGAGGGAGCGAGAGAGAGGAAAAGCAGAGGGAGAAGGGATGGATGAGGGAGGAGAGACGAGAGGGGAGATAGAGGAGAATTCAAACTGGAGAAGGAGTGGGGAATCAAAGCGAAAGGACCTTGGACAGCTCTCAGTTGCAGCAGCAGCCTTGGCATCCGGAGACCCCCCCCCTCTCTCTTCTTTCCCTCTTTCTCTTTCTCTCCATCCTCCATCCATCCTCTCCTCCTCCTTGTGTGTGTGTGTGTGTGTGTGTGCGAGTGTGTGTGTGTGTGTGTGTGTGTGTGTTGGAGGGACACACTCGCCTCGGGTTGCCGATGGCTGGAGATACAATCAACCGAGCCTGGGATGGGAGATAAATTCACGGAAGCGAAAAGAGAGCAGACTCCCCCGGTGTCACGGAGTCTCCGTCGGACGGCAACAGCAGCAGATAATGTCCTTCACGAATCTTTTTGCGGTCTGGGCTTGCTGTTCATAACTATTAATCTGGGAAGCCCTTACCCCAAAAAGCATTTGCGGAGGGCGCAATCGCCGCGCCGAGACATCGACATTGGAAGACGGCTCCACTCGTGGAATTTTACAATCTTTAATTCTTTAAGGGCTTGTTTTCTTTTTCTGCTCGAATTTTCTTTTTGCTTTATTGTTGTCCCTATTTACTCCTGTTATTCCCGTCATTGCCATAGCAGTAGCGTTTTTGTCACGGTTGCTTTTCAGCCCTGCGTGTGTCTTTTTTTTTTTTTTTTTTTTTCTAGTCAACAGTTTTCTCCTTTGTTAGAAATTGTGGCGAAGCTCTGCAGCCACGTCGCACCCAAGTTTTGCTCAAACTCTTGCGTGCCTCAGTGTCCAGGGGAAAGAAAAAAAGATAATTTTGTTATTTTCTGTCAACAAACATGTCGTCGGACACAAAACTTTGAGCCATGCAAGAGTATTAAGTCATTATTTCAACCAAACACCCCCCTCCCGCCCCCCCCATCCCATCCCCCCCGTCCTACACTGAACAGTGACAGTGGCCCCCAGCAGAGCAGAGTGTAAACACGGGGAGACCCTTGCAATGAACAAGTTGCACGTGGGCAAAACAGTGGAGGGTGGCGCGTGTGTATATGGGTGTGTGTGTTTGTATGTGTGTGTGTTTTGGAGGGGAGGGGGGCCACTTTGCTCGGACGTCACTGAACCCCTAACCCCCTTGAGAAAAAAAAAGAGTGTGGGAAACAAACACACACACACACACGTATACACACACATATACACACCCCTCTAAGCAAAGTGCATATGCAAGGGATTCCCCATCAAGGCCATCCTAACATAGAGAGAAGCCCAGATTGGCAGATGGAGAGGAATAAGGAACAGCTGCAATCGCTGCCTCATACACTGGACCGTGTGAGTGTGTGTGTGTGTGAGTGTGTGTGGCCTCCGTGCGAATATCCACACAGCCTCCCCTTTAACACACACACACACACACGAACACACACACTGTAAACGCACACGTGTCTCCCTCCCAGTTTTGTGAATAGTAGTTAATCCACCTCAAGCATCGCCCACCACTCTTCCCCTGTCAACGTTCCCCACAAAGAGCACACTGAGAGCCGGGCACGACCATGTCCTCCCGGGCTGACCCACCTGATTAAAACAAAACAAAACAAAACAACAAAAACAAACGAGCAGAAAACCCAAACCTAAATGTCTGTAACTCAACGACTCAATCGATATACTCACAAGTTCTGCAGCACAGCAAAACTCTGGCCTCCACAGCTACAATATATATGAATGATGTGCGCACGCAAAGTGATCACACCGATGAAAACAAAAGTCAGAGAGGATCATTCTCTTTCTTAAAAGGCGGAGTAAAAAGAACAAAGGAAGATGCAACTCAGTTCAGCCTCGAGAAGAAAAGCGCATGCAACTTTTTTTTTTTTTTTTTTACTCAGTTTGTGTTCTCTACTGTCCCACCACAGTTCTGGGGATCATCAGCGTGAATAATCATAAGTCATGCTAAAATATATTTACAATAAGAGCCAAACAGCAGCCAGATGTAATCCTACGATGGAGGGACTGTAGGCCTACTCATAAATGACATGCACTATGAAATATGAGCCCCTCTCCCGCCCCCGTTGCGATGCAGGACCTGAAAGTTACAGGCCTGAAAATATATTGTCATAATGGAAAAAGTGTACGTCAGACTGCAGAAAGTGACGTCAGTGATATCCCAATTAAAGCGTTTAGATGGCTGGTTTCTTTTGGAGATGACGTGGGGTTGTGGGGATAATAAGTATTGCAAACAGGATGCACACACCTTGCTAAAAAAAACAAAACCCAAAACCTTCTCTGTAATTTCCTAGAGCGGCATGTGACACTGACCCGGACAGGCGTCCACATGAGGCCCGAGCAGTCTGTGAAATGTTGCGCAGTTGCATAAACGGACCCTCTCCGTCCGGTCACCTCCCCCCCAAAACCGACCTCATGCAGGTTGTGAAAAGTATATAAGAGCAGGACATATGATGTCATAATGAAGTTTGAAAAGACAAAGCTAAATACACGTCTGGGAATGGTAGAGCTGACGTTATTCTCTTTAACGGGAAACAACTTGACCTCTGACCCGTGGAGTCGCCTTGCGTTTCTCTCTGACGTGAGCGCGTAAAAAGAGAAAAGCCATGGTTTTGTGAACGGCACGAGAGGCTGGTTGTCTGCTGTTATCTGGGTGGGTGGGGGGGCGTGTGTGACTGATTGTGAACTTCTCCATGCATCTGTTAAGGATGACGTAATTGTCGTACGTTGTTGTGTAGATTTGTGTCAATCTGGTGCGTAAAAACTGAGACTTTTCCGAAACTGTTCATGTTTCTGGCTCCGTGGCGCCGTTTGACAACCACCAGCCGCAGGTCGTAAAGTTCCCCCAGCCCCCTCCACATCCAACAAATCCCCACACACATCACATCTCTGTGTTGGCCTGCACGCACGGGCGCAGACAAAGTTTATAGACGGGTTAATCTCACCATACGTGTCTTGTCTTTCTGTCTTGCAGGAGAGAACTATGACAACAACAACAAAAAGACGTCAGCGAGGATTGAAACGAGGTGACTTTTGTGTTCTTCTGGACCCTGCTGCTGCTGCTCCTGCTGCTGTTGTTGGAGCCTCCAGCTGTGCGTCGGAGACAAAAAAAGGGCACCCAATGTTTTGGATATCACCGAGGAGCGCGCAGACACTGATAGTGAGACACCGACTGTCCGACCGACCTTCCTCGTCTTCCTCCTCCTCCTTCATGTCCTCCTCCTCTTCCTCATCCCGAGAAAGGTAATTGCACGGCCTGAGATGTGTTAGAGGATGAGGATGACGTCAAACCCAAATCACCCCTTAAATTGCATTTTGCGTGAGGCTCGTAATGACTGCTCGGTGCATGTGAGCAGGAGTTTGTGTCTGCGCAGGGGCTTGTGCTGTTGGATTTCCTTCTCTTTCGTTCATTTCATCTTATTTGAGGCCTTTAAATTAACTATAAATGCCAAGACACCTTTGTGTTGCCCATGTATTTTCATTATTATCTGTAAACGTAGAGGATTTGTGTTCTTCTGGTGGTTTGAGACGCTTAGTTTATGTATCCAAAGACATTTAAAAAGGGTGTGTGCAAGTAGCAGCATGTACATTTCAACCCTGAATAATAAAAGCCTTGTTATGTGCTTATGGTGTATCTGGGTGATGGAGGGTGTATAGTAGTAGTGTAGTGACTTAGCAGTCCTGTTCATTAATATCTATAATATTCCGACAGAACATGTATATATTTTATTTGTTGTGACATATAAGATGACCCCTGCGACATTTTGCGCATCTTGCCTTCCGGAATTTTGAGTCGTGCTGTGCTGTTTTTCTCTTCATCTTCAACTTTTTTACACGAATCAAATGAATATAAACGTTATTACTTTTTCCCAATAATGTGGGAAGAAACAATGCACATGCCTACCGCTTGCCAATCAGGTGTTCTAGGTTTTACGTCTATAATCAGGCCTCTGGTTGCAGTTTTGACACGTGGGTCAGCGTTCACACGGAGCTATTCAGCTGTGTTGTTTGTATGTGTGTCAAACTATGTGATGGCCAAAGTTATCCAGTGATTATAAATGTTTATTGAGGGTATCTGAGCAGGTGTAAGCGTCCATGTGTATCTTTCATTCTTGCGTTTACCTGCTGAAGGTGAGATGATGAACGACTGACTGTAGCTGCTTTATGCCCTTTGTTTTTGGCACCAGGAGCTGAAAAGTCCCCTCCCAAAATACCTGCTATGTCACCTCTCAGTGTGAGTCATCATATCGTAGACAGTTGAGGCAACACCTCGACGTCACGTTGGATTTACTTGCCCTTGTAATAACGCTTTAGTTACCAGTGCCAGCAGAGGGAAACGCACCGTGACTGGGTGGAAATAATTCAGGCAAAAGTATTATATTGTTATTAAACAAGTCCAACTCTGCGTCTGTACTGCTGTTGTCATCTAGGTTTGATTATTTCAGTAATGAACAATTTCCACTGTGAATCAGAAAGTGAAATACAATGTGAAATATGGTAAATATGATCATATTAATGTGTACATATATATATATATATCACATTGGCTGAGGGTCATGACCTCACTTGCTGTTGTAGACATTTCATTGCAGCTGTTTTGCATCCCTGTTCCAAAGCGTTTGATGCTGCATTCAGGTGCTCCTCTTAAGCCCCTGCTTCTAGGACAGGAAGTGGTAATAACAATATGTTTGACAGTCATATGTTCTTGGTTGAGAACAGCAACAAAATGGATGCTACAGAAGAAGTGTGTGTGTGTGTGGTGAAAATGTTGTTTTTGTAACATACTACAAACTTATATTGTCATTAAATAATCTGCTGTATATATCAAATTGCACCCATTTAAGATCTGTTTTTGTTTAAGCTATCTTGGCTTAAGTTAGTCCAAATCGTTTAACTAATTAATTATTACAAATCAAGGCATTAACCTGCATATAGTTTGAGTTTTACTTGTCCCGATTTTAAAACGTCTGTCTCCGATATTTTTCCGAGACAATGAGGGTTAACAGGATTTTGTTTGTGGTGCTCATAGCATGGAAAATTTACATTTTAAAAATTCAGTTGAGAACGTCTTGAGAATCAGTGCCTCCATTAATCAAAATAATTCACAAAATACACTGTCAACAGTTGTCTTAAGTAAAACGTAAATCCAGTAAAGGTCTGTTTATTATCCAGAATAACAGGGACACCGATTCTGGGAAGATATTTTACTGGTGAACTTCTAAATTTAATAATTTGATATGCTGTGTGCACTGCAAATGAAACTCCATTACAACAATATTGTATTGAAATGTAAGACACATACAGTACATCTCAAAACCTGGAGAAATGAAAAACAAAAACATGCCACAAGAGGTCAGTGAGAAAACTGAACCAACCCTTTAACTGTACATAAAAATTTGGCCAAGTTGAGTCCTCACAGTTCTCAATTTTTGCACGTATCGTATGAATAGTTTAGTAGTTTATTTAATAGTTTAGTTTAAACAGTTTTCATTTAAAGTGCGTGTGTGTACTGTATTTTTCTCACAGCACAGACCTATTTTGTCCGTAGTTAAATTCATGCGTTTGAAATGATTCGCTACCAGTCGGTTTTGTTTACTGCTCGGTTGACTGTTTGCTTCTTTTCACTTGTATGACTTAATTGAACGTCTTTACAGTGATGCCCAAATTGTTGTTTGCTTCATGTGTTCTGAGTTTAGAATAATTATATTTCTAACACCAAATCACCATGATGCAAGTGGGGATGCGAAACGGTCAACTATCAGATGGTAGTGGTGAGAGTGTTTAGGTGCTGTTTAAGATATTGATGTAGCTGCATCATTTAAACATTTCATTCAACCAAAAACAGCCATCAAATCATCACATAGTGTGTCTGTAGTGGAAAAAATTACTTGTACATCTACGTCTGCTGACAGACTGACAACAGGTCAAAATACAGTCTTTGTTTAGAGGACATACCCATAAGTTAATCATAACATCACAACCTGTGGTTATTTACATGCTCTGTAGTATCTTCTGAATTTACCACAGTAATTATTATTGTCATTTACAGCTATGTTGGGGCTGTTAAAAGGACAGGTCGCCTATATACCATCATAAATATCATACGGTATGTTTTACCTGAAACAAAGTGTAGAAAAAGCGTCTTTATCTGCACTTTACCCCACCTGTGTATTAAAAAAATCATGGCATGTCCTTCAATATCCACTGACAATCTTTTCCTCTTGTTTAATATGAGCTACCAGTGCAAAGCTATATTTAGGGAGATGACGTCATGCTTAAAACTGAGACCAAGGGGCTTTGAAGACGTAGGCTATAAAAGGCAGGAGTTACAGTCATACTAACAACATACATGCATCACAAGTTGATATCAAAAATAGTTTGTGTTTATTTATGTATTTATTTTTAAGGATTATCCCCCAGAGAACAGCATCTATTCGTTTTGGGTTAGAAATGTTATAATTCTTTACAATTTGTTCACATCTGGAATCTGTTGAAGTCCACATGTAGATGCAGCCGAAATTCATAGGGTTGACTTATTCCTTAAATGTATCTTTTACGGATTTATCAGAGATTACATTTTTTGAAGTAATCTGACCATCAATCATCAATAGACAATTTGAAATATAGACACAAATGATAATCATGGGAAACTTGGTGTTATTATTAGATATTATATATATAATTTCCTAATCAATAAGGGGATAAATCCTTTTTTTATTACTTTTTTTTGCAAGGAATAAATTCTTTGCATCATAACAGCATAAAATCATACATTTGTTACATTTTCAACTCATCCGTTTTAACAAGCATATTTAATGTAAGCACATTTGCTCAGTCCACCTCAAACCTCGAAGTTGGATTCAAAGTTGCGCTAATATCTCGCTTGAGCATTGATTTTTTTTGTTTGTTTTTATCATCATTGGGATCATTGGTGTGTGTAGGCAGGCTTTACAGTTGAACTGAAATTAAATTGCCTTTTTTTGTCTGCTACTGCGTACACATCTGCTTTGTAAATCACTTGTCATGTGTTCTCCTTTGAGAAAATTCAGAAACCAAAGGGTGGAAATGTATACTGTATATTATTTGGTTTCGTGATTGTGCCCCTAGCTTTACATTATTTCGATTAAATACCGTTCCATCATCTGCTTATGTAGCTGCAGACCTTATTTCGATACAACAAATCAAATCTTGAATAAAGCAATAATGTGGCATTCGCTTATAGGCAGAGCAGACGGTCACACTGAGCCTGATAGCATCCTGCTCCCCAACACAAGAGCCACAGACTCTGAACAACAACCCACATTAGCTTCTCCTGTGAAAGTCTCTTTGTTATCTAAACTTACAAACATGAACACACATCTTGTCCTCCACCTTAGCTTGCTGAACGAGCCACCAAACAAACAATCACCGGGGAAAAGTGCACCGCTAATGTCAGTTAGCAGGCTAGGTAGCAAATTAGCCTCTCAGCTGCAGCACATTAAACATGTAAACATGCCTACAAATGTCACTTCGGTCCGATTAGATGCTGGTTTAGTCGTTGCTCTCAAGTGCTTATTAGCGACACACTGTCTGTCCACGTCTTGTAACTGCAGCAATTTGTTTACTTTGTCTCCATTATGTACGGTGTAACCCCCGTAGCCTGCCAGCTAATGTCAATCAAACAAGCCAACTGAGACGAAAAGGAGCAGTTTAGACCTTTTGTTGTCATTCTAATAATACAAAACTGTTACTATTAACAATACATTTAAAAATATTATTATTTTGACTCCAAAGACAGATGATTAAATGTGATTTCAGCTGGACTTTAATGATACCCTTCATTATATCCCACCTTCCATTTGGTTTTCACAGTGTAAGACACTTCAGCGGGCCAATACACCCAGAACAATTCAAGTGTAGACTTTCAGCAGTGTAGGCTTCAAAGTCTCATTTTAAAGGAAAAGGTATGGCAAAATTTTAAATTTTTTTAGTGTCAACATTTACAATGAAGAGACCGAAGCCCACAACAATGTATTAAGCCAACCAACATGTATCACCTTTGTAGCCAAAGCCTGACGTAGCTTATTTCTCTGTTTCAACTATTAAAAATACATCAGTGGGTCACACTGTTGCATTGGGTGACTGTCGTAAATATTCACTAGTGTACCAAATGTGTATTAATCCGCAGCTGAAAATAGTCCCCAACAAATGCATTATTTACTCCTGTTTTAGTTACGTTTAGTAAAAACTACAGTGGCCAGCTCTTTTAGGAAATTACTGAGCTTTTTTTTAAAAAAGTATATATTTGTGATCTGTTTTAAAAGATTTACATCTTCATTAGGAGGGAATGGCCTTGAGGCTGTCTGCCACAGACATGGTAGGGTGGTCGTAAAGTACTGGTAGACAGACTAATGCATTGCTGGTTTTGGTCTTTTTTATGGAATTTGAAAATGTAGAATAACACCAGGATTATCCTTTAGGAATCTTAAAAGAATTGAATTGAATTGAAAAACAGGGCCATAAAGTGCAACAATATTTATAATAATATGAATAATATATCCCTTTTGCTAGGTGAGCCTGTCCTCCCAAGAAAAAACGATCCTATAGGTCGTAAAGTCAGTCGCCAAAAACGACCTATATTTACGTTTGAGTGACAGACGCCATCTAGCGGCCGTAGTAACTATGACCTGGAGAAGTGACTAAGGTGACTTCCTTATTAGGAGGAGGTGGGTTGGGTGGATGGCTAGATAGTTAGTTAGATGGACTTAGCAGCATTTTTTACATCACATTTTTTAAAAACCGTAATGTGGTGTTTACTGTTGCCATGACAATGAAGGTTGCCTAACTTTAAGGAAGTAGTAGGAATGTTTCAAGTGAACATTTTAACACAAACCATGATCTCTCCCTAACCCTAACCAAGTGGTTTTTGTGCCTGAACCTAACCAGACCTTAACCACAGCATTGTCACATCATAAAATCTAATTATTTTGTAACAGTGATTTGTAACGGTTTTGGAAAGCAGCATATTACGCTCCAATGGGTTGTTCTGGAGTGCAGGTACAAACAACCTAGGTGGTCATTAATCTGGAGGACTTGTTGAAGCCTTCCAAAACATTATTACCGTCAAAGAACATGAAAGTACGCTAAAGCCCAATACTTTTGTATCACATCACACATGAAATGTGACAACCATACCTTTAATAAAAATAAATGAATCTCTATTTTTTATCACGTAGCAGTCATTTGCTGCTACACATGTTAACATAATTTTCAGCTCAGTTTGTCACTGGTGTTCAGGTTAAATTACTGGTTAAGGTTAGGTTAAAGTAGTGGTCGTGGTTTATCTACATTTTTTGTCAAACACCTTGTTTGAGTCACATGGTCCATAACTTTTTTTGACATTTACTGACAGAAAAATAGCATTCATTTTTGAAAAAATACAAATTTATTTCCCATGAGATTATGGAATTTGAAAATGTAGAATAACACCAGGATTATCCTTTAGGAATCTTAAAAATCTTCTTGAATTGAAAAACAGGACCATAAAGTGCAGCAACTTTTAACATAATATGAATAATCTATCCCTTTTGCTAGGTGAACCTGTCCTCCCAAGAAAAATGACCCTATAGGTCGTAAATTCAGTTGCCAAGAACAAGATATTGTTACGTTTAGTGACAGACACCATCTAATAGCTGCAGTAATTGTGACACTGTTCAGATGACGTCTATATAAGGTGACTTCCTTAGTAGGAGGAAGGTTGGGTGGATTATTAGATAGTTAGATGGTAAAAAGTGGACTTAGCTGCTGGAGGCCGCTGTTTGCTTCCTGTTTCCAACCATGAGTCGGGACGCTTTTAAAAAAACGTAATGTGGTGTTTACTGTTGCCATGATGACGAAGGTTGCCTAACTTTAAGGAAGTAGTAAAAACATTTCAAGTGAACATTTTAACACAAACCATGATCTCTCCCTAACCCTAACCAAGAGGTTTTTGTGCCTAAACCTAACCAGACTTTAACCACAGCATTGTCACATCATGAAACATAATTATTTTGTAACAGTGATTTGTAACGGTTTTGGAAAGCGGCATATTACGCTCCAATGGGTCGTTCTGGAGAGCAGATACAAACAACCTAGGTGGTCATTTAATCTGGAGGACTTGTTGAAGCCTTCCAAAACATTATTACCGTCAAAGAACATGAAAGTACGCTAAAGCCCAATATTTTTTGTATCATATCACACACAGAATGTGACAACTGTACTTTTCATAAAAATAAATTAATTTCTATTTTTAATCAAGTAGCAACCATTTGCTGCTACTGTTGTGGAAATTTTCTTTCAGAAAGAGGCACATGGAGACATAAAGAAAGCATTAAACATTGTTACTTGTTGAAGCAATTGTAGACACTGTACAATCCATCACATCATCAGTAACAATTATACAAATGTCCACACACAAACAAAATCTTGTATTTTTGGAGAGAAAGCATGTTGTTCAGCTGGCCCTTTCCCTAAAGCCAGCCCTTTCTCTAAAGATTGTGAACCCAAAAAAGACAGCTTTATACCTCTCCAGAAGAAAATGGACATTTCCACAAACCGTTACACCTTCTTACAAACAAGTATGGTCTCTAAAACAGTAGGCTTTGTACAAAGATATCTCTAGCTAACCCCAGAGGAAATTACATCACATTCAGTTGATAACAAACATTGACTCCTTAATTTGAAAACATTTGTAACATATATACAAAAGATTTATAAAATGATAATCTACTATTCAATTTTCTTTCACACTACACATGTTAACATAATTTTCAGCTCAGTTTGTTACTGGTGCTCAGGTTAAATTACTGGTTAAGGTTAGGTTAAAGGTGTGGTCATGGTTTATCTATTTTTTTTGTTAAAAAAACTCTACCATGTTAGAATCACATGGTACATAATTTTTTAACATTTATTGACAAAAAAATAGCATTTATTTTTGAAAAAATACTAATTTAAATCTCATGAGATCAGGCTGTCTGTTCTTACAGATGTAACCGCTGTAGAAGTCAGACTTTTTGATTTACCTGACCTGCTTTACTTTCCGTTAACCTTGTGAAGCTTTAGAGTACCACGTCTCGCAAGTTCTACATGATTTAAGTCTGGGAAACAATAGCAAAAAATAGATTGACCACACAGGAGGAGTGCTTAGACGATCATGTGACTTGTTGCAACTCCTGAACCTAAACTTAGCTGATTCTAAAACTATTTTCACGTTGGCTCTTTTCAACCAGTTTCATCTAAAATATTTACAAAACCTGATTTTGCTGGACAGTCCTTGTTGTTGCTAACTCCCGCTGTTGCAGGTGTAGACTGCTCTGACACACATGAAGTCTCCAACTGCATCTTTTCATAAGACAGTGTGCAGCTTCATTAGCAGGGCCTAACTTGTACTGAGGTTCATGCTGTTGCAGCAGATCCAACCGTCCTCTTACCAGCCAGCGGGAGTCACTAGTATATTGATAAGGACATGATCCCTCACTGACTTCCCACTTGTCGGCACTTCCAGTTGTGTTTGATGGAGCTCCAGAAGAGCTGTTGCAGTGCTGAGTAAGGGCTTTTTACCTCTTCGTCACCCAGAATGTATAGCCGACCCAAAATGGCATCTGTCCTGCGTGAAAACCACAATGAGCCACTCTTCAAGGCTTCCTTTCCTTTACTTTAGATGTCAACCTTAATATAGCATTAACATAGATGTTAACCTATAATTTTCACCCATTGTCCCTAGTGAGTCATGAACATTTGCTTCCTTTGGTGACAAAATAAATCATTTACACTCACAGTGCACTTACTCAATTGTCAAAAGGATCATATTATTTTAAAGAGAGCTTTACACTCCTCTGAAAACTTCTTCACTGGATGAGTTAATATTTGAACTGTGAACCATCACTGCTACAGGCTGGCTCCTCCCTCTCAACATGACCCGTTGGATTTTATAATTTGATTACAGTGATGTTTAGTGAATTTCCAAATGTATTCATGCCTACCTCAATCAACATTTTAACCAGCAATACAATATAGGATATGCAAAATACATGTATAATAATAGGATCATGCAGTTTGCAGTTGTGGAAGGTTGTGCAATATATTATAGAATATATGCTACAATTTGTACTGTATGTATGAATGTTAATATATGCTGGTATGTCAGATACAATGACTGTTTTATTTTCTTTTTGTTGTTTTTGTAACATGGAGTCCAAGGAAGACAATAAATATTTTATAAATGTGCTAAATTTGATAATCTCTGGAGATCTCATATTTATACGAGGGCCTGACCAATACTGGATTTTTAGGGCTGATGCCGATACCGATATTAGGGAGTAAAAAAATTCTGATATTAATATATTGGTCGATAATCTTATATATATAGGATATATACATAAACACACATATTTTTTTTTGCAATGATTCCTCGAATGTGATTATCAAACTCTTGTGACAAAGATATGTAATGGGGGCATGATATTAACAGTTTAACAATAAACTTTATTGTATAAAATGACATCAGTGCACTGAAACAGTAAACTTCACTGGGAATTTTAAAATGATAAATTACTATAAATTAAAAAAAAACACAGAACAAAAAGAATTTATGTATGTATATATTAAACTTGAATTAAGAAAAAGGATCAAATATACATTAAAATGCTGCCTATATAACTTTAAAAAACATCGGTGCATATTGGACAACATATACCCCGATACCGATATATCTGTGATATGCCAATATCAGCTGATCGATATATCGTTCAGGCTCTAATTCATACCATACTTGTACTTCTTAGCATGTTAGCTGTTTTTTTTGGGGGGGGGGGGTTGTGTGCAGGAATAGCACACAATAAAGCCACACCTGTGCAACACATTTTGAGAAATGCACTTATTTGCTTACTTACCAAGAGTTAAATGAGATGTTTGCTACCACTCTCATGATTGTATGATAAATATGAAGCTACAGTGGGAAGACGATAAGTTTAGCTTAGTGAGAAACAGCAAGTGACTTCCTGGTGTCTGTCTGGTTGCTCAGCACAGTGACAAGACTCCAGGAAGTCACTGTGGCCAGCCAAGAAGTAGTCTGGAACCACAGCTTTCTGTAGGCGACTTAACCTCAAAAACTGTGGGGGTGCCCAACTTCCTTGTCTTCACTCCTTTATTTTTTGTATGGATTAAACAAATGAGATATAGCATGTTAAATACTGAACTTTAGAGGTGCTGGTGTGCAGATTTTTGTTACCTTTGGACAGAGCCAGGCTAGCTGTTTCCAGACTTTATGCTAAGCAAAGCTAACCACCATCTGGCTGTAGTTCTATATTTAATAGATGGACATGAGAGTGGTAATGTTCCTCTCATCCAATCTCAGCATGACAATGAAAAAGCATTATTTTCTAATAACTTTTTTTCAGACTACAGTTGATGGAGTCGTCTTTCTGAAAATTAAAAGTAAAAGTTTTCATTTGTGGAGAAAAATACAGAAACTAAAGACGCAAAGCTGACATAAAAGGATGGAAATATGGATGTTAAATATGTAACAAGCAAAAGACCAGATCACGCTGTTGTTTTCATTCTAGTTGCTGGTTTGAGATGTGCATGCTGACAAATATAGATGGATCTGTCCAAGAGCACAGGAATAACTGAGTAATAAATGAGTTCTTCATGCGAGTGGTATTTCCCTATTAAATCAGATAGAATGAGGACTTTGAAAACTGGAGGAGAACCAGCTCTGGAATGGAGGGTTTTAGTCACAGAGCTTGACATTTTTTCATGAATCTGACATTAACCAAACCTGGGATGGATTGAGATTTTAGTCAGTCACGCAGGGCTACAGACTAGTTCTCTTTTTTTTCTAGGGAGTGTAAAAAAAAATCATTTGCTTGTTCTCCCCAAATCCTTTGAAAAATCCACAAGTCTTATGAATCTAAAAACTATAGTATACTCTGTTTTGTCACGCTTTGGTGGTAAATCTCATTTCTATACTATAATTAAACAGCTTTACTTGCCAAACCTTAACTGCAAGGCAAGATTTACATCAACCATTTTGTGTAAAATGGGTGTTAAGATAACACTTTGCAGTTGTCCTTGTCTTCACAACATTAGTTTTAGAGGTTTGACCCGTTTTCATGTAGCGTGATACTGAGTCGTCCCTGGAAAGGCTTACAAGTCTGTAAATGTAAAAGCATTCATTAGCTGGATATGACCGGATACCGGAGTGTTATATTAAGTGAGAACATAGAGACTAGTTCCATCAAAAATATAATAATTGCTGAAAGAAAATGTGGTGGAATTTTAGTTTCATTATAAATCAGTGACTCTCAGTATACCATAATAATTACACATGTTTAGTTATAAAGCAATAAAAACACATATAGTCCTGCAGTGGATAGATGTATTGAATATGAGTCATTCTTTGCAGGAATATATCAACAATTTGATTTGTATTTTCTATTACATTTAGGCTTGAATCATGTATGGGTTCACAAATAGGATGTATACAGGGATGTATACCAGTTTTTTTTGCTGGCACATGTCTGCATAACGTAAAAATGATATTATAAACCACATTAAGTAGCAAGAAAGAGGTGTAAGTTTTACTTTAATGGGGTCTCTTCAAATAGGAATGCTTTTCCGTAATTGCTGACTTCGAAAATATATACTTTACTTTATATATTTTGGTATATTGTTTGTCTTGTAATGATCTTTGACTGGATTTTACATCTTTGCCTGCTCGTATGTTGTCTGTGTTTGTGTCTGTGTTGAGTCTTTTGGAGTTTCTGGAGGTCTTGATCTCTTGGTGTTGAGAAACGGATGGTATTCTCCCTCTCAGCATTTGAATGGGGAAGAGAAGGTGTGTGTGTGTGCGTGTGTGTGTGTGTGTGTGGTGGAGGGAGTGTATCGTCACCACCACTCCTGGTCGTGACTCACAGCGCACAATGCTTTTCGCTCCTCTCCCGAGCCCTTTATTTATTTTTAGCTGAGCAACGTTTTATACGCCCGGGCTGTAGGCCTGCACACAAGATGACACACACACACACACAGACTCACACACACATACACACACACACGAGATGCAGAACATACATCTGTGCATCTTCACACTCTGTTTGATACAGTTTTTGTCCGTCATAGAGGTCAATCAGACTTTCTCTGTCACACACACCAAATTCACATTTCGCAGATGTCACAGCATGAGTTTGTGTGTGTGTGTGTGTGTGTGTGTGTGTGTGTGTGTGTCTGCAGTATTTCCCTACATGTCTTTGCATTGACTGCAGATAACTGAGCCTCGTGATGTCAAAATAGATACAGTAGACACCAGTTTTGCTGTTTCTACTGTTTGATCAAATGACTCTAAATTCAGCCATTTCAGCATGTGAACAAAAACCAAAGTTTGGTGACGTTGGATAATATTTGCTGATGAATTTGTTGTATTTTTGCAGTATTGTTTAAAGAGGACGTCACAGTTTTTGTAACCCAACATGCATTGAGTGCGACAGTGACCATGCAGAGTCGTGAGAGGACACAGAGGGATTTATGCTTAAGTCAAGTCAATTTTTATTTATATAGCCCAATATCACAAATCACAAATTTGCCTCAAGGGGCTTTACAATCTGTACAGCAATACAACATCCTCTATCCTTAAACCCTTGATTTGATTAAGGGAAAAGCCCTTCAACAGGTAAAAAAAATGGAAGAAATAAGATAAAATTGTTTCAGGAGGATCAACTGAAAATAATTTACATGAATTAATGCATCTCATCAAGTAAGGAACAAACTATAAGACTGTGAAAAGACAACACACAATTAAAGACTGATTTTTTTGTGTTTGCTTGAATAAGCATCGATTTGGTGATTTGCAGGCCAAAAAACATTGACGTCAAGGTTAAAATCAGGCCATATTTGGTTGAAAAGTAGTATAGGACATGCTTCACATTGAAATATAGTTACTGAAATGCTGTTGAAATAGTGACATGTGGTTTTAACTGGGATGTTTAGACGTCTTTTGACCTGCGAATCATCAGATCAGTGCTTTCTGAACTGCAGCGTATTCAGAACTCAGCTCAGACTTCAGGATCATGTTTAGATTTGTCCGGATTTCAGTCATTAAATCACAAATAATTGCACGTTTGATCTGAGCCTTTAATGCAAATATGCAGAATTTGATTCCTAAAACCTCCCACACAATACAAGACGACGTGTGCTGCACCAACCGGTTCAGACTCTCCGCTTTGAGGAAACCATTGTGGTCAGATGTTTGTTGTATTCAGACTTTAAAATGTGCAGCTGTACTTATTAACACAGCGCAGAATCACTTCACTGCTACATAGAAAGCTGTTGGAAGACCAGTAGGGCAGGTTTTAAGACAGCATTTTGGTCGCTATTACTGGTTTGAGGGGTTTGTTACTCTAAACTATTGTATGTCTATGTTTAGGTTGGATGTGCTTGTGTTGAACATGTAACACAGAGTTTTCTGGCTAGTAATTTTAGAGTTTGATCTTTTTGGGGGTTGATCTCTTGTAGTTTTCAGTACCTGCTTTCCTAAATCACCTTTTGTCTCTGCTTTCTCTTTACAGTCTTTACAGTTTAAGGTGTTGGTTCACCCAAATGACCAAAAAGGTATTTTCTTAATTATTTCTTGGGGTAGTTTTGGTTTTATTCTCTCAGTTGATGAGATATGTATCCCTGAGATTTTTGCCTCCACCCCCAGTCAAATGGAGGTGAACAGAACCTGGAAGTGTTTGTGGAGCTTACAGCACTGAAAAAATGATAATTGAAAATTAAACAGCGTTATCTTTTTACAGAGACAGTGTCTCTATTACACTAAAATCACTCACGGTGAGGTCTGTGGATAATTTAGAACAATTGTGATATTTGTTTTTAATGTAACTATTCATTGCGGTCAGCACGAGAATTTCCACCGAAAACCAAAACTATCTGCACACTTAGATGCTTATTTATTTATTTTTTTTTGTTCATCTGAACCTTGAAGGTATTATCAAAATTCAGCTGCACACACATTATTCAAGTGATAATGCCCGAGCTAACAACTCTCTGCAAGAGCAAAAAACTTGAGAGAGCTGAGAGTCAAATATCTGAGACTAAACTACTGTGACATTAAATTAAGATTCTCTGTCTTTAAAGAGAAAGTCATGCAAACAACAGGTGCTTTCTTCAACAAATCGGGGGGGGGGGGGACTCAGATCACCAAATGTAAAAGCTTTTAGGTAACTGGCACGTTATGCTGTATATATTAGGGAAAAGATATATTTTTAAAAAGAAAGAATTGAGAGTGAGTAGAGAAAAATGATCAAGTTGACTCTAACGGGAGGAGTTCCTGGGATGAGGAGCATAAAATGAAGCTGTATACACGATGAAGCTCTGGAAGGTGTGTGTAGATAAGGGATAGATAATAATGATAATTTGGATATTGGTTAAACTTTAAAGACGCTACATCATTTCATCCGGTAGCTAACTGCAACGCTCCTCTAATCCATTCATCTTCATCAACGTCCTCTTCGCTCAGCTTTGTAAGAATAACATCTTTGCCGCTTTCTTCTTCTCTCCTTTTTTTTTTTACATTTTCTTTCCCCATATTTTTGTGCGTTTTCCTTTTTCTTACCTTCTTCTGTCTCTTCTTGCCTCTGTCTCTTAAGTTTCTGTTTCTCACTTGTGATTCCTCTCCTCTCTCTGTCATCTGTCTCTCCGTCTCACGCTGTCTTCATCCTCCTCTTCTCATTCACTCTCTCTCTCTCTCTCTCAGGGGCCCGAGGTGAGGATTGACAGAGGGGAAATCCTGACTGACTGAAGCATCGTCTGGTGACTTCTCCTCTTTTACCTCTTTCCTCCTCTTTCTACACCCCAAATGTTTTTTGTCCCCCTCTACTTCTTCTTCCCCTTATTCTGCTCATCTCCAACTTGTGCACCTTCTTCTTTTTCACCCCTTTCTCCTCATTCTCCTCTTCATCGTCCCCTCGTCATGCTGTAGCATTTAGGTAGACACACGCTAGCCTCCAATTTTATTAATATTAATGATAAAAATAATAATTTGACTCCTTTCCATCGCAAGACTGCCCTATACTCGCACATACGCTAATCAAAGTCAAAAAATCTATATATATATATTTTTTATTTTTAACAATATAACCTGAAATACTTTATAGACAGTTTGTCAACCAGTCAAACCAGAAACAGTATAACATTAAAAGGGGACACAGAGTCTTTACAGTATGTGAAAACATTACATAAAAATCACCGTTTTCTTGAGATTTTACTCACTGGACAGAGAAATAGTTGTACAGTGTGTGTTTTGTCTAAATACATGTTCCTAAAATTATATTATCGTGTTTCTTGCAGGAGAAAAAAGTGTACTTTGAGAAAAAAAAAAGGTTGGGGAAGTCACACAACAAATTTTCTTAGTGTTACCAGTTATAGTTTGTGTCAAATGAGGAGTTTTCTGCTTACTAATAGGGCTGATGTTGTTTTGTAGCAGGTCTCGAGTGTTAAATTGAGATATTTAGAGAAGTATTTGTGTTTTTAGTGGGTGTTTCCTGTCCAGTCCCTTCCAGGTTTGTTTTCAGACAAACCAGAGCTGCTTTTAAATATTTTTATCTTGAAAATAGAAAGACTTCACACAGACTATGACATAAAGCTTACTGTACCGTGTCTGTGAGTAGATGATGTTTAGGTAAAATATCATTTAGAAGGTCTTAATGTTTGAAATACACACAAAAATACTTCATAGAAATGTTTGAGAAAGTCCTGACAGTTCTGTCTGTTAAAGCATTATCATGTTGCCAGAGAGGGTCTGATGTATTTACTGTCCTTTGAATGTGCAATATTTCAAAATGAAATAAAATTTGATATTAAATCATTAGTAAGAGGTAGTGTCAAGTTTTTTTTCAATAGTAGACGTCTCCACTTGGGAAAAAACTCATTGATTTGACTTGTCAGACAAGAGAGAATACACAGTTTGTAAAATTAGACAAATAGAAACTGTGTCAGACGTGTGTTCAGCTGCTGTTGAGCACGTTTGGAGTTTTGGGTTTTGTTTTTTCTTTTTACCTGAGTATCGTAATTTTTTAATTTGTGACCCTCAGCAAGACCAAAACTGTTCTGTGGCACTTACATGTCGAATATTGACATCTCAGGTAGATTAATGTGCCACATGCATTTAGTTTTGTATTGATTTCATGAAGCACGTTTTTAAAAATATCTACTATTGAAATAAAATAATTCCAACACATTTCAACACGTTTCACAATTTTTCCACTAAATCATGATCTTCAAACAAACAACAGATTAAACTGTGTTTTAACAAATGAAGTCTTTTCATCCAATTGGTAGTTTTAACAATTTTGAAGGGAAAATATTTTACAAATTAATACGAATGTGTATTTTGTATGATAGTGTTTTCGTTCAATTCCTCTTCAGTCTGACATATCCAGCAAACGTACAGACGGGTGACAAATTAAAGGAAAAACTGGTACAGGTCTGAATGCTTGATCCCTACAGTGAGGAGATCTGGTGGCTCTGTTATGTTTTGGGGGACATTTTGCTGGCATGGTTTGGGTCCACTTGTCCCCTTAGAGGGAAGAGTCACTGCAAATCAATACAAAGTTGTTCTGAGTGATCACCTTTATCCTATGATGAAACACTTCTATCCTGATGGGAGTGGTCTCTTCCAGGATGACAATGCCCCCATCCATAGGGCATGGGGGTCACTGAATGGTTTGATGAGTATGAAAATGATGTGAATCATAAGCTATGGCCTTCACAGTCACCAGATCTCAACCAAGTTGAACACCTATGGGAGATTTTGGACCGACATGTTAGACAGCGCTCTTCACCACCATCATCAAAACACCAAATAAGGGAATATCTTTTGGAAGAATGGTGTTCATCAGCCTTGGTATTGTTTCTACAAATCTCTGGAACTCTACTGGAGGGATGAACACGATTCTTCTAAAAGCACTGTCTAACATGTCGGTCCAAAATCTCCAATAGGTGTTCAATTGGGTTGGGATCTGGTGACTGAGAAGGCCATAGCTTATGATTCACATCATTTTCATACTCATCAAACCATTCAGTGACCCCTCGTGCACTATGGATGGGGGCATTGTCATCCTGGAAGAGACCACTCCCATCAGGATAGAAGTGTTTTATCATAGGATAAAGGTGATCACTCAGAACACCTTTGTATTGATTTGCAGTGACGCTTCCCTCTAAGGGGACAAGTGGACCCAAACCATGCCAGCAAAATGTCCCCCAAAGCATAACAGAGCCACCAGATCCCCTCACTGTAAGGGTCAAGCATTCAGACCTGTACTGGTTTTTCCTTTAATTTGTCACCCGTCTGTATGTACATTAACAACTCTGGTAAATAAATTGTGACTTCTTTGTGCTGCAGAGGCAGTTTGAGCTCGTATGATGGAGCCAATCTTATCTTGGTTTAGTGAAGTTTTAACCAGTCACAGAAAACACATCTAAACATCCACTTTGCAGCCGACTTGAACTTAATTTACTTCATGTGCTGTAAGATGTTTACAGTGTTTGTACAGATCGTGTTTTTGTTTTCTTCTGAATGTACCTGAGACATAAATCTTCTGCCTGAATAAAAAACGTCTTGTTCCCACATCTTGTCAGACTTTACCAAAAATAAATAGAAATGTAAAATGAATCACAGACACCAATTCCATCTATTCCATCTATTTTGTTTTAGTTCTTTGAATTTAATATAGAATTTCTCAATTTGTTCTTAAGTTTTAAAGCAAAATGAAAAAAAAAATGCACTCATGATCTAACTTTATCTTTAACTGAGGGGTGATAAAAGTTGATAATATGTACAGTGAGTTAGACATGAGATATTTCAATGTCACAAAAATAACACAATTTTAATTATATTTTTGTATGTTTTTACATAGAAGTGGACAAATGCAATCCCACAGCCCTGTGAAGCGATGACAACACTATGATGGTGATCTATGGTGAAGAGTGCGCTCTTTATTGACAGGTATGACACATTGCTACATGTATGATGTTCACGAGCGGCAGAGAACGAGCTTATCACGGTCAAGAAAGTCTCACAGAGCGTTCTGACTTTTACACAGTTCGTGCATCTCGGCCTGGCTAACACACTGCAAGTATTTTTCCATGCTGATTGGATTGTTGGATATTTTTAATGTTAGTGGTAATTTATCAGTACCACTTTCTAATAAGTCACTCTTTATGAAGAGTTGAAACTTTAATTAATGGCTTTATTCATTGTTATAGAACATTTATAAGCCATTGATAATCATAACTTTTGGGTTTCCAGATTTTGGAAAATTCTCCTCCATCATCACACTTGTTTTTATCCTTTTAGCTCATTAGTTTTCTGGATTGTCATTGGACTGTTTAACCACTTGCCTTCTAGAAAAAGGCTGCAAGTTATCTGGACCAAAATTCATTTGTAAATAACATTTTCACAACAGCAGACTTGATGGAGTACCCTTTATTAATGATTTGATCTCACTGATGCTTATACAAGATCTATAAAGAATTAGTAAATTATGTATTAAACATTAATAAAGCCAATAATTAACCTTTTATAAAGGATGACTTATCAGAACATGGTACACATACGTCCTTAGGAGGCACTTAAATAAATGACTGATTATATCTGGGGGTTTTTTTTTTTATTTGGGAGGATAGTCTCATAAAGTAACAAAGTGGATGGATGTGCTGCTTGGCTTAAAATTTTCCTGCTTTATATTTTCTTTTAAAAATGTACTTGTAACGAAACCCACAATATTACTCATCACAGAAACACGATTGTCTCCTATAGATAATAAAATGATAGTACTCTGTGTTGTAGCCATCACTTAGAGATGTGTAGAACTCTTTTTACTTCACATTTTTTTTCTGCCAGTTGTTGCTGTGGAGACGTTGCCAGATTGAGGTGTGAATGAGAGTTGAAATATATTCAAGATGCTTCATTCATATATGCAGAATTGATCCAAAATGGATCCAGAATCCTAAAGTTATTTTGTCTGAGCTGCTGAATGTGTTTGTATGTTAAGCCTGCTGATTGGATGCTTCTCTCTTTGGGACATTTAGTAGATCTCATCTAATGCTTCTTATATACTCAGCCTTGTACCTTTGACTTTTTATGAGAAAATTAGGATATTTTTCAATGCAGTTATTCATTGTTTCTACTGACAACTCAACTAGAAGTGTTTCATGCTCAGCCATAAGAAAAGAAACTCCAACAGTGCATTGTCTGTGCAAAAAAATTAACTGATTTTTACTTCTGGATCTCTGGACACTTGATGTAACCAGTATTACTTTGCTGCTGTCTTCCTGTGTAAGGATTAAACTGATTGACAGATGAGTAAGTAATCGAAAATGTCCAAAAGTGGTTTACTGATAACTAAACAATGAACAGAGACTTAGAATAATAATAATACATTTTATTTATATAGCACTTTTCTTAACAATGTTACAAAGTGCTTTACAAAGGGAAATAAAACCAACAAGGCAGATAAAATAAGCAAACAGGAACAAAGAGGTAAAGGCGGAAGTACATAGTAACAATAGAAGATGCACAATAATAGTAATAATAGGACGCACAGGAGTAAAATAATGATAAAAAATAAGATAAAATAACATCAATTAATAGGTGTAAAAACAGTAATTAAAACATATCAAACATTTCCAAAAGCTTTCACAAAGAAAAACGTTTTAAGACGAGTTTTAAAAAAAGCTAGAGACGTAATGTGTCAGTGGGCAAGGAGTTTCAAAGAGTCGGGGGCTCCGACAGCAAAAGCCCGACCACCCTTTGTCACAAGCTGTGACCTGGGAATGACCAATAGGGCTCCATCTGCGGATCTTAAGGGTCGAGGGGGCACATACCAGTTCAGTAGAGCAGATATATAACTGGGAGCAAGGCCTTTTAATGCCTTAAAGGTAAGTAATAAAATTTTAAAATCGATACGAAGGCTAACTGGGAGCCAGTGTAGGGAGGCAAGCACAGGGGTGATGAGCTTGTACCTTTTTGTCCCAGTAATGAGACGAGCAGCAGCATTTTGGACCAGCTGGAGATGGTGAAGGGAGCCCTGGCTGATACCTGAATAAAGTGCGTTGCAATAGTCAAGTCGAGAATATATAAAAGCATGTATAGTTTTTTGAAGATCAGCAAAAGATAAAAATGACCTAATTTTAGAGATGATCTTCAACTGGTAGAAACACAACTTCACAACATTTTTAACTTGATTCTCAAAACAGAGGTTGGAGTCAAATATGACCCCCAGATTCCTAGCAGCTTGTGTAATGTTCATTGACAGATCGGCAAGGTTTGCTCCCAAAGAGCTGACCAGCTTTGGTGGACCAAATAGAGTGACCTCAGTTTTGTTGTCATTGAATTTAAGAAAATTCTGGGACATCCAGGATTTAATGTCAGAGATGATTTAAGTTTGACTAGGCTGCTAGGATCTTAGGGTTTTAATGGTAAGTATAACTGTGTGTCATCAGCATAAAAGTGATACTGCACATCATGATTCTGAATAAGTTGGCCAAGAGGCAGCATGTATATGGAGAACAGAAGGGGCCCAAGAACTGAGCCTTGAGGGACCCCACAATTCAACTGCGCTATCGTGGAGGTGGAGTTACCCAGAGCGACAGAGAAAGTTCTATTGAGGAGATATGATTGTATTAAAGTAAGATCCGGGCCCCTGATCCCCACCCAGTTCTCTAGGCAATTTAGGAGGGTACTGTGGTCGATAGTGTCAAATGCAGCACTTAAGTCTAAAAGAACTAAAATCTAGCAGTCGCCTCTGTCTGCAGCTAAAAGTAGGTCATTAGTTACTTTAACAAGGGCTGTCTCGGTGCTGTGAAATGCTCTAAAACCAGACTGGAAGCAGTTAAAAACACTATTACGATTCATAAAAGAAATCAATTGAGAAGAAATTACTTTCTCCAGAACCTTAGATAATAAAGACAGTTTGGAGATAGGCCTGTAGTTGCTTAAAGACAGAGGGTCCAAATTAGGTTTTTTAAGTAAAGGGTGGACAATGGCACGCTTAAAACTATCAGGAAAAGAACCGGAGGTCAGGGAATTATTAAAAATGTGCAAGATAACAGGACTAACTGTGGGGAAATACCTCCTTGAGCAGCTTGGTGGGGATGGTGTTTAAGGTGCAGGAGGAAGAGTTCATGTGGGAAACTGTATTTTCTAACTCTACCATTGTAACGGGTTGAAATTGGGTAAAAGAGGCCGGATTATGATGTTGAATGGAGAGAATGTGGGAGGCAGGCTGGATTTGGGACCTGATGTTCTCCACCTTGCTAATAAAATGAGTAAGGAATCTGTTAGAGAGCTCAACATCTGGTTCAGGAGAAGAGGTGGAGGTGTCACGAATAACAGAGTTAATGACTGTAAAGAGAACTTTTGGATTATGATTGTTTCTGGAGCTTAAGTCTGAAAAGTAAGCTGATCTGGCATCCTTTACTGCATTCTGGTAAGTTGACATTAGGTTTTTGAGGGTGATATGTGTCGATTCTAACTTGTTGGCCCTCCATTGTCTTTGGGATTTTCTGCAAAGTCTTCTTAGTGCCCGAGTGTGGTCATTGAACCAGGGGAGGTTATTTGGTTTTTGTGTCCTTGTTTTAAACGGTGCAATATGGTCTAAAATGGATAGGCACTTACCGTTAAAAGAATTTAAAAGAGCATTAGGAGCAAGAGGAGATAAAAACAAGTTAAAGGATGAAGAATTAAAAGCGTCACAGAAATTAGCAGCAGAACCAGCATTAAGAATGCGTGAGGTTATCGTGGTGTAGGGAGTAGGAGTACGGATCTGGAATGGTGACAGCTTTATGATCAGTGACAGGTATATCTCACACACTAGGACACTCAAACGAGAGACCAGATGAGAGAGCTAGATCCAAGGTATGGCCCTTAGAGTGTGTGGGCTCTTTAACATATTGAGTGAGGTTAAAAGAGTCAATGAGGTCTAGAAAATGAGAGGTGAGAGACTGGGAAGGACAACACACATGAATGTTAAAATCACCAAGAATAACCACCCTATCATATCCAGGTAATACAATGTATAAAAGCTCAGAAAACTCAGGAATAAAATTAACTGATTTCAGTGGCCTATAGATTAAAATGCAGAGTAAAGGAGGAGGGCCAGTGATTAAGCAACTTAAAACTTCAAAGGAATTAAAACTACCAAAAGTAACAGGATGGCATTTAAAACCTGACTTATAAAACACTGCAAGACCACTTCCTCTTCCAGAGGGTCTAGGATTATTAAAATAAACAAATCCAGGGGGTGTGGCCTCATTCAGAGGAATCATGTCCCCCTGAGACAGCGATGTCTCAGTGATCATAAAAAAGTCCAGATTATTAGAAACAATAAAATCTCTAATGATAAAACATTTGTTACTGATAGATCTGACATTTAGGAGACCAAAGTTTTTTGGTGAGAGAGTAGTGGGGGAGATAATGGGGAGACAGTCAATAGGAAGCAGATTGCCCATATTTGCTCTCCTATGGGGCTTTCAAGAAAAGTGAGAGGTGCTCTGTCCCAGGGGCTGCCAACCCTCAGTTGCTCGTTGTCTATGTGGTCTGTGATTTATAACAACAGGGATGGAGTGAACGGGAGAGAAATACTTGCCAGACTAGAAGCTACAACTGGCTTTGCCAGGCTGTCAGCATTAGCCAGACTGTAAATGTTAACTTGTGGTCTGAAAATATTTTTTAAAAATATCAAAGTATAAATATAAAAAGGACCCACTCATTCACATAAGCAGTTGCTTTTTTTTACCATTATTAGCAAACTGGCTAGCAAGCTAGTTCCTCTGCCTATCCTCACTAGAAAAAACATGCATATGTTGTTTGTTTAGATGCTTAAAATGACCTTTGTTTACATTTACCTCACAGTAGATTAGGGGTCCCCTTTAATGGCCTTATGGATTCTTATCTCTGTCAGGAGCAAACGGGGAAGTTGCATACCTTTGTTGTTGCACTGAAAAACCTCTCAGGGGGTAGGCTGGGGTGGAAAGAGTGTGACTTAAGCGCGGGAGGCCGCTATTTGGTTTCCATTTTCCTACCAACAGTCAACATAGATTTCTTTAAAGCATGACTGCAGTCAACTGTAATAGTGTTTGTGTCTTAAACCTAACCAATCCTGAATCATTTTTGTAGCAGCCATTTGTAACGGTTTAAGATGTCATCCTGCTGATGGGGCGTCGGATCAGAAAAAAAGTTCATATGGGTTATTTTTTGAGGGAGATCTACAGATTATCTACAGTGTGTTAACAAGAAAGATGTGTAAGGCTTACTGGATACCTGGTTTGCTAACTATTGAACAAGCTGACATCACTGAAACACAAATACTGTTGATACTGATACTGTTGAGAAGATGAAATACAATCCAGGAAGGCTGGCTTGAGAAATAGATCCATGAGTGTGAATGTTAAACAGACACCTCGGACAGCGTCTTTTAATACTATGTGACAGGATTTTACAACTCTTGGAGATATCAGGGTAACTTTAATTTTATCTTTCATTGCAATGATTGTCAGGTAAATAGCAGAAAAAGACAATTCACATTACAAAGTAATCTACCAGGAAGGCGTGCCTGCACATAATTGATTGGCCAATGCAGCCGCTTGCCAGATGACGTCACACTGCATGCCTTCAAACGTTGAGCCAGGTTCAACATTTCAACCAGATGACCCCTTGTTTTTCTGAGACTGTCCTCCCAAGGAAAACGACCCAATATGTCGTAATGTCAGTCGCCCAAAAACAACCTATAGTTACATTTGAGTGACAGCTGCCATCTATCAGCCGTAGTAATTATGACCCGGAGCAGTGGCGCAGTTCAGAAGATGTATATTCTGTATGTGTCGACAATTTTCGTCATTCGGAGGAGGAGGGGTGGATGGAGGCATTTTCCCAACAGTGGACTTTGACACAGGACACCACTGTTCCTTTCCTGTTTCCAACCATGAGTCATAACCACAATCGTCCCCCAAACCTTAACCCCGTTGTTAGTATTGTGGACGACGAAGATTGTCTATCTTTATGGAAGTAGTAACTTTAACCCACACCACATCTTTCTGTAACCTTAACAAAGTGATCATTTTAATCCCAAACCATGATCTCTCCCTAAACCTAACCAGACCTTAACCACAGCGTTGTCGCATCATAAAACAAAATATGACAAGGCCTCAATTTGAGACCTGAATCCCCAAGCCCAATTTTTTTTCGTCATAACATATAAACCTAATGTGTTTGATCAATTTCGAATAGCTTCTCAAATCGACACAATACAAAACACTTCTAAAGCTTTATCGGTATTAAATGTGTCAGTTCAAATGTTTATCAGAGTAACGTTTATGACGTTTAGGTCATTTTTCAGAGTAAGAGGCTGACTTGATGAGCACAAATTAGGCAACCTCAAAGACTGCAATAAGGAAGGTTTTATTAACAAAGTAAGAAACCGGTTGTTTTACCGTGCCATGAAGCAGCGAGTGGGAGAGGAAGCGACGAGCGGGCGTGTGTTTGTGTGTCGGCCTAAAACATTTTTCTATCTTAACTTTGTTTTATAATTATCATTTGTATTTATTTTCTTAAAACAGTAGTTTCTTTGATTGATATGCATACTAGTTTATAGTCCCAAGCCCCCCCTGCCCCACCCAAGACCAAACAAAACAAAAAAAGCGCCAAAAAAACAGGCTGATGGGGCCCAATCTACTCACAGATTCAGGCTGAAATACAGGGCTCTAATTTATTACCATTTTGGAAAGCACAGACAAATTATGTCGCCCTGCCAATTACTGCCGATAGAGGCGCCAGATTAGAAAACACTCTTATGGCGGCATGGTGGCTCAGTGGTTAGCGCTGTTACCTCACAGCACGAAGGTCCTGGGTTTTTTCTGTGTGAGGTTTGCATGTTCTGCCCGTGTTTGCGTGGGTTTCTGCTGAGTGCTCCAATTTTCTCCCACCATCAAAGACCTGTTAGGTTAATACTCCTGTCAGCGCCCCTGACCGCTTGTACTGGCTAACAAAAAGAACTTAAGTTTTCCCCGGGCGCCTGCTGTGGCTGCCCACTGCTCCATAGTGTACAGGATGGGTCAAATGCAGAGGATAAATTTTGTTTTAATGTATGTGACTGCTGAGAAATGACAATAAAGTCTGAATCTTAAACTTAATCTATGTGTCTTTCTTGAGTGCACATGGTCAAATGACATATTTGGTCGTTTACTTTGGAGGACTTGTTTTTTCTTGTCAGAGCCCAACTGTGTACATTTAAATGAATGAAGGGAAGCGTTTCTTTCAAGCAGTGCTGTCATCTGTCTAAACATATAGTGAAATTATCACATCAACAAATTACAGAATTTATACATCTGTACTTTTCTGCTTTGTATATTTATTTATGGGTGCACAGTGGTGAGTTTAGAAATCGATCCTCAGCCTTTGTTGTGCCAGAACTGACGACTCACATTGTTCAGTAAACGTGAGTCTATCAGTAGATAGAAGTGTTGGAAGCTGTCGGGGTGAAGGTACATCCTGACTGCAGGAGACAGTCCAACCTTCCACATCTCAAGAAATCTCTAAAATTCATTAATATGCTCCGAGTTCAACCGCCTGTCCCTCCAAAAATCCCTGGCTTAAAAAACAAACAAACAAAAGTTTACCACTTTTCTGCACAAGCCATCTCAGTTAAACCAAAAAAAATTATGTTTTTTAAATATTACAAATCTTTGCTCATTGGATCGGTTGCCATGACAACAGGGCAACGTTACAGTATAAGTTGCTTCATTGTTGTCACCTAGAGTGGTTGAGCCAGTTGCCACAAGTCCAATTTTATATTGCCAATTTACTTCAATTATCATTCAGTTTTAGTCAAATAAATCCACAATGAAAGTTTACATCTTTAAAGTCATATAAGCCACATTTCTGATTTTTTTTTTTTTTTTTGAGATATGGATTGTGTATTCTGTAGTAGTTGGTTTTCTTTCTATTTTACGCTGTCAAATATGAGTTGAAAAGAATAAGTTCACACAGTTTGTCATACTAACATCCAGAAGTTTTATCTCACCAACAAGGCTTCAAGTTTCCAGTTGTTGTACATACTCTTCATCTCTGACAGCAAAGGAAACAGAGTAGAGTCATATTGTATAAGGTTTACTTTGTAATTGTTGTATATAATTATATAATAACACAGGTACATAATATAATGACAGTTGTTTCCCAGACATGTTGTCATGTCCTCTGTGGGTATTTCATTTCTACATTTTGATATTGTGTCCTTACAGTCACATAACTTTATGTCACATGTGTATTTAAGAATGTCTTGTCTTGTCTTTTGATTGTCGGATGCTTGACGTGGCTTTAAGCATCATGTTAATAATCATTACATCACACTGCTTATTTTGAGTTTCATCTCATATCATCATCTCATCATCTCCTTTCTTACTAGTACAAGAGAAACAGTCACAACCGTGTCTGCCTGTTCACAAACGTCTTATGTGATCAGGTTGCATGGCAGCACTGTTGGTCATTTAAAATGTTCTTATCTTTATAATTATTTATTTTTTAAAAACTTTTTTTCGAAGTACTTTTATCAAACAGTAAATCTTCTGAGTTGTGTTTATGATAATCACTGAGATAGCATCATTAGTGGACAAACAAGTTACGGTGGTAGATAAATGGTGCACACACATGTGCCTTGTAAGTGGCTTCAAGTTTATTCTTATGTCGTTTAAAATGTCCTTTTCCTTCTTCAACGTGAATTAGTCCCCCGGTTTCCTGGTTTGGCCATCTAAATTTTTCACCAACAATCAATCGACTTATTACCAACAGGTGTGCCAAGTGACTGCCTGTAATCAAAGGCGTCCTGAGATACCAAACCAGGAAACTGAAGGACTATTTCACACTGAACAAGGCAAAGCCTAAATGTCTGTGCATTTTTACCCCCATGTGGATAATTTAAACTAAATAAAAAGAAACTATCTAATTTATTTAGGTGTACAAACTCCTTTTTGTGCTTTTGGACTTAGACTTTAGATACATGCACCCCAGCCCCCACATGTCTTTTGGTTGAGCACAATGTTTTTTAACTTTTACTTTCACTAAGTTGAGATATCTCTCATTCATGTGGTCGAATATCATGAAACATATTTGTTAATTTGAATTTTAAGGCACAATCCAAATGTAAATCTGTCCTGTATCACACTGTGGATCAAAACTGGTTATGTCTCTCCACAATTTCAATCCAGACATACAAACATACAATATCTATGAATCTGACCCTTCCACCACCTAACCGACACACACACACACACACACACACACACACACACACACACACACACACACACACACACTGTTTTGGTGTATGACTCAAAAGAAAACAGCCGGCTCGTCCCATAGGTGGTGGTGAAAAATGATTCAGGAAAACAGGAAGGAGGTGAAGGTTTGGTAAGGGGTCACTCTGTGGCTCTTAATGTTGGGAACACACACACACACACTCACTCTTACATATACAAAACACACACAGCAGTGCATATCCGAAAGTCATCAGCGCTGTGTGGCTCCATAGATGTTGGTGAATAAAGTAACACAACATACAGTCAATTCAATTCACACACACACACACAAAAATATATATAAATAGAATATTTCACTTCATTTCCTTTTTCTTTCTGTAACCGTGCACACACACGTCAGATGGTTAAATGGGATGTTTGTGTGAAACTGTTGGTCAAAACACCAACAGACAGACAGACTCACATAGACGCACATGCACACATGCGGTGTGGGACTAATAATAGTTTCTCCTGTTTGCGGCTGTTACTTCAAGTTCAAGGACACTTCTGAACCGTTGATGACACAAAACACCTTTTAATTAAATTGAATTCAGTCATTTCAAACTATAAAGCAAAACTACTATTTATGCTTTATAGCTTAGCTTAAAGGGACTGTTCCTATAGTTAATGAAGATCTTAGGTGAACACACACCCACCCACACACACATACACACACACACACACACACACATATATATATAGGAATATTTACATGCACTCACACATTCACATATGTCAAGAATGCACAAATAAATTCTCACTTATGCTGACGCACTTGTGCTGACACTTACTGACTCACTCTGACACTTTTCTCCTTTCTTTGATCTCTCTTTAATTTCTGTCACACACACACACACAAATACAAATGTACAGTTGTTAATAGACTTGCTCAAACACAAACTTTCATATAAACACATTTTCATCATTTATTTTCCATTTTTCTATTGAAATTATTGTTCCATACATGAACAAGGACACACACAGACCAACGTTATTAATATCAAAATCTCCTTCAAACCTGCAGAATTTGTAAACAACATGAAATATCATCTTTTCTCAGTCACCATCAGTCATTCATCACATTTCTTTTATTTCAATTCCACAATAACAAACAGAATTTATGTTTTTGATTATGTTTTGTGAATCATTAACTCGGAAAAGAAATGTTTCCTCACCAGCTTTTCAGCTATTTCCTGTTTCTGTTTGTAAGACTGAAATTATAAAGTGTGTTTATATGTATATATATACACACACACTAATTATATAGTTATGAGATTTAAATTTCTCTTGGAGGACTTTGACTCTGCTCTTTATTTATATGTAAAGTTCCTTTTCTAGACTATTTTAATGCCGAGTTACAACATCATGCAGATGAACTATCACTATCATCTGTAAAACAGAAGAATAACATCGGTACAACTTTCAAAAAACACAATTAAAATTTAGTATCTCACACAGGACTAATGATCTGTGTGTGTGTGTGTGTGTGTGTGTGTGTGTGTGTGTGTGTGTGTGTTTGAATGTGTGTGTGTGGTAAAATTTGATAAAGAAACTGAAAACCATGATGTCAGTTTCCCTCCATGATGCCCTTTTTTTCAATAGCAAATTTAAAGCAATTGAAATATAATATAAAACAAATGTAAAAATAAGCTGATGATGACAACAGGACGCTGGAAAAGTGGATCGGCTCTTATTTTTATTATTAAATCCTCATATTTACTCTACTTCCATAAAACTGATCAGTCAAAAATTGTCAAAAACTCATAAAACTCAACATAATTACATTTATCAGCTGTTTTACATTAACATTAACATTTTTTGATAGAAAGAGTCAAGATTGTAGGTTATAACAGAGGAGCTTGGGAGGCCTCACTGGCTGTTAATAATCATTTCTGCTTGAAAAGACTGATGTATAAAAACATCACAGTAACCAAAGTATTTTCTACCTTTTATAAACATTAAAGAGCAAAACAGTAAAAATAAAACAGAATAGGAGTTTTAATGCTCTGCCCTTTATATGATTTAAAGTTTGTCTGCACATCAGGACGTTCAGCATCTTAACTATATTATTTTCCAGTGTGAACATATTAAAAACACAGTTAATATCAGTATAAATAGTTGTTTGCATCTGTAAAGGTTTAATAGATAACCAGCATATTCTAGCCTGAGTGAAGCAAAATTTACTACCTAAACTTTCCAATTCAAGAGAGAATTTAGAGCATAAAACCTTTTTTCTTATAGATTTGACCCCGACGTTAGTGTTGTCATGATCTTTAAAGTTGTCACCTTTAAATAATTCATGACTTATTTTCAAGTCTGATCCTCTATTGAAGCCCAAAAGCCCAGAAGCAAGCTTTCATATTTTATCCCGACCAGGAAATCATTGTGCATCGTGTCAAAGTGCTCTTGAACAAACCACTAAGATGCTGCAACTCTTACAGGTCACTTATTTTAATAATAAATAGATTATTTATGACAATTTCCCTACAAACTATCTCAAAAACAATCAAACTGAAATAATGAATCATACAAATATTCATATAAGCAGAGAGAGTGTTACAGAAAGCAGCAAAACATGGAACCAACAGTCAGACAGGAAACAAAAGTATATACACACTAAAAACATTTTAAAAGGTATTTTAAAAAAAACTCAGTTACTCAATTAACTAGTAAATTTTAAGAAATAAACTTAAATTGAAGTTTTATTCTCAGTCTGAGCTGTTTTGGAGTGTAGATGTTGTTTCATCACCTGAAAGCAAACAGCTTCTTCTGCCATTCAGTGTGTGTTAACTTAGAGTTTAATGTTAAAACATATTAAAACCATGTTGATATCTTACCTCAGGTGTTTTTCTGCTCGGGGGGGAAGCTGACTTCATTCAGCTGTCAGATGTTAAACTGCCGGCCAAAACTAAACATCATAACACAGGTCAGTAATATCTGCTGCTGCTACTGCCGATGTTTTTGTCATGAACACTGAATACGTCCACATTAGAAAACAAAGGAGTCTCTTTTTCCTTCAGGAGAACATCTCTGCTAAGTTTCTACTTCTCATCCTGATTTCTACTTCTGTCACATCACTTTTATTTTAGAAAGAAAAGAATAATTTTAGTTGCCTTAAACACTTTTCTATACCACTGAAATCCTTCAGATGAAATCCTTTAACAAAAAAAAAGCCCTAAAGCAGAGAGTTTGGACAGTTCTGACTTCTTAAACACAACCAGGTCCAGTAATTATTCATTTTTAATATGCAGAATTTTTACAGTGGTTTGTATTTTTAATTGTAAGTTAAAATACAGTAACTGTGACAGAGATTAAACATTAATTTAAAGGAATTTACTCTCATTACACTTATTACAGATGTTGTGCACTCTGTCCTCAAACACACGTCACCACTTTTTAAATGTCGTTTGTTCAAGGACACAAGAGGTTAAATTGTTTATTTGTGTTTTTCAGCTAATTGATACAAAAATGAAACTTTGTGGCTGTTTTTTTTTACTTTGTTAAGATACATTTCAAGGTCACATACACATTTTTTACTCACCACAGAAGCAGTTTTGCTCGACTGTTCATATCCAGATGTTTCAACCTTTCCTGGTAATTAGAGAGGTGTCGAGTTATCATGTGAATTTTTGAGAATGACGTATGTTTATATTCTATTTTAAAGAACAAAAATGCAGAAACCTACTCAGTCACTACTTTCAGTTACATATGTATAAAACAAATATCAATAAATCAGCCTTACACATCTTAGTCACATCTACATAACAAGTGACCTTGTGACAAACTGGTCTAGATCATCTAATATCCTGTAAAACAGAAAAGTAGGTCACATATATCTTCCAGCTCTAGAAAGAAATAAACAAAAAGTTACTGAAACCTTTTTTTTTTTTAGAGGAAGCACACATTTTATAGACAGTAAATTGTATTAAGATGCATCTAAATGGTTTAAAACAGATTATTTTAGCAAAATTAACATCTTGTATTTATCTGATCTCATTAATGAAAGGCAGTTTGTAACATTTTTCGGTATAATGTAACTTAAATATAAAGAAAAGTCTGAAGACGTAGCAGAAGAAGACTCATGAGGTTGAGAAATGTTTAATTAACCATCAGGAGAAAAACTGATGAAACACAAATACTTTTTCCTCACTGCTTCTCATTTATGTTTCCTCCTTTTCACGTTTTAATCATCTGTAGTTGGAACGAGGAAGGAAAAGAGGAAACACACCAACATTGTTCAGATATATTAAGAGAAGCATATGTTGTATCAAGTAGTTTTGTTACAAACACTGTGCCACTTTCAGAGGAAATTCCTGTAACTACTCGTATTTTTCCAGGAAAATACGAAAAACAGACCTGTATTTAGTTCGACCACTGAGCGCTCTTTTTGGTTTACATAATCAGTTTTGAAACTGTTACATAAGAAAAAAAAGTTTCTGAACCCAAAGAGGAGCGTGTAATTGAGCAACAGAGGTTAAAACATGAACATCACAACAGTAAGAGAAAGTTTTCACATGACAACAACAGAGTAAACTTTACATTTGAAACAGGTTTCCACAGGATGTGTGCCAGTCCAAAAACTGACACACAAACGTGACACATTTTTATTTTGGACATTGAACAAGTAAATAAAAAAATCACAAACAGCACGAGACAAATATCCCTCAACACCCACATACAGTAGTGACATACAGTCGGGACAAAACAAGACAAAAATAAAACCTACACACACTCTCACACACTCTCACACACACACACACACACAAAAGTTGTCAGAGTAACACAATGTGTCCATTCATGCCGAGAAGCAGTGTAGCTCTATTGTCCATAGTGACTTTAAATGAAATGAAATGTGACACATGTTAAGGAGTTAAATATACAAAAGTTTTGGACCAGTTTTCATCAGATTGTGATAATTAAATGATATTTTTTACTGTTAAAGGATTATTGGAGGTTTGTCAGTTTGTATTTTACAGCTAATTGACTAACAAAAGTCTGCAGAGTTTTAACATTACACTACTGTGGATTTGAATTTATCTACTCAAACTATAAATTAAAGATGTAAATTTTAGATTCCTGACTATTACAGGTCAGTGTGTGTGCGTGTGTGTGTGTGTGTGTGTGTTTGTTTTACCAAGAAAATGAACAAACACTGTGTTAAATTCATTGAAAAAGCAAAGTATAAGCAGTGTAATTCACAATATTGTATCCAATTTAAAGTCTTAATTTTATTTTGACCTCTTTTTTTTTAAATTTTAAAACATGTATCAACTTGACTTTTTCTTTTTGCCGACACGTTGCTCTTCTGTGATGTTTCTGCAGTAACAGGATAATGATCGAGGCAGTGCTGCTCTGACTCTTACAGCCCAAACTACCAGCTGACTGTAATCTCGATGATGTAAAGCAGCAGTTTTAAGATGATTCAGCTTCAATTGGTACATCGAAGTCGAAGACGCATGCTGGTAAAAATAAAACAGACGCATGTCGAGAGGGGGAAAAACATCCAAGTGTAACAAAACTTACAAGTAAAAATACGTAAAATCTGTGTATTTACATACAGGTGAGAACATACAGTGATCATAATAATTGCAGTAAATGTAACACTCATCTAAACAGAGAGTCACTCAGATCATGATGATGGTCAATAACTGGAACTGAGACAAACACCATGAAAAAAAAAAATCCTAAACAATCATAAAAAGTATTTATTGTAAAATTAGTAGAAATGAAAAGAAAAATCAGCACCGAATTGTCCAAATATACAAATAATTTCAATGAATTCCCTTCTTCTAGTCTAAATCCCACATCTGACTGAGTTTACACAGACACAGAAATAACTTTTTTGTCTTTCTTTCTGTTGATGCTCAAACTTCTGCTGAAGTTGAACAGTCATAGATTTGATCCCGGACTACATGTTCACGTATACGATGTATAGAAACAACAGCCTGACCTGCTGCTGCTGCGGTGGTGGTCGGTCCTCTTTCTCCTCTTTCTCTTTTTTTTCTTTTGTTTTCAGTGGCTGCAGCTAAATTGATACACTAAACATTTTTAATGGACCATCGTGTGTGTGTGTGTATGTTTTTGAATGACACAGAGAGAGAACCTGGGTATGGGGTGTGTGGTTCATGCACTTATTCACTTATACATTTCTGGATTTGTGTGTGTGTGTCTCTCTGTGTGTGTGTGTGTGTTTTACATGAAGATGTGGCCAAAAGCTTTTTCTGCTTTTACCGATACATTCGGTCAACCTGTAAACAATGTTCGAGTTTGACCGTCTGTCACATCAACAGGGTTATTTTTGGACACATCTCAGTACGTCAGAACACTCGTTAATTTGTGGGAAGGTGAGAGTTAAAGTCAAAACAGTTTCGCGTGATACTCAGTGAGATTAGTGCAGTACAAATATTCTCCTGTCTCACTGAGTTCATCCCAAACTAGCCTTTCTATTTGTCTCAGTGCTTCATACAGATGTGCTGTATTTACATGAGTTTTATGTTTCATGATTTAAGATCATTTAAGCTTTTCAGAAGCTTTACAAATGTTACATATATATAGATAGGTATACATTTTAACAGTGAATACTTGCCTGCTGACCAAAAAATGTCATGCTTCAAACTTGGGATAAAAATATTTTACAACTTTAAATTTAATCTCATGTATGATTACAAGGAGAAGAGAAGCGCACTTCTTTCAGTAGGGCCTGTTTGAACTTGTCTCACATGTTTGTTTTTTTTTGTTTCATTTGTTTATTTAAGTAAAATCATGTCCAAACCTTCATTTTATCTGAGGCAAATGACACAAGCTGAGTCCGTCTCTGCTGCTCACTAAATATTTCAAACTTGATGATGTGAAGAAGGATTTCAGCAGCTGTTAACAGATTTTCTGAACTTTAAATTGAATATATCTCAACTCAAGATAAATATTAAGTGCCTTCATGTAACATGTTTAATCATGTATGAATCCAACAGGACCTCTCTCAACTCCTACTTCTTATTTTATTTAAAGATAATATTTGTAGATTGAAGCTGTTTATACCTTAGATAAAATATATTTAAATGTGAACGTATTGATGCCAAAGAAACTGAACTTCTCCTCAGCTATACCATCATAAGTCTCAGAAGCATTCATTTGAAACCTACACATATGACAGTTGTAAATGGCAGGTTTTGCAGAGCAACACTTTTAAAGCTTGTTAAGTAAAATCATGTCCAAACCTTCATTATGTCCAAGAGAAATGACACAAGCTGAGTCTGTATCTGCTTAACAGAAGCATTGCATGTTAAACACTTCAAACTTGCTGATTTGAGATAATTTAGTAATTGTTTAGAGAGTAGAAGAGGACAGATTTTCTAAAATGGTACAACTTTAAATTGAATTTCTCCAATAACGTCATATTTTAACATGACCCTGATGAAATATGTTTGATTGTGTGTAAAAAAACAACAAGAGGAAAAGTTTACCTCTTCCAACAGGACCTCTTTCAACTCCTATTTCATGTTTTTTTTTGTTTAAAGGTTTATATCAATGTCAATGTTTGTGGATTTAAGCTGTTTTTTTCCTTAGATTCAATACCTTTAACTGTTATTGATTTGATGCCAAAGAAATTTAAGTATTCAGAGTCTCTTCTCCTCAGCTATACCATCATAAATCACAAAAAACATTCATTTTAAACCTTTACAGACGACGTTTTTAGAAAGCAGGTTTTGCAGAACAACACGTTTAAAGTTTATTAAGTAAAATCATGTCCAAACTTTTATTATATCTAAGAGAAATGACACAAACTGAGTATCTGCTGAACAAAAGCATTGCACATTCAACATCTCAGACTTGATTTGAGGGATTTTAACTCTTTTGAATGTAAAAAAAAAGGATCAGTTTTAAATTTAATCTCTCCAATAAAATCTTAATTGTACATTCATGGAAAGAAGTTTGATCATGTGTCAGAACAAAGTGAGGAAAAGTTAAACTCATCAAATAAAAGCTCTTTAAACTCTTATATCAGAACTATTCTGAAAAACAGGCAGTCTCAGGTGTCTAATGACCTCCTTCGTTTAACTTATAAATAATTTTAAACTGCAGCAAAAAACAAAACATCACAACTTTGCTCCAAAAAAAATCTTTAAAAACCGGCAATATGTCAATTCAATCATCTCCAACACAGTTAAATGATGAAATATACAAACCAAGATGAAAATAGGTTGTCTGAGTTTTAATTTTTACCTCCCAGATCTTCTTTTTTTTTTAAAAAAACCCAATATGTATGATGATCCTCTAAGATGCAGGTCAGCCATTTTGTTGTGACCACTCATTGGGTTGGCAGTCGGGCAAGAGAAGGCTTCTGCCGAGGAATAACTGAATCATATATAAATCCTTCAGCGTTGTTAGTTCTGTTGTTTACGACGTGTGCTTATTTCCATATCTGGATTTTGTTAGCTGGTTACAAAAGCCTTTCTTTCATAAGCAATGAAGCCTCAGTGAAGCCTCCTCATGTCTGGCAGAAAATGGCTGACTGTACAGATGAAGACACAGAGCTCCAGAGAGGAAGAATAGCTCTTCTTCATCTCATTGTTCAGGCTGTTTGTTCTACAGAGGGTTTATGTTAAACTTTTAGATAAAATTGATGGTATTTTAGTACAATTCGTGCTTTAAAAGAGGGGAATTAGACTGAAGAGACAAACCTTAACACAGATTATCCAACTTTGTATTTGTAAAATTGAATCTATGTAATCTTTTTTTTCAGGCAAAGTAAGGTAATTTAATGCATATATCACATTTTATTACAGAGAAAAATCAATGTTCTTTACATTAGAATACATACAGTGCAAAGTAACAGGTAAAGAGCTATATATTGGATCAAATAAAGAAAAAGATAACAAGAAAAGAAAAGAAAAAATTCCAGAAAACCTCCGTAGATAATCCAGAGACAGTGAAGAAAGCTTCTTTCACCCCGCAGACGCAAAATACAGACATACACAGACTCACACACACACATACACACACACACACACAGTCTAATTTGGGGGCTGATATAAATCTTTATAATCAAAATTCCTGCTTTACATTAAATCCCTTTAAAAATAAAAATATATGACACTAATATAAGTTGCATGAAATCAGAGTTTTATTAGAAAATGTAACAAATTTAGGCTTAAAATATCAGTTGTTGTGGTCATTTACTGCAGTTTGTATATAAGTGGCATTTAAATTTAACTCACCATGGTTGTGTGTAGGCTTGAGTGTATTTTCATGTGTGTGTGTCTCATTTGTATGTATTTAATGCTGAAAATAAGAAGACGTCTAAAGGTGTGTGTTGGTATGTGTGACTTCCATCATGTGTATACCTGTGACATGACCTCACTTTTTTATGTCCGCGTGCATGTTTAACACATGCATTTTTTTGACATACACTGTATAGTGTCTTTGTGCTATATTCTCATTAATTTACTTGTGTGTGTGAGTGTGTGTGTTAGTGTGTATCTCACCGTAACGTGGCAGCAGATGCAGAATCAGTGTTGCCAATAAGAGGAACTGTGAGCAGTCTGTCCTGTGGGCGGCAGGGGTTGATAAAAGCGGGACACCCGCAGTTGGTGTCCTACCCTTGTTACCTGCTCTCGTACAAACTGGTGGTTTATTAATTACAATCCCAACTCCATGCATGTGTTAATTACCCACTTCAAGGGGGGAGAAATGTAATCACTGTTTGACAGCTCATCTCTCTTTTAAAAGTAACATTTGTTAGGTTTTTTTTGTTGCACGTATTAATGTGTTTTTATGGCATCTTAGTTTTGACCATGTCACCCAATTACATGTTAGAGTGCCACAAAAAAGTATTTGTATGAATCATGAATCTATGTTTTTTTTTTTATTATTATTCTTAGGAGCAAAATGATGATTGCAAGAAGACAGAAAATTAAAGCTATCACAGGCGGTGAAGCAGAGGATGCAGAAAACAAGGACTGTTGGCCCCGGCAGGGAGGGAGGAGGCATCGGGATGAGCAGCGAAAGGACTCGGATCAACTGAAACTTTTTTTTTTTCCTCAGTTTCATCACCTGAAACCCTGAAAGTCAAGCCGGTTTTAATGGGACACGCCCGCCCCCTCTTTGTCCTCAATGCCAGGGGGAGTCGTCTGTTGCCAGAAAGGGAAGGTAAATGGGTGTGACTTTTGATTTCTCAAGTATGAACGTGTCTGCCTAGTTCAAATTAACTTATATCATTTTAAATGAAAATAAAGAATGTCTATACTGGAGATACTTTCACTCAGAAATCAATGAATAAAAGCTCTTAATTCAAGAATGTATTATTTTTATAACTAGAAACTGTTAAAGGTAAAGAGTAAAGAATACGTTTGAGTTTGGAAATATCCCAAACTAGCTCCTACTGTAGTAAATCTGTTAAAAAAAATGTCAAATTGGGGCTCATGTACTGTATTACATCAATCTTTAGATTGTCTATATAAAATCTGTGGATCTGCAGCTGTAGAAAGAGGAAACAGAGGGAAAGGTGGGCAGAAAGGAGGATTAAGGAAAACAGAAGGCTGGTTAAGTTCCAAGAAGTAAAGTGGCAAATGAACCATCAACCGACCAGCTCGTGTTTTTGCTCCATGAAACTTGCACCAGTTTCAAACCAGCTTCCGGACCTTGTGGTTATATTTGACGTTCAGCTGTTTTGCTACGACTTGAAAGCAGCAGAATAAGTGAAATTTTATGAATCACAGCAGTCACAAATAGTTCAGGAAAGAAACAGCGCAGGTTGATTTATTCCCATTTCAGTTGTGCTGTAGGGTATTTGGGAGGAGGAGTATTAAGAGTACACGTGATGTGATGCCAGCTGATGATTCTGGAGCAGTGTTTGAAGCTGTTGTCACTACAACTTTGTTGGATGCAGGGATTTAGTCAGATCATGATATAATGGGTTTGTACAGTGTCCTCGTCTTTAGCTGGTTCGATGCTTGTGATACCAGGGTGCAGGAAATCATCTGGGGACCTTAAGAGGACTCAGGGTGTCCCTATGAAATGGGGAAGAGTCTTTTTTTTCCCACATATGTTAAATCTGAGGTCTCTTTTTCTCAATTTCCAATGAGAGGCTCTCGTATCTCTGTTCAGGACGCCTTGGAGGCTCTGCTCTTGAGGTTGAGAGAAACTAAAACTTGCCCAGAAAAACAGCACTGCAGTCCGTTAACAGTATATCAGCTGGGGAAATCCTCTCCCTGAAGTGTTGTTTAATTTCACCCCAAAAAAGTAGAAATGTCTGTCTGATGTGGGTTTTTGAGGGCCGATACTAATGTTAGTATCTCTGGAATTGAAGCTGTGATTGCTTATATTTAGTACCTTTACATGTGATTGTTTTGATGGCTAAGAAATTAAAATATTCTGTGTCCCCCCTCGATGTTTCCACCAGTTATTGACCGGCTTCATTTATACCGTTATAGGTCACTAAAACTCTCATTTGAAAGCAAGACTGATGAGATTTATTTACATGGGCTTGATAGCAGGTTTTTTTTGCAGAGTGACATGTTGAAATCCTCATGTCCAAGCCTCCGTCATATCTGTGGCAGGGGACGCTAACGAGGCATTTTAAAGACAAATATCAGGCGATATATGAGCCCGACGCTAATCTGGATACTATGGTAACTTCTAAGACACCTGATCCGTCCCATGCAGTGCGGTGGTCCTGCAGTGTGTGTGTGTGTGTGTGAATTTACGCCTTTTGTCTTAGTGTTAGTAGCTTGTGTTTGCTGACTTGGAGGTGTAGTGTCGGGCACAACAGGCGTCTCGCTGGAATGTGCGTCATTTAAAAAATTGACTTCAGTGAGAGGAGGTGACGCAGCAGAATGATGCTATAGGATCCTCCATTAAACAGGAAAATGTAAATTAAATGGATGATGTTGTATAAAGTGTAAAGTTGATACAGTATTTAACACAAACGTAAAACTGCAGATGCACAAGTTTTTATATCACATTACTTTAGTTTAAACTATTTTTAAACTTCTCAAGACTTTATTTTTTACTCTTACGATAGCTTGCGGTGGTTTTATTTTGTCATTTATTGGCTGTATATTGCAAGAGTGTGTGTGTGTGTGTGTTTTGGTATGTGTGCTTGCGTGTGTGTGTGTGTGTGTGTGTGTGAGTGTGAGTGTGTCCAACTTTGCGTGTACGTACATACAGTATATTCTAAATGAAAAATCAAGTGTAGTGTGTGTAAGGCTGATTTTCTGTGTGTGTGTGTGTCTGTGGAGTGTTATCTCATCAAGGGTCTGGATGTTAATTTATCAACGTAAGTGTCACACACACACACACACACACGTTCACACACACGTTTCCTGTGAGCTGCATTCGAGTTAAGTGTCAAACTGTGTGTTAAACTGGTGTAAAATTAAAGGAAAATATCCTAAACAAACACACACACTCACGCTAACGCACACACAGGTCTGGCAGGTCTCACACACACACACACACACACACACACACACCAAAGTCCCTCTCGTAACGGCTGGAAGTGTGTGTGTGTGTGTGTGTGTGTGTGTGTGTGTGTGTGTGAGCGTGCGTGTGAGTGCTCAATAGATGAAATGGAGAGAAACAAACATTTAAACATACGATAACTATATCTCAGGACGTACATAAAGACACATTTATATTTCAATACATTATATTTAATAAAATAAGTCCAGTTTTATATTTTAGGGGATATATTACTTGTTAATTCATTAAATGTGAAAGATATTTTCTTCTTTATTTGTCTTATTTAATATCTAAGAGAAATCTGACTTATGAAGAAAATATTCTCCAACATATATTTAGACAAAACGACCCCCGATTTAACATTCCTGTTTGTTTAAATGTGTGTTTCAAAATGCAAATGTTTAATTCATATTTGATTCATGATGTTTTCATGTTTTTTTTTTGTTGTAATTTACATATCCTGGATGCTTTCTAATTACGGTTTTCTCAGTCTGTGATTTGAGTTGTTAAGAGTAGTCGGAGGCTTGAGTGTTACCTGCAGTGCTGTGAGTGTGTAGGTTTATCTTTCTCAGATGATTCAGAGGTGTGTGTGTATGTGTATGATTTAAACGTATGTCCAAGTGTCGGTCAGACTTTGATCAGACTGAACAGGCGAGTGTTTGGTGTCCTTTTGTCTCACTTTTTGCTTGTTTCGTGTGTGTTTCGGCCAAATCAGCATGTGGCGGAGTGTGTGATTCTGTCTCTCTGTGCGTTCACTTCGTCTGTGTGTGTTTTAAAAACGGTGTAGTGACACAGTAGGTTTTACAGGGTTTATAATGTGATCTCTTTATATATTTTTTTTATTGCAGGATAAACAGAACAATGTGACTTCAACCACGATGTGAGGCAGCACTATACGTTCATCACTGTCTGCTCAGCTGGACACAACACACACACACACACACACACACACACACACACACACACACACACACACACACACACACACAGGTGATTATATGTTATATCTTTCATGTAATGTTATATGAATATTGTGCAAATCACAGCAAACAACCTATACTCTATCGTTTCACTGTGCATTCAAGCACAACTCTGCCTGTTTTTTAACACTAAAACTAACATAAGAAAAACTGTAAAACTGTCAAATATAATTTGATGAGAAAACTCAGCTGATATATAATAAATCAGTTGAGCCCAATAAAGACTAAATCTGATTGTGTTTTTTTTAATGTTTTGAACACAATACAAATTACTGAAGGTAATTCTTGCACTCCCCGTTTATTAAAATGTATTTTAAAGCTGCATACTGGTGAAAATTGAGGGTTTTCTTGTGTTTATATGTTAAAAAAGAGGCAGACATTTTTCAAATTAACACCCAGATATTTTGCAGGAATTATAGCTTTCAAAACATACTTGGACCCCTATATTTTATGTAATGTTTAAGTCTTATTTGTCAGTCAGCTTTTTGAAAAGTTAGAGACGGTGAAATGATAAGATTAGAGGTTTAAACGAAGACTATAGTCTTTATTACTTTTTTGCCGCGATTAAATCAGACTCACTTATGTTCTCTGTGTCCTCAGATGAAGCTGGAGAGGTTGCTGTCGTCGATGGATGAGACGGGACCGTATAGGTATGTTAAACAACACACAAAACAAAACATATAAATCTGGTAATTGTTGAGAGGACGCTCTTAACCTGTGTCGGTTGTCAGATACTTTAAAGGTTTTGGATACAACTCACTGGTTAGATATTTGTGAGAATACCTGTCATTTAGAGTTGAATGAGAGTAGAGTGTGTGGCTTTACTGTAACGACTGTCACGGTAGTTTTTTTGAACGTGTAAAAGGAGAATTAGGCTGTGTGTGTGTGTGTGTGTGTGTGTGTGTGTGTGTGTGTGTGTGTGTGTGTGTGTGTGTGTGTGTGTGTGTTGTGTTGAAGTTGCTCGGATGCTTTTATCGAGATGTCATTGTTTAGGCTCATGCTGTATCACGGGATATGATCAGTTATAGGGGGCAAAAACCGAACCAGGAGCAGTTACTGTGGGGTCGACAGCTGTGAGTACAGAATGGGGCAGGTGTGCTCGTAGGTGTCTGTCAGATATATATCCGATACCTGTGCAGGGCAGAAGTCGATCATTTACATTTGACAAGGTTTAGGGGTGTTCAAAGGGTCTTGCTGTGTGTCGCTGTCCACTTCTGTGGTGCTGAAATGTGCGTTTCAGCACCACGGAGGAGGACAGCGACACACACACACACACAAGGGGCAGATAATTAGATGAAAAAGAAAATCCTCTAAACTCTGGCAAAGTCTTGGTACACACTACCGATTTGTCAACAAAACTTAATCTTATATTAACTTAATTTCTGGAAACAAAATGGTTCAAATCAGATCAGTGATGACAGTCGAGGTATTTTTTATTTTGTTGTCAGCGTGAGAAATTATCAGCAGGGCAAACATTTGTCCTGAACGCTGCCCCGATGTGATTCTTTTTCCTTCTTTAAATTCAGGCAATATCTGCTTATCCTAAAAACGTTTGTTTCATAATTTACAATATAAAGAAATACGAGATTAACCTTGGATTCGTGAAGGTGAATGTGTGAACACTGTCGCACCAATATAGAGAAGTTTCCAGAAACACTGTGGGCGAAACAACAGATTTTGTCGTGTCGCGGTGTCAAAGGTTGGATTAGCGTTTGTTTAGGGAAAGATGGAGTTACTGTTGACTCAGATAAGGTAAAAGAAAGAGTGTGTGTAAGTGTGTGTTAAGAGGAGGGGGGCAGAAACTTAAATTCGAGAAAAGCTTTGTATTGTTGGATTTAAGGGGGGTGGTGTGTGTGTAGTTAAGGATATCAATACTGGGAGGGGTAAATACACTTAACGTATATACAAAACAAAAACCTGAAATTAAAAAAAAACTCAGGAGATGTAGTTTTAGTAGCTTTGTGGCATAAGATGGTTAAAAACTATCCCTATCTTTCTCTTTTGCCTCTTGTTAACATAAACATTTTAAAGAGCCCCAAAAATGCCACAACATGCATGTTAAGAGACGGTGGTCAAGCTTATATTTCAACATGTTTGTGCACTTTCCCTGCGAGCTCTGACTGTTTAAAATCTTGCAGATTATATGGACACATGTAGAGATTTTTCACAGGCAACTGTCCACGACTAAATCCACATTTTCTTGTCTTGTTTTCAGCTGTTGGGCTGCGAGGACACGACCGAGACGTGAAGGGGGACTCTCAAAACCTACCGATAGGAGTGTGTGTGTGTGTGTGTGTGTGTGTGTGTGTGTGTGTGTTTGACGTGTGAAAATTTGAAGATATTTAATGTCATCAATTTAAACACACTTGGAGGCCTCTTTTGTCTCTCTTAAATAACTAATGTCATTTTGCTGAATGTGTTACACTACATTTGAATGCTGTGTATCTGCTGTTTTTAATGTGAAATGTGTTGGCAGCTGTTTCACTGCTAAATATTTGAGCCTTTAAGCTGATAAATGTTTATTAAATTGTAGGTGAGTGTATAATATTACTGTGCAAATGTCAGAATATAAAATAGGTGCTATAAAATTGATTATTGTAAGGGTTATTTTGTGAAAGATGACATTTTGTAAATATATTTTTATCCTGCACGTTGTAAATATGTCTGAAAGGCAGCTGGTCAGTTATAAATTAAATTTCATCCCGTTTGAAATTGTTACACAACTTGCTGCTCCTTCCTCCCGGTGTCACGTTGACTTCGATCCCTCCACTTGTGTCAAAGAATGCGAGCAGCTGCATGATGACTGTCAGCATGTGGACACATTTTTATACTCTTATCACTCTAATGAGTACATGACAGGCTTTGTTTTGTGTCACAAATCCTATGTTTCTCAGAATTTCATGTTTAGTTTGGGTGTGTGTGTTTATGTGAAAGAGAGAGAGAGAGTGAGAGAGAGGGAGCATGGCGGCAGAGGGGGGTGTGTTGGACTAAAAAAATGCTGTGGCAAAAAAAGAAAAAGCCTTTCTGGGTCGGAGAGGGGAGCTGAGAGCACAAACTGCTGAGGAGAAAATCATGACAGCCGGCTGTGGTGAAACATCCAACGTCTGTAAGCATGACCGACTCAATCATGTGCATGTAAATGTTAAAATACTGAAATAAAACGATGTAATAAATTCACATGGTTCTCTTAGTGTTTATGTAACACACACATCACATCTCACCTCCCCCCCTCTTCAATGTTTTGGATGGAGAATTTACTACGACGGGGACAATCTCGCGAGAGTCTGTAAATCCGAAAGTTTAGCTGGGGAATGTAGTTTTTCTTTTTGGAGAGGTTGCACTTGCGCATGTTGCAGCAGAGGTGAGTGTGGAAGAGTTATCTGGCGCAAAACGGGCCAATCTTATGCGCAAGGATGCTTCTCTGCACCTGTTTCTACAGGTTTCAATGGTTATCAGCAGTATGATGCAGACAGAATACCTAAAATAGACGAGTGTCTAGGTGGGAGCAGGCTGACCTCACAGACTGGCGTCTCTTAAGCCAATAATATCTCTCTAAACTCTCTCCAAAGGGCGGGAGCACGCGCACATTTTTCACCAATGAGAGCATCCTTTCATTCATAAAGTGGTGTGGGCAGTTTTTTTTCGAAAGCGTGGGTTTGGAGGGTTTCATAATCCTGACTGAAACCGACAAACCTGTTCTGGCGAGAGCCAATGATAGACTCCGGCTGCGAGCTGCCGTAATGTTTGCCCAATCGCTCCTCATCCCGGTCTCCCTTTGACCCACCCTGCTTCATACAGAAAATCGAATGAATGGGGGAAACTCTAGGTCTGATTGACATGCAAATGCACCAACCGACGGAGTGGATCAGCCGAGAGGCAGCTACCGCGGCCAGTGAGGAGCAGAGGAGGGCGGTGCAGAGTAGGAGGTGGGCGGTGCGCTTTAAATCAGGCTAGACAAGTGTTGGGGGAGTTGGGGGAGTGTGTGTGATGCTACAACCTCCTTATAAAGGGACTCTCTCTCACGTTGTGGCTTGGAAATTAGAGCACATTGCCTAAAATTGAGGTCTCCACACACACACTCTCTCACACACGCCGAGTCACCGAGAGCCGCTGCCATGAACTGGATGAACGCTGAGGAGATGCTCCGCAGGGCCGAGACGCCTCTCTTCTGGGTCGGCGCGTTCACTGTGGCCTCCCTGGCGCTGTGGCTGCTCTACAGGCTGCTCTCAGGCTTTAGGATCTGGGTCTTGGGAAATGGGCAGCTTCTCTCCCCGAAGCTGGGCAAATGGGCAGGTGAGTTGGGTCACATCAATTTTCACGCCACCTACATCACGGTCACGAAGAGGGCAGCTCAGAAGTAGGCAGGTGGACTCGACGTGCAAACACCAAAATGAGGTTATTGAGCTCAAACTTCACTTTGGCACAAAGACGAGCTGCATTCTGGTGCGTTTTATTTTTTGTGGCTTAATACAAGGGGAAGTTGGTGTTGCGTAACAAGCGCAGGTAAGCAGCTGATTGACTGGCAGGATAATGGTCCTTATTAGCTCAATTGCTTTTTTTTTCCTCGCGTCAAACACAGCACCGTCTGCTGCCAGGGGCTCCAATCAGCGTTTTCACCCACATTTGGAGCGGTAAGGGGATGCCCCACATTGGTGAGCCAGGAGCCAAATTGCGCAGGCTATGCGCACTTTTCAGAGAGCTGTTTTATGTGGGTGAGCTCTCAGCCAGCGCACTACTGAACCACATTAGCCCATCCGCATGATGTAGGACAAACCCATATGCTCAATTAAAACGTGACCTACATCTAGATCATTTTCACAGCTTTCGACTTTTCAATATGTGTCACATTAGAGCAGTTTTTTTTTCTAACATTTTGACACTTGTGTTAATTATATGTCACCCTACTTTGTAAATGTATACATTCAAGCGATCATCTTGTCATGCTTTTGGTTCTGTCGTCGCTTTCCTCTCTAGTTATTCCGTCTTGTCACATTACCTTGTCCTATTTCGTGTGCCCTACATATTGTTAGATAAGATTTTAAAACGTCATTTCTTGGGTTTGACTATATAATGTACTTTTTCAACGTGCTCGGTCAAATAGGAGTGAGTTAGGAGTCAAATCCAAGTGTATTTTGGTTTTGTAGAGACTAGTCTCATAGGAATCGCCCTGCCATGGCTTGACCCACTTCTCCAGTCTCCTATTTGGAGAAGACTGCTGCGTCTGGAGCCTCTTGCTGCGCAATTTTCCGAGCGCTCCCTATCGCATCGGGATAGGTTGACAATATCCCCTTCTCTCTAACATCCAAAAACCAGGCGATCCGGTTGATTTGAATGCTGCTTGTTGCCTTTTTTTTTTTAAAAAAAAAAACAAAAAAAAAACAAAAACAAAAACCTAGATGTTTATCTCTGCACCGTGACGCACTTTGCCTCCAAATCGTCGTTTTTTTTTATGAATGGGGTGGTTAATTGATGCCCTGTGCGCCATAAGAGGGAATGAAACGCATGACGCAAAGGTAGGATGCCTTTAGGAATGACTAATGTACATTTTTTTTGGTGATTCTGCTGGAATATGCGGAGGAATACCGGTGCACACCGATGAGTCATGCGCTTGTTCATCGCTTCGTCATCCATTGGTCATATAGAAATTGAGATTACCCCCCTCCCGCCCCCCTCACCCCCCCTTTCACTCCACCTCCATCACCTCCAGTATCTTGTCAGATATAGCTCTAACTTCGCGCTTAGAGGTTTCCTTCCTGCACTCTCAGTCGCCAAAAACATGATTCCTCGAGCTTGTGCTGTAGCAGAGACTATTTTGTGCTGCAGTAAAGCTTTCTTAAAGGTTTTCTATTGCAGCAAATGTAATAGGTCCAGTGTAGTCCATGTGATGCTGTAGAACTGTGTCAAGAGGACATGCCCTAAATAAGCAGTGCTCAGTGTTTTAGAGACTGTAGGACTCTCATTTTAATTTATTATAAGGTTTCATGCAAACTATTTTCCAACTTTTCCACAGCAGTCACATTTTCTCATGTACATAGTTCCCTAAGATTTGAACTTGCATGCCACTCCCTGAAACCAGTTGCTGCCACAGAGCCACTTGTCTGACAAGTCTATGAAACTCTCTTCCAATCAAAGCTGTTGACAGTTGATGCCATGGCAGAAAATGCACAGGTGGAGTGGATAAGGAGGGAGGAGGGGGGAGGGGGGGTGTCGTCCTCAGCTGGTTGTACCAGATGTGCAGGTTTGGCCAGGTGATGAAGTGGTGTGATTCACTTTACACACATGCATTTACGTCAAGTGGTGCGGCTCACTGTCTCCACCTTCCATTAAAGGACAGAAGCACCTGTTGCAACAAGTTTAACATCCTTTTAAATCATTAAATAGGCTTGGATTTGTTCTTTCATTTCAGTGCACAATAAGCAACACAACAGTAATGTTAAGTCCTATTGAGTTAGTGTAAAGCTGCTTCCCCTCAAATCACTTCTGAATCATTTCTTTCTCCATTCTTTAAACAGTATCTCAAGTTAGAGGCCAGCACAAACCCTGGACTCCTCAATATATCTATATTAAGTGTCTTGCTTATAGGCAATCTTTTTAAGCTTGAAATTTCTTGACGTTTGCCTTTTTTTTTTTTTTTTTTTTTTTTTTTTAAGAATGCTCCTTCATGTGATTGGTGGACTGAGTAGGGATGTAGTTGTAAATCCACATTCTTTCATTTTTACATTATTTCAATATATATTTCAATATTCATTGTAGTTGGACACTAGTTACCGATTTCATTTGTTGATGATGTAAGAGGATCAAATCAGCTAGTTAAACAACCACAAGACACCAAATCCCCTCAAGAAATGAAGTGAAAATGCAATTTTATGTCACCCAGAGTAAAATTCCTCGACTGACACGCGTTCTAGAAAACACATCGTCACCTTTTTTTAATACCTTAGCTCATCCTTCAGACATGTGCTTTTTGCTACCCATATGGCTGCTGTTGCAACACATGAGACGACTAGTATTTCCTGGTCAGACAGGTTTGAGAGAATGTGTGCAGGTTGTTGAGGTCAAATTTGCCCTGGAACCATTAAGACTTGATCAGATAAGAGTTAATTCTTTTTCCCTCTTGCAAATAAATTCATGTTTTATGTTAGTTTTTGAAAAATCTTTGGTTTGAGTAGTTTTCCATGCTATCACTGCACATCTTTGTGTCTGTGTTGAGCAGCTCTCACATGCAGAGCGGAGTAGGGAATTTCTCTGGAGTTCCTTTTTTTTTTTTTTTTTTTTTTACAAGTGACCGGTCTTCCCCTTAGTGCATGGGACACCTGGTGGTAGAACAGGAGCATTGCAGCATGAGTCAAGGCGGCTTCCCCGGCCTCTCTGCTGCACTGAGCATCCACACACACACACTCAGCCTCCTGCCAGCCCTAGTGCCTGTCTGCAGCTCGGGTTTTAAAAAAAAAACCTTGAGCACAGTTCTCTACGACACGACACATTTTTTCTTTTTTTTCTGTCAATACATTTTTTTCAGTCTTCAAATTTTCAGCAGATTTGAGGAAAAAAGACAAACACTTGTAATGCAGGTGGAAGAAGGGGAGATCCCTGCTATTTTTTTTAAAGCAGTAATCTTTGCACAAGATATTTAGTCTTTCAGTTAACATTCCTAAAAAGGTTCTCTCTAGTATTTCATGATATTTTAGCAGATTTTAATTAAAATGATTCAGTGTTCGGTTATTTATGCTTTTTATGTCTAGTGGAGCAGCTTTTCAATCTCATGCGCTTCTCCGTTTACTCCTCTGCTCCCTCCTCCACTCTTAGCCCCCAGCATCCCATGTTATATAAGGGAGCCAGTGTCTGTTCTGTTGCGTGTGTGTAAAACTCCATTATAGGGAAGTAAATTAGACCAAAGGGAGCTTTTTGCAAGGGAGGGGGGGTGGAGGGATGGGAAGGGGTGGGGGAGATAGTGATGTGACATGCGCCTTAGAACTGCCCCCCCCCCCTCCTCCTCCTCCCTTTTGACATTAAGAGTTTATTGAGAAAATGGTCCTATTATATAAGAAGGATGCAGCCATTCATCAGTACAGCACTAGAGTGACAAAGACTTGGGTCAGCACTTACGCAAGAATTTAGTTTCATTCGGCTGCAGGAATAAACATTTGGTGTGTGTGTGTGTGTGTGTTTATCAACACAAGCTGCAGGCGAAGCAGAGTTACAGGGTGGTGTTAATTATTATGGGAGACTAATTTACACTGTTTTTTATGAATAGGCATTAGGCTTCATTCACGGTAAAGAAAATGTACATATGTGAATGAAATTTATTTGTGTGTGTGTTTCAATTGAGGCAGGGTCTCCACTTCTTCATCCTTGTGAATGTGCTTCCCCCTAGTGCTTTGTGTGTGTGTGTGTGTGTGTGGGCGGAGAGAGAGAGAGAGACAGAGTGAGAGAACACTGCCGTTCATGTGATGAACACGCTCTGTGACACGTGCTGGAGCCAGGGATGCTGGGTAAAAAGAGAGAGAGAGAGAGAGGGAGAGAAAAAATCCTCTGCATCTCCCTCATTTCAAGCCCCTCTCAATCCCTCCCCCCTCCCTCCCTCCCTCCCCCTCACTCCATCTCACCCAACTCCCTATCCAGCCAGCTGTGTGTGTCTTTCTCTATATCTAGCACTCTTCATAGCTACAGTACTAATAGGTTTGTGTTTCCTCAGAAATGAAATGCTGTTTTTGCAGCTTCGTTTTTTTGTGTAGAAAATTCTCAATTCAAAGCTTTTTGTCCACAGTGACCAGTACTGATATTATTCCTCAATGAGCAAAAAAAGTCAATTTATAAGTTTTATAAATGAATGCATTGGGTTTTCTGACCACTGGTGAAACCACGTGACTAGATTGAAACATAATTTCTGGATCTAGTAACTTGTTGTTGATGACTCATTATTTTTAACATTTTGTAAACAAATGAGTAGTTGAATAGTCATTTGAAGCTCTCGCATTGACAAAGGAGTTCTGAAATATCTTATCATACACTTGATATATCTAATATCAAGTGTAAACTTAGAGCAATGTATAAATGGCCAATTTTCAGCAAAATATCCCTAGTTGAAGCACCAGAACCCTAAAATTTTTTTATAATAACCACCTGAGTTTTGTTATGCACCACAACACCAAGGCAAATTCCTTGTATGTGCAAACCTACTTGGCAATAAACTCGTTTCTGATTCTGATAAATGTAGTTTAACTTAATCCAAGTTTAGTTAACTTTCTAGCACACAACCAGGAATCAAGAAAGGGCATCAAGTACAATAATGAAGACGCTGCTCAGTCACAGTCTCTAAACACACAATACTGGACCACCAGCATATTTGGAATCGGTGGTTTATTGCCTCGTTAAAGTGACACCTTCTCCTGTGCTTGCAGTCCAACATGTTTGTTCAGTTATGAGTATCTGTTGAAATTTTATTTTGAAATTTTTGGCATTGGTCTCTCCGAGACAAACCCGAGTAGAAGAATGTATGAAGTCATGTCATACTTTGAGTCATTACCAAACTGTGCAAAATGAAAACATACTTTACCTGAGAAGTGTTTTGGACAAACATAAGGTGTGTGTTAGAGTTGGTGAGCAGAGGATTTATGTAGCACAGGACCAAAAACAAAAGCATCTGGGTTTTGATTGGATTGAACAAAATGTTGTTTTGTTTTTTTTTAATCTCGTCAGTCTTGGTCAAACTCTGTTTTGCCGATTGGTCTTAGTTTTTGATGTGATTTGGCTGTAAGCTGATCAAGCAGAAACCCTCAAAGGGTGAAAGTGTGTGTTGTTGGAGAGCAGGAAACAGTGTAGTTGTTTGTAAGAAATGTTTCAGGGTATCGTCTTTCTGCTAAACGCATGATTTTGAGTTCAATAGCTACTCTACTCTACTTTTATAGAGGAACACCACATCATCATCTTAACCAGTTTGTCTTGTATCTCAAATACAAGGAGGTAAATGAAACAATGGGGCTATTCAGTCTTAGTGTCACTTGAGTGTATGCAGGTTTTCATACCTACCAAAGACTCCAGCAGGTGATTTCACTGATTAACACTCCTCCAGACAGAGAGGACTGCACTAATAAAGTGAAATCGCCTGCTGTATAGGCTTCGCTCGTATAGTACAGTCTGTTCTCCACACAGCATACATTCAAATAGTGAAGTTTTTGTTTCTTGCTCAAAAATCACCTCCAAGTAGTTGTGGTGGAGGAAACTATCGATTTTTAAACAAGGCATGTGACTGGAGGAGGGAGGAGGACGGGACTATTTTCTGCTCTGTACCCAAATATAGATGCTGGTTCTATCTTGGGCAGCTCTGAAGTACATGTTCTCTCTCTTTCTTTCACTCTCTCTGTCTCTCACCCTCCCTCCCTCCCGTCCGCCCCCCCCCCCCCCCAGCAGCCTGATCAAGCTTTATTTTTGTCAACTTTTATATTACCCATGTGACTTTTCTCCCCTGCTATTTAAAGCAGCGTGTGTGTTTGAATGTGGAAGGTGGGTGAATGTAGGGGTGGAGGGGTGGTGGGGGGCAGTGTTTGGATGGGGGAGGGGGACTGTCTTTGGATCTTATGCTGCATCCCTCCCTCCATTTTTTTTTTTTTCTCCCTCTGAGGTAGGAGGGGCTGCTCGTTGATAGGCGAGTTTGGGGTGCGACAGATTACATAACGGTACGTAACGAGAGCGGGGCATACAAGGACCGCAGTCTCTCCTCACTGAGAATCTTAATTGGAGATTTGGTGGTGGTGGGGAGGGTTGAAGTGGGGGGGTTAGGGGGGGGTGCTCATTTTTAGTTCTGTCTCGCTCTCTTTGCATAGGAAAGTTGAATCTTCCAAAAAAAGCTTCACCCTGTGGGTAACTGATAGTCAAGATCATGCCAGATTTCACTACAGCTAAACACTGGATCAGCTTATTGTGAAATGAAAATCTGGAAGTCTCCATAATCACACAGATTTGAGGATTTCTTTTGTCTTTTTAATATGAGCTGCTCATCCTCACACACACACACATATGTGCCTTCTCATGCAGTCTATGTTCATCTACATCTAGATTCTTCACAAGTATCAGCAGATAGGGGTTTTGCGTCCACCATGTTCTTTCTTTTTTTTCTCTGCTCATCACATCGGATCTTATGTGGGGGGTTTTTTCCCAGCCTGCAGTGCTCATGCTGGCATCGGGGCTGAGGATGCAGCAGCAGCAGCAGCAGCAGCAGCAGCAGCAGCAGCAGCAGCAGCCTGGTCGTCGTGGTGATGGTGGTGGGGGATCTTGTTGGTATTCAGGTGCTGCGGCAGGCAGGCAGGCAGGCAGGCAGGCAGGCAGCTCCCAGACGAGGCAGTGCAGGCGCGCTGCTATTTTTACTCCTCCTGCTGCTTTTTTTAGACCCTTGGAATAGTGAGCAGGCAGCGGCAGGGGCTGCTCCACTGCTGAGGAGGGAGGGAGGGAGGGAGGGAGGGAGACAGAAAAGGCTGGGGGATGTCAATACCTCTGGACGTGATGTGCAGCACTAAGCACAGCAGAGCTGCGGTGCAAACGCGCCCCCGTCAGGGCGCTTCAGAGCCAGCATGCTGGACCAGTTTTGTCAGAGGCGTTGGAATGGGGGAAACTGGGTTCAGAGTGATGTTACTGGGAATGAATGAGAGGCAGTGGTGCACACATCCTCTCTGCCAGCACACATGAATACATTCATGGATTCACACTTCTCTTCACTGGCCTATCCAGATCTCATCCTTTTTTTTTTTTTCTTTCTTTTTCTTTTTTTCTACTGCATACATCACTCTCATACGTGGTTGCCCCATCAACACACATTCACCCTTTGTTGTCAGCATGCGTGCGTCCTCTCTGTGCGCCAGTAGCGTTGCTGTCACTCACGTGCTTGCTTGCGTAGACCCTTTTTGTTACATTACATCTGTGTGTGTCACAGATGTAATGCGTTGCTCACGTGATGGGAATTAAGTCCTGCTGGGAGCACTGGTGTGTGTATGTTTGTGTGTTTGTCTTTGTGTTTGTGACTGAACTGAACAAAGGGATTTTTGGACATTGTGTTCTACTTGTACTTCATTGAATAGGTGACTTATATTTCCTCTTTTCTTTTTGCTGTCTGCAGAGTCCAGTGAAGGCTTATCATTTAGGGGGTCGCTAATTATAGTCAAATCACCTGGCATCAATTTTTTTGTTGTATTTCAGGTGTGGCTGACAAAATGTTTTGTTTTTTTTAATCATCCCATCAGCTTGTTCATCCATAAATTCCCTCATTATAGGTTACTTGGTTTAGAATTTCCCAGAATATTTACTTTGTTCTTGTAGTTGTTGCACTAATGATGGCTGATGGCAACTCAAAAGCAAAAAGGAAATGTCTTAAGACTCGAGAGGAACTCTGTGTCCTCATCCCACTGTACTAGCCCCCCTCTCGTTCCACACATAAACACACACACACACACACACACTTCACTCTCACTCACTCCCCAGACAACGTTTATTGAGAAAATGGTACTATTATATAATGGGTGGGAGGAGTGTAGTCATTCATAAGTACAGCACAAGGGTTGGGGAGGTGGGGGCATCAGGCCTGGGGGAGGGAGGGGGGGGGGGGTTGGTAGCCAAATGCAAAGTGGAAAATCACAATTCAAAGTACAGCCTTCTGCTTTCTCTAAATGGTGATAGAAATTGTTTCTGAGTTCTGATTCTCTCTGCTGCGTGTTTATTTTCCTCTTTCTTTAATCTAGATGCTCACTTTTCTTTATAATGTCGATGGAGGGATTCTGTCGCAAACCGTCTCCACCATATTTGGCCTTTTGACTCATCCTTCTATTCTGCAAATTTCTCTCTTTGTATACCTTAGTTCTTCTGCTTTAATGCTGTTGCACTGCTTAAGTTATTTAGTTCAGTATTGTGTTAAACTAACGCTGCTATTAAACAAGCAGACGTCAGGTTAGGAAGGCAGAGCCGGAAATCCCTTTGCTAATATATTATACCTGTTTTTTAAATGACTCAGATTTCAAATGTACTTTGGCAGGTCAGTCAGGAGAATAATGCACTTTAATTATATTATTAATTTAAAAGGATATTAACTCCACGACTTCCTTTATAGCCAAAACTGGACCCTGATTGGCTGACAGCAGCATCTCCACTACTTCAAATGATGTAAAACTGCCAAGTGGAGGTTTGCTGCAGACTTGACTAATGGGAGAGATTTTATTAGTTAAGTGATGAAAGCCAATCAAGCTCCTCACCCTTTTTTAATAAAATTTACCTTTTTTTTTTTTTTTTTTTTTTTAAAGGAAACATTAGACTCACAGCTGTAAAAGTCAAGATAGTACAGATGCTTCTTTTTTTTTTTTTTTTGCAGTGTTCTGAAAAAGCATGGCATGCATAACCCGAACACATGCACCATCTGACACGTAGATAAGTACTGTATGTTCTTTACTGTCAGGTTCAAGTTCAAAAAAAGCAGATGCTGTGCGTGCGTTCGAAGCGCATAATACATTCTTACACGTTCTCCCCTTTCAGGTACAAAGTTCAAAGGGTGATGCTGTACGTGCTTTTTGGCGCATAACACATTTTTACACGCAGGTGCAACCCTCTGCACCTGAAACCTAGTCATGCAGACAAGCACCATGCATCCCAGCTGCCTTTCCATGGGGTATATTTATTGTCCCGTGTGACTGGAATGTGGTCGGTGCACTGAGGCTCCTCTTGTTCTTTGTTGGGGTTTTTTTTTTTTTTTGTTGTTCCTCCTGTTTGACATGTCCTGTCATTTCTTCGAAGGTATCGTAGGCCTAATTGAATCATAGAAGGCGTTGCTTATCAATCAGAGCTTTTCTTCAGTTGTTGGTACAAGATTTCTCACAAAAGGCAGTCTTGGTGTTAATCATCAACCTTGATTTTTTTTAGGATCTGAACAGTTTTACTCCTCTCCTGTCCCTTGTGTTCATGATACTCTTTCAACGCTCATCAGATAAAACATGCATGATAGTCAATCTGAAAAAGAGGCTGAAAATGACTCTTTCACTGTAATGATCTCTAATACTTGGCATTTAGCGTTTTAAATATGAACCATGTAGCTCCTAAAACAAATAACCTTGATTCATTTTGTTAGACTATATTAGAAAAAGCAAATTTTTATGTCGAGATGGTTGTTGTCTCCCCCCACCACCCCCCTCTCTCAGCCATTTTACTCTGCAGCGAATGTAGCCTCTCCCTGCCTCCGTTTGCCCCCACCTGCATCTGCAGCGAGCGCCCGATTTGGTACAGCCCGCGCCCATTGAGGCTTTTCAGCCACGGAGTGTTTCATTCTTAACACGGGGGAGGTTTAAAAATAACCAGGGATTCTGCTCTCTTTTTCACTTTTGATTTTGTGCTACTCTCTCTCGCTCGCACTCCTCTTCTCTCATTCACTCACTTGCCCCCCCCCCCCCACCTCCTCCACCCCTCCTCGTCCTCCTCCCCTCCTCCACCGCCATCTCTATTCTGTCTATTTCTCCTTCACTCATTCGTTCTCTTGCTTCGCTCCAGTTCTATTTTTAGCCGCCCCTAGGATCCCTCCTCACCCCCCCCCCCCTCTCCCTCTCCCGCTCCCCCCACCCTCCCTACCCCACTTCACCCTCCTTTCTCCTGCTCCATGTTCGTCATCACTCCCTCCTCTCTGCATCCCCTCTCTCATCTTGTCTCTTTTCCTACTCTCCAGCTCTTTGCCAGAGAATGTCCTCTACCTCTATTAATCTTTCATCAAGCCTCGCTAATAATATATTGATGATGCACAACTATGTGTGTGCACGTATTTTCGTGAGTACCCCCCAATCCCCCTCACCACCAGCCTTTTTTTTTTTTTTTTTTTAAATCTCATTTGTTTCTTGTGTCCGTTTCCCTTGTTCTTCCTTTCTCCCACCCCATCCTCCGTCAGTCAAGCAGGGGCTGAGGTTGATGGGCAGTGAAGGTTTAAAAATAGCCCTGCTTGCTTGACAAGGTGAGGAGAACTCTGAACACAAGAGGAACATCGGCTCTTTTCTCTATCTTGGTTTCCTCACGCTTTGGCCTCTTTACCATCTTTTTTTTTTTTTTTTTTTGTGCACTTCCCTGAAATCTTTGCTCTGCTTTTACCAAAGTGTTCTGCTCCCCACTCTTTTAAATATCACTGGTTTGCCACAACACACCTTCCTCTCTTTTGTCTAAACTACACATGCACTTGAATTAATCTTTCCGGTCAGATTTGTCAGTATAATAAATTGATAAGTTATTCAAAGCTGCGTTCATGTGCATAAAAACCCTGAAAGTGATCTGGAAAATCCTATTGTTTTACATGAGAGTAGCTGTTCCCCGTCAGGTATCAGTGGGTGTTGAGAGCTTTGTGAATCCTATACTGTCTTCCATATTTGTTCTGCTTTTAATCTATACCATCTTATCTCTGCCTCTATACAATCTCTGTTCCCTCTGTCTTTGTTCTAGCTTAAGCTTCACGAACCTATTCATCTACCTATCAATGTTCGACTTCTATCTATACCATCTTGGCTTGTATAATATGTATCTCTGTTCCAAAATCAAACTGCACGCTTCCTTGTGTGTGTACTTTTTTGGGGGGAATGGACACCCTGTAAGCATCTCATCCCAAAAGAAATGTTATTAGACTGATGAAAAGGTCATCATCGTTGAGCTTAGAGAGAGAGAGGCAGGTGAATAGTGTTGTCGGGTGTGTCCAACAATGGAATTTCTCAACGTTACAGCCTTCATATGAATGTCCCGTATGTCACCCGTAAAGAGGGCCCGCGGCTTAACTCCATGTTGGGGCTCTGAGCCGTTATGATTACATATGAGAAGAAGCGGTCGAACCTGATGCGAGGGTGTGTCGTAGGCCTCGGGACAAAGAGGATCAGATTTGTGTGTGTGTTTGTGACTTGTCACAAGATGTAGAGGTAACAGAAACATTATAGAAAGCATAGTAGATGTGCCAGAATAATGAGTCAGCCAACCATAACTTGCTGGTAAAGTACTGGTGTTCTTGATGTAATGAGAATTGGAGGCCGTTTTGCAGGATTAGTTTACCTGGAATTCGAAATACAAAGTGACACTGCTTCTCTGACGGATCATTCTTTGAAGAAATATGAGCCGTTTTCATTATTTTTACCATTTGGGTACTTTTAAAGAACATCCAGTCACTGAATTAGTTAAACAGAAGTTGACTTGACCTTTGCCCTGCCACATAGTGTGAGAACGTTGTTTAGAAAACCCATACTGACCTCTTTTTTTCTTCTTTCTGTCTCTCTCCAGTTGTGACGGGAGCCACGGATGGAATCGGGAAATCCTATGCGGAGGAGGTGAGTTCTCCTGGATCCTTATTTATTTCATTTCTTTTACAGAAAAGCTGTGACTCATGCATACACACACACTGTGTTCACTTATAGGCCACAGTAGGGGAGAACTCTTACAGGCCTATTAACGTGGAAGAGAGTCCTCACACACACACACACACACATATGCACACACTTCAACACAGCCTCGCCAATAAGAGCTCATACGGAGGTAACAAGCACACGTTGAATAGGGGGCTACCCCGCCACATGTACGGCCCGTACTAGTGTGGGCGTGCTGACTGTATAATATAGTCATGTAGGCCCTTTGACTCATACTGTTGCTGTTGGTGCTACAGTGGGGCTAGTCACTTGTCACGCTAGTGTAAGCCACCATTTTACCCAGCGTATTATGCTCTGCAGGGGCTTTAAGCTGGTTAATTTTTATAAAGAAACACACTAGTCTAACGCTGCTTTCACTTGAAACGTGATGAATCCAACTCTTGGCTCTAAAGCTCATCACTTGGAAGAGTTTGAGATGCACAAGCAAATTTGCTCACTGTGCCCAGCAACCCAGAGATCAACCTGGAAGAACCTCATGTGCATCCAGTAGAAACAACAAGTAGCTGGTCAGACTGGGAGTGAAACCGAAGGAAATGTGATTTGGGGACCCCAATTATAATTAAAGTCTTCAATAGTTTTTTTCTGTTGTTACTGTTTGCAACCAAGTGAGCAAGCAAATGTTTACACATGCAGATAAAAGATGAGTAATCAAGCAACATTTCGGATGATGTGTCACCTTTTGCTTTCCCAAATGTCTGATCTAGACCTTTTCTTATTATATATCATGGGATTTCTAAAAACTGGAGTTAAAAAATGTTACATCTTGCTATCTGTCCTCCAGTAGTGTGACATTACACTCAATATATTAAACATACAAGGATAATGCTTGAAAGTGTCACTAAACAGGTGTTTCCTTCGTAGCTTGCTCGCCGAGGATTTGCCATGATGTTGATCAGTCGCTCCCAGGACAAGCTGGATGACGTGGCCAGGTCACTTGGTAAGTGTGTGTAAAAAAAAAAAAAAAAAAAGTGTATGTGTGTGTGTCTCCGCAACATCATGGAAACCTGCTCGGGGTTGAGAGCACAGTGAGTGGGCTGATGAGGATGTGTATATGGCCAGGCAGTGACGTGCAACCTCCCACCCCACCGGCTACAGGGTTTCCCAGGCCTTGATAAGAGGGCATATCCTCCACACGAAGAGTTGGAATATAATCAAAATAGAAAAGACTGAGATAATAAATCTTAGCATCTATAATATACTTATGCTTCAGACTGTACGGAGTTTTAAAACAAAGGGCTAAATCTACTAAGTTCCCCTTTTTATGAAGCATAGTATATTTGTTTTATTGAACTGGTCATTTTGTGAGTAGTTTAACCACTTCGATTCATCCTCTAAATCCAATTTCACACTCTTTTGCATCCTGTTAAGTCATGCCTTTTTATTCTGTGGGTGAATTGAAAACATGTAGCCAACAAAGCAGGCTGTGTTTTGACTTCCTCACTGTCAGTATGAAGACTGATTAAATATCAGGTCTGGTTAAGAAACTTGTGCACCAACCTGTTCCTTTTTAAAATATTTCCTAGAAACAGACCAGTCTTCTTTATTCAGGTCCTCCAAAACGCAAAAAACAATCAGTACTTGAGCGTCCGTATGAAAGGGAAAAACTTTTTTTTTTCCTCCTCCTTACTGGCTTTTCTCCAGATTTTAACAGGGAGTGAATGGTGAGTGGCCCCCCCTGTTCAAATAGTGCCCTCTCCCCGACTCGCTCTCTTTCCATCTGTCTCTGACGTCTCCCACAGCGCAATTTCCCCTGTCGTGCTTCAAGTCCACAGAGGGGGCTGATGGGTAGTCACGAGCAGGGTGCGCCGTGCCAAACTCTGGCACTCCTCCCTCACGATTAGTCTGACAAAAACCGCCCATCTTAGCATGTAACCGGGCAGCCTACCCTGTCCTACCTATAATTTAATTGTCGCAAATGTTTCTCTTCTCTCTTATGCAACCACCTCATTTGACTCTTGATCGTACCTACCTGGCAACCCCAAATTACTCCTCCAATTTGGCAACCTCAGCCGTAATATTTTTGCTTCCTTTGCCACCACAGTGGCCACATTGACTCACAGTGGTTGTGATGACTAAAAATAATCTCATGAACTGGATATAGACTACAAGGAGGCTCCAACTCATAACTCCTTTTTTTTTTTTTTTTTTTTTTTTTTTTTTAAATTTCACTCACCCCCCCTCCTCACTTCCCTCTCAGGTTCCCCCCTTTTTTTTTTTTTTTTTTATCTTGGATAGTCTCAACTCTGACTGAACACACACACTGACATAGTACTGGTCTTTGCCGAGGCACATCCCAGGAATTTTCCTCTTATAACTCCCCCTGCCACCTATCAGCTAAACGAGTCTTTGGACAATAAATTCTAATTGCAGCAGGCGCGTCAAACATGACGAGGGAGCGGAAGGAGGGAGGGAGGGGGAGCAGGTTGCTCGGCTGGTTTGTTGGTACGCAGTGCCCTCTTCAGTTCGAGTCTGACACCGACTGGTTTCATGCTCCATTCATTTCAACAGATCCACAGTTTTGAAACGGGGGGGGGGTTGCTCTGCTGTTGGGCAATGTAATGAGCTTTTGCACAATGTACTGACTGACTTGTGACACATGAATGCATGGTATGAGTGTGTGGCGCGAAGGCATGACCGCTCACTAAGATGCATGACCTTAAACGTGCGTCCTCCTGAGCTTTGATCTTGTTTTCACACCAACTGTGCAATGTAACTTTCATTTCTACAATAATGTGGTTAATGGACACTTTATTTCTTTCTCCCTTCACAGAGGAGCAGTATAAAGTGGAAACCAGGACCATCGCAGTTGACTTTGGCAAGACAGACATCTACCCCAAGATCGAGGCGGGGCTGACTGGTCTTGAGATCGGCGTTCTTGGTAAGAGCTGCTTTCCTAAACTTCTCTGGCAGGACAGTGTACATTCATCTCTTTTTGTTTTTCTGTCCGGTGATGACTTACACCTTTTTGCATGTTGACATATTTGAAAGCGATGTTGGTTTTTGTCTTGTGTTCAGTGCAGTAAACCTACTGTAATGACCTGTTGTAAAACGACAGTGCAAGACAAACTGTAAATCACTTGACAATAAACATTTCACAGTCACTTGCAATGTGTATTCGGACACTAGATAGAGATACATTGTGACAGTAAGTTGAAGGGTGTTGTAGTGTACAAAGCCTTTCGCAGACAGTTCGGTCTTTGTGTCACTGTTGGCAGACTTCCCTTCTCAGATTACTCTGTGTGTACAGTGCCATGTGTTGGCTTAATCATACAACACTTATTATACAAATGTAAGGTGGCGTGATCTCCTGATTCTCTCTGAACAGCATTCAGATACTTTTAATTGACCTTTTTGTCATTTCTCTGTTAGACAAAGTCGGCTATGTGCACTTATTGTGAGTAATATTTAAAGTCTGGTTGAATTATCATGGCATTGTAGTGGATGAGGTGCACAGCTAAAGCACAATTGATTAATACTCTCTTGTGTGTGTGTGTGTGTGTGTGTGTGTGTGTGTGTGTGTGTGTGTGTGTGGGATATTGTTTTCTATCTTGGCGTGCATCCTTTTTCAACAGTCTGTCTTGAGTTTGAGCTTCAGAGACTTTTCTAAAAAGATTATTTTGATGTCTGCGCCTGAGTCACGACATGAGTTTAAAGTTACACAAAAATTCCTGCTGTTGGTGTAATAGCACATGTTTACACACTGAAGTTCACGCTGTACTTTCTAGTTGAACATTTAAGGAACTCTTTGTCCTTTTTTTATGATACCGATTGTACTCTACTGGTTGCAAGGTGTGGCTGTGTCTAGTGTAGAGTGAAATGCCTGCTTCTATCTTGTTTACTTTTGCTGCCACCTTGTGGTAGAAATTTTAAACTAGTTTAATTTCTCCCCACACCAGATTATTCAACAGTGCTTTTCTAAAATAGTAAAATAATTTCTTTTTTTTTGTCTTCAACAGTCAACAATGTTGGTGTGTCCTACCCCTACCCTGAGTACTACCTCCATATTCCTGATCTGGACAATGTGAGTTTGTTTTTCTTGTTGGAAACACACACAGAAGTGACTGAAAGAGTATAAGAGATAACTGTGTTTCTAACTAACCTAACTTTTCTTCATTTCATGCTCCATAGTTTAGTTATGATTTGTCTTTTATTGGATCTACTCTACCAATCATCTGCTTCCATATTTTATCTTGGATGATATGTGTGAACACATAATCTTAATGCATGAACTGACTGGTGCTTTTTCTGTGTTCTAGTTCATAACAAACATGATCAACGTCAACATGACCTCAGTGTGCCAGGTAAGTTTGTCTCCGTTTTCAACAACTCTGCACATTTTTTGCTCCTCAGGGAGGAAATGTTCCAAAATGCATTGAGCCCAGTGATTTGCAAAGTACATATTTACTCTAAATCAAGCCCACGTGTCTTTTTTTTTTTTTTTTTTTTTTTTAAAGTTGATCCATGGGTATCACTCTTCTTCTCACTGTTCCCCCTTTTTGTTCTTCTCCTCCTCTTCTTTCTCCTCTTCTGCTGTTTCTACCACGGTACCTGCAGTGTCTCAGTTGTTCCCAAAGCAACGGTGGACTACACCAACGCTGTCTGTACTCACCACCCACGCAACTCTCTCTCTTTCTCTCTCTCTCGGTCTCTGCCTGTCTCTCTCACTCTCTCCTACTTTTAGTCTTTTTTTTTTTCCTCTCCCTTCTTTATAAAGTCCCCTTGTTTTCCTTCATGAGTTTTGTCAGTTTTTACGTGACAGTTGATGTTCACTGAGCTTATGTTTTGTTGTTGTTGTTGTTCTAGATGACCCGTCTGGTGCTGCCCAGGATGGCTGCGAGGTGAGTTAAATGATGGGCTTCCATGTTTTGCGACATGACTGCAGTCAAATATCAGTGTTGTGAATGAGGGATTGTGGCACAGAGCTGTGCAAAGAAAACCAAAATTAAACCGGAGAGTCTTTTGCTTTCCAAGAACAGTTTTTGTGGGATTACACTTTATAAAGGTGACTCTTTTTATCTGGGAGGGGGGCAAGAAAATCCTCACCAAGCCCCTTTCCATCACTGCATCTCTTTCCCTCTCCTCCTTTGTTCGCAATGCTGACAAGCTTTCAATTCACATAAAGTGCTCTTCCCACCCGATTGGCTGCTCTGTTCCCATGTGACTCCTGCTGGCCAATAGCAGCGCAGGCACATTTGGTGCCGTGTGAGGCTGGAGCGTCGCTCCACTACATCACTGCAGCAACAGGCTGCCATGGCAACGCACACTACCACACTGTTTTAGTGTGTGTATGTGTGTGTGTGTTTGGAACGTTACTTTATGTGCTGGATGTGTATAATAGACACAGGGTTCCCACAGACCTGGAAAATCATTGAAAGTTTGTGGATTTGAACAAAAAATAAGGAATTTATTGCACTGTCCTGGGATCAGCTCAACACATCTTGAGGAAAGTCCTCTGGTGTAGATTGTGGTGTTTAAAGCAGCAGCATTGAAAGGAGGGATTTCACCAGACTTTCTTAATTTTAAATTCCAAGTGAAGAATGATTCCTCTCTTTTTGATCAACGCCACATTACCAAAAGTCACCAAATATAATTAATTCATTGAAAACTCTTGAATTTGACTGTTGCATCTCTGAATGTTCTCACAGATCAAAGTTCTTCTCGCTAAATCTACCTCGCTGTGTTTTTCTCTCAGGTCCAAAGGTGTCATCCTCAACATCTCCTCTGCCAGCGGCATGTACCCCGTCCCTCTGCTCACGGTCTACTCTGCCACAAAGGTATGCGCGACATCTGCACTTGTCTGTTATAAACGAGCAACAATTCTTTTTAGAGACTGAACTGTCTTAGAGTATTGGTCAGTATTTGCTTGTTTCATCAAGACAGCTCACCCTATTTCCACCCGCTTGGAAGTGATGACAACAGATGTTAAATTTGACCGTCTTTTATCGTTCTCTGTGCAGGCTTTTGTGGATTTCTTCTCTCGTGGTCTTCAGGAGGAGTACAGGCGTCAGGGCATCATTGTCCAGGTGAGTCTGGGTCTGACAGTCTTTTTTGGTCTTAATTTTACTTTACGAAGTTGTCCTAATCAATCTGATGATGGAAAAAAATGTTTTGAAATCTTTGGAAAATATTATACATAGCAACTTCTTAAAGGTAAAATACCTAAATGGTGTACAGCAGCATTCCCACTCCATCATTCGTAAGATAGTTAATGTGTAGTTTTATTACATTTTGCTAGTCTTCAAAAAACTTTTGCTGTAGCCAAAAGATATGAGGTCTGTCTCTGATGCTTCCTGATTCACCTCTCTCTCAAAAGTTTGACTCAAAATAAGTTACAAATATCCAACTGCCTGAAAAGCAGCAGTGACATTAATACATATTCATGAATAATGCCGCTGATATGCAATTTTAAGCCTTTTCTTAAATATGTTGTTCCTCATAAGGGTTTGTTTGCTCTGTTTTTAGCAGCCTCACTAGTGTTCACTCATGCGCCACCTTGTGGTTGGATTGTAAACAGCAGTTTCACCTCAGCAAACCTTATCTGTATTTTCACCTCATGAGCTTCGGTCATCAGACCACATAAAGAAGAGATTTTATGTATATTAAGTTCAAGTGCATCTCGTTGTGCTTTAGCCAGTTTAACAGGAGTGAGGACACATCACTTGTCACTTCAATGGACTCAAATTTGTACTATTCATTTAAATAAAGAGACAGGAAACTTTTTATGCTGACCTGAGGCAGAACAAGACTTTGTTTTAATCAAAAGTTGTTGAAACCTTCAGGCTGGACCAGAAAGCATAAATGCTGTATATTCTTTTTTTTAAGTCAATCTTATCTGTTTTATTTTTTGTCTTCCTGTAGAGTGTGCTGCCCTTCTTCGTGGTCACTAAGATGACTCGTATCAAGAAGCCCACCCTGGACAAGCCCACCCCAGAGCGCTACGTTGCAGCTGAACTGAGCACTGTGGGTCTGCAGAGCCAGACCAACGGCTACTTTCCCCACGCTGTCATGGTAAGAACTGGAAACCTCAAGAAAACCTAAAGAATCTGTTAAGATTTACATTATGCAACCTTGAGTACTGGTCTCGGTCTCGGAAAGTCAGATTTAAAGCTGGACTATCTGAATCTGTAGTTGATTTTAATGCCACTTAAGGATTTTTGAGAAGACTTTTTAATGAAATGTATATTAATTTGCAATCCAAATCCAGGATATATTCAGGTTGTATTGTGTCTTAATCGATAAATCTGTGAAAACTTGTTGTATGAGTTTCACTTTTTCTGCTTAAACAATATTTGAAGGGCTACAAATGAGTATAATTGACATTAAACCTGTCTTGGGGGAAAAGTGTTTTTTGCCAAATCATTTACTTTTGTTGTCCTTTCAAGAATAATCGTAAACTGATATTAACGTATGTGTTTGCATTATTTGTGTTTTTTCCCTCGTAGGGTTGGGTGACCACGAAGCTGGTGCCGAGCAGTATCGTCATCTTCCTGGGAGCCAGAATGAACCGTCTGCAGCGTACCGGATACCTGCACAGGAGGAAGCTGCGGGAGCAGAAGAACGGAGCGAGTTTGAAGAGCGAATAAGAAGACAGCGGACGATTTCTGCAGGCAGCCATTCTGTTCTGGCCTGGTGCAGTATTTAAGGAAGGAAAGAGGGGATTGTGTTTGTATCTGTGTGATTGATTCTCCAGGGTTGCCTGAGAATTCACCTCTGTGCCTCCAGTAAAATGACCACATGTGTATGACTTTGTGTAAAAACAGCAACTTCCACACTGATGTGATTTTATCTGAAGCAAAATAACCAAGAAAGGCCAGAGCTGAAAACAGATGCTGCTCTCAGCAAAGGACAGTAATATTATTTGTCACTGACACTGATGGTGGAAATTATTACGACCAAAAAATAGTGATTTGTTAACCCTGCTGTTGTAAGCAGTGGAAAATGGTGGTGGGCATCCTTTTTTATATATAAATATATGTGTATGATTATTTATTTTATATTTGTATGAGCATACGAGCCAAACTCAGACCTTTAAGACCAGCCTTAAACCTAGTCTTGTTTACAGATCAATGAGCCATTTAAAGATGGCAACTTTTCCTTTCTCTCACATCAGTTCACCTGCATCACTGAACTGTTAGCATCATGCGTTGGCTCTTTCTTCCTTTTTTTTTTTTTTTTGATAATGCGTGTTTACAGTATATAGAATGATACTTTGTGGTGGGATGTTGTTGCACCGATGTATCACTTGTTCTAAACCAAAGTTTTTTTCATAGTCATCATTCATTGTCACATTAAACACAAGTGCCTTTCTACTGACATTAACGCTGGATTGGTCAGATTTAATGAGCGGGTATTCAGTGGTACAAAAGATATAATTCAACTGGTGCTACGTCCGTGTGAACTGCACATTTTCTGCTTCCTTTAATCAAAATATAAACCTTTCATACATAAAGGAAAACTACTGTAACTTTTTATCCAGTGTGTTTTGAAAGGATTTCAGAGCGATAGAGAATATTCCCAGTTTGTTGTGCAAAAAGTTTAAGGTTTTCCATCAGCAGCTCACAAACTGATACACATGCAGTTGCAGTACCACCTAATGTTTGCTGTAACACACACACGCACACCGCACAGTTGACACACAATCGATACCCCGTATGACTTGGGTCTGACCTGTGCCTCAACTAAGCGGCCTTGTGAATGCTTTTGCTTTTGCGAAGAGTTTTTTAATATGCTTGGAAATTAAAATTTGAATTTCTACATTTGAATTTCTACATGTAAGATACACTGTTTACGTTTGTACTGCTGATGGCAACTATATTTTCTACTGTTTGTTAATAAAAGCTCTGGCGTACAGCACAGTATTGTGTTTATTGTGTATCCTTTTTTTTCTATTAACTAAATAAAATAACAGCTTTTGACATTTTCTGAATTTTATATTGTATTGGCTGAAGTTGTCATATTCTTCAAATAAATAAAAAAATGTAATAACACTGTAGCCTAAGTAAAAGCCCTCCTTGCAGAAATGTACTTAAGTAAAAGTATGTAATTATTAGCAGCAAAATATACTTGAAGTATCACAAATTGAAGTATTCACCATGCAGAATTACTGTATATATTATAGTATTTATTTTTTATTGATGTGTAAACATCTTTTTAAAGTTGTAGTTAGTCATGGTGGAGCTAATTTGAAGTACTTTATACACTGTTGGATAGATTAATCATAATGTCTCATATTTAATAAACTGATCATATGTTACGTAACCAATAACTGTAGCTGACATGTTAATGTAGTGGAGTAAAAAGCATATTTTCCTCTGAAATGTAGTGAAGTGTAAAGTAGCACACAATCAGTGGTGGAAGAAGTACTCAGATCCTTTACTTAAGTAAAAGTATCAGTATCACAATAAAGAAATACAAGTGAAAGTCCTGCATTCCAAAATCCTATTTAAGTAAAAGTATAGAAGTATTACCAGCTACATTTACTTAAAGGACTTAAGTAAAAGTACTAGTTTTGCAGGAAATTGGGCTGCGAACAAAGTACATTATTAATACTGATGAATCAGTGCATAAGCAACATTTTATATTTGTAGCTGCTGGAGATGAAGCTAGTTCAAACTGCTTTGTGAGGGTCACGAGATAAATCTGAAAGGTCTTGAGATGATCGATTGGGTAGGAAAGAAGAAAAACAGTTCTGCTACATATATTTGGATTCATTTTTCAGAACTTCTCTTATATCTTTGCATTTTTGTGAAATATTGGAGAGTTGTTCTTCTTTGGGCCTCAAACAGATATTTATTTGAAACCATGTGAGGGGAAGCGTCTCGTTGGTCGAACTGCTAAAAACTCATCTGAAACATGACAAAGAGACACAAATACACACTGAGCCAGTAGCCAAAAAGTTTAGGAAGCATTGTTTTAATTTTTAACAGTGCAGTGCATCTTATCTAATCTTATCATTATGTTATTTTATGTAAAATTTTAAATCTGAAATGTAACTAAAGCTTTCAAATAAATGTTGTAAAAAGTACAACATTTCCCTCTGAAATTACTCAAGTTAAGCAATTAAAATTGTACTTAAGTACAGTACTTAAATGTAAATGTAAATGTACTGAGGTTACATATTGCTGTAAAGTATTTACCCCTGAAATGTAGTTAGTGAAGTATGAAACTATGTGATGGAACGAATGTTCTACATCTCAGTTCCGGGTAGGAATTATTTTTTTGTGACACACTAGCCATGGCTGTCGAACCGCAGGCGTCCCGGTTACTGTGAAGTTGTTTGATTTCTAATAGCAGTATTATTGTGTTTTATGAGCCACATATGTAAGTAATTTGAACACTTGTTTAAGCATTAGTCAACCAGGTATTTGTTCTAAATTCTGACATTTACAAAGTGTTAAAATAACTTAAAGTCTGTTGGTTAGCTTGCATGAACGAAGTAAGTTAGCTAATAGTAGCTTCAGAAATTACATGAATAATGTAATGAGGAATTTGTTAAAGGGTTTGTCAATCTGGCACTGAAATCGGTGCCATACTGATTAAACCATTCATTTAGAAAAGAAACATTTTACTAGTATAGTCAACAACATGTTTTTGGTGAGTGTAGAAATGAAAAGACCAGAGTGTACAAATGCTAGCAGTTCATTCATTTTCATTTAATTTTGTGTCTTTGTGTTTTATCTCCTAGAACGGATCTGTCCTGTAAAAGGACAAGTTCACAATTTTTCAAGTCTGTCTTAAAACAACAGTCAGGAGCCCAAATGAATATTGAAACAGTTGTTTCTTGCTGTAATTATTCCTCCTGTTCATAATGCACTTACAATGTAACGTTAAGTGATGGGGGACAAAATCCACAGTCCTCCCTCTGTGCAAAAATGTATTTAAAAGTTTATCTGAAGCTTCAGCCAAAGTCCAAGTTCAAATGAGTCTAATCAAGTAGATATCTTTCAGCATTTCAAAGTCCCAAAGTCCCTCTTTTTGTTACTATACTTCCACCGCAACAGGGAAACACAAAGAGGGAATTTGATGCTAAACAGACTGTAAATGTGTCAGATATCCACTTGATATGACTAACTCAGACTGCTGAAGCCCCATATAAGCTTCAGATAAACTTTTAAATGCATTTTGGCCCCCATCACTTACACTGAAAGCACATTTGAAACGGATCTTTTAATAGCCAGTATGAACAGGAGGAATGATTACAGCGAGGAAAACCTCTTTGAATGCTCAAATTGGAACCTGACTGTTGAAAAACTGTGAACCTATCCTTTAAAAATTACTTTAAATATTCATCAGTTTTATCAGACGTATACAACAGACAGGACTAAACATTTCAAAGGACTACAAAAAGAAAGCATTACAAGAACATACTAAAGGCACATAGAACACACATGAAATGAACATTTATAAAAAATAACGCAGGACATTGTACAGTTATTTGTATGATCTCTCAATTTGGGATGCCAATTCTCTCTGCACTGCAGTCCTTTAACAAATTAAATTATATAGTTAAAAAGGGCAGATTGACATTTGTGGGCTGTTGTGACAGAGGATGAATAGTCCCATTTTCCCTCTGGGAGCCCTTGGTTTTTAAATATCAATTGTGTCTGGGTTTACTGGGAGAAATCTAAGCACAAACTATCAGCTGCTGTATATTTCTTAAGGACTGTGGAGAATTTTACATTGATGAAAACTTGCTTTTCCCTTTTCACCATTAAGATGTGATGTGATGTCGGATAAGCGTCAACGTGTCAGAGTCCAGGGCTCCTGGGCCAAACCACTGCCAAAACATCCAGGACCTTCAGGGAATTTAAAGGGTAAGTTCACAATTTTTTAAGTGTCTTAAAACAACAGTCAGGTGTCCATATGAACACTGAAAGAGGTTTTCCTCGCTGTAATCATTCCTCCTGTTCATACTGGCTATTAAAAGATCCCCTTCATATGTGCTTTCAGTGTAAGTGATGGAGACCAAAATCCACAGTGTGTCCACACAGTCATTTTGTGCAAAAATGTAATGCAGTTTCCTCAGACTGTGTTTCCCTGCTGAGCTGCAGTGGAACTATAGTGACAAAAAGACGAACTTTGCCACTAAAAAGACTGTAACGTTGAAAGATATCTACTTGATTTGACTCATTTGGATGACTGAAGCTTCATATTAGCTTCAGATAAACTTTTAAATACATTTTTGTATTTGAAGGAGGACTGTGGATTTCATCACTTACATTGTAAGTGCATTATGAAGTGATCTTCTAATGGTCAGTATGAACAGGATGAACGATGACAGCAAGAAAAAACTATTTCAATGTTCATTTGGGCTCCTGACTGTTGATTTAAGACAGACTTATGTAAAGAATATATTTATAGCCCTCGGTGCTAAAATAAAAAATTCACCTGTGTCTGGCTGAAAAACATAAACATACTGACCATATTTTACTGAGTCCTATTAACATGCATTATATGGAGAAATCAGCTTTTTATTTTTGTGTTTTAAACAGCTGCAGTACCAAACAACCAACAACCCAAAAGTGCCAACCCAGCTCCTGCTGCTTGGGGATGTGGTTCACAGAAAACATCTAAGACTTTTGAGTTTCATCAGCCCACCAAGGTAGTCTGAAAAAAAACAAGTCAAAATTGAATTTTACAGCTTGTTGAAGTGCTAAATAATTCTTTTATCTGTATTTTCTTCATCACAGCCAATTAGAGTTGTTCCACCAGAGAAGGTTATAGAGTAAGTAACACATTTCTATCTTCACTCTGTATGTTTCTATAGGATTTATTTCATGTAAGATGTATTTGAAACGTGTTTGTGTCTTTTATGGTTTGTCACTTAGTTGAACACTGCTCACAGGATGATTAACACACAGCATTTTGCTTTGAACAGACAGGCGGGTGATTATGAGATCAGCCATGCACCATCAGGAGTGTCCAGGTGAGTACAGTCTTAAAAAGAGCGGGAATCTCACTCAGAGGAAAGACAATTAAATCAAATAGAAGTGAGGACAGTGATCAATGGTGTGACTGTACCAAAATAGTGTGTGAGGGCTGGGTGAGTGTGTGTTTGAGATTTAAATCCACTAGATGGCACTCATCCCACAAGCATCACTTAAAATAGCTTCTAGTGATGCCACATACCTCACTGATGGTAACCAACAGGACACATGGGACTGAGCCGTGTTTTTAATAAATACTGAATGTAGTAATATGCAGATACTATATGGAAAACTGGTGACTTTAAGTCAACTTTAAGTGAAAAGACTCAGAATATGTTTCCATTTACGTTTTGGGCATTTAGATGAAGCTTTTATCACGACTAAAATACCTCCAGACAACCAATAGTGAGGAGTCCAAAGGTCAGAAGCCATAAAATTAATGTTCTGTGATTGATTTTGTGTGATTCTTTGCCTCAGACCTGATCATGTATGAAATAGGTGCTATGAAAAGAAGTGAAATAAGAGAAAAAGAAAGGCAACAAACAAATAGCTGCATTGCCTTTTTGCTCATCTTTGAAGTAGTGAAACTTTCTGTACGACTGTACGTTAGAGTCTCAGCTGCATGATATTTTCATTCCTAACTCACCTTAGATCAACATTTAAGCATTAAAAGGACGTTAACAACAGGCCATCTGCCGAGTACTGGTAAATTCTAGTTTTGTCTGGTTGTTTTGCCAGTTTAATCAAACACTTTGGTGGATTAAAAAAAAAACAGAAAAGGTTAGTTTTCTGCAAATGAGCCACTGGTATGTGGTATGGTATTTACTATTCCTATTCCCTTTTTGGGTAATTGAATGCCTTTATTTGAGAGTCAGTAGTGTAGAGATGACAGGAAAATGTTCCCAGCTGGACTCAATCCCAGGGATTCTGTGGTTCACGGTTGGCGCCTTAAACTCTTTGACCAGGGTACGGCCATTGTTGACTCTCCTGTATAAACACTGAATTTATGAGCTACATACTGTATATATCCACCTTAGTTTTCTGGTAACTTTATGTGTTTTGTCTTTTCATCTGTCCAGACTGCGGCTGCGGCCTGGGTTTCTTCCCTCAGAAGAGGCTGACTGGATGTTCAGTAAGCTGCTAGCAGAGCTTCCCTGGTCCCAGAAGACCAACGTCAGACAGGGTGGGTACGGGGGCTTAACAGTAAGCAGTATGGAAGGGGGTGAAATGTGAGCCTGTGATGTAAGCTGGAGGGTGAACAGGGCTTCCCCACTGCAGCTGTTTGTTGTAGTTTCATTATAATGCAGTGTTGAACTTTCTGTATGATTGAGTAAATTAAAAAGCAGTAAAGGAGTGCATACCTCACAGTCCTCTAAATTTATATACAAAAATTGTTGGGTCTCATCCGTTACAAGCACATGTACCAGCTTTTTGTCACGTTTACCCAAGTACCGTAAATCATGAAAAATTTCAACACTTGCAATAAACAAAATATCAATGACATGAGCCATGACCGTCTCACTCCATTGGCAAAACTGCAGCCAGTCTTTGCCCCAGAAGTCAGCCCTTCTCTCAGCTGGCTCTCGTCCATCTTGTGTGTTATTCAGCGGTAGCTCCTTAGCAGACAAACAACATGATAAAGACAAATGTTAAGATGATTTCTAAACATTGATTACAGTGGCAGGTTATGTAATCATCAGTCCATCAGTCCTCAGGCTTTATCAACAGCGTACATCAGATATTTGGATTTAAAAAAGGAAGCAGTGGAAAACAGGTGTTACCCCCTTCTCTGTCCTTTGTCCTGTCTTGTTTTGTAACCATCTCCGACACGTTGATTCAGTTTTTCCGACCATTGCTCAGGGTTTTAAATTGGATCCTGTGAATGGGTTAAGGTTTTGTTAATATTTTCCCCCTGATAGCATCTTTTTATGGAAAGACTAAGGCTTTTAAAGTTTGAAAAATGACCACACATATTTATAAATATTAGCTCCAGGGGCCCTGAATAATTCAATTCCATAAAAAGTGATGGCTGCTGGAGCAGTTTGTTTTGGTTTCACTGTGTTCTTGTACCAGTGGGCTGGCCAAAATACACTAATGGCAGGGAATTGGTTCTTAAAAGAGATCTAGTTGTTCACAGGGAAAGAAAGAGACATCCAGACTGACAGGGAGACAAACAGACAGAAAGAAATTGGATTCAGATGTTTACTTTTCTTTCGGCTAGAAATAGATTTTAGCGACAAAGCCGGTGATCATTGTCCGTGTGTGTGTGTGTCGACTCTGGAGAATAATACACGTAGAACTAAACTGAATCAGCTGTCTGCCCTACTTATAGATGTCATTCAGCAAAACAGAGGTAGCTGTGAATACAGAATGGATCTATTCTCTTTTGAAGTTGAAATTGCCATGACCCAATTACTGAGGCAGTATAGAGATGCGTCTGAGCGCTTTCCCGCCATGAAAACCGGCTACGACCAGTTACAGTGTATCACTTCACCGCTTTAATAGGCTGCAACAAGCAGAACCGCCAGAACGGTCTGATTTAATTAATCAATCATAAGACATTTCTACATTAATTTTGAGATATCAGTACAAGGGCTGGATGTCGAACGTCAATAGTTTTTAGCCATGCTAGCAGCGTGGCTATAAGGATGACGATGTCCGTCAGATGAGTGACCTCTTTGACCCAGACTGAAATATCTCAACAACTATTTGATGGATATTTTGTGCAGTTATTCATTTTCCCCTCAGGGTGAAGTGTAATCACTCTGGTGGTCTTCTAACTTTTAATCTAGCAACATGATCAGGTCAAAAAACTTCTTTTGTCCAATACTGAAGTTTGACTAAATACTTGCAGAAATAATCACATTTGCATCAATCTCAGCTGTACTTTGAGTTTATTGCTCATCAGCAAATGTTAGCATGCTAACACGCTAAATTAAGACGTAACACCAAGTATTGACGTGTCAATTATTGGAAGTGGAACCTTTCTAACTTCAGTGATAAAAACTACTATAGTTTATCAAAGCAAAGACGTAATTTGTTTGCTGTATGTATGTTGTTTGCTTATATTCTCCAAACTAAGGTATTTTAAAAGAGTGTTATTCTAGTATCAGTATTGAAACGGTTGGCACCAATATGGAAAATCTTGAAACGATACAGAGCCGTAAGCAGCACATTCTCTGGGTGATTGTAAGTGTGGTTTTTATGGGATTTAATTTTGAGAACCACATGCAGTCATTAACAGTCCTGGTTACAGACAGAGGCTGTAAATGCCCTGACCATGGTGTCATTTGTTTAAAAGATATTTGTGTGTGTGTGTGTGTGTGTGTGTGTGTGTGTGTTTGTGTGTGTGTGTGTGTGTGTGTTGGTCCAGGCGAGGCTTACGAGGAGCCCAGGCTGACCTGCTGGTATGGAGAGTTGCCCTATACGTATGCTCGCTCCACCATGGCTGCTAACACTCAGGTTAGATATAAACATTATACACATTATACACTCAAGCAGCATCTTTCATGCATTTATTTTACACCAGTGTCTTTGTCTTCCTTTCTCAATTTTTTGCTGAAACACTTTTTTCATTACATTATTTTGTGTCTTTCTCCCATGATCACTAATTTAAGAGAGAATACGCATCAGCATTTCTGCAATTTTTCATTCCTTCTTCCACATTTAGTGTTTTTTTTCCTTATATTACCCGTTCCCTTGCTTTATTATTTAGCTAACTCTCTTTCTTTTCTTCTTTTTTTCCCCCCATCAGTGGCATCCATTGCTGTTAACCCTTCGTGATGCAGTGGAACAGGTGAGCAGATGCAGCTTCAACTCCCTACTGTGTAACCTGTATCGGGACGGCCACGACAGCATCGGCTGGCACAGCGACGATGAGGCCTCCTTGGGTGCCAAGCCCACCATCGCCTCCCTCAGTCTGGGCGACACCAGAGTGTTCAGCCTCCGTAAGCAGCCTGCACCGGTGAGATGATGGGCAGAGCGTAAAGATTTGAGTCTGATGTGATTTACCTTGCTCCAAATGTATGTCCATTCTTACATTCAGACAAGATATAACATAATTGTTCAGTATATTATACCTCTTGGCATCATCTTCTTACATTGCTTTTTATAGTTGCAGAAACTTTGCTTGCAGATTTAATGTAGAAAAAGTCTCGTTTTGTTGTTTCTCTCTCATTTTGGCCTCATATCCAGCTTCCACTATTCATTAAAGTGTTCTCAAAAAGTATTTAACTTGGCCTTCTATAACCTGCACACACTCTTTCTGACCTTTTTCGCTGTTTTTCTTGAGTTTAGTTTGATAGTCAGATTTGGCTCACAGGCAAGGAGGCTATCTCCTGCTTCTTCTGCACGCTACTTAATAAAGCAGAACCGCTCAGCAAATCTTAATAAAAAACAGGTGGGTGAGTGTGGTTGAATGCAGAACAGCAGCCAAGGTGAATGAGTTAAAACCTGGACACACAGGGAAAGGCTTAAGTCTGGTATTGTGTTTAGACTTGGCAGAGTATTCAGAGGCCTGTGTTTAATAGTCGCCTGTTATTTCAAGTGTTGGAGTATACACTTCTTAGGTGGCAGGATTCATTAGTCGTTGTAGATGAGTTGTGTGGGCAGTTAGAAGTGATTTGTAAGTACAGTAACAGAATGTGCCTTCAACTTAGTTTTGCCACTCATTAATATGTGTGTTAACTCCTCTGGCGATATATTGCACCTGGTGTGTGTGTTAAGTCATGATTACATAATGTATCCTGTTTGTGTTTATGTATTAGGAGGAGAATGGTGACTACACCTATGTGGAGCGGATTCGGGTTCCTCTGAGTCACGGGATGCTACTGCTGATGGAAGGAGCCACACAGGATGATTGGCAGGTAGGCTCCACCAATCAAATGCAAGGGTCCGTGCAGGCTAAATGGTCCTTCATAAAAACATCAGAATCAGGTAGAAATGAAAGCTTGCTTTTTCTTTGATTGCTCACTCTATACGTCCCACCCGTTAATCTATCAGTGTGAGCAAATCAATATGTTTAACTCCTTGTCTTTTATGTGCCTGTTACTACTTGTGCTAACTAGTTCTTCTGTTTGTACCGAACACACTTGCATATAAATCACATACTGTCCTGTGCAGCTCAGGATTTCTTTCTGGAAAAACAACTAGATGTCTAGTTGTATTAAACATTGTGACATATTCACTGCCAAAATTCTGCTAAACTCAGGAAATTATATCAAACATCAGGCATTTCCTAGTTTCCAACCTTTCATTCGCTTTGCTAAGTTATTTAAATCTTTCTGCTCTCTGTTACTAACGTTTTTTTGGTTAACAATTAATAAAACTGTTGTTTTAGGCGTGCTTTTATAAAACACACTTTGCTTGAGAGACTTACCAGATAAGGATTTGCTCTAATCTGTCCTGTTATTTAACTGTTATTAAAACACTAACCTTTACCTCATTTAACCCTGGACATTTACAGTAAATAGTCATGCCCTGAAAACCTCATCCAGCCAGGTGAGGTCAGCCGTCACCTGACCTCACCTGTTCTTGTCTATGTGTGTGTGTGTGTGTGTGTGTGTGTGTGTGTGTGTGTGTGTGAGTGCAACTGAGCACACACGAGAGGATAGACCTGCGTTCGAGGCACTCTGGTTCCACTTGTGACGGGCAGGCAGCGAGGATGGATGGAGTGGCCCAGAGAGAAGAGCAGAGCTTCAGCATAATGAGAGTCATTTGTTTTACAATCAGGGACCGCAGCTGGGTTCATATGAGTGCATGAAAAAGGACGGAAAGTCTTTGTGTGTGTGATAGAGAGTGTGAGTGCGTAGCTGGTTCCTGTTAAAAAGAATAGGATCACACTCGACAGTGAATATATTACAATTAATTGAATTTTGTGATGACAAAATGTTTTCAGGCTGTGAGAGAGTCGATGGATAAAAGTTTCACTTCTGACTAAAATGGGTCAAGCCATTTAGGTTTTATTTTTGTTTTTTTTACCTGTTTGCACAGGAAAGACAGATCAGAAACAGATGTGCAGGAGGCAGAAACACAGTTGGTCCTCACCATTGAGCACAAAAATCAAATAAACAAAAGTCAAGCTGAAAATCAATGGGACTAAGTACGTATGTTCCAGTTTGAGAATGGTATGTGACTGAGGATAAAAGGAGGATAATGAGCAGAGTAGGATAAGGGGGGCAGGACAGCTCAGCACCCTTGTTGTAGAGGGTTTACCCCTGAAGTATGTCAAAACTTATGCAGTGATATATATTTGTTACTAAACTCGTCTTAACCACATTGAAAATTGGCATCGAGAGGAGTTTACAGATCATTGTCTTTTGCATTTTACAAGCATTTGAGGGAACTGAGGACAACACAAGCACATACATTTTAAGGATCAAATTACATGTATGTGAATGTTGGAAATGAATATTGTATGCATCTTTTTTTAAATTATTTTTTAATTAACTTTAACTATATACTGTATATAAAATATAATGAAACATATTACAGGAAATCAATGAAGAACAAGTAATAGAACAAACAGTACAAAACAAAATTAAATAAACCTGAAGGAAAAGAATTAGCTACATGTAAAATAAAAAAGGAGAATAAGAAAGCAAAAAAATATTGATAAATGTGGTAGCACATTTTCAGTAAAAAAAAAAAAAAGTAGGAATATTTACCTCCTATTTACATTAAAAAATTAGACCAAACTTCATATATTGTATTTATCTTCAGAAAAAAGGAAATACTGGTTTGGAAAGATTTGAAAGATTAATGTGGCAGCTCACAAAAAAATTCTGTGAAGAGAGGCAGGAAATGATGATTTCCAAGCTCTACCACATAAATAACACTGTTATACAGTTTTCCGAGATTGTTTAACAAACAGATTCAAATGTCAAATGTCTGAATGTCTGAATTTGGTGTTTTCTGTTCAACATTTCATCAGTTATGACACAAAGGAATGTACTTGACTGCACCTGGGAAGTTGTATAACCATCAGTTATTACTTTAGCGATGAATTTGTTTTATTTATTCTTCCATTTTTTGTTATTCAACTGCAGCTTATTAAGTGTTAATTTTAGATAGACCATTATTCGATTCACTGATACATGATAGTGTGACAAAATGTAATATTATAATAATATTGGTACACAAAAAGAAGTGGTATTAATAAAATTTAAAAATAACAATGGTCCGAGAGTGGAGCCTTGTGGAACTCCATTATTATAACAGTTACATATTGATCATGATTATGATCATAGCATTGCATAATGACTGGTACACCTCTGCTGTTTTCACCTTTAATTTTATTTTCTTGGTTTTCTGAACAGAAGCAACAGGCAATAATAGAAATCACAGCAGAGCAGAAAACGTTTTAACTCTCGGTCAGGTTGACACACAGTAAGTCACTTTGGCTTGTGGTCATTTTTTAGAGCAATTCTAATACAAAAATAATCAGGCGTTTTTGTGTTTTAGATTATATACACTGCTATAACATCTTGTGTTTAAATAGTGTAGCTGGTTTAAAAAAAAAAGTAAGGAGTGAGGGGAAAAACAAAGGGGAAGGGTGGAATAAAGAGAGGGAGAACTAGACAGTGAAGGAGGGTTGAGCCTAAAAGGAAAAAAGGAGAAGGTCACAGGTGTTTTATGGTGACGCCTCCCTGAGTATCTCAACAAAGGTTTCATCTCTCCTTTAAATATCTTGCCAGGAAAAGAGGATCACACCATCCATTAATTCTCTCTCTGTCACTGCAGTCAAAGTCTGCTTAACAAAACCTCCTGGCTCGAGCAGAGAGGTTTAGAAGTGAGCGCTAAATATTTAACTAAACCTGTCAATCCTGCTAAAGTGCTTCATTTGTTTGAAAAAGGATACAGGGTTATTTCAGCCTGTTCCAGACTCTTTCTTTTGACACTGTTGTATCACCTCCTTTTGAGATGAAGGCGAAGGAGCAGAGTGTGTGTTTGTGTGTTTGTGTGTTTGTGTGTTTGTGTGTGTTTGTGTGATTGAGGGCACAAGATGCACAAATGGAAAACAAGACAGTCTCGTGTGCAGAGGTTAAGACATACTTGAGGTGAACACGATGTGGAAAAAAAAAAACTGTCTGTGCTCTTCCAGAAAACATTTTTGTGCTGTTTTTGCAAAGGATGATAAAACATGACATTTAACCCACATGTCAAATAGTTAGAAAATGGTCCTTTTTGTATGTTGTGACATCGTCTGGATGTCCTGTGTACAGAGTGCAGAGGTCAGCTGCAAAACAAAAATACCCTTGTCTTTAGGAAACTCGTGACAATATTAATCTTCTTTTTTTGTGGTCACATATTTGTCTGATTTCTCATCTCAGTTGCACGTCTGCATCAGTGTGTCTTCAGTGGCTGATAACAACAGCAAAATCTATATATTAGATTTTTTTTAATCTTTAATTGAACTCTTGTAACTGGTAAATATAGTCATTAAGATGTGTTTACAATATCAGATTCAAAAGATTGATTGACAGCCTGTAGCTGTGTCACATGCTAATCCTTTGATAAAAAAAATGTTAATTTGATGACTGTAGAACCAAAATCCAGTTAGATTTACTGACACGAAGCTGCGCTTGTCTCATGTCACCCTTGTTTAGGGTGTTTTTGGGTAAGAAAAGCTTGTCATTTGAGATGTCATTCTGCAGCCAATCACAGTTTGGATCCCCATAAAACAGCCAGTGTCACAGATAATCACCACGTGTCCTGCAGAACTACTCCAGAGCAAGACAAGTGATGAGTTTTACACTGGCTACACAATTATTATTACGTTATTACGTTCATATGCAACTAAATTGCAACACCAAATTTGTTTTGCTAGAAATGTAATGCTAGCCGAATTACATTTTCTCTCAACATAATGAGAAAGTGTTGTTATTTTATTATTGAATGTATGAGTGAAATGTTCAGAGACAACATACCTAGTTGTTTTTTTTTTCCACCAAAATATCTGATCTTGTAGTACAATATCCGCTAGTACTACAGCAATATTCAACTTTTTTATAGTTATCTTTAGGCACTGGCAGCACTTGGTTAAGGTTAGGGAAAGATTGTGGTCTTGGTTAAATACTGGAAAAAGTCTGTGGTGACTTGAATCATAACTAACCCTCGCTAACCCCAACCATAACCCTAATAACAGTTAAGCCGCATTTCATTCATTTCAAAAACATGTTACCTGTGAACATAATCCAGGCAGCTCTTACATTTGCTAACGCAGAATCATTGGGAAAACAATGTAGTTGTATGTGAATGTAATTTCTTGGGTCGGGCTACTGCACCTTGAGTACTTCTTCTGTCTGTATGGCGCCTTTGGTGTGTGCTATGATGTGAAATGATGCCACATGATGCTGCAGATGTGTGTTGCACTGAAGCCGCTACCTGCTCACCTCATGTACATCTTTCTGGGTAAAAGACCAACATGTAAATATTTGACATGTAACTGTGAAATACCTCTTTTATCTCTTGTTTCTGTCCCGTAAGCATCAAGTTGCTAAAGAGTACCATGACCGAGGTCCACGCATCAACCTGACCTTCAGAAATATCTACCCAGAGCCGGAGGGCTACAGGCCGGGGTCCAAGCTGCGCTTCACAGCCAAGCAACCATAAACTCCCCTCAGAGGTATTTAAAACTGAGGAACATCTGTGATACAGATACTGCTAGATCTAACGGTTGACTGAAGTCCAATGAGCGTTGGAGAGATTTTGACAAACGTTGGAGCCTAGCATGTGAATTATATCGTCTTGCTCAGTGATTTAAACAAGAGTTATAAGCCATGGTGGGAGTTAGAGCTTCTTCCAATTTTAACAGGGAGGTTTGCAGCTCTGCCCAAAATTACCTGTTGCATAACTGAACCATAATAACAGCACACTTGTGACCATTGGTGATTATCAGATTTCAGTGTTTTCAGAGGAGCTAAGCAGAAGAATGGGTGATAATGAGCGCTTTAAGGCTTGATAAAATGTCAGCTCTGTATGCCACATTGCCTATATTTAATTATTCAGCACAGATAGTAATGTTGCTCATGCTCGTTTAAGACCATAATCTGAAATAGTCTTCAGTTTGCATGTTTTTACATAAAATCTCAAGATTCATGTATGTTGGTTGTGAATAAAATGTTTGAATCCCAAACTAGCTACAGAGTCCTGGATGGGGAAAAAGCACCGACTTCGCTCATCAACCAGCAAAGAGGTGCCGCTGGGTAAGATGCTTCCGCCCACATTGGTCCAGCTGCCATCACTAAAAGCTCCTTGGTGGCAATATCAGACATGCAAACTTTTGTTTTGACCCAAATTTCGATTGTTTTAGGCAGGATTTTAGTCTTGTGGTTTGAAAAGACAATGTTTGCATATCAGTATTCACAGATCGTGGTGTAGTGTCTTAATGACACACAGTGAAATGTGCTGAGGACTCACTGTACAGCAAGTAAGACAGATGTGCCTGTTTGTTAAACACCCTAAAATGTAAATGTTCTCCAGCCTGGTTTGTCTTGTGGAGCTTTCCGGAGAGAACATAAAAAGTGAAGAAACAAGTAAAGTGGCCACTTACACCATTACAGCTCCATCAGGGCTGAAATTACTTAATTGTCATGTTGAGAAAGGTTTTTCTGACATGTCCTTTAAATAGGCAGGTTTTTTTGTTTAGTTTTTTTTTTGTGGTAAAACTGAACTGAAAATGAAACTTATTTTGAAAGACAGGGAAACAGTACTGTGTCAGCAACAACTAACAGAGGTAAATTACACACCCATCAACATTTACCAATAGTTTTGTGAGTGAATAATTTCTGTTGCATAAATGTGTAAAGTAAACCATGTTCAACAATTGTAAAACAGATTTTGTTTTTGTTTTATTTGAAAAGACTGAAGGTATCTTTATATTAAGTGGTTAATATCAAATCAGGATTGTTGGAAGCCTGAACTTTTCCTTTACATCTTGTTTGCATATAATTTTGCATTAATTACCAAACGGTCCTGTGTTGTGTTCATTGCATTGATGTCACTGACATCACAGTGGGTTGTTTCAACATGAACACCAGTTCTAAAACTTTCACCAGTAACTTTCTTTGATAAATGAAGAAATGGAGAAAACTTGAATTGTAATAATCTGAAATAAAGATGATAAAATTAAAAACACAGCAGGGTAACCAGTTGTTGTAAACAGTTGCCAATGACACTAAAAGTAAAGTAATCTTGGTATATTATGTAGTTACACATTCAAGATTGATTCAATTGAGCTTCTTGTAGATTTAAAGGTTCTATATGTAAGAATTGTGAAGCAATTTACATGTATTAATCGTTTTTTATTGCCAATGAGTGAACAAATTGTAACATAACTTAAAAAATGAGACCTTTCCCGACTTCCTTGGTTGCCAGCAGCTTGTGAACTGCTTTCTATGAGAAGGACTCAGGCCAGTTTTTCTGCAAAAATCCAAAGGATGTGATGTTTTTGAACGCTCCCGAGTGCCTTGCCTCTCTCACTAACGTCAACAAATGACCGGCACCCACCACAACAAAAACAGTGCTAACTTAGATACACCCTGCAGATATTAGCTCTCCAACTCTGTCACCCACCAGGTTGGCTGGTGGCTAGCTGCCAAACTCTGTCAGCTATCACAGTTTCTGGCCTCATTACCTTTGTTTTTTGGGGGGTTGAAACGACTAGCTGCATCCATCGGCCACCACACATGTCACAACAAAACTGCAGCATGTTGCTCCCCAGCCACAGCTCGCTGAGCCTACCAGTGTTCAGTAAACAAAGTTGCTGGTTTGTGGGTTGGGTTCATGTGGTTGATTAAGGCATATTTTGTGGATTGGCTCTCATAACGGGTTGGGTGGGTGCGATTAATAGTCTTACGCTGCTGCTTGCTCGCGCTGATGGAGTGCGAGCAACAGGATGCTGATTGGCCGCTGGTGTCACTAATGAGAAGGAATTTCTGATTCTTACAAATAGAACCTTTTAAGGTAAAAGTGATTTGGCTTCCACGCGTCTTCATCAGGGAAAAGTTCTGTGTTAATTTTGCTGAAACACGATATGACCCTAAGCTGCTGAGATTTTCTGTTTACTTATTTTATTTATTCATTTTCTAACACTAAAGAGTTGCAATGGTGTTATTGATTGCTGTGTTTCTGAAATAAATGATTGATATTCAGCTGGAATATTGTGTCCTGTGTTTCAAAAAACTGATTTTTGTCAATTGAACATAACAAACCGTATTTGATTCATAAAATGGAATTTAAAACATTTATTATTTTTTTAACAGCCCAACACTGATGGGTCAAAATGTTATCCGGGACAGGCAGGTTTAAACAAAATACCAAGTTGTGATAGGAAGTTTGTCCTATAAATCTACTGCAATCTGTGCATAATGTTGGTAAAAAGGTTTCACTCCAGGATCTCTTGAGTGGAGAGATGATGTAACCATTGTTATAATTATACCCAAAAGATGTGATAACGTTGTTTAACGGAACATTCTTTAGGAGTTTATACTTTGGTCGTATTGAGATCTTGTGCTACAGTGCTGCCACAAAGTAGTTGGACAGTTATGTGTTTTTGGGGCTTTAATCCAACATGAGATTTAAAATGAAACCGTGATGTTTACAGTGATGGATTTCAGCACCGAGGTTGTTTGGGGATGTTTATATCCATGTTGGGTGATCTCATAGTTTGTTTTTTTATAATTAGTCCCCTGATTTTAGGAAAGTGTAGCCAGGACAGTGACTGTAACACACAGATAAAACAACCAAGGATTTTTTTGGTGTCAAACTATAAATGTTCTCGACTGGCCAAGTCAGTCACCCAACCTCAATCCAAGTGATGATGTGTTTCAATTGTCAAAGACCAGACTAAAGGCAAAAAGCCTCCAAAAATAGCAAGTAGTGAACGAAGGAAAGACACCACATTAGAGCTGCACAATTAATCGGCAACTATTTTAGATAATTAATTGTTTTTTCACTTAATATACTGATAAAATAAATAAGTGTAGATTTTATTTGATGATTACCTCATCACTCTCACAAATTTGGACCCCACTCTCCAACACATAAACTCACACACACACTCTTAAAAGAACCATGCATGATGTAAAAATAGTCCCACGTCATTTATAGCATTGACGGCTTCGGTTCAGCTGATTAAGCAGTGGTAGAAATTTATTGCTAACTACAGTGACAAGTGCCAGAAGACACGACTGAAACATACGGGCTCCATGTGGATTAGCTTCTTTTTTTCATATCTGGTTAAGAGAAGCATTGAACTTCACTTCTCAAGTATATTAAGGATTTTGTTGCAGAAATGTGGGGGGGGGGGGGGGATCAGATTAAATCGAAAGATGAGGACACTGAACGGTAAATCCTGGTGATATATTTAGAAATAAGAGTCATTGGTCATATCATATCAACTTCCTGGTGCAAGTCCAATCATATTGGTTGTCCTCTATGTAGTTTATTAATAGCTGCTTGTGTGGTATTGCTCCAATCTGAGGGTTCATCATTGCAAAAGTATCCCAGGTAGGTGTGATTCAACAGATCCTTCCTAACAGGGAAATAGGAAGTGTGTTTAGATACTGAAGCTTCATATGGCACTTTCATAGTACCGTCTATTAGAGGAGAAATGCTGGCTTGAACATAGTCCTGCAGCTGCAATAAAGTCTGTTCACAGAGGAGTTATAACAGACAAGACTGGCGCAAAGAGCTTTAGAAGAACCCGAGAAAGGCAGATAAAATCAAATGGATTTAAGTCTGAGGATCATTCCATGTTGATATAATCAGCTTGCCACACACAGAGTGGCAAGCTTGTTGTCACTTTGTACCAAGCAGTACAGCTGATTAAGCCTCTTGGATGACAAAATGTTCAGTGGACGGATTCATTTTGGCTTATTTTTCACTTTTCAAACTATTAAGAACTTCCATACTTTCAAAACTTTAGTTCTAGTAGTAATCTAGTAGTTGGATTTCACTGCTTTTTCCTATTATTTATTTGAAATGTCAACTTCTCAGATACATCTGTTCATGTTCGAGCCCCAATCCACTCTGAAATATGAGAGTGGAGAACACAAACAACACATAGAGCAACCTTAGCAACAAAGGCTACAGAACTGATGGCCATTTATGGGCGATGTGTGATGAGCCAACATCAGCTTGTCAGCAAGGTAGAAAAAAATGGCACAAACGAAGCATTCAGAGCAGGTTGAATCCCTGGCTTTTGACTTTTCTACTTGTGTTCACCTCAAGTTTTGGAACCATGTTTACCGTAGATATCCAACATCATAACAGTATATACTCCCCTTTAAAAGAAACAAAATAAAAACTCAAGTAAAATCATTAAAGGCTATAAAAGTATGTTTTAAAAGGAGATTTAAAAGAAGTCACTGACTCAGACAGCCTTATTTCCTCAGGCAGGCCCTGACTGAAAACCCTCTGTCCCCTTTAGTTTTCAGCCGGGCCTCTGGAACAGATAAAAGACCTCTTCCCGAGGATCTCAAACTATGTACCGGCTTGTACGGTACCAAGAGGTCAGAAATAGCAGGGAGGGAGGCCATGAAAAGTAATCAGCTTAACTTAGCAAGGCTTCAGCACTTATAGTAGAGGCAAAAGGGAGAGTGACAGAACAGGGGATGTAAACTTGTCCTGAAACACAATATGAAACACACAGATCAACACTTTAAACTACTAGCTTACTAGTAGCAGTATATGACTGTACAGTGTAATGTATGATGTTGCTTTGTAGTTTGGATAGCCTTTCTTTTTTTTTTTAGATTTTCCTTTTTGGTCTACACGGCAGCATTGCTTGATTTTTTTCTGGACAAAGGTTTCTTTTGCAGTAAACACTACAGACAGGGACCAGGATCGATTGATAGTATAATAAAGTGACGACTTACTCACCTATAAAAAAGTGGATTTAGTGTGAAGTTACTCAATAATACGGGGACCAAGATGTCCTGTTGAAACGAAGAACCACTCAACGCTGACAAGATGCTGTAAACTCACTGCAGCCTTTAGCAGCGTAGTTCAATTTTCCATGTAACTTTCAATCAGTACAGCAGTCCCTGTAACCATGACAACTTCTTTGGCTATGAAAGCTATAATCTTTCCCCCAGCTGGGAGCGACTCCTCCATTAGCACTGAACAAACACCTTTCATAACATATGATGATACAGTAGTATTTTTCAGTATATGCGTGGATATTTGCAGACTCGTATTGTGTAACAGGTTCATGCAGATGCCACTTTTTCTGTGCAGGACCCCTGCATGTGTATGTGTGTGAAGGGGGTGAGTTAATGAGGAATACCCTGCAGTGAGTACAGCAAGTTGTGTAACAGGTCCGAGGCCTTTTGTTGGTGCAGTGCAGGTGAGAAACACACCATGCTGTGCCCAACTTTTACTGGCTCCTTGATGTTGGGCCTCCGTAATTACCAGATTGGGACATTTTGTACCGGAAGGGAACATCACATTATTGCATGTAAAACAGGTCTGGGCTGAAAATTTAATTTGGTTTAAGGACAGTGTTTTATCTTCAAGACAACCTGGCCAACGTGTTTAGTGTTTTTGGAAGTGTCCTGCAGCAAATTTTGCACCTGCTCACTGATTACTAGTCGCTGGCGATTCATAATCATAATAATTGAAATCACAGTAAAAAAAAATTTAAAAAAAGGGGGAGGGGGAATTTAAGGACTGTGGGTCTTTAAAACATAAAATTCTTTGTTGTTGCATTGTATTTTATTGTTTTATTTATAATTACAGTTGCAGACTCAATGCAAAATGCTCACGAGTCTGACTGTAGTGGCTGTAATGTATCTGCTCATCTGAATTCTTGTTACATAACCAGAATTAGAAATCTTCTTCCCGTATCAGCAGCCCTTTCCCAACACTGCTCTGTTTATCGTTGGTGTTTTCCGACCTGCCTGGAAAGGAAGTTGGAATGTGACATGATAGCTAACTAACAAGCATTCGCCCGTTTCAGATCTCGACACCTGTTGTGCAGAGCTGGAAATATTTGGGAGCTGTGTCTGAGTTGTGGTTACCGCTAACTCCTCTTAACTCTCTCAGCAGCCACTGGAGCCACTGTATGATCACACCCAATTAGGCCTCGGTCCAGCGACGTTCCTGTCTAGGCCGTTTACTGTGACCACCGGATTTCCAGCCACCAGATTCTGTAGCCTCACATTAGCGGACAATGAGCCGTAAACTCTTGAACCATGTTTGATTACAGAGCTTTAGATAGGTTGCCTGGCATTATGATCCTGATCCCCGAGCATCTGAAATTAATCCAGTAGGGGAATATATAACCGTGTATATTAAGTATAGATGCAACAATGTTACATAATGTTGAAATTAAATAACGGTCTTGTGTAATCAATTTCAGGTGATGTGCCAGCTGTTTGAGCCTGAATATGGCACAATATGTTGATGTTGTTGAACTGGTGAAATGTGTGGAAGCAAATTAGTTTCTCTCAATTGGTACTTTAAAGCTCTACAAAAACACCCCATCATAGTAAAATATCAGCGTTTATCTTTTTTCCAGTGTAACAAACCATTTAGCTTCACTTGAGACACTTTAGAGTTGCCTGTTCAGGTCTGTGGTGCACTAAATAGTCAAGTTGTTTTATTTATAGAGCACTGATTAAAGAAATAATAAAAGGGTGGAATAAAAGAAAAAAATCAGATTTGGATAAAATCATAAAAACACGTAAACACAGTATTGCACAGAGAACAAATAAATAATAAAAAAGAGTGTGACCAAGTCGTATCTTCATGATGAATATTAATAGGCAGAAGAAAAGAAATTAGTCTTTTTATATTGTTATGATGTCACATGTCTGTGAAACATGATCAAAGGTCCAAAATCTGAGGAGAGTGTATGTAAAAATTCTACATTTGAGTCAAAAGTCCAGGGCTTCAGCCTGCCCTGAACACTTTGTTTCCAGTGTTACCTCTACCTCCTCCTCATGGTGACGTCAGATTGTTGACGCGTGCCCACAAACGGCCGTCCGTTCGGTAGTCTTTGTTGCTGAGGTTGTTCCAGGGGATGTTCACGTTGTCCACTCTCATATTTCGGATCTAACATGTATGGATGTATTTAAGAAGTTTCCATTTTGTGTAAAGAACAGGAAAAAGAAGTGAAATCCTACTACTACTGTCTGTTTATGTAGCCTCCCGAGCCGTCCGGAGTCAATCATAACAGATTGGACTCATCAGTAGACAGGAGCTAAAACGGCCTGAGGGGCTGCATTAAGGGCCAGTATAAGATAAATAAGGAGCTTTTTAACTATAAATTAAGCAAAGATATTCCAGTTGAGCCACAGATTATAAATATAGACCTGGACGTGTGCGTAATACGTCCCCTTTAAGGACTGGTTTTAAAAATATCAATGGAGAGGGAAGATCTAATAAAGAGTGGCAAACTATTCCACAATTTAGCGCCAACAATGGAAAATGCTCGATCATCCCTGGATTTTAATCGGGAGCAGTGATTGGTGAGCAGATCGGAGGGGTCTGTTGGTGGAATAGAGGATGAGGAGTTCAGTCGTAAGACATTGAAGCGAAACCATACAGCGAAGAAGAAATGATGTGTTTTTATTTGCCATGCTGGCAGATGGTAATGTCTGTCAGTCGGCTCAATACTTCGGTCCAGATTGAAATATCTCAACAACTATTGGATGGATTGCCATGAAATTTTGTACAGATATTCATGCCCCCCTTCATGATGAATTGTTATAACTTTGGTGATCCTTAAGTGTTTCATCTAGCACCATCACCAGTCATCATTTTTTATTTGTCCAGTGCTTTGGTTTATGACCAATTACTTGCAAAACTAATGACATCCCCACCAGCGTCAGCTTATGTACTTTGTGTTTTAGTGCTACTTAACTCATGTTTTCATTGATGATAAGCAGACTGTTAACCAGTTTAATAGCAGAGTGTCCATTTAGAAAAGAACAGTTCATGAGTTTCTTTGTCTGTAGGCAGTATGTTTTCAGGTCAGTAATGTCTCACCAGTGCTGAGACATTACTGACCTGTATCTTTTATAGAGCGTAGTGAATGAGCGAGTCAGTGACACGTTTTGTTTTGTGTTTCTGTCTGTGTGCATATCTGGAAAATGTACACAAACTATGCATTGTAAGTATATATATATATATATATGCTTTTTTTCTGCTTGTGCATGTGTGACGGCGTGTGTCTTTAATATCGTCTTAAGTGCTGTCTGGAGTCATGCTGTGATTTGCTGGGAAGCTGCTCTGGGAACGAGTTGACCGATTCACTTCACCCTCCCAGCTTTCTTTCCCCTCCCCTCCCTGGAGCTTCATGGCTTCAGGTCACCCTCCTTTACTGTGCCTCCTCCTCCTCCTCCTCTCGTCCTTCCTCTACCTTCAGCTATTAGCCTCTTCATCTTCCACCTCTCTCCCCCTCTTGTCTTCCATCACTTTTTTCCCTCTCTTTTATCCAGCTTGGTCTAGTTGTTATGGTGGTCAGGTCATGTTGCAGCTGCCTCTCTTATTACAGACTTCCCCTGACTGTCAGGATTTACAGGGAGTCACTAGAAACAAAATATTAGAAAATATTTTGACTGTAATTTGTGGATCATTGAGGACGTGCACATCTTCCTCTCTGGTTTCACACCTCTCGCCTTTACTCACAGTTTTCCTCTGTGTCTTTGTACAAGTTGGAAGTAAGCATGTTTTAATTGTGTTTTGTAAATTCGGTGCTTTTTAACATAACACTGTAAGTGGATGGTGATATTCTTGCAGTGTAAATGTGATGAGCTACTATATTTGGAACATACATCCTCTAATCTGTGTTTCAACCAAGTATATAAAGTGCACAAATGCATTTGTTAGCATGTATTTTCCCGTTCATGCGACTATTTTTTCATGTTGTAGTGAGCCGACGTTAGGATGAGGAGTTGGGTCACGAGTTGAGGATGTATTGACCTCAGGGTCACAAATGTTATTGTTTAGCATCTGTTGTGTGTTTACTGCTGCTGCCTGATTATTTTTCCTCAGAAGGCCAAAAATGAGTCATAGCTGTGACAGGAGACATCTGTACCTCGATTTTTCATTTTACTGCGTTAGAAAATTGCCAGAATACATCAATATATTGCTGCAAGCATGACAAAAAAAAGATTTGCTCAGTTTTATAATATAAAAAGATGAAGTGACATGTTGTGATTTACAAGAAACAGAACATTTTTGAATATAGTTATATGAGAAAATATGTCATAAGAACATGAAAACATTGTTATAATGTGAAAAGCAGCATGTTAAAATGAGAAAAGTTTCTCATTATGAAAAGAAACTGAGCAAAACACTGTCAGTGTGGCAGCAACACGCTGCCGTACCAAAAAGCTGTTTAGTGTGTAATATAATTTGACAGTTGAATATGTTTTCCATTCAGATCAGTGGATGAACTGAAACTTTCTCACAGGATAAGCAGTTTTGAGAATGAATGGATGGAGTCTATGAAAACATACAGTCAGTTTTATAATAACCCTAAAAAATAAACACCCTTTTGCTCGTTTTGGGTTTTCATGTGTCATTCCTTCATTTTTTAAAATTTTTTAATTCTTTGTTCTAATTTTAGAATAATGGAAAAACATGACCTCAGCTGGTCTTAATGCGTCTCTCCCACTGTTTTCGATATCTGCCCCCTGCCTTGTGAAGTCACGTCTTTCCTGTGTGAGTTTTAGCAGCTGGCGCTAATCTCGTCATTAGTGGCATCGTGACAACATTACAACTGATTGTAATGCATCACCAGAGTGTTAACACTGCAAACGGATTCAGGAGGATTACAGTTTTAATTGTGCTACAATATCTATATATAGGGTGAGTATTCAAAGAAACAATACTTGACAGATCCTTAACTAGACTGACAGAGATGTGCGTTCATTAACAGCAGTTTGTCAACACATCATTAGCTACAGTTACAATACCCTCTCTGTCCATGAATGTATCATGAGCGCAATGAGACAGATAGTGCAACCTCAAGTTCAAACAAATTGCAACTCAAATAAATTATTAAAATACCACATTTAACAGAAACTTGCAGCATTGCCAACCTGGTAAAATCTGCATATCTTTAGGTCGTATGAATGAATTCAGTAATGATCTGTAACCCTGCTAGAATCTCCCTGAATTAAAATTGAAAATAAAAGCAAAAGCAAAAATCATTATTTTTTTAATCTAAAAGAGACTTTAAACGTCAGTTACAGTATCTTTGGGTGCACATGGGCGTGCAGTGTAAACAGACACAGTGTTCCTTGATGGGAATATTCCCCAGTCTCCAAGTCTCAGGCTATAAATATCTGTGTTGTCCCTACGGTGTCTTAATGACTCTAGAGAGAGGGAGGGAAGGGGAACCAGGCCAGCCCCAGAGGATGACTGTTCATTGATTTATACCAGCATTGCCTCCAAAGCCATGTCATGTATTTTCAAACAGAACTAAAGCTAGTTTTGTTATTCAAGTAAGTGATGTTAATACACTGAACATGGCTGTATAAAAGTAGACTACTGTATTGAATTAAACGTGCAGGCACTTTTGGTTTTTAGCCAGCAAGCTAAGGATAACCGAGTTAGCCAGCTAATGGTAATTAGCCCTTAATGTTATCTGTAGTTGTGGAAATGACCTTGCATCAATTCTTAAAGGCAGGATCAAATTCAAGACTATGAAACTGACACTTGCAGATACAACACTTAACTTTGCATATAGGAGGTGTACACAACATGATAGATGCATCTTCAATTTAAAGCAATCCAAATAATAGCATAATGAAGCATTAAATATGGAATTAATACAAACAAATATATTAGATTAGATCACATAGATAATGCTGTGCAAAACACAGAGGAAATATTTGACTGTTTGTTAAGTTCGGAGCTGGAGTCAAGATGCAGTTAGCCTAGCTTAGCATAAAGAGCAGAGGCAGGTGGAAGTAATGAGACTGACTATGTCCAAAGTTCAAAGATGTGCCTACCAACACCTCTAAAACTCACACATTTAAACAGTATAAAAAATAATTTATGGTTTTAGTGAGATTACAGGTTAGACGGTTTAGAGTTACTGAATTTCTTGACAAACATTTTATGAACAAACTTTGGTGCAGCGTCTGCAGTGAGTGCACAGATTACCAGATACTATTTTGGTCTGTACAGGCAACCTTACTGTGACAACAACAGCTTTTGGATGCTGTACACGGTCACTGTGCCCGGCTGTTGTTCACCAATAAATAATTCCAGCATGTTATGTAACCGTAATGACTTCTGTTATGATATTGTAAGTGTGTATAATCCTCAGGGAGGGAGGGAAGACGTGCAGTACCTGAGCTCTTGTGTGACTTCCCAACTTTGGTCCCCCCCCCCCACTCCTCCATCCTCTCTGTGGTCCCCTGACATTTAGGTTACCATGGTAACAGGGGCGTCCCATCTCGGTGGGTACAGGGTGATCTTGCCGGTACGGGAATGTAGCCTGTGGCGTGTTCCTCACCTCGTGACCCTGTGGACCTGGATAATGGGTTTTCCTCTCGTTCTCTCATTTTTCTCTTTTTCCACACTCACTGGGTGGAAGTAGGTAACACTAACAGACACATCTTGAGAAGATCACAATTAATTGTAATTAATCATCAATTAATTAGACAGCACATGTATGACAGTACATTCTATGTCAATATATGTAAATATATGTAAATATATTCATTTGTATACACATGTTGCTGATTTTTTTTTATTTTTTTGTATGTATGCAAGTACAACACTGTGGTCTTTGTCAACAGACTTAAGTTTGAGTTGTCACGCTTAGCACATACTGTAGTAAATACTGTATTGTATATCTGAATAATACCTAAAAACTTTACATTTGGAAATACTTATGCATCAGATAAGTCTTTCAGTATGTTATTTTGTTATATTTCATTATCAAGCTTTCAAATTTTAACAAAATAGACCAAACCCGAAACTTCCCGCTGGTACTCTGGCAGTCACATGGAGCAATTTCTATTCATTTTATTTGAGATTTTATTTAGAATTAATTAAGCAAATTCCCAATAAACAAAGGTCTGCATTAAATGGGGGACATATTCTTGTACTTTTTGTCAGTGTGTCACAGATATGATGCCAGTAAATGCAGATTTTAACGCACAACTAGGTACAATGCGGAAAAGAGTGTTACTTTATTCCAAATCTGAAACTCATCTCTGATTGTCTGGATTTATGTAGCTCCTAAGAAGTGAAATACAGATGATGAAGAAAGTTTTCTCCAGAAATCAAAGTGTAAAACATGTACATCTACCAAACTTTCACTTTCACACCTTCATTTAAGGCTAAATTATTGTTAAATTGCTCACCAGTTGAATGAGTGTGTATGTTTATGAGCGTGAGAAGACCAACGTGTCGTGTCTGACTGTCAATACACTTGTGTGCCCTAATTAGAGGTGTGTGTTAAAAAGGGCACTCAGCTGATTTAATCAGTTTGGACTGCACAAGTACAGATAATGGTTGTGTTGTTAAAGGCTACCACAGTGTCTGCTGGTGCTGGTATTTTTGCGAAGAGGATCGTGCTGAGTGTCGGCTCCGGGGTTCCTGGTTCCTCTCTCTTTACACAGTAAACATCATGTTTAAACAGATTGTGATTTAAAGGACTGTTGAGTCTCGTGTGTGTCTCCAGGACCACATTTACAGTCTTCCTGACGTTGCACCCCGGGCAGCCGAATTGTAATAAAGTGGGGCAAAAACACATAAAACACAGTTGTAAATAGATCCAGCATGCACTTAAGATCAATTTAACCAAAAAAACTTCTACCCAAGTGTTGAAGAAACAAAAATCTTAATGCTCAAAAAAAGAATTGGCCTTTGTTTTCTGTTTCTTTAACCATTTCCCTACTTTTACTTTCTTTCAATCCCTCTCTTTACTCGTCTACCACCGTTATTCTGTGCACTCTTCTTTCTAGCAGTGTACACAGATAACACTGGCTTCTTGTCTGTCTATCCGTTGTGGCCTTAATCCCTGTAACTCTACCTGCTACACACCCACTACACACCCATGACACACACACACACACACACACCAATGAAGTGGAATCTAGTGAAAGTCGAGCCCATTTGTTAATTACGGTGAGTCCATTTGATTCCTTTTCCATCCGATGCCCTTGTTTCCGACCGTGTTTCATAACCAGGACTGTGATATTTATATGTACATTGTATCACTGATCCTGGAACAAATCTTATTTGGTCAATTTTGATAAGCTTACCATCACTGCAAGAGACCACTCTCATATTACATGTAGTAATTTCATTAAGTGGTATTATGGAAATGTAAATTAGTGGAGCTTTAAAGACAAAAACAAAGAAATCCATGGAATACAACTATAACAACAGACAAATTGCAGGAAGAAACATGTCTGGGTGGAACATTTCAGACCAACAAAAAACACATTTAAACTGTCTTGTAATGAGACTCAACCATCCGGCTGCAATACTGAGGAAAGTTTATTGAATTTACCCTGTCCACATGTCCAGTTTCCACCCTGTTCTTCTATTATCAGTGGTGTTTGAGAGGCCCATCTTTAATGTGTGTGTGTGGTGTGTGCGTGGTAGCTGGCTGGGATGGAAGAAGGGCGGTGTAGGTGATCAAGGAGAGGATTGGAGGGGATTATTTCTCAGCTGGTTCTGCTCATGCTCCCTGCTGGAAGTATTTTCCCCGAAATGCCATCAGCTGTTGGATACAGGATATGGGTTAGGTTACAAAAAAGCAGGGCACATGATGACATGTTAAAACTAGAATTGTATAATATTGTTGTTGTTGAATTTCTTAAAAAGGAAAAGTCATGCAATAGTAGGTATGATATCATAGTTTTAATTAGATGTATGTATGAAGTCATCTAAATACTTGTGCAGCATTAAGTAGAAAAAGTGATGTTTTCTTCATTCTTTTGAACACATGTTTATTCCTAATTGAGAAGTAGGGAGAATGACAGACAGGAGTGAAGCTTTGATCAACTTTTATGTGTGAAAAAATGGGATTTCATTCCATAAAGAATGTTATATTACTGTTTGTCTAGTAGCATCATAAAAGACAGCAGTGCATGCCACCATCTCCAACCCATACACAGGACAACACATACACCGCACCAGTTTCCAACAAGATTTCCAAATTTTTCCATCTATTTCAATCTTCATAGTAAGGCATGAAATAAAATGTTCTAATTCGGACTGTGTTATATGATGCTTTTAAGAACAACACCTACTTTGGATTCATTTTAACAGTCACGAGTACGGTACAAGGGGTTTCCTGATCTTTGTTTTTGCCAAACGATGTCCTTGTGAACAGCACGTGCAGCCTCAGCAAGGACTTTCAGAAAAACAAGCTGTCCCGAAGGAGGAACACACAGCTCTTGTCCTACAAAGTTCCGGCTCCACAGACTTTTCATTCCCTGAAACAGTGTCATAAAACATGTACACTGAATCAAATGAGTGCAGATACAAAATGGAAAACCAAACATTCAGATACACTAATGAACATATTCCCCCCTTACATAGACCCTATGCCCTCTCCCCATGTGATGTCATGTGATGTCACTACACTGGCAGCTGCGTCCTTGATCGTAGGTGACCTTGAATTCACTCAAAATAGAGCAAGGTGGTATTTGCAAGTTCACCTCCATTCTGCTGTGTGTGTGTGTGTGTGTGTGTGTGTGTGTGTGTGAATGCTTGTGTGTGTTTGAGAGAGAGAGAGACAAGATATAGGATGACCTGGTCTTCATCTGCCCCTCCTAAGGTGTCAGGCGAGGAATGCATGACAAAACAGCAGCAGATTTAAACCATAACGTCACTTCTGAAAACTTTGCAACCACAGTGAAGGAAAACCCATGAGGTCAACCCTAAGAATGCGAAAAACTTGACACCTCAGGGGCGACTGATCGTACGCTTCCTGATGTACGTGCCACTGGTTGGTGATAACCTGGGTAATTTTCCAGGATGACAGTCGGGTTTGCCCCGCAGTTTCCTCATGTTTGTGTATGTGTTGCCTCGCCCACTGTGACATTGACAGTGATCACAGATTATGATCAGATTTGAAGGTGCGTGTTAACGTCACTGACTTATAAACCACCCTGCTGACATCTGTGTGCCTTTAAAAAGTTAATTTACATACAGTATGCATTATAAAAAACTCTTTCGTCAACTTCAAACTATAACTCTGCCCATTTTCTACATTGAATCTGTTTTTTTTTTTCATTTCTTAGCTTTCAGAAGTCAAGTTAGGACTTATTTATGGAATAGGGTCACAGATCTATAAAGAAATTTTCAGTGTCATTTTACTTTAGCTAACAAATTGTCCTTGTTTTCTGAGGTGGGCGTTATTATCTTTTATTTTGATTGTGGCAATGTGCTTTTGGATTTCAGGATTTTATTGTTTAGTCTTATGTTGAACATCTTGTATGTTCCTTTTCGTCTTTTAACAGCTTTGAACCATGTTCACTTTAACATGTTATCCCTTCAATTTTTATTTTTATGTCTGTAATCCATAAATAAATCGTATCATATATCATATTCAAGTTTCAAAGGCTGCATTCATGTCACAGTTGTGTTTCAGGATATGAAACTCTGATACCAACATTAACTTACCAACACTGAGACAAAGCAGTTGCAGTATAACCAATCGTTTAGACTAAAAAACAAAATACAATCTAAAAACGTTGTTTGAGTAATAGATCCATAAATTCAGAGCTTATCAGATCCTCAAACACTGCACAGCAGTTTATACTGCTATGAGATAAGGTTTCAGCGCTCTGGAAAGCTGATTTATGCTTCAACACTCAATACTTGAGTGAATACTTGACTGTCTCTTGACTCCAGAAAACACATTACAACTACAAAACACTTATATCTCAGTGACTACTAAGTAAGTAGAAGTAGTAAGTAGAAAGATCACACACATAACAACAAATATGTCTCTTCTATTAAGGCCCGATTCATATAAGTAACACTGTTTTCATAGTTCATTTGCCAGGCTAGACAGTACTTGATGACATTAATGTATGCAACAGCAATTATTGTATTATTATTAAGACAGACTCTCACACTACCTCATATTTGTGGTTGGATATGTATCTTCATGTTTATCCACCTTGCTTCCTTTTCCTTCTTGTGTATGATTCATCTGTCACGAGGCACAAAAATGTTTACTTTTTTAAGCGAATGACGAGAGAAGACACAAGAGTTTCTTATTTTCACGGCAGCAGTAGAGATTTCTGACCTTAGTCACAAGTGCGCTGAACGGCTCATAAAAGGATTTCGTATCAAAAATCAATTGTTTCAGGTCAGAATTACAAAAATGTGACTCCGAACAGATCTGTCACATGTGAGAGAAGAAATCATCCGCGGTGTGAATGTAGCCGACCTGACATGCCATCATCAGCAGTGACACTGATAAATTTAGTCCTTACAGTTACAGTTAGGATGACGTTACGTGTTGACTTGGATGATGTTGGGACTTACTGATGAGTCTGTGGTGTTTGTGTATCTGTTGCCTTGTGTGCTGTGACTTTGACTACATATAAGGCTGAGCATCCTGTGTGACTGTCTCTGACCTGCCTGTCGTCATGTAGTCTCATCTGCTTACATTCCTAAAAGCTTTTTCACATTATGAATTTAAGAAACAAAAAATGTCACTTACTACATATAACAGATGATGCGACAAGAACCTTTAAAATGTTGTTTTTACTCTTAAACCAAGTTATATTTTTCAGATGATTGATGTTTTAATCAGGATCAGACTCATTCATTTAATAACTAAACCTCCAAATCAATAAATGGTGATATTGTTTTGGAAGAAAGGATGATTGTTGCTCTGCGGATCTTGAAGCAGAGCTCACATCTCTCTATTTATTTACTAGAATAAGGCTGAAAGCATAACGTTTAGTTTTGTGCTGTAGGGATTGTTCTAGTGCAGGACTCTCAGCTCATCTGCAGACAGTCAGTGTCATTTATCATGTGTGTTGGACAATATGTTTTCCCTTGTAAATCAGACAGATGTGTTGCAACCATTATGTCGCTCCCCCTTTTTACTGCATATTCGCTGAAGCAATACTTCCCTTACTTCCATCCACATGAGGAGCTTGGTTTTTGGTTTGCTTTTTGCCGAACTGTTTACTGTGACTGATTAGAAATTCAAGGCAAGACACGGCACGTTTATTTGTATTTATGTATTTTATAGCACCTTGCAGAAACAAGGCAATGTGCTTGAGTGCTTTAGATAAAACATTAAAGGCACTAAGACAAAATGTAAAAGAAACACAAGACATTATAAAAGACACATTTAAATAGAATTTATAAGAGCTAAAAAGAAAATTAATATGTTAGAATATAATTAGACAGATAAAAGCAGAATAAAATAATTAAAAAAATTAAATTTAATAAAAGGCAAACAGAAGAGTCTTAAGCTTGAAGAGAAGACAATTTAAACAACATTTAGAATATTGAAATATATTATTTTATGTGCAATCTTAATGTAAATTATATAAATAATAATAAAGGTAGTGGATTGAAAAGTACAATATTTCCCTCTGAAATATAGTGGAATAGAAGTACAAAGTAGCATAAAATCGAAATACTCAAGTAACGTACAGTACTTGAGTAAATGTACTTAGTTATTTTCCACCACTGCTTCTTGTTTTGTGCCATGAAACAATCCAGATTTCCGGTGGATCACTGTACCAAAGGTTGATCAGAGTGTTTGTGATAGTCTTTGTTCACATTTATTACACTAATTAACATGATATCATTATTTGATGCTGCCTGTAAGCAACAATGTCCTGGTTTACATCTGGACTTTGTGTTGCGTCTTCTCCTCGTGTCTGCAGGTGGATTTGACTACAGTTACATTTAACTTAATGTTGGTCTCTCTGTGCTACAATATATGTGGTTGCCACTCACATGTACAAGGTGAGAGATGATGTCATTGTACCCACACAGAGACTGTAATCAGTGGTGGAAAGTACATTTACTCAAGCACTGTACTAAAGTACAATTTTGATGTACTTGTACTTTATTTGAGTATTTCCATTTGATGCTACTTTATACCTCCACTCCGCTACATTTCAGAGGGAAACATTGTACTTTCTACTCCACTACATTTATTTGACAGCTTTATTACTTTGCAGATGAAGATTTGACACAATGGAAAATATAACAAGCTTTTAAAATACAACACATTGTTAAAGATGAAACCAGTGGTTTCCAACCTTTTTGGCTTTTGACGTCTTACAAAAAGCAGTGTGTAGTCAGGGTCACATTTCAGATGTCTATGAGTTGTTAACAGCTCCACCAAATAGTGATTTTTACCTCTAAACTTCTCACATGGTGTCATTTCAAAACTGAAAACAGATTTGTGTATCAGAACTTTGTTTTTTCTTCTTTTCTCTCCCATTAATCATCTCACGACTCCTCAGATTTATCTGGTGACCCTTTGGAGGGGCCTGACCCCTAGGTTGGGAACCACTGGACTAAACTAGTTAACTGTATACAAAGTACTTCAAACAGCGGCTACAACAGTAACATGCTGTTTACGCACTGATGCTTCAGTATTAATAATCTAATGATGTCATATATAACAGTCCCTCAGTCAGAGGGACAAAACAAACAAACAAACAAGTACTTTTACCATAACTGAATTTAATTAATGTACATTTTGCTGTGAAGACTTTTACTTAAGAGGGGTTTTTCATGCAGGACTTTTACTTGTAATGGTGCATTTTTACATTGCTGACATTGCTACTTTTACTTAAGTAAATTATGTGAATAATTCTTCTACCACTGGCTGTAATAACAACTTCTTGACATTCTCTCCTGCAGTCACTTATGTTTACATATACACATTATGAGCATGCGTAAGCAGAGCTGTCAGTAATGTTTGCTCCCATCCACACATCAGGGTGAGTTCCGGAGGAAACCACCGGGTCGCTCTTTAGACACATATTTCATTTGAGGGGACTGAGTGTGAAACATTTCCTGTGGCTCATTAGTGTGCCTACTGCACCAGGTCACACTGGCAAGTTACCAACTGTCATTTGGAGGTATAATTTGATCCTGACAAAGCAATCGGCTGTTCAAATGCTTAATAAATAGCTAGTGAAATTTGGGCTAAATTAATGACTGTGATCCAGTGTGTAAATAACGGTGCAAAAAAGAAGAAAAGGAAATTAATGCAATCAGATTTAATTTAAAAAACAAAGTGCCCCGTTGAATGGTAACAATGCAGTTTTTTGTGTCCTTTTTCGGCTCATCTATTGATACTTGCTATAGATTTAACCTCACTTGTCTGCTTGTTATTTCTCAGGCAGACTATTCCTGAATCTGGAGTAATACATGCGGAAATATATAATAAAATGAGCACCTTTTGATGTAATGCAATGTGAAACAAATATATCACATCCCACAGGTTCCAAAATTGCCACAGAGTTGAATCAACACCTCTGTAATATCCTGCACAGAAAGTAAATATAAGCTTTACAAAGGTAGTCATTTCTTGCCGTACTGAGCGGAGCTGTGCACAACTCCTGTCTGCTCCAAGAACTGTCCTGCATTTGTTGGATAAAAAGTGTAATAGTGTTTGAGTCTAACAACCTTGGCTTGGTTTGGTCTACTTTTCTCTCTGCTCTAATTTTCATCTCATGTCGTCCCCTCCTCTCTCGACCATACATTCTCTCTGTCTCACTTACTTTAACTGTCTCCATTTCTTTCTCAACTGCCTCTCTTTTTCTTTCTTTAAATTTCTCTCCTTTCCTATAAATCAGTCAAACCCCACCACCACCCAGCACACACATAGATACTCTTTCCTCATATGTTTATTTTGAGGGGGGTGACTGTGACTGTCTGGCTGCTACGGAGGCCGGAACTATGACTGGGAGGGAGGGTAGTAGGAGGGACCTGGCAAACACAGAGAGAGAGAGAGAGAGAGACTGAGTGGGTAGTGTGCTGCTATAAAAGAGAGTGCCGGAGCTGTCAGTGACATTCGCTTCAGCAGACAGAGATTCACACACACAACAAGTAACAGCCACAGAGACAAGAGACATCAGGCACCAGCAGAGTTGAGACAGAAGCACTCACATCGAGGAGTGAGACTTAACCAGTGCACCTTTGGAGCAGCTGTTTCTTCTAATCTTCAGTGTGGCTGGACTTGGAGGTCTGAGGATTGTTTGTTTGTCTTTGACTTTGGACGGACTCTTGCTTTGTTGCTCCTGAAGCAGCGACTTCTCTTCGAATAGGACAAAGCACCAGAAAGAGCAAGGAAAGAAAAAAGTTTGAGACTTGCACAGGCAGTAAAATTAGATTTGATTTCTTACAAATTTTGGCTCCTGTTCCACCAATGGCTGCTGTGCGTCAGATGGTTATGGAGGCCTCTGGTTTCCACGTCTTGCCTGCTCACCTTATGGCCTCAGCCATGGAGGAGTTCCCCCAGCAGCTGCCTGTCCCAAAGGGCCCGGCCAGGGGCAAGAGCCGCTCCCGCCGACCCCGTGAGGCTCGATTCAAAACACAGCCTGTAACCTTTGCTGAGATCGCAGAGGTGGAGGAAGAGGGCTCCTCGCCACTGGAGGAGGAGAGGGCGCGTCGCTCCTTCCTGCAGTCCCTGGAGAACCTGAGGCGGAGCACACAAACCCTTCACTGTCCACCAGCCACCCATCACAGCTGCACCCCCACAACCACACAGGCCAGCCTGGACTCCAGTGACTCCGACTCCACTCAGTGAGGGCTGGATCATCTCCTGGCCCCCGTGTTCCTCGCTTCGCCTTGACGCCGCTTCAAATGGAGGCCAACTGAACTGAACCAAACTGGCCTGTCTGCCAGCCTGCCTGTGTTTGTAAGCTGCTGCTGCTGCTGCAAAAGTCTGCATTTAATATATACTAACATATCAACAGTATATAGCTTGAAGATGCACTTGTTGCATATCTGTAAAGGTCCCCACCAGTGCCACAGGCTGGTGATACTGCTGTATAGATATGATGAGTGTAAAGGTAGCAGATGACGCAGAGTTGAACACACCACTCTGACTCTTTAAATGTATTCCTTTTCTACTGTAGACATCTTCGAGGAAAACTCGAAAGATGAAAGATTTTTCCATTTTAAAGTTGTATAGGTATTTTTGTTTCAATCCAGATTTTCTACTTGACCAGTCAACATAGAAAAGACTGTTAAAAAAAAATGTTAGTATTGCGACTTACCAAACTGTAAATACTTTGACTAAGCAATGTACTGTGCAACAACAGTGACCTGGCTGTCACTGAAGCAGTAGAGTACCATCACAACGTTCAAGCTCTTGTTTTCCAGCTTCACGGTGAAAGAAATCTCTGCTCTTGCTTTGATTCCTGAGCAAAAAAAAAAAAAAAAAAAAAGCCTTTCTAAATGTTTTTATTTATTCTTTTATTTTTGTTCATAACCAAGTGGAATTGTAGATGTGATATTTTATTGCTGTTTCTGACTTCTAAAGTCGCCTTGACTTTCAAAGAAAATCATAACCTTTATACTTTATATTTGTTTTACTTTATACATATATGTTACAATGTTTGTCATATGTACTTTAATAAATATTTTCAAATATTTTGAGTCATTGAATTTTTACTTAGAAAGTGCACTTATAGAAAAAAAGAATACTATTAGTGGAAAATGAGCTGTGCATCTTTTAGATACATTTGCATAGATAAATGTGACATGTTTTACATCAAAACAGCTGACTCCCCAATCCTAAATTACTTACACTGAGTCAACTATGCAAAAATTAGCAGGGAGTGCAAGGGCTCAGCACCTAAGAAAACATTACTTTGACCCTAAAACTTTTTTTATATGATGCATTTGTAATAGGTGAAGACATAAAATCCAGTCATAAAAGGCTTCTGGCAAACACAGACACACATAAAGGAGGAAGTTACAAGACAGAGAGGGAAGTGTCTTTACCGGCTGTCCATCTCCAGTGTTATTGTTAAGATAAACTGATGCCTGACCCATATGTAAACATTTGATACTTGAGCTGTGTCTACTGCATGATTTCCAGGCTGGTGACGCACTTTCAGTAATGTCAGGTTTTCATTAGTGAACTCAGCCACAACAACCACCAGCACTGCTGAGAGAAGTGCCCTCTGGAGCCCCAGAGAGAGCCGCTGCAGCAAGCCCTCCTGTTGCTAATAACCCTCTTCTGCCAATCCACTCGATGACAAGTGAAACGTGATGCATGACTTTCACCCGAGTGCAAGTCATCAGCGTTTTACAGACTGAGACAATGCTGCAGGGGTTTTAGTTGAGATCCTGCTTGGCTTGCATGTGGCTAAACTAAAAATAGACTCTCTGATTAAGTAAATCTGCAAGATGAGAGAGGCGTTCTCTTATGAGGTATGATGGCTTAAGTGTTGGACTGTGATGCACGTGCCACAAGATCACAGAGGAACAGAGACTGGAAATCAGGTAGTTGTGTGGTTGTATAGAAAGGGGTAGTAGTGGGAAAGACAATTCAGTTAAAGGGCTGATGTTATTCTGTACTTTTCTTATTGTCAACAAGTCCCATGAAAAGACTAAAACCAACAGTGTGTTACACTGTCTCTAAATACTTTCCCATTTCCCTACATTGTCTGTGGCATTCAGTCCCGAGCCCATTGGTTCCTACCATAGACTGTATGTATAGATGGAGGTAAAGGTGTGACGCCACCTGTTGGTTTACAGTGGAGCCAGTTTGAAGCCAGAGTTGCAGCTTATAGTCGATGCCATCTTTTCCGTTTGGAGCCACGACCTTCCAAATAAGGAGTGCGAGGTGTTGTCTTTCACACTCTGGAATCACGCCCTGCTAAATCGGTAGCAAAAGCTAGCTTACTGGGAACACCAAGCAGTGTGCAACTGGGCTAACGTTACCTACTTTAGCTAAATGCAAAGAGGGCAGGTATCGTAATCAAGTAACCTTAAAGGTATGCTATGCAGGATTTGTCAGTTGGTGTTTGTAAACACACAGCATTCATCCCCGGCTGGACACCAGAGTGAGAGAGGGAGAGAGAGAGAGCAGCGGTGGTCGTGTGAGTTAGAGAGTGAATGAAGAGAGCGAGCGGTGCGTCTGGGAACAAAGCTGTGAGTCAAATAAAACGTTATGTTCTGAATGTTTCATGGCAGTCACGTTGTAAAGCACAAATAAACACACCCACACCACTGAACAACCCTGTGGGAATGTGCTGCATTGCCAGATTACTTTTGTATGGTTTTTTTTAGGGAAAATCCTGCATAGTGTACCTTTAAACTTACCAAAATATTGTGATAATAGTCTGACTCAGTGCAAGTCCCAGAGGAAGGGGGAGCAGTAGGTGAGCACCCACAAAAAACACCCACACATCAGACAGCCTACTGTAAGTCTTCAAATCTTATTAACAGAACAATAATTTACAAAATTACCACCAGCACACTTATTTGAGAGCCAAATTTAGTGATTGAGACCATAATGACTTGTTAAAAATATTACTGACTTGAGTATTTCTGGAGAGAAGTTGACACTCAATTTCAGCCAATTTTAGCCGTCGGCAGCATTACACTTAAGGTGCTTCTGCCTTGGCCTCAGCTTTAAGCTGTGGTAGCTGCCGCTTGATTCCTCCTGACTACATAAATCTTTGAAACAGTTCATATATTGTTTCATTTTTTTTTTTTAAAGTTAAGTAACTTCCTTAAACATCTGGGCACTGTAGTTTTTAGTCAATGTTACTTAAACAGGAGAAAACTGTGCATTTGTTGGGGACTATTTTCATGGATTAATACACATTTTGTATAAGGAATACATTCTGCTGCATATATATCAGGCTACATGAGCAATACTTGTCAGAAGTCTCAATTCATTGTCTTTTCATGGTGTTGGTTGACAATAAGAAAAATATAGAATTTTTCCAGCCTTTCTTTCAGCAATTATACTTTTTTTCATATTTTTTATATTTTTCTCAGTAATAAAAGCACTCTCATGTTTCAGTTTATGCAAGAGAAAGGGCAACAGCATTTGTTATGGCAAGCAAAGAAAAATCATCACGAACTTTCAAGATGTGAAACAAAACACAACTGCTTCTCTTTTAACAACAGCCACTTCCCATCTTCCAGCCAATCGGCAAAATGGACAAAGACCAGCTGGTAGCATATGAAAGATCTCCAAACCACTCTCACAAACACAAACACACAAACATTAGTCATTGTTTGCACAGTGCTTGTAGATCTGTCATCCTTAACTACATCCAGAATTACTGTCTGTTTTTATGTGTGACAACGCAGATCGGGAAGCATTTGCGTCACTGAGATTTTTCTAAAGGAGTGTGGGACAGCGAGAGAGAGAGAGAGAGAGATAAGAGAAACATATTTGTCATCTTGTGCCGGGGTGACAGATTGATCCAGTTCATGTCTCCGCTTTCCGCCCTCTTTCTCCAGCAACCTAGTTTTCATGTTGCAGCGGAGATTAGAGTCTGTGCAAGAAGTGAGGTTGGAGAGCATCAGTGCAATTAATCTAACATTCATTTCCTCCACCACATCTGACACACAGTATTGGTGACACCTCCTTCCTAATTAGTTTCACTGTCTGATGCTAACTGCATGACAGATGCTTGATGTTCTCAAGCTTAAAATACACAACATAGTATAAAGACCAGCTATAACTCCAATTGGCCATGACTACTAATATTTACAACTGCAAAGAGTCTGACAATTTAAGCCAGTTCTCTCAGGTGTCAGAACACAACCACCAGAGCATGATTATATTGAAAGCCAGACAAAATATTAAGAGAAAAACTCAACAGCCTCAAGGGAAATGCTGTTTTAAGGTAGAGAGCTCAAAATAAGTAAGTTTTGAGGCTTGAAGCTGGTCAAATGAGAGGAGTATGAGAATAACATTTCTTGCCTTAAAATGAAAAATTTTAAATTAAAATGTTTATTCTGAGTTTGCACTACAATTTTTTAACTTCCCCCTTTAAAAAATCTGAGTAGGAACCACAGCAATCAGAAAAATGTTGAAGTCAACAGGAAACCAGTGCAGAGAGGTTCAAAGAGAGGTTATGTGGCACTGTGACGTGCACAGTGTCTTTGTGAACAACGTGGCAGCAGACAAAATAGCAGAAAAGGACAATCATCTGTAAAATAGAACCAATAACACAAACTGTACCAATACTAACTTTAGGGCAAGCTGAAAATATGTAATGTTATTGAAGCGCCAGTGTTTTTTCTGTGCTGTTGGTGAGATGCCAGGATGTTTCAAAGGTAACATCACTGCCTTAAGTGCATTACTGTAATGACAGTCTGTTAGCTGGAGTCTGATGAGCCAGATGGGATGACACAGAGCAGACAGCAAACAGCTAGAAATGCACATGTCTCCTACTGCATCTGTTTTCTGGCCCTTTTCTTCATCCGAATGCAACAGAATACATTTCTTCTCATCTTATACTTGGAATTAGCAGAGTTTTCAAACTTTGGTGAAAAGTAAATCACAGAAATATATTCAGTATGTGAATTTAATAAAGGCATTGTGTGTTTGCATTTTCTCAACTATGAAGTTTAAGTAGAAATACATTTAAAACCCATGTCTACTACAATTTTCAAAAAATGTATAATCTACTTCATTTTTCCTGATTTCTACTTTCAATCACTTTCTTTTATGTTTGTTTTATGTACATTATTATTTACTGTATATAGGAGATACCAGTTAATCAGGAGCCGTCCATGATCAGTAAATTAAAAAGACAACACAAACTGTTTTAACATTGACAAACAAGATATAATAGAATAATACAGGGGCATACAATAAAACAGTTGCAACCATATACAGTCATTTATTCAAACACAGTAAGGTCTTGAAATTATTCAAAAAGAAATGTTGTAAGTCATTCCATTTACTCAGTGCATAATATTTCTAATCTGACTTTACTAATATCAGATTTGCTCCTCTCTCACTACATCTGAGAATGAGTCAGGCAGTTACAATATTCAAGTCTAACAGGTGAAAGAGGAACTTATTTAAGAAAGCTTTGTGACTCATCAACCGACAGTTATGATTCCTTACCGAGATAGATAACCATCACACACTTTGTTTAAGGTTAAAAGACTTTGTGCGGAAACTGTCTCCTATAATAAATCATACAGCACTCCTATAAACTGGGCTTCAAATTACAGCTGAGACATGTAAGAAATATCACTGTAGCCTAAAACGTATTTTTATGTAAAGATTATATCCTGGTCTTATTTTAAGCGTTTCAATTAGTAAATATTAAGTAGTGAATTCTATTTTAAGTATTTTAGGTGGACAGACAGATCATATACAAAAATATACAGAGCTGAGAGAGAGAGTACAGAAAAAAACACAAAAAAGGTCAAAAGAAACACAACAAATAACATATATTATATACAAATAAAGAATGATACTAAAAACTAAAATACATTTTTAAAAATTGTCTAGTTTTCTTTGTTATCCTTATTCCTTCCAGTGTATTAAGGCTTTTATATAATAAACTGTGCCTATTCTTGATGTGCATTAACATATTTTGATTTTTTTTCTTGCATCTTTAATAATTGAGTGCCACATTTTTACAAAATGTCTCCAAAACAAGTAGAAAATGTCTGCAGAACAAGCCAGTTCTCTGCCTTGTTTATATTACAAACAGCAGCTGGGACGCTGGTCCGCAGAGAGATTTAGTATTTTTAGGGTCAGTGGGATCAAAAGAAAGGTTTTCAAGATGGCGCTCAATGAAGGCTGTCCCATTTTAATGACGTCAAATATACTTCATTAACATCTTGGCCACCATCAAGGCTATTTTAGTGATGTGCTCCCATACAAAGGTCAGCATTAGTAATATCTGGTACATGGAACAAGAGATCTCGCTGCCAAGTTGAGGGAATCTACTCAGTAATTCCACCCACAGCCTGGAGAACATTATGTTAAGCAGCCTGTTGGTGCTACTGTGTGTCTGTAACATTTCTGTCACAGAACTCACATCCGCACACTTGACCTAATTGCATTTTGATAAGTCTATTGACATCAGCAATGGCTGTATGATGGCTACCTGTCCGGTTGGTGTCCATTGAAGTATGCAATGAGCTCCACACTGTCCAGCTGAATATATTTATCTATCTAATATTTTAAAAATACAACCAGACTCAAAAGTCTGAAGGCCAATAAAATGGATGGCTGGATGAAAATATGAGACAACTTTGCTAATCTTACATCCTAGGACAAAATGATGGGCACATTGGTCATTCATGGATTAGAAATGGTGTGCGTTTACCAAATTAGCATTAAATAGGGTGTAATTACCTTGACTGATGGATTTAAGATGATGTGAGGGGCTTTGGTGTTTGTCTGTGTTTCAGATACTGTCATATTATTTTGTGCCAAGTCAAATATATTAGACCTTTTAGAAAAACACAAGGTTTTAATTCTGAAATTCAGATTACCACTTGGATGTTGAGATAAACAGTATTTACAGATCGGAAACCGGTAAATATGGTAATTTCTGCATGACGTAAATGCAGCATCAGCTAGGCTTTTTTGTATCTGAATGCTAATGCTAATATGACAGGTATCCTGAACTTAAGTGTAAAACTTACTATTTGACAGTCAGGATACTTCTGGTGACCGTGAATATTCATATCAATCCATCCAGTAGATATTTTATAGTATTTTATCATAGTGTTGAACCAATTGATTGACAGACCAGGGAGGGATGGGTGGCATGAAAACTGTCATCTCTTGCACCACACAGCTAATATGGCAAAACATTTAAACCCTGTAAACCAGAAAATTCTTTTCAAATGCAGAAAATGTTCAATTTTGTGGTCCAAATGTTTCTTTTTTTTGTTTGTTTGTTTTGTTTTGTTTTGTTTGTTTCTCAGGCAACATTTACTATGACCATCTCTGACTCCAGTTATGTTACACATGAACTTTGACCCTTGGAAAAGATTAATCACTATTGAGTAACCTGGAGAAAACCAACAGCGACAGGAGCACATACATGTGCACTTTTGTGTGTTTGTGTTTATATGCGTGCATCCACATGTGTATGCAAACATGCGTGCTGTCTTAACAGCGGCACGCTCCTGAAAGCATCCCTGACCTACATCCTGGTCTCATGATTTAAGGGGGTGTCTGGTGGGACTCAGAAAGCAGAGCCACCAACATTCAGCATGCTCCTTTCATCTCTCTCTCTCCATTTCAAAGCTTTTTCTGAGCTCTTCATCTCCCCCTGGTGCTGTAGAAAAGAGGTGATTACGGATGCAAAACAGAAGGTGACCCACATACCTCCTCTCCCAGTGTTCTATTTCCTTAAATTTTCCCTTTTTGTGATTTGCCCTCCAGACTCAGGGAGAAGGAGAAAGATGCTCGCTCACCCCATCTATCTGAAGAACAGATATACCAGGTTCATGCATTTAAAGATTGTAATCCCTGCTTTAATTATTTGGATTTTTGCTGTTTACAAGATTTTAATGAAGACAGCTGCAGGAACACTTGTTATCATGCAGATATGTACAGTATATATATCTATAAGACTTTGTTGCAGCATCATTTATCAGCAAGTATTGAAAAGATCCTTAAATATGTCACTGTATGATGAACTTTAATTAAATCACACAAGGTTTATTATTACACATTTTCTACCAATGCTGACAAATCTCAATATGTAAAAATGCCAACTGTTCTTTGAATTGAAACAGACCAACACTAAGGACAGCATTATATGGGCATTTTTCTGTTCTGCAGACACACTTTTGGTGTGTTCTACCCTGCTTTAAACTTGAGGGAACATTGAAAACCAATGAGACAACCCAGACCTCCAGATCAAAGCCAAATGTTCTGAATGAGAGTTTTTCCATTTTAGGCAGTGAGAGACAGAATGGTCGAGAATACCAAGCTCTCATTCTTAGTGCTTTACTTGGCACACAAGAGCCAGTAATCATCACTGGACCAACATGATAAAAAAAACTTAGTGTCTGAGTCCTTTGCCTATTTTTGATTTAGTCTTGTTCCTTTACACCCACACAGAGCAGGCAGGTGAAACTAAATATAACATACAATATACATGCTCAGCTGACAAACCAAATCAATCCAACATTTCTACAATGGCATAGCTAGTTATTTTATTATTTTAAATTGTTTGATAACCTGTGGTCCAGCAACTTGCATTATTGTTTGACCCACAGTGTCCAAAGTCCAAAACTTTCAAATTTGTTTAATTTTTCATTCAAATATTAATAGTAAGACATTTCTGTAATTTTACCATGTTGTATTTTTACACTTGTTATGTGTGGAGTAAAATTTTATCGTCTATTTCATCCTTTATTTATTTAAAGACACCCTCCAGTCAAGGATGTGTTTTTCTTCTTGTTTCTACAGCTGGATGTTTAACCTTCACTGTTCAGGATGATGTATGTGCAAAGTTTAACACTAGAACGCTGTTTTCACATTTATCCGCCCGAGGGGGAAGGTTTCCCTCACCTTAAATGTCATTTTAAGTTGTGTAGTTACGAGCATGATTTGTGACATCAATATTCAGTTTCAACAAGTGTGATGTGGAAACTTGAAGCCTCCAGTGCACATAAACTGAGAATAGACTTTACAGTGAAGTTAGAAACATCTTGTGTCCAGCAGTTAAACTTTTGAAATTAATTATATTTGCATATTAATTGATTCTGGATTTTTCAAAGAGGGAGAATTGGAGATTTTCTTTTAAAGATTTTTAACAGGGTAACTTGTGGAAACTTTGTAGGAAAACCTTATCAGACACATATTATTATTCAAATCTGAGTATTTTTAAGACATGTCTGGAGGGGGTCTTTAAAGTCCCTCTCCATTCTGTGCATCTTGATATAAAAATGCACTAGTTGTTTAAAAGTTAAATGCAAGCGATGTCAGCCTATCATTACGCCGCATGTTTGTGTCATATTTCATGTAGTACGTTGCTTCAGATTTGATTGATGGTGCATTTGGCCAATCAAAAGTTAGTATAAGGACTTGTGGCGAATCACCATCTACTTTACTCCCTATTTTGGACCAATGAGATTATTGTTGCTACGGGATACGACCAATCGCAGTAAAGGGGTGGGTTCTTGTTCAAGGAGCGCGAACGGTTAAGGGACTAGCAGCTACGAGAAAATGGCGAGTACAGAAGAGTTTAGGTACGCGAATAGCGCTGTTTTAAAACTCTAAGAAGTCTTAATAATAGCCAAATAAGCTCGGGCGTGTTTCTTTACTTCCGTAGGTGTCAAGTTATTTCAAACAACGGCAAGCGTTCAACTTATGTCACACTAACTGAAGCTAATCAGGGTTAGCCTAGAAACATGAAGATAGCTAATGCCAGCTGCTGTAAATGGCGTCTCTGTGCCAACACACAATGAACGACCCGTCGGCAGGTCAGCATATTTACTTGGCTAATGAATCAATTTGATCAAGGCTGACCTGTTTTCATGGCTTATCGTTGAGGAACGGCATGGCTTTACACAACTTGGTCTTTGTTATCGATGTGGATTTTGGAGATCACGAGTCAGTCGACCAGCTGGAAGTCAGAAACCATCTCTTGAAACGAGGAATACTACAAATTCTGCTGCATTTCGGTTACAAGTATGGATTTGAGAAAGTGCGCTGGGGTTATAAATTCTTCCAATGTAAGACTGGCCGCAATGCCAGCCTCATATCAAGGGGATCAGACTTCAAGGAGCTTCTCCACAAAACGTTTGAGGACTTCGAAATAGAGTTTGACTCCAAGTTTGACATAAAGGATAAACTACGCAGTTCTCAGCTGAAGCAGCGATCCAATCAATCTGCTTCAGTCCAAAACGCACTCAAAGAAACCTTGCTGGACTTCCAGTGGGACAGACCAGACATCACTTCTCCCACTAAACTTTCCCTGAGGCCCAGAAAGTCGAGCCGACCTGGAAAGCCCAGTGTTTCACAGGAGGATGATTTGTCAAGCAATGGGAGGAATGTGGTGTTTATTGTGTCAGAGTGTCCACGGACATGGACACAACTTGTGGACTACCTCTCTTTGAGAAACCATGGCGTGCATACAGATGTATCAGAGCACGTTATATCCAGGGGTCTTCACGACATGCTGGTTCAGCGACAGGTTGTGCTGCACTGGATTGACAGCAGATCACATGTACAGGTGAGTAAATCATGTAGTACTATAGCATTCAAGAGAGTATTATCATAAGCCACCTACAAAAAAAACGAGCAAAACATGGACAAAGAACTTCATTAACTATTTGTTTTACATAATGTAGTGAGAGAAGTTAACAAAACTGCATAATTTAACTGTAACACAGCTATAAAGACCAGAAAAACATATTTTCAAGTGTATCACAATATATACAGGCCACTGACATACCATTAGGGCTGAAAATAAGAACTATTTTCATTGTCATTAATCATTAATTATTTTCTTGATTGATTGATTAGTCGTTTGGTCTATAAAACGTCAGGAATTGTGAAAAAATGTTAATCACTGTCCCTGAAAGCCTAGAAAATATTCACATTTAAAAAGCTAAAACGACTACATACCATATATCCCAGCTCTAAACTACACATCATCTACTCCAGTGTCCACTATGCCAAGTAACCCACTATGTAGAGTTTAGTTTTTATTCTGAGTAAAAGCCCAGAGAAATTGGTCACTTTTTTTGAAACCCACTGTGTGGGTGTAAAGAGTCAGTTTACTACCTGTGTAGCAGCAATGGGACCATCAACGCTTGTGATAAATGGTATGTAGATGTTTTAAACAGCTGCACATGTCAAGACATTTAACCAAACTTAAGTCAGACTCTTTACTTTGTAACCAGTCAGTGTGAAGTTTAGAATGGTTATAAACATCAAAGTATTGCTTGTTTCAATCCCTTTTACACAAGCAACTCTGACCGTTTGTCTTATTGCAGGTCATGAAATGTGAGGACCATCTTGGCTCCAACAAGCTGTCTGAGGTTCTGGCGCAGTTGGGTGGCAAAGTGATCCCAATGGTTGCCCTACTGAACCTCTGCTGCACCCAGAAGTCAGACTCAGGCTTCAGGAGAGAGACCTTTGCTTTCAGGTCCAGCATTGGATACCTGCTGTCATCTGAAAGGCTGCACCGCCTGGCTTTTCCTGTCACAAGGGGAGTTTTGCAGTTGGGGCAAGGTTGGTAACATTCAAAGGAACTTTTATCAACATTTGGTACAATTAGACACACATGACTCTCATGTATCAGCATTACACTCAGGTCACAGAGGTAACCACTGGTTTCTCTAAAAGATTTTTAACTGGTGATGTTTGAATAACTCATAAGGTCATTTAAAAACACTTGCTGTTGTTCTGAAGGTATTTCCAAAATCCCTATCTGAATATAAAAAACATTATCTCCTCTGAATGATAAAAAAAAAAACATTTTAAGTCTGTCTCTTGCACCTGTTTCTGAATCAAAACAAAGATGTCGAATGTATGCCAACACGTGAGAGGCACAAACTGTTGCTAGACTCAAATACTTGAAAAAGTCCAGCTTTTATAACTGTTCATATGATCTGTAGTTTAAATACTGTTACAAAATAATCATGAGACATTATACTGCACATCCTTATTGTCTTGTCTATGTAATTTTTATATTTGAAATTATTTATTAAACAGAGTGTAAAACAAATACACATACGGGTGTGAAAAACAAGAACATGGGGCTTTATAAAAATATCTCATGTCAGTAGTAACAAAAAAGATGATAGATACATCAAAATTCGATAACATGAGCAAAACACAACAGGACAAACAAGGGAAGTAAAACACATTAAACCTAGTGCTGGCAGAATGAACAGCCGTTATTCATTTGTGTTACTCTTCACCCACCAGGCGATATGACACAGAGCTGCGCCGTTATGGTAGAGCCAGTGTCTCGCAGACAGAGGCTTCTCTCAGAGTCGGTGGAAGTGTGTCTGAAAGGAGTGCTTCAGGGCTGGGACGCCTCATCACTGACACAGACCTCCACAGAGTCATGGGTGCTCCAGTGCTCCAGCAGCAGCAGTGAGCAGGGAGCTGCTGCCTTCCAGCATCTCCTAATGGAGCTCTCTACTCACGCTCTGTACATGGTGAGACGTCCAAACACAACAACAGTGCTAATTTTACACAAGATCCACCCACTAACAACACAGTAGTTAAAAACAAAGGGTGTTGGTGATGTCCTTTGCGTTTTCTGAAACTTTTTTTTTTTTCAGATGTCATAAATATTAATAGTAGATGTTAGATTTTTGTGTCTGTCCCTCAGCATCGAGGGTTTTGCATTGGCATTCAAATGCATTTCTGAAAAGGCACATATGTTTTCCCACTTAGGAAAACAGGCAGCACTCTCTTCCAAACATGGAAAGTAGACACGGCAGGTTGAAGGACAGATGGTACACCGAAAAAACATCTTTCAACAAGTTTTTCTCAATAACTTTTAATTGCACCGAATGTCTAAAATTTATGGTAGTGTGACTAGAGGTAGATTGTTCCTTAAATCAAAGATTTTACATGCAGTAGCTCAGTGGATTGCTGCATCATTTACACAAATACACAAGGTCCTGTGATCTTTTGTGTTGTGATGGTTCTGCACATTTACTGATTCACTTCTGCTGCTTTTTTTTCCATCTTTTGGCCATTCCTCCAGTTTGCTGAGGTGAGAGACAGCGGTCTGGTGTCCTCGGCCGTCCTCTCCCCCTTGTCACACTTCACAGCTCTGCTCACCGTTCTCCAGCCTCAGATCACTCAGAACGACCAGCTCCTCACCACCGAAATCATCGCCCCCGCCTCAGCTGAAAGCTCCTCTGAGTTACCAGATATTGTGAGCAGTGTTCTGGGAGTAGTGTACGACATCATGGAGGAGGATGGTGACGGTATTGATGGTAAGGATAGAATTGTAATAATCAGGGTTCAAAATGCCAACCACATGACTCTGCCACCAAAGACAAAAGTATATGTTATCAAAAGGTCTGAGGGTAGGATATCAGAAACGTTAATAGCTGTTCTGAACAGCCACACTTGAAGCCTGTCGTCTTAGAGAGGGAGAAGACACAATATTCTCTAAATATGGAGATAACCGCACACATTTTCAGACCGTCTCTCCTGGAACGCTTTCATAGTGTTAGGAACTCAGCCTGGTCCTCTGTTCCAAACCATGCACTGAGCTTGGCGTTGGTTTCAGTTAATTTGGTTTAATAAAAACACAGACAGAAACTAAACCAAAATTCTTCAGGGATGAGGTTTGTGATTCATTGTCCATGACAGTCTCAACAAAAGAGATCGTCACTATCAGCAGTATATCAAATTTCTTTTGATATTCTGTGTTTTATGTGTCTTCTTCCCTTTTCCTCCCTTGTCTCCATCTGTTCTCTCTGGCATCTGCCCTTGGACATGCTTATATTAGATAAGACCGGCCTTCTTGACGTTAGCCAGTTAATATGACAAACGACAACCTATGACTGTGACCACGACAACTGTTTTTCATTTCACATATTCACTCACATATTTATGTTCCTCGTCTATGTGTGTGCCTTATTGAAATTGCAAGTAAGACACCAAAACTACTACTTGTTAGATGGTGGCACACTGCTTTGTTTTATTTTTTTAAACGTGCAGTATTGAATTGCCAGTTATTTATTGCTTTTTTTGCTTTATTCCTCAGACCAGCCAAACAATCATCCTGTTCCAGAGTGGGCCCAGCAGGAAGTCAGTCATTGTCCGCTGACAACAGGCGTATTGGAGAGTTGGTTCCCTCAGTCAGATCAGTCAGGAGTGAGCTCCCATTTAATGGAGTCATTGAGGTACGAGGAACTCTAATTTCACAATCTTTTCTTATTGATGACAACTATATTGTACTAAGCAAGAGTTAAATAAAGGTTTACAAACAAGAATAATAAACGGAACCTACTGTATAACATACTCAATCTTGGTACAAATAGGTGACTGCTATTGTCCTGTTGTTGTTGTATTTCTTATATTGTTGAGCAGGTTGCTGCATGCAGCGCCAGAGCAGAGAGAAGAGGAGGAGTCTGTCTTACAGCAGGAGCTGATCAGTGACCTGTCTGAACTGTATCAGGCGTCCCAGGGTGCAAACAACAAGAGGGGCAAGAAACGTAAGAAAGTTTAATGCATATTTCAGTTTTTCTATGATGGTCATGACATTCAGAAAAGTATGGACAACCTTTAAGGCAACAATAAAGTTAACTTTTTTTTAATTGTGAGAGAATGGGAGAAAAACATTCCTGTATTACCTTGTCAAAATAACTTGAGGGAGAGCAGCACATGTTAATTTTCTTGGTGTCATTGTCCTTCTTCCGTCTGCAGGTGGCGCCCAACGCACTCCAGTGAAACAGAAGATGAAAACGATGAGCCGCTCCTTGCAGATGCTGAATGTTGCACGGCTCAACGTGAAAGCTCAGAAGAACCAGGCTGAGGCTGAGCAGCAGGGGGTGGAGGTCAAGGGTCCAGATAGACAGGGGAAGAGACGGTCAAGTGACAGAAACAAACCTGGAGGAGCCAACACCATCTGTGAGTGTCCCCATCAAAACGTCAAAACGCTACTATGTGTCTGACCTTTCAACTCCAAGGAGGCACATAGAAGCTAGTTTTGCTATGCGCAAAAATAAAAATCTACATTATGTTTATTGATAAAGTGAGTAATTCATGAATTTGAATAAAGTAACAACTCAAATAATGCATCTTCTCCCTTCGCCCAGGTTTCACCAGTGAGGCAGAGCTGCTGTCTCATCTGAAATCCAGTTATGAGAAGACCGTGGCAGAGAGAGACTCGTCCCTCCTCACTGATGTCCAGCAGCTCCTGTCTGCTGTAAAAACCTTCCTTGTGGCAGAATCCGACCTGGAGGTGAAACACACATATCTTTACATGTATTTTAAGATCCGTCCTTTAAGCAGGTTATTCTTATTTAATGATGAGTTAATTGATAGATGGTTATGCTACACAATTGTAGATGAAATATATTATGATTTCAATTGTCCATAAATGTCAGTTGGTACATTTTTGTAGATGGCCAGATCGCAGCTTTCACATTTATAAGCTCAGGAGAATTTATTTCATTAAACAAAATACATTAAAGCCAGATAGAACAATTGGATTGTGATTAATTTACATGTGTAACATTTGATGTTTGCTTTGAAGGTGAAGACTTCACTGTTCGTCCAGCAGCACCTCCTGAAGACCAGCAAATCAATCAGGCAGCTCTACGGCACGGCTGCTGATGTTGAGAGCAAAGTCAGAGAGTGAGTGCTTTCTATTTCTGTGGGTTATCTTGTTTTGAGTCAGCAAAACCCATCAAACTGTATGGATCAGCCACTTAAACCCCTGGCTCTCTCCCAGATGTAAGACGTGTGCTTGTGTGTAGACGTTCATGTGTGGCTGGTCAATCCTGATAAATGAAGGTTAATAAAGTCATTTTACTCCATAGTCGAGTCGGTTATATTTAGGTGTCAGTAACACAAGTTGTCTCCTGTAGGTGCCAGCTTCAGGCGTTGTTGAGGTTGGAGTTGTTCAGACTGTTCTCCTCAGAGCAGACTGACTCACTGGATGCTGATCAAATGGCAGAGGAGGTAGGATACTCACTATTGATTACTACTTGGTGCAATTGTATTTTTCTTTTGTAATGGCAAAGATCAGAAAAGTAACTAATAGTTTTCCTCTTAAAGTTGGTACTGTCACTCTTCTGCAAGCCACACTGTGAAAAAAGGTTGTTTTCAGACAAAGATGCTCTTGGAAACTTTATTTAGCTGGTTGTTGTTGTGCATTTTCTTAGACTGAGACAGTAAACAAAATGGAACTTTTGTTTACTTGTTTGAATGGAAACTGACCATGTTAAATTGATTCCCTCAGTAAATCATCATAAACTAATACATGTTAGATTTTATTGAAAGATTCCAACATTTAATATATTTTTATTTACAACTTGAAAGCGTTTTATGTCTGTTTTGATCTCTATTGACTGCACAATAGAAAAACAAACAAATAAATTCAAACGTCTCCTGTTCCTCAGGTGGCTGAAATGCTCAGGATTATCTCCCTAACGAAAGACCCAGTTTGCTTAGCAAGGTTCCTTCAAGACGAGGTCCTCCCAGGGTAAGTGTTTTGGGCTGCAGGAATGTGATCTTTTTTTCTTTTTTTTTCCGAGTTTCCTGCAGCGTTAACCTAATTTGCCAACACACCTTGCTGCATGATTGCCTTAAATCTTTTACTGATGCTAGCAGCATGGCTCTAGGGATGGTAATGTCAGCTGGTCGGTCTGTTTGTTGGTCAATCAGTTCACCACTTTGGTCCAGATTAAAATATATTTCAACAACTATTCGATGGGTCACCATGAAGTTTTCTACAGACGTTTGTAGTTCCCAGACAATGAATCTTAATAGCTTAAGTGATTCACTGACTTTGCCTATACAGTATCTCCACCATGAGGTTGACATTTGTGCCTTTTGTGTGAAATGTCTCAATAGGATTGCTATGAAATTTGGTGTTGACATTCATGTTCTCCTCAGTATGAATTGTAGTGAAGTTTGGTGGTGCCTTAACTTTTCATCTAGCACCATCATGAGGTCAGAGTGGTTCATGACTAAATACTAATTCTCACCAATTCTGTACTTTGTGTTTATTGCAAACTAGCAAAGCTAACACAGTAAACTAAGATGTATGTTAGATTGCTGTTGTTGGCATTCAGCTCAAATCACTGCTGTGCCTAATGCAGCCTCACTGAGCCACTAGCATGGCTGTAGGCTCTCAGTCTTGTTACAAACAAAACCGATGAAAAATGCCAAGTTTGAATGCCAACTTTGTGCATCTCAGCCTCCGTATTGAATTGTAATTGGAAACACTGATTTTAACAAAAGCCTTTCTGTGTCATGCCAGGTTCCTGACAGCTGTCCCCAGGGTGCTTGCAGATATTTACCACAGTCTGGGCACTCAGCTCCCTGAGGCCTTGGTGGCTGTTCTGCCAGCTGACTTCTTCAGTGACGAGTCAGTTGCCAAGGACAGCGTTTCTCCTTCGGCCTCCTCACCTCCCCTTTCCACACACAGCCTGGTTTCAGATGGCAGAGATCGCCTGCAGGACCTGCGAAATCGCTCAGCCAACAAGAGGAGGTGAGGGGAGGCTGCATGTTAGCTGAAAAGACACTGTTTTTGGTTGGAATTGAAAACGATGAGATACTACAACAACATGTGACATTTAAGTGAAGATAATGACGAATGTTGCTCATTGAATGTTTGCTTTTACATTGGATTAATAGCAATTATATGATGAAGCCATGATCCATAAATTTGGAAGGAACATGTGCGAGATTTAAGGATTGTGTCTTTTTTTTTTTTCAGGAGTGGGATGCTGACTCGTCATCGCAGTATGACTGAATCATCACAGAGTCTACGTCAAATAGAGATGCCTAAAAAGACTACAAGAGCTGTAAGATAATTAAACACTCTCGATATCTTATTGAGATTACAATTAAACCTAATGTTTGCATTTTAACCTGCTTAGCATTATCCAAACAGCATGTCAGCTGTTTTTAAAATTGTTCTCTTATCCAGTTTGTCTCACCTGATTTATTGTGTTTTCCATTAGTCAAAATCAAAGGTCTGTGTTGCTTTGGAGAAGCATGTTGAAGAGCCACAACCTCAGAAACAAGAAACACAAGGTATGTTCTGTTTTATATCTAACTTGATCAAATCCCCGGCACTAAACCTTTGGCTACTCCACACAAAATCTACTTTTTGAACATAAAAATTAGCCTCCGTTGGTTTGACAAGTGACTATTAAAAGTTTGTAGTTTCCTCCTTAATTAAGAACACTGACTGCGGTCAGCTTGAATTAATTTGATTGGTTTCATCCAAAGAAAACTTAAACCACTCCCCTGCTGTTGATTGGTTTGCTCAGTATGTTTTAATTACTCATAGATCTGTCAATATGTGGCTAAATATACTACTTCTGATGGTCCTTTTGAAGAGGGAAAGACTTTGTAACTGACTGAATTCAAACTGACCTCAGCTTCTCTGCAACAAAGTAGCAAACTACAAACTCTTTTTAGGGAGGAGAGTCATACTCTAAAGATAGATTTTGGGTGGAGTATTACATAATACCAATGTGACACTTTGAAATTCGTTTAAAGCAAAAGCCTGCATGAGGAATAGTGCAGTACGCATCACCGTGTTGACATGAGAGTCCTAAATAGAGACCTTGTTCTGATTGTCCACAGAGGTCACCAAGGTGAGGAGAAACCTGTTCAACCAAGAGATTGTTTCCCCCTCGAAGAAAGCCAAGCTGCCGAGGAGCCAGTCTGTGTCTGCCGTGGAAGGATTGAAACGCAAGCGATCACATGAGTCTGAAGGTAAAAACAGTCATTATTGTGAGTTAATTTAAATAAAAACTGTAGTAAATGAAGGACTGAAAGCTAACAAGACAACCTTGATATTCAAGTAATCCCGACTAGATTAACAGAAAGAAAGAAGCTTAGTGTATTTTTTTTTATTCATTATTATTATTATATATTTCGCCACACATCCGTTTCAGTTACCTTGATATTTTTTATCAAATTATCTCAATGGAAATTCTTCCTTTTCAGAGAGACACAAACTTATAACAAAGAAAGTGTGTGAAACACCCGTCCACAAACAAGTGTCCAGTCGGCTCCTTTATCGGCAGAAAATGGGAAGGTATGTTTATTCATGAATAGCTTTCCTTATTGATTTATTGAGGTATTTACTCACATTCCTCTAAGATATTTGTTGTGTTATCTGCAATTTCCAACTACTGTAAATTAGGTATATTTACTGTTGTGTTTTTGATGATCATTTTTCAGGAGATCTGTCCCAACTGAGGACTGCATCGTGGAAGAATCCCCAGTAAAACCTGCAGAAGGTATTTTACTGAAACCGGAAATTTTTGTTCTTTCTCCACCACACAAGATATGTAAATGAATGTATTGATTATAATCTGTATTTGTCTTTTTTTATGAGTAAACAAGAAAAGTAGGTGTTGTCTTTTTGAAGTATGAGGTAATGAGAGATACAAGCACAGCAGGAGTAGTAGTACAATATTGATTTATTTACAGTGTAATTTATTTTATATAAAATTGCATAGAAAATATATTTCTCTTAATAAAATAGCTCACATTATTTTAAAAACTTAATCCTGCTAGAAACATTGGCTTCATGAAATATATTTCTTTAAAAAAAATAAATAAACATAGCATTTAACATTTCTAGATGCTTTTCAATTTTTATTTTGAATGACTTGACACTGGTATATTGCAATTAGAAAACATTTTATAGTTTTTTATTCCCTTTGACATTTTGACTATTTGATTTCAGACAAAGGTTGAAATTTTATACAATTCAAGTACCTGCCTGTAACTTAATAACCTTTTATAAATGTGTTGAACGGTATGAAGGTGATTTATAGCCTTTCTCTCGTTTTGTTTTTGTTGCAGACCTAAGAAGGAGCCCAAGGATAAAGAAGTTTGCTCGAAGACACTCAAACATCTTCTATTCAAGTTCTCAACCTCGCTCCCGCAACCTGGAAAGGGCTCTCTCTGCGTCCCAGCTCACTCTCAGCGACAGTAAAATCAGCAGCGTTGATGTAAAAACTGTTCGGTCTCCCATGCGACTCCTTTTCGGGGCGGCTGCTTCTCCCGGTCGTCCTTCTACCTCCATAGAGTCGACGAGGGCCACCAGGACACGGTTGTCCACAGACTCTAGTGTCTTTGAGGTGAGTTCTTCATCTCATAATGTAGTTCATTCAACACATTACTTAATACGATTTCTTCCTCATTTTGTAAAAACAAGTGCAGAGTGGATTCTTTCTTTTTCATAATTTAATTTTCCTTCATGGGTCGTTAAAACCTCAATTTAATTACAGTATCTATGCGTTCATTCTTCCATCTTCTCATCATTATAATATGCTTAACTATTCTCTTGACTAAGTTATGTGATTTTCCTGAATACTAATACTAAAGAAAATTACAGTAAGTGTTCGTACTGTACAAGGATACGTTTTAAAATATGTATCTGTGTTGAACCTGAGTTGAATTTAAGTACTTTATTTTATCTTACAGAGTCCAAACAAAACACCAACAAAGTCACCCGGCAAACGTGGACGAGCCTTTCATGGAAACACAACACCCAGGACTCCCAGAACCCCCAGAACCCCAGGAACCCCTAAAACCCCACCTTCATCCAGGATGCATGTTCTCTCTGTTGCAGAGAGCCCTGTCGCAGGAAGCTCTCGTGAGCTTGGTATGGCTTTGAGAGGCAGTCCTTTCAGATCTCCAGCCAGAAAGACTCTTGTGGTCGCGACACCTACTAAGCTAAGTCCTTTGGGGAACTCGCTGAAGGGTATTCTCAGGACTCCGGTGAAGGCTGTGGTTGAATGCAGCTCTTCATCTGGATCACATTTACTCAACAGCCCAGTGTCCAGGACTCCCAAAAAGAGTGTCACATGGTCTCCATCGCCACGAAAATGTAGAATGGCAGACAACATTGTTAATTTCAAGGTGCCAGAGTCGCCGCACATTGCATCTCGCAGTTCTCCAAGACTGCTGAAGACAACTAACAAGTTCAGCAGTCCTGTCAAAAGCAGCAACAGCAGAACTGACATTTTCAAGACCCCAGAAAAGACATCTCCGACAGGGCGTAGCTTTTCTTGTCAAGTAACCCTGTTAAAGCTTTCAGAAAATGTAAATAGTGTTTTTTTGACACCGGAAAAAAATCTGAGGTCTTCGGAAAGACTTGACAGCAGGATGAAAGCACCTTTAAAAGACAATAAAAGTGACAATCTACTAGAAATGCTTCCTTCACAATCCACCCCACCTCTAGACTACCACTTCTCACCTAAATCCAACAATACAGCTCAAACCAAGACTCCCAGTCCTACTCACCAAATGATTACTCGCTCTGGAAGAACTCCAGGCAAAAGTTCAAACATTGCTTCCCCATGTAAGCTGTTATTTAAACCAGTAGGAGGTAGTACAGTTTCAGAAGGATCAGATATTTCACTTAAGTCTCCAGCAAAGTCCCCGACAAGAACGAGGTCTGCTCAAGGTGTTAAAACCACCAGACATAACTTAAGATCCCAGTCTAATGAGAACGCTTCCTCCAAACTAAACACAGAATTCAACTTTGCTGAGAACTGCGACCTTGTGGAAAAGCACAAGCGGTCAGACACAATAGAAGAAGTACATGCTGAACCCTCGCAAAACTCTGAAACCGACTCGAGTTCCAATACAGATTCACAGCAGTTTAACTCCTCACATTTCAACTCCGCCTCCACGGACGACGACAGTATGGACATTGTTGATGCTGCAGTTGTAAAGACGCAGTTTAGCGGAGGGCTCAAGATGAATATCAGCTTTTCACGGAAGCCTTCAAAGTCCAGTGAAGACTTTTTGTCAGACATAGCCTCTCCTAAACCACGTGCGCCACAACAAGGCACACCCGGGCGAAGCTACGGCTTCCGGCAGACCCCTGACCGCCAACAGAGGGAGGCTGCTGCTCGTTTGGGGTACGCTAATGATTCTCCTCGATTTTCAACCCCTAGAGGCCCCTCCAAACTAAGTCGACAAAAGTGTATGGGTACACCGAACCCTCTGTCTTATCAAGTAGAAATGGAAATGCAAACATCGGGACTGCCCAAACTCAAAATCAAACGCACAGACTCCATGAACGCAGGTGATTTGGTCACTGATGGTCCTCGATCGGGAACTCAGAGCCCTTTAGTTGGTGTGAAACCTTCTCAGCTGGAAAGCCCTTTGGCTTTGTTCTCTAAACATAGAGATCCTGGTTGTGTCTCACCATCCGTCTGTACTCATGTCACCCCAGCCAAGAGCACGCCTGGAAAAGGTGGAAGCGTCCAAACTTACATTTGCCAGTCTTACACCCCTACACACCATCCAGCGGGAACCATGTCTCCTGTGACTGCAGAGATCATCCCCCTGACCCCTTCACCTCAGAGTGTAGGAAAAGTGACCCCAGACAACCTCAACAGCTGGCCTCGGAGGAAGAGAGCCCAGATCGGTGTGGTTGGAGGAAAGGATCGCGGCCTGAAGGGGGAGCCGCTGCTGGAGGAGCTCCTGGAGGAAGCTGAGCTTGGTGTTAGCAGGTTGCAAGACACAGAGGACACTGATGAGCCCTCAAGCAACAGAGCTGCAGTTTTAGCTTTGACTTCCAAACAGTCGCCTCCAGTCGGAGCAGATGCATCTCCTCTCTCTCCACGGGAAGACTTGTACTGGATAGAGAAGCTAGCTCAGCAGGCTGACTGCACTCATCCTCAGACAGCTGAAGAAGAAATGATGTGGACAGCTGGAAATGGAGACGTCAAGTCAAGTAAGCTGATGATTGACAACACAAGTTCACAACACAATTCTGTAACACAACTAGAGTCTTAACGAGCTTTAAAATGAGAGATTTAGGATTACAACGAAGAATTGTTTCATTGTTGACCTAAAACTGTTTTAGATTATAAACAGTGAGTGTATAAAACAAAATAAAGCCAGCAAATATTCACAGCTTCATTGTAAATGTTGAGTAATTTAAATTCTGATCAATTATCTTTCTAACAATTGACTAATTTTTGTGCAAGGTCCACCATTTAAACTGAATGTGGCATCCTTGCATTAAAAAAATATTACTGCATTATCAAAATGAACAAAGTTTTTAAGAGATTAAATGATAAATACAAAGTAGCATTTTTCTGAAATAGATGCATTAAGTTTATAATGCACCTTTTTTAACAGTGTGCTGCAAGTTGCAGTCATTTAATCACAGCTGTCTTCTACATTTTGACAGTTGCAACTCCTCCCAGCTCTAAAGTGAGGAAGCCGGTGACAGCGAGCGGGATTTTGGCCCTTACTCACTCTCCAATGTTGTTCAAGGGCAGAACAGGCTCTGCTGGCAAGAGAACTCCACACTTTAAAGGTAAGAAGTTCAGTGTTTGTGGTGTTTTCATATTTGGCAGTTCATTAAAAGCACAGTCTGTCTCCCAAATGTCAATAAACAAATCTTCACATCCACAATATTAAAATGGGACTTGTGGGATATCACTAGACACCCAACTAAAAAGTTATTCAGGTTTATGTATATTCATTATGTGTATATATATATCAGTGAAATATCAGTAATATTATAAATGTTGTGGTAAAACAGGTGTATTACTACTTTTTTTCAATTACTGTTAGCTGGGAAACGTACTATATACAAGTCAAACTCTATACACGGTGTTGCCAACTTAGCGACTTTTTTTTTTTAAGCAGCTAGCGACAAATCTAGCAACTTTTTGGTCAGACGTGAACTACTTTCCTGAGAGAGTCTTGCCCATATTTTTCATTGAATGATCACTAATGTAGCCGTGGCTCTCTGGACTGACTGTGTTCAGACTGATCTCCACTGTTTGACCGGTTAATTCCTTCTCCTTTGTTTTTATTCTAAATTTTTTAACTTGACTATTCAATTTTGATTATTTTGTTTTGTCAAAAAAGATAAAGTTAACAATAATGAGTTTATTCCAGTGTCTGGATTGTCTCTCTATTCATGATACTTCAGTTTTTCAGTCGATGCAACAGCCTGCATAAAATAGTTTTAATATTAGAGGTAGATTTAGATATTGAGGATGCTTCAAAAAATACAAAAAATGCTAATGATATAGCTAGTCAGTCAGTTTTATTTCATTTTATGTACTTTTATGTACTCTATGTACTACTATGTATGTACTACTTTCTTTTAAATTTTGTAAATATAATTGCGTTATGATGTCACCAATATACAGATTAACATGTGACGTCATCCAACAACTTTTCGAGCCGGCTTTAGCTACTTCCTACTGAAAATAGTTGGCAACGATTTATAAGGTCAAAATTCAGCATTTATATTACCAAAGCAGGAAACTGGCTGGTGAATGCCAGAACCTGACTGGCTCTTTGCCAACCTGCCAAAACAAAACCCAATAAAGGAAAATGAAGTGTATATTCTGAGAATACACTTCACACAAAAGTATTCTGAAAAATTCAGAAGACACTAGATGGACAAAAGTATATGGACACAGTACAGTTTGGAGAACATCCTTTCCTGCTTCATTATGAGCGTCGCTGCACACAAAACCAGCCCATGAGGAAATGTTTCCCAGTTTGGTTTGGAAGAGTTCGACTGTCCTGCACAGAGCTCTGACCTCACCTCCTTCCAACACCTTTCAGTGTTTCTCCTGGAATTTGTTTCAGGCCTGGTGATACGTACCAAAAAAAAACCCTAAAGGGACGAGGCACGTGGGATGGCATATTTGCACAGTCTGCTTCGGTCTGGTGGCGCAGCAGGCGGTCTGCAATTTATATTTGTATATTCAAGACTTAAAACAAGGTGGTCACAAGAAGAGAATGACTTAATAAGCTGCATTTATTGCATTAAAATAAGCTGCCCCTCTCCCTTTTTGGAGAAAATCATTGATATATTTGTTTGTCCGTCACCCACGTTAGAGCTTTATCTCATTTTAGGTGGTGCCGTGCTCACGTTAGCTAACCTGAATCCCATACACACTCACGCTCGCTTTGCAGTAAGTTAAAGGGACTCTGATAGCGGTGGTCGCATCTAATCAGGAGTTTCGTAGGCAACCACACAAAGGTTAACTCACATTTTGGAACAGTGTCTCACAGAGGCTTCCAAACGCTATTTTATTATTGATTTCCTGAATGAAAGGATATTTGGTGTTATTTTTGGCATTCAAAAAAATATTTTTTGGCCTGGTGGGGGGTTCCAGTGGTCCACCAGGCCTGTACAATTATTGGGGAAACGCTGCCTTTTGTGACGAACTAGAACACTTTTAAAAACTGACATCGCCCTAACTGTAAGTTTACTAACCTACATCTTAATTTCCTAAATGTCATAGATGAAGCTGCATCAGAGAGGAGGATGGAGGTTGATGCGGAGGTGTCTCCCTTCAGTCAGCCGATGAGACGCTCCACCACGGGGAAGACCTACAGCAGGAAGAGACTGCTTTCCTGAATCACACCATCCATCCTTTTGGCAAGCAAAGCAAAAGCAAATCAGCCCATTCTGTGTTTAACTGTGAAGCCTCCAGCCTTTCTTAGACATATTTTGTCAGCTGCGCTTTTGATGGCGGATCTGAAAAGACGTCTTTCAAGTACCGCTTCAAAGGTTTGCTCTATGAATCGTCCCTTTCAGGCTCCTCCGTCAACACTTCTTGGCCTTGATATTCTCTCTTCTTACCAGTGGCTTTTGTTTTACTCCGGACATTTTAAGACTTATGATTTTAGGTAAGTTTCACACTGAGGTTTTAAGCTCTTGAAGAGTTTCAGTTTATTAAAATGTCCTTTAATTGTTCCTATTGATGATTTTATCATTAAAAGTGTGCCATATTTCCTGCTCGGGTCTTTCTGAAGCTAAAAATTTGGAAAATGGTCATATTATGTAATCAGCCATTTTACAATCAAGTCAGAGACTAAATGTATTGATATAAATACTATTCATGTTTATTTATTAGTTTGTTTGGTTTTTCCTGTCATAAAATTTGCTTTTAAATAAAAGGGAAGCATTGAAAGAGGGGAGGATTTATTCAGAATGTAAATATGTTAATGTTGCCAAAGTCTTTTGTAAATATCAGTTTTCTCAATTACTTAACTGAAAATGTTTTGGTTTTTTGTGTGTTACTCCACTTTGCCACAATTCACAAGTGAACATTTTCTTGTGCGGTGTATATATATATTTTTGTTATTTTCCATTTCATCAAACTGTTGACACTATAAGCAATACAGTCCACACATGTCATCATTTCCCCCCCACCACCAGGCCACAAACAAAAAAAACACCAACAAAAAGCAGAAGGAGCATTTTCAATTATACACAATGATTGAAGATTATGTCTTTATCAACAGTCTATTAAACTTTTTTTTAAATAACAGAACATCTACTCTTTCTGGCGTTTTGTATTTTCCAAATATGTGGTAAAAGGTGACCAAAAATCATATAAAGTTTGTCCACAATTTTTGTTTTCCAGTGAACATTTTAATAAGATTCTCTTTGTCTTTGAGTGTGACTTTTATTATTTCCATTTATCAGCTGCCAGCAAATAAAAGGAAACCTGATACTTTCTCCTTGTATCCAACCACCTGTTCAAAGGTCGGCACTCCAAACACACACAGCTCCTCATGAGCTGTCAGCAGGTTGGACTTTAATTACTGTTGCACATAGAAAATCATATTTTAATAACTGTCAATAACATTTTATAACCCAGTTCATTATCGTGAACTTGATTGTTTCATCAGAGCTCCTAGTTGTTTAGGAGTTAAGTTGTGCGGATACCATTATTTACTGTTAGTCATGAGATCGGCTTGGCAGTCAGGCACCAGTTGTTTGCTATATAATAAGATAAGGTGACAGAGCTCTGATGGGTGCACTGAGTTGCTCTTGAAGCCAGGAAGTGTTCCTGGTTTGGGGTCATGCAGGGCCGATTCAAATCATTCTAGGGAATCTAATCACTCGTCACACCCTGATTACTCATCGTTTATATCCGTCCAGGATAAGTGACTTCAATAAACAATTTGCTGATGATTAAGATAAGTAGTAAAGGGGATACATACTTCTGATAATATAAGAGTTTTTGTACTTAATCTGCATAAATAGGTAGAGTTTTGTTTAATTTGTTTATCAAAGTAAAATAACTATTACATCAGCTGTTTCAGTGTTGTAAAACAATAAAGCAACTTCAAGTGTAAATGAGGTGAATATATTTTATAGGCACAATAAATTTACAACTGAGTGGGTGTTTTTCTCAGTAACCGTCATTCACTTTGTTTCTTGCAGCCAGTTAAAGTCCAGCAGAGTAGTTCAGTATTTTCCTTTAACCAACAGGTTTGTTTCAGTCTTTGTTTCAATTATACCCCATGTGTCGTAAACTAATTCCATTTCCTGCAGAAATACAAAGTGAACTTTGACCAGAGTACTGTATGACCACTATTTCATCTTTAATCCACAGATTACTGAATTATCCTCCATAAGGAGCTCAGGCCCTGAACATAAAACAGTATGGCCTCTGTCTGATCACTGGTGACTGTCTGCAACAGCAGACTGGACAGATCTGATTACTGACCACTACCGAATTAATACAAATTAAAAGGGTGTGTTTGCTGGAAGCAAATGATAAAAATAAGACACAACAGGCCTCATGAGAGAGCAGTTTAGTATTTTTATCCTAAAACTGAGCAGTGGTGGAAAATAATGAGGCTCATTTACTGTACTTGTACTTGAGTATTTCCATGATGATAATTCCACTGCACTACATTTCAGAGGGAAATATTGTACTTTCTACTCCACTATATGTATTTTGCAACTAGACAACAGCAAAAGCAGTGTGTAGTCGTGGTCACATTTCAGATGTTTATGAGTTGTTAACAGCTCCACCAATTAGTGATTTTTAATAATTTAATAAAATAAAATAATTTAATTTAATAAGACCCATTCAATAAGGAAGAGATATACAGTATGATGTGAAGTTGCCATTAAAGGCTTAATAAATAAATAGGAACAAATGCCTCCAAAGTGTTTCTCCTGTTGTGAAGAAAGAGGAAATTCAGCTCAAACCACATTATATCTGCTGATGACAGGACAATGGTGTTGATGATGAAGAGTCTGTATACTGGGAGGAAGCCAGACTACTGGCAGCTTGGTGTTTGGCCCAATGTAGAAAAGACTAAAGAAATGCTAATAGACTTCAGGAGGGAAGTCTATTTACTGTGTTCATTCGAGTGCTTCTTGCATGAGGCCCAATGTTTAATATTTATTTTAGTATAAATAATCATAGCAGAAAAATGTGTGTGAGATCAGTGAACTGCTACATTTGCAGGGCACTGATCCAGCTGTCTAAACAGATGTGCTGTCAATCTAAACTCAGAGTAGGCCTTTAATAAAAAAAACTATACCAGAGTGATAAAGCTCAGATTTTGAAAGATTCTCAAATACTTTTTTATTTTCTGAAGATACTGGTGTTGTGAATGCTGAAGGTTGCTCGGAGGTCACAGTTGACCTACTTTGTGTTAACATGTGTGATATCCAACCGAGTCACTAGGACTAAAGGACCTATAGCGGCCCCTAATCGTCCATAAGTAAAGTCAAATGAGTCGTGACGCATCGCAATGAGGAAGTTGCAGCAGCTTTTATGGTTTGAATGACTGGTTAACCTTGTGATGAGTCTCGACGCAGAGAAGGTTTACTTGTCTTTGCTGAGAGGAAAGGATGAGGGACTTCATGGTGAGTTTTCGGGCTGTGGGGTAATACAATACTGTTAGTCGGTGTGATGTGAGGCTTTCCGCTACTGCAGCCTGTCACACTGGTGTCCTTCAGCATTCACTCCACGCACCTCTCCACCACTGTCAAGCTGCCTACAATAAGCAAAGTGACTTCCTGTACCAAGCAGCTTTCACAGTAAAACCCACTCTGATGATTTTTAGTGACAGAGAAAATTATTTCAGAGTAATAACATTTAGATATACAGTACTGTGGAAGAGTTAAAAGTAAAGTGAGGATGCTTTCAATAATAATGCCATGAATGTTTTTTATTAATCAATTAACTTCATACAAATTGAAGTAAACAGAAAAAGGCCAAATAAATTTGGAAAAAAAAACAAAACAAAACTTGTGCCCACTCTTAACCAAGCAGTGTCTAATCAGTAAATTGTAATAAAAGTGAGAAGCTTTTCAACCTGTCTGGCTTTTGACGTCTTACAAAAAGAAGTGTGTAGTCGGGGTCACATTTCAGATGTCCTTGAGTTGTTAACAGCTCCACCAGATAGTGATTTTTCCCTCTAAACTTCTCACATGGTTTTATTTCAATAAATATTCAAATGAGCCAATATTCCCCTTTGGAGGGGCCTGACTCCTTGGTTGGGAACCACTGGACTAAACTATCTAACTGTATATAAAGTAGGTCAAACTAGCTCCACCTCCAGCAGCTACAACAGTAACATGCTGCTTTCAAACTGATGCTTCAGTATTAATAACCTAGTGATGTCATATATAATAATATATCAGTCAGACAGTGAAGTAGCAGACATCTTGTGTCCAGCATGTAAACTTCTGAAAAGAAATATATTTGGATATTTATAGATTCTTGAATTTTTAATGAGGGAGAAGGAGTAGATTTTAAAGATTTTAATGTAATAATTACACTTTTCTGTGGAAAAACCATATCAGACACACATTATTTGATCCAAACAGAGTATTTTATATGTCGTAATAAATGTCTGGAGGGGATCTTTAAAGTAGGATTTTTCATGCAGGACCTTTACTTGTAATGGGGTATTTTTATATCGCTGTTCTGGTACTTTTACTTACGTTAAGGATCTGAATACTTCTTCCAGTACTGATTTAGATAACGGCAGATTTTATTATATTGTTTTACATGCACGTACCTTTATTTTGTAGCTACACTCAAACGTCCGGTCTCGTGCTGGGTTTCTCCGGTTGTCTTGACGACGCGCCCCTTAAATACTCCTCCCGCCCGTTTCCATTCCAGCAGAGGCGCCTCATCAGCAGCGCTCCTGTCCACCTGTCCTGTCCCTCCCTCCCTGCTTCACCGTCCTTTAACGCCTCTAAAGATTCACAAAAATGGCGAGCAGTTTCTCAAGAATTCTGTCCTCCAAACGGAACATCAGGATCCTGTCGTTGGTCGGAGGCTCGGTAACGGCTGGGTTTCTGCTCCACCGGGAACATGTCAACGCCGGAGCGCCTGTGCGCAGGATGTACCCCGCCAGGTAACCTCACCCCCCCGGCCCGTTCGACCGTTAGCTAAATGGCTAATAGAGACACACCTTACATCAGTATTTTCACCCATTTAAAAGGATTAAAATTTGATATTGTCATGTAATTGTCACGAAGTTGATAAAAATTCACTTCGTCGTGATCAAAAATTGGTGTAACGTTTGGCTTTATGTGCAATTTAATATTAATTTTTAAAAAAAAGGCAGGGTGCTGATGTAAAGTCACCCAAAAAAAGATGTTTAAAAAAAGGGCGTTCAACCTCTCCAGCAGCCTCATATAACCTTGATGTTAAAAGTAATGTTCAACCTATTAATCATTTTAAAAGCAAAATATCATTATCACAGAATTTTACACAGCAGCAATGTGTATATGAACATATAGTTGTCATATTTTGAGGGCTTGTGTCTATATTACATTTTTTCTCCGACAGAAAAACGTTAAATAGACGTTGAGCCTGAGATTAACCAACCATACGGTTAACAGCCCGTTACACATCCGTTATAACTCAACGTGACTTGTTCATTAATAGTGTAATTGTATAGAGGGAGTAACTGTGAAATATGTGTTTTTATTATTTAAAAAAATAAATCATATAATCATATAGCTAGAATACTGCACTAAACATACATGTTAACTTAATGCACCTTGTATGGAAATGGTTGGGTTTAACCTGGCTCATATGACATGGAGCTATGTTTGATGTGTAATATTCCTCTAAATTAAAACAGAGTAGTGTCTCCTGCACCTGAGCGCAGAGAGACGTGGTTCTGCGCCGCAGAGTGTGACAGGGATGAAGGCATGTATGCTGTGTGTATTGATAGATGGGAACGGCTGTGATCAGAAGACTGAGGAGGAGGGAGGCGTACGTGTCCCAGCGCACGCTGCTTGCATTACAAAGCAGTGTATACACACGGATTACTAAAACCTTATCTTCCATCAGATATAAAACCCTGCTCAGTGTGTTACAGCACCGGTCACATCAAAGGAGCAAGTACAGTTACAGTCTTTACACAAAAGTATTCAATAATTATTCATTACCCGTTTTTTACTGACTGACATTGGGCTCAGCCTTTCCTCTGTTTGCCCACGGTTTGTTTAAGGCTTGTCTTATTTCAGAAGTTGTGCTAAGGTCACCTCGGTTGTGATTTAGTGCCCCATGGCAACCAAACAACGTTGATGGCTTCTTATCAGGTCTTATTGACACAATTAACTGGCAACATCTGAAAGTGAAACATTATGCTCTGAATCCTGCCGGTCAGACACACCCAACTTTGTTATGAATTATTACAGCTACCATAGTGTAAGAGAGAATATAAGGTTACAAAGAATGAGATTATTAACTTTATGCTTGTGTTGGTGGAGAGAGAAAAGCCTGCAGCTGGGTTCATATAATCAAATGCAACTAACATTAGTGTTTTCTCGATTTATCATTTTGTCTTTTGTGAAAAAATCTTGTTATAATTTCACGGTGACATTTACAGATGTCTTATTTTGTCTAATCAACAGTCCAAAATCCAAAGATAATCCGTTTACTAGAGCTGCAAATATTAGTCGATTAATCAACTAGTTGATCAACCGAAAATTGATCGCCAACTATTTTGATAGTCGATTACTCGTTTTGAGTAATTTTTTAAGAAAAACTGTCTAAATTCTCTGACTACAGCTTCTCAAATGTGAATATTTTCTGGTTTATTTAGTCTTCTATGATAGTAAACTGAAGATCTTTGGATTATGGACTGTTGTTCGGTACTAAAGAAGACATTTGAGGACGTCGCTTTGGGAAACAGTGATCGACATTTTTTCAAATTTTCAGACATTTTATGGACCAAACAACTAATCGATTAATCAAGACAATAATTGACAGATTATCAATAATGAGAATCATTAGTTGCAGCCCCTCCATCATCATCATCATCATCATCAGCAAAGCTTCAAATCCTCACATTTGAGAAGCTGCAGCCAGCAAATGTTTGGCATTTTTGCTTAAAAGTGACAATTATTTTGTTAATAAAATAACAATTTTCTGTTGATCAACCAATTGATTAATCGACTATTTGTTGGGACTTTTCTATAATAATATTGTCTTGGCTGCATCAGCCTGCATGACAGTTGATGAGTGGTCACAGAGTTGATTAGAGCTGCAACGATTAGTTGATTAATCGATTAGTCAATTGACAGAAAATGAATTGCCAGCTATTTTGATAATCAAATAATCGTTTTGAGTCATTTTTCAAGAAAAAATGCCCACATTCCCTTGTTCCAGCTTCTTAAATTTGAATATTTTTTGGTTTCTTTAGTCCTCTATGATGATAAACTAAATCAAGACATTTTAGGTTGCATATTGGTCTTTGGGAAATGGTGATCGACATTTTTCACAATTTTCTGACGTTTTATTGACCAAAAGAATCGATTAATCAAAAAAAAATCAACAAATTAATTGGTGATTAAAATAATGGTTAGTTGCAGCAATAAGAGGATGTATCGACTCTGGATGAGTTGCTTTTGCTCAATAAACACAAATCTTTAGAGCTGCAACCCTTTGATTAAACAATTAGACGATAGAAAATTAATTAATCGTTTTAGTAAAAAATTTTAATGCTAAAATGCAAAAAAAAAAGATGGTTTCAGCTTCTCAAATTTGAGAATTGAATGCTTTTCTTCGTCATACATGACAGCTTACTGAATTATTTGGTCTGTTGGACATTTTAAGACGTCACCTTTAACTCTGGGACGACAAATCGATTAACGACTTACACCTAACCTGAGAAATGAATCACTAGATTAATCGATAATAATAAAAAAAAGAAGGATCATTAGATGCAGCCCTGCGGATTTCTGGAGTGCATCCAGTGTGATGATTCTGCTGAGTCAGACATCATGCAGAGCTGGACACTGTGTGGGTGAGCGACCACCTGTTTTCCTGGCTCTGTATTACACCGTATCAGTGGACGGTGTCACTAGCGCTGATGACCGAGCTCGTCCACCAACAACTGATGGAAGAAAAGAGAAGTGGTTAAATCCAAATGCAAATCAGTAAATGCAGAAGAGCAAGTAACCAAGTATGTCTGTCTGATGATTAAGGATGCAGCGATCTGACATTTGCTCTCCTGATACCGGTCAACTCAGGGAATCTCCCGACACCTTCGGCGCTCTCTTTTTCCCAAATTTAAAGTGTGTATCCCTCACTGCGTGGGACTTATTGGAATAATGTTTATGTAAGGTACCAGTCGGCAGCCACAGTGTCTGAATGAATGTAACTAGTGGAAACACTGAACTGAGGCAGTCAAAGCCTACAGAACAAGCAAAATGGAGTCTTGGCAGAGTCCATCTTTGATAAACATCTTTATATCCAATATTCACCCTCAACGCTCCGTTTAGCGCTTCAGGGAACCATCGTAAAATACAACACAGCTGCCAGTTACTGTATTATTCTAAATGTAGATTTATTAGCTTTCTTTATCTCTTGACAGACCACAGGAAACAGGGACCCAAAGCTACTTAGTCCAAGCTGCTACTGGAGCTTCAGTCTTTGTCAAGCCAAACCCAATTTCATTTCATCCTTGTCCTTAAGAGTATTATGTTTGGATTAAAGCCAGTCTTCCACAGAAGTTCCTTTCTGTTTCTTTATCAGCCTTAATAATTCATTTGAAAATAGAGGTGTATTAGTTTTTTTTTTTTTGTTAATTCAGCAGCATTATTTTACTAAAACGCCATACGTTTTAGAGCCTGTCTTCTCCATCAGCATTAAATTAATGGCATTTTCAACGTCTGATGAAGTTTTTAACATTGTCAGCCTGTTGGGAGTGAACAACAAGCAGCAGCTGTTCTGTCTGTTAACTCACTGCAGCGCTTTTCAAGGCAAAGCATTCAATCATCTTCAGCGTACGTGACTTCGAATTCTATTATTCACAGTGCCAATGTGATAGATAGCATCTTTGTGTCCTACACTGCCATCTAAACTAGTAGCCATATTTTGCAGCAGGAAAGGCGACAGGTTTAATCCGTAGTTACCTCTCTAACTTCCTGGTAGAAATGTCCTTGAGTGAGTCACCGTGGACCTGCTGCAAGGGCACAACTCCACGGTGAACCTGAGCTCACACTGCTCAAAAGATTTTTATTTTTTTCCCTCTCAAAGATCAATGCAGCTATATGTTATCTTGCATCCGTATTTGTGCAGTGCGGAGTACCCTGACCTGCGCAAACACAACAACTGCATGGCCAGCAACCTGACGCCCGCCATCTACGCCAAGCTGTGTGATAAGTCCACTCCCAACGGATACACGCTGGACCAGGCCATCCAGACGGGCGTGGACAACCCCGGGCACCCATTCATCAAGACTGTCGGCATGGTGGCAGGAGACGAGGAGTCTTACGAGGTCAGACATCATTGCACAAAAAGTAGCAGAAGTCTGTGTACAGAAGTCATGGCTGTCCATGACAAGATAGCATGATGAAACGACGATGATGATGAATTACTGCAAAGTTGAAATTAATATTGGTACAAGAAATTGCAAGTGGAGTTCACAAGTCAACTTCCTCTTACTGTCAAAACAGCCAGGGTGTCATTTCAACACATTTCTCCTTCTAAGACTGAATCATCATAAATTATTGTGAAATTGCAGATTTTTTATCTGACTACAACTGAAAAGAATACAGTCCCTCATCCTCCCTGCCCTGTTTCAGAGGAAGGAGTGTTACATCACCAAAGAGGGCCAGTTTTCAGCTAGGACACCTCTTATGGGATGTCTCAGTATCTATCTATATTTCTAGTTTAATTGCCTGCTTCGTTTAGAGGCCACAAATATACCTGGGGCTTCTACAGTAGCTGATATATTTCATAATTTGACATGAAAAACTCTGGGTGACCAGTTTATCATACAGTATCTCTAACATGTAATGTAATGTAGGAGTCATTGCTACTCCCTGCTGTTCTCGTGCACATGTTTCTTTTGATTTTCGTCATATGGGTGTGGCTCTACTGCTGAGGACTGCTGACCGTAAAAAAGATATGTGATAATCCAACCAGTAAATCTACGGATTTATAATAACACACTCCCCGTCCGCCCTAAAGAATATTATGCAGAGACTCGAATTTTTCCCATTACTTGTAGGTTTTAGGTGTTAAATCATTTCACAAGGGTTATTATTATTTTTTGCTTTCTTGCTGAATTTCAGTAGTATTCAGGCATGTATATGGAATCTACAAAATATAATTTACTCTTACCAAGGTATATATTATTAGCTATTAATAGCTTCTTAATAAGCCATTAAAGAGCAGTGTAATTAGATTTTAATTTAGTCATAGTGCCAGTACCTTTTTAGCTCACCCTGACCCCTGATGCCTGATGAAAAGAGAATGACTCTGTCAGAGATAGAGTCAATACTGTCTGCAGTTTGGGGCTTTTAACAGTAGTCTGGTAGAGTCTGGCAGTCGGGACACACCCTCTGCCTGTTGTGGATAATGTCAGATGTCAAATATTTCGTCCAGGTTGCAGCACACAAATCAATGCCTAAAAAGACTTGTTCAATATTTAAAATTCATAAATTCTGTGTCTGTCTCAGGTATTTGCAGACCTGCTTGACCCTATCATCAGAGAGAGGCACAACGGCTACGACCCCCGCGCCATGAAGCACCCCACCGACCTCGACTCCAGCAAGGTGCGACTCACACTTTGACCACAACACAGATCTTCCTCTTGATCAACTCTGCAAATGTATTGCTGAAATATTTCCCCGCCTGCCTTTATTTCAGGTCCATTCAGGCAACTTCGATGAGCGTTACGTGCTGTCGTCCAGGGTGAGGACGGGCCGCAGCATCCGGGGGCTGAGCCTGCCCCCCGCCTGCACCCGGGCGGAGCGCAGAGAGGTAGAGAAGGTGGTGGTTGACGCCCTCGCCGGCCTGAAGGGTGATCTGACCGGGAAGTACTACAGTCTTACCCAGATGACAGACAAGGAGCAGCAACAGCTCATTGATGTGAGTCATACAGGAACGCTGCTGTATTCATATACACATCAAATACAATTCATATACAGACAACCTCAATCTAAATCATTATAGAGCTGCAACGATTAGTTGATTAATTGAGAAGTCAATTAGTTGATTGACAGAAAATTAATCTGCAATAATTTTGATAATTGAATAATAGTTTTAGTCCTTTTCTTTAAGCAAAACTGTCAAAGATTTGTTGGTTTCAGCTTCTCAAATGTGAGGATTTGAAGCTTTTCTTTGTCATACATGATGACGATGATGATTGATGATGATGACGATGATGATGTAAAATTAATATCCTGGACTTTATTAGACAAAACTTTTATTAGATATTTGAAGATGTCACCATGAAATTATAATATAACAAATTAAAACATTTTTTTAATGATTTTTCTGACATTTTATAGACATAGTGATTAATCAACAATGAAAACAATCGTTAGTTGCAGCTGTAAATCATTGTATCTATAATATCTAAGATGGTAATGGTATTTTTATCTAGGATGATCTAGAGTTTGCCTTTTGTTGGCTGGACCGGCCACAGACCAGCTCTTTAACCACAGTCGTCCGTGATTGAGTTCAAATCAAACATCCCAAAATATGAGTGGAATGAATTGTTCTTACAATACATTTATACTCTTTTTTTGACTCAAACGTTGCTTAACCCTGTCATGTGATACGCTGCTTCAGTACACTTTACCAGCAAATATTACTGGGACCACTACAGAAAACTGCAGATGAACATTTAATATCCAGGACTTCACATTACAAACACTACAACTGACTATCCCTGTAACACATCGGCCACAATTTCACACATTGACCATACGCGGTCCAGCCATATACGAGGTTTTGACCAAGTCTTGTTTTTATAGAAACCTGAATCTCTTCACATGAGTTAAATCACATTCAGAACTTCAGTTGTGGAAACAAAGCACCAGAACAGCTTATTATTGCATGCCACCGTATTATGTTTCATAACAGTCGTCTAATTTGCACATACCAATCTTATGATGAGGTATTTTACCCAAATTAAAATACACACAGCAACAATCTGCTGAGTGATAACAATGTCCAGTGTATGGATTTGATTATGATTTACTTACTGTACATACAAATCATAATTCATCTGTGGATGTGGTTACAATTTGAAGAAAAAAAAGTCTTAGAAGAGGAAAAAAATACAGAGCAGACTTCTGACATGAAATCAGATATGGGTGTGGGCCGTGCCTGCAGTGGCATTTTTCTCCAACCCACAATGAAAGATTATTGAGAGATTATTGAATTCCAAAGTCTCACACCCCCATTTTCAATCTTCCTGTGACAATACTGTACAATCTAAGTTTTGACTATTCCAGTTATAGCTACTGTTGACACTTTGAGCGTTTGTTCTCTGTGTTTACAACAGGACCACTTCCTGTTTGACAAGCCGGTGTCACCCCTCCTGACATGTGCAGGTATGGCTCGTGACTGGCCAGATGCCCGTGGTATTTGGTAAGTGGAAAAACCCTGTTGATACATGTTTCTGGCTGGTTGGTCAAACTTTTGAATTCAAGGCAAGACAAGGCACTGAAACACTGTTTGAATACAGTATTACATTTCATTACAAGCTTAAGGCATACAGCAACAAGCCATCTGCATGGAAACAAATAAGAAATAAAATACAAGAAGACTGTGATGGATGACAAGTCATCAGGCAGTTTACTCCAGACAGCAGGAACACAGAACCTGAAAGCAACCCTGACTAGATATGAATCAGGTGGATATGGATCATGACCTGAGAGATCTGATTGGATTGAAGCCAGTAAGCAGATCAAAAATATACTGAGCGAGTTTATTCCGTATTACACTGGGAGCCAACACATTTATAGTTATTAAGTACAGGAACAATATGTTACACTTTGCATATATGCTTAAGGACTGTTGAAGGGATTTAATAGGTGAGAAGTTAGACTGTAGTCTTGACAGTTCACTGATGAAGGAGAGGACCGACCAGATATATTCTTGTAAGAAAATGTAGAATAGTTTGGAATATAATGACAATGTGTTTTTATATATTTCAAAGTCAAGTTTCACCTTTTCTCTAAGGTGCTTTTGATGATTGACATGATGGTTGAGTTTTGACAGTGTGACATGGTTAATAATGTGAAACAGGTTATTTTTTGCCCATTTTTATCTGGATTCTTGGGCAGTCGTTACTTGTCGTTTGGAGTTTTTCTGGCATTTTGACAAACAAACATTCAGTTGGTGCCACGACGACTTTTACGAACCATCTCCATGTTGACAGCATGTCATACAAAAAGCATATATCTGTAATCTTCCCTCAATTGTTTAATTTTGACGCTACATGATTACACATATTTAATAATTCAGCAAATAACATGTGAAATGTTGTATTGATAAGTTTTTCTGCCCCCTCATCATTAATTTTATGGGTGCTTTATGAACTTCCCCATTCACTTCTACCTTGGCACGGTTGCAGCAGTAATGTAATTTCCCCTTTGCTGAGCTGCTGTGGAGGTGTATTAGCAATGCAGACAATGCCCCTTCAGCATTGAGTTTCAGCATGTACCCAGGAATAACCCCATGCCAGCCAGCCAAAATCAATCACCAGCCCTCCCTCCTCTCTCCTTCTGCCAGCCGTATCAGCCAACCTCTCCTCCCCTTAATAATTCACCTTCATTTGATCCCTCCATCATCTCGTCTTTCAGGTCCACTGGCAGCTTTCTCTCTCTCTCTCTGGTTTTGCCAACCCCATCCTCTTTCCTTTAATTTTTATCACCGCCCATATTTTTTGGCTCTACTTTGTCTCCCTCTTGGTAATCACTCCCTCCTCCACCCTTCTAATACTCCTCTCTTGTTTCACTCCTCTCTCACTTTCTTTTTCTTCTTCTGTGGTTAAAGTATCCTGTATTTTCCTTCTTACTCACCTCTCTCTACCCCTCCCCGCTCTTCTCATCTCTGTCAGCTCAGTCCAATATCTTTTTCCAACCCGCTGTCTCCAAAGCCTATCCATTACCTCATTAAATATAACAATTTTAAGGGGGTCAGTAAGGACAAAAAGGCTTCTGTAGTGGCTGACTGTGGCTATATGCACTTCAAACTTCACATCCTCTATAAACATTTTGCCCTGAGTTTGGCACTAGGAGAGGTCGTCAAAATCCAATGGATGCATCCTCTGGGGAGCACAAATTAATTCAGCAAATGTCAGATTTTGGAGTACTGTATGTTATTTACAACTCAAGATTTTGGCCCAAGTGTAGCGCTTTAGGAAAGGTCCAAATCTTTTTGATTCATATTCAACGTTCCATGAATCTGTGCATTTCCTTTGCAGTATCTTGTCACAAAGTGTTGGACAAGTGGAAATTTTGATGTGATAAAGTAGATAAAAAGGCAGATGAATGTCAATCAACGGAGGACTGACAGACAGATAAAGGGACAGACCGCCATCACTATCTCTAGAGCCTGTCACTCACATACTGACTCATTTCAAGTATTTTATTTTAAGAATAGAAAGGTGCTTCTTTCCTGCACATTTCCAAAAATTCTAAGAACTGCAAGCTTGTTTTCTCCGTTGCTGACAAACTGATCTCCGTGACTTTGTGTTTTATATTTTATGAGGCACTTACTTTGTTTAAAGTACATCGTAAATCAATACTATGCTACAGGGCCACGTAAGCACAGTGCAGCCTTGTACACTAACTGCTACTGTAGACAAACACAACAGTCAATGACCTGCAGCAGACACAAGCATTATCCTCAGTGACTGATGGCTAATGGCTTCTTCTCTACTCACCAATATCATATGGCTCTCTTAATAGAAAAAACCCATCACCAATCCCCTTATTAACTTAGCCTACACATTTTACCCCTGTATGCTTCCATAAATGCCACTTCAATATTGATTCAGACTGAAAAAAAAACATTGATGTGTATACAGTAAGACTACTGTATGACCATATTTGGAAGTATGAACAAATGATTGTGAAGCTTAAACATTGAAAAAACTTGTACTGTGTAGCTGCCCAGTGCTCCTTGATAGCTTTGATGGGTCAAATGTTTAGGACGTATAACCCTAACCCACAAGGATCAATACAGTATAACTCAACATACCTTTCTTTCCCTTGTGCAGGCATAACAACGAGAAGACATTCTTGATCTGGATCAACGAGGAGGATCACACCAGGGTCATCTCCATGGAGAAGGGAGGCAACATGAAGAGAGTCTTTGAGAGGTTCTGCAGAGGCCTCAAGGAGGTAAGGCTGTGTTTGTAGACTCGTGTGCACATACATGGATTGTTTAAGATTTTTCGAGAGGCTGAGGAAACAGAATTGACGAGGAGGTGGGGTGGGATCCAGAAAGAGAAGAGTGAACTTTTATTTGGTTCAGGATGTTTCACTCTGCTCTGTGTGTGTGCACTGTTTATCCAATGCATCTCAGGATGTGACACACAAACCCGGAGCACGAGGAGTTACAACCGACCGGTTTGATGTGCAGCCTGGTGTCGGCTGTGTATGATTTAGTAAAGGTAAATAGTGGATAATAATGGGCTGTTGTAGACTTTGGCCCAGAACTTTTTTAGCCTGCAGCTGTAGCAGACAGGTCTGTCTTGCTGCCTTCAGATAGCTTTATAGATTTAATCATCCTAATGGGATGGCTCAAACAGAGTCTAAAAGCATGTAATGCATGCTTGCAAAAGCAAAAAAAAACTGCTTGCAATGGTCTTTGCCTCGCCAGACAGATGGACAAAAACACACTGTCCAAATATATCCATGCAAATATAAATTATTTATCCAAGCCGTCCAAGTTCCCCATTTGAGGAAGTGCAAAGGACAAGCAGAGCAACATATAATGCTCCACTGTTGCACACTGAGGACGTGACAACTCTGAACAACACACCTTAGTGCCTCTGCTACATTACAGTTAACTTTAAGCCAGTCCACTCACACCAACAATTCTATAAGCCAACAAACTCTCTACTCTTTACTTGTTAGCTCTGGAAAAACAACAGCTGGCAACAATTTGCTATGTCTGAGCGGTATGTACACATCCAGCGAAAGTGCCAAGTTTGTACAAATAAAACACACACTCATCGTGATTCCTTCTCTCTTAAGGTGGAGCGTCTGATCCAGGAGAGAGGATGGGAGTTCATGTGGAACGAGAGGCTCGGTTACATCCTCACCTGCCCCTCCAACCTGGGCACAGGGCTCAGGGCCGGGGTCCACGTCAAACTGCCCCTGCTGAGCAAGGTAACAGAATAGTTGTAATAAAATGAGGATAATTCAATATTCATTCTTTATTATAAGTATTTATAAGTGGTGGTGGGGGTTATTTGTGTTGCTACAGAGTGACTGCATGTCCTGAAAAAGCATCAAACTGGCCCATTTTCTCCAAATGATGATATTTTCTGAATGTTTAATGATCATGTTCACCGGAAGAAAAAAATGTTTCTTAAATGTCAGTGGTAAAATTGGTTGTGAATATTAAAAAGCGCACGTCGAATAATATAGCGATTGAAGTACGTCTCCCACGCCCTCCCAGGATTCACGTTTCAGTAAGATCCTGGACAACCTGCGCCTGCAGAAGAGAGGTACAGGAGGCGTGGACACCGCCGCCGTGGGCGGTGTGTTCGACATCTCCAACCTGGACCGCCTGGGACAGTCTGAGGTAGGAAAACCTGAGTAGAGAAGCATAGAAATTTAGACTGAATGAAGATAAAAGGGTGTAAGTGACCTGCCAAAATGCTCCCCTGGAGTTGTTTTTTAGCCAATAGTACAAGGACAATGTGTGGAATTATCAGTGAAAAGCAGGGCGTTGTGGGAACATTGCAAACTTGCCCAGCAAATCCTCCCTGAGTAAATAAAGCTTCAATAGATGATTAATTGAATCAGGCTACTTTGGAGGCATTAGTAAGGCATCAGGAACTAAATTAACAAGTGCCAACTTGTATGTTTTATGTCATTAAGTCCTTTCTTTTTTTTTTTTTTTTTTTTGAGAACAAAACTGTAAGATGGTTGTATTTTCCCAACCAAACAGAGGTAAAGCTCACAGTTGCACGAGGAGAAGAGAGGAGAGAGGAGCGTCCTTGTAATCTGTCCTTGTCGTGTTCTTGGTCATGCTGTCATGCCTGTGTAACACAACGCAGCTGTTCTCTATTGTTGTGAGTGTGTGTGTGTGATCATATATTTTACTCTGATTACATGGAGAGCAGCTCTTCACTCTTTCCTGTCGATACGGAGCGGACCGAGAATAACTCATCTAGTTTTTTTTCACCGTTACGTAACACAGAATGCTCATTGTTTCTGTGCAGCCAAAATAAATCCTGAACTTTGACATTGAGATTGAGTTTAGGTGTTGGAAGAAGGCAAGCGGAACATTGCGGTAGTCTGACTCCTACATCCCTTCTTGTTTTAAGTTTGTTTTTTTGCTTTTTTAAGTGTGTGGGCCGCTCTGTGGTGTTTGGTCGTCCATCATCCAGACTGATGAGCACTCAGGAGAGAAGCACTCTGAGGGTGGAGTGGAGTAGTTAAGAGATGGAGGGATGTTGGGAGTAGGAGCTGCTGGAGCAAAGTTCAGGAGGACAATAATAAATGTTGCTCCTCTTTTGGACAACAACAGCAGATACACTATCCTGTATGTGCAAAACACAAAATGCAACTAAAGGAAGGAGTTTATAAGTCTTTCATGATGGTTTAACTCAGCATTCACCTTACTTTAAATACATTTTGATATCAAAAGCAAAACGTGTCCTATCTTAGGTCATGTGTTTCTAAGATATTGCATATTGTTAACTGATCTGAGCTGGTTATCGATGTGTTTGTGCTTCTGAGTGTTTGTTTTCTGATCTCCTTTTGCATCACACACATTAGCCTGAAACTGAATCCCTGTTGCAGAATCTGAACAGCTTCTATGGATATAAATGTCTTTATATATCAGGATGTGACAGAATTGTTAGTGAAAGACCTGAGATTATATGCTTCTTCTTCTGTGAAAATGTGCTCTGCTTGAGCCTTATATGTAGAAACTGTGCAACTATAGTTCATAAAGCTTACAGTTAACTCACACAGATGTTGTAACAACGGATGTGTTTTGGAGATGTTATTTTTGACTAAAGTTTAAAGAAGCTTTTTAAAACAGCCTCTACTTGATGCTGGCTCACAGCTTTGGCAGAATGCTTGTGTTTATATTTGGCCGTCTCTGCAGCATCCATAGTTTGGTAGCTCAGGGTTTGTAAATGTCAAGGAGGCAGACAGCTCTTTGTCTGCAGTTCCCAACAGTTGCAGTATTTGGAGAATGTGCCGCTACCTAAACTGTTCAAGAGGGCTGATTGTATTAAGAATAATATGATGAATGAAATATTCAAGTACTGTTTATGTTCTGCTGATGACTTGCAAGTTAAAATCTGTTCCATCCCTCCCTCAGGTCCACTTGGTGCAGACAGTGATTGATGGCGTCAACTACCTAATCGAGTGTGAGAAGAGGCTGGAGAAAGGCCAGGACATCAAGGTGCCTGCACCCTTAAAGCAGTTCAAGTAGACACTGATCCCTGACCTCATCACACAACCCCCCCCCCCCCTGGGCACACGCACACATGCACAAACATCCCCACTCTGTGCCCATAAATATGACAAATATCTCTGTCATTGCCTCATTTTATTACTACCACTTATCTACTCATCCCTTCCCGTCCCACAATAAGCCTCTCTATAATATAATCTACATATATTATACGCAGCTATCTGGCTAAACCCAGTCAGAGTCCCAGAATACTGCTTTGGGCTTCAGTGTTTTTCAGATGCATTTCAAGGGTTTTTATCTTAAAATGGAAATTTTAAACTCAGCTCCAAAACGACAGCAAACATTATTGAAAGATGCACAAACTGTAGGCTTTCATAGTGGAGCAAAGATGGCCGCCATTTTGCCCTTTGCTGCATGGCCAAACAGTATCTACGGCTCTGCTCCCAAGGCACTATTCAGCCCAAACCCTGCCGCATGTCCTATACTCAGCCTGTCTCTTCCCCTCATTCCGGTGTGTTGATTGGTCATATTATCTGGTGCTTGTATAGTCCATCCATTTGTGCTTTACTCACCATCGTGGATTGTGTGTACATAGTTTCTTTTCATCATTTTGAGTGGATTTGAATGTGAACTAACTGCAGAAGACTGAAGAGACTCCAGAGGATTTGTATGTTTGATGTTTGACACTGGCCGGGCTGGGTTCTGTACTGTAAGCTCCTGAAGCAATATCATTCCAGCTCATCTGAATGTCATACTGTAATGTCTTTTATTAAAGAAATCATCTATTTAACAGTACCTCTTCCTCCTCTCTCTGCCTCTCATTTGTCGATGGAGTGTTTCCACATGAGCTGGACTTAAAGATCTTAAAGGATTAGTCCTTTTAGTGCCGAAGTCCATACTTTTGTCTGGGCCGGCCAGCTCTATGACTACTGTTGTCCGTGAGTGAGTGATGAAGTTACACCATTGGTCGGCCAGCGGCGGAGTATTGGAGTTTCCCTATTGGCAGTTGCTCTTTCAAAATGAATCAGCGCAAGATGATGGAAGTGGAGGACAACAGCGTGACGCGGAGCGAGAATTCAGTTAAACTCCTGTTTAAACAGACGCGTACCAGCGTCTCTGTGTCTCCTCCTCCACCATCCAGTGTAATCAACTCTCCGGCTGACAGCGCTGTCAGCAGCTGGCAGGAGAGACGCTCTACAGTGTGTTTGCATTTTATAACTGAACAAATACCAGGACGCAAGCTTTTTATTTCTCTGACATTTTCACATCACAAACGATGAACAACAGCATTAAAACACGAGTCTTGCGGGTAAAACGTGCGACTCTCGTAGGCTGTTATATCGGTTTAGTGTGGGGCAGCTGCTCTGTTGTGCTTGATTTGACTGTACCTGCAGTAACTGGGCGGAGATATGCCTCCTGGATTTGCATCCAAAATGCTGTCAAAACTTTCATTCACAATTTCCACCGCAGCCTCCATCATCATCAACCAGGAAAGAGGCAGAAAAAAGGTGCATAGAGGTATGAGGGAGAATGCACGGTTAAAGCAAATAACCATCACGCTGACAAAACACTCAAAAAAGTGAAAAATGAGAGACAACTGCAGAGTGAAATGGATGAATGTTCTGTCCTAGTCTTATTATTACTATACTTCCACTGCAGCTCAACAGGGAAACAAAAAAAGGGAATTTGATGCTAAACAGACTGTAACTGTGGCAGATATCCACACTTGATATGACTCAGACTGCTGAAGCCTCATATAAGCTTCAGATAAACTTGTATTTTAGCAGAAAATACTCTTTTAATAGAGTAATATGGACACCTGACTTTTGTTTTAAGGCAGACTTGGAAAAACTGTGAACCTTTAATTCTTTAGTATTCAAGTGGATTTTGCTCGAGCCTGAAGCACCAAGCTTGAAGTAACCACGGTGACCGAGCTGGAGGAGCATGATTGCAATCAGTGTGTCTGCATAGTGTCATGTGACAATGTTAAGTCAGAGGCATAACGAAAATGTATTATGCCTAAAACACAGTGTTCTTGTTTTCACACTTAGCCTTCAAATCCGGAAAATGACTCAATTTCTTAAACTACAATTTTTTTTAGGGTCCCTTTATAAGGCAGTCTGTACAGGCACAAGTTAGTTTGATCACAAGAACAGCAAAAAATATGCTAAATTAATTTTATGCCACATCATCTGCAGTTTTACAAACTTTAAAATGTGTCTGTTTTTTAGTTGAAAGCAAGTGCAAAGATGTCAGTGTTTTCTGTGCAGTCCAGGAAGTGTGTAACAAGTGCTTTGTCCCATTGTGAATGAATGGGCGTTTATTGTCTCCAGTGATGAAATGGGCAACAATTTTTCCAGTGTTGTGGTCTGGACATCGACAGGACAACAAGGCGCTCAGTGTTCTGTGAAGACGCAGCTGAGATGTCAAGTGTTGGCGTTTGCAAGGCATGCTGTTTCTCTCTTCTCGAGGATTTGGAGAAAGGTTCTGACGTCCTGAATACACACACACACACACACACACACATCCTCTCCCTCCCTCAGAACATGTCGCAGGCATAATGCTGCAGACCTCTCCTCTTCTCTCCTCCTCCTTGTTCCAGATATGGCTGAGGAGCAAGTTGGTTGCTGTGGCAACCACTTCTCAGAGGCAATTGGGGCTCTGATGGGGGAGGGAAGGGGCTTTGTGGGTAACAGAAAACAAATCCCTACAGTGTAGCAGAGTGCTGCAGAGCTCACTGCCAAATACAAAAAAAATACAGGTTGCTTGGATAAAATAGTGACTAAATGGTGATGAAAATACTTTGGATCACACAGTATTTAGTGTAATGTGCGTATGAGTTATGCTGAGATGTCAGTGAGTCTCCGATCACTGACCTTGAAACAGCGCAGATGTTTTACAAATTTGCTGTGTGGTGCAGTTATTAGTCTGTGTTTCTGGACACCCCTCCCTCCCCGCACACACAAACACACTTTCATCACAGCTCCACTGACACCGACCGTCAGCCCTAGTCTTCTACTCAAGCGGATACTGTAACCTCATTTGATCCCTAAATTATTTCTGTCTAATTCTGCCATCTATAACTCAGCGGTAGGTTTACAGTAAACGGTGGCTGGTCTGGAAGAAAGGCAGCTCTGCTTTAAAGGATTAGCACAACCCGCCAGTCAGCCGTGGATCTTTGAGTCTGAGCCACAGAGATGAGGAGAGTTACTGAAAGAAGCAGGTCTGTTTAGGAATCAAGGTCTGTACAGTATGTCTCTTTGAACAAAAGTGCCTGCCAAATGAATACATGTGATGAAGACATGTTTTTACATTAAACAGTGGGGCTTCAGTGGTATTAGAGAGTCGAGAAAGTTCACCATTACATAAATGATCATGTAAACCTTTAACTTAAGAAAAACTGGATGCAGAATGTGATTTTCCTGCTCTGCACTGTTTCTGAGAGGGTTAACAGTGCAGATAATGCCCAATATAACTTATTATAAGTTTCTTACACTACATGTTTAAATATGACATTGCTATATATTCTTGATGTGCACCACCTAGAAGTACATATTTTCCTATGTGAATCATAAACACAGAAGTACATATTTTCCTATGAATCATAAATACAGAAAATACTGTATGACAGCATATTTTCTGAATGCAGATACTCTGAAATAAATGAGGATTTATGTTGGAATACCTTTAAAGTGAAACATACTCAATAAAACGAGTCATTTGAATTAATAAAATACTATGAATACTTGTTGAAACTAACATCTGATTATGGAGAGAGTATAGTGATACTGGAGTGATGCGGGCTGTCAGAGAGCCCCCTCTGCTGGCTCGATAAGACACCTGCAACTTTGTAAAGGGAGGAAAATGTTTATCACATACTGACTGTGACTGTCACTGAGCCTCAAGGGAGTTTCTTTGTTATTTATTCTGTTTGTATGTGATAAATAATATGAAGTAAAAACAAGAAAAATAACCTGCGTGAGGTACTTTGGGATAAAAGTCCATCCACCTGTGCAGAATAATTTCAATTTAACTTTTATTTCATTGCTCTCATATGTTTTAAATCATGTCATCCCGCCAAGAAATGTTCCCCTGATGGACACAATGTCCAGAGAGCAATTCAGAGAAGAGAGAGGGAGCGGCGGTAGAGAGAACAAAGCCCATGAATGAGAGAAATAAAATGTTATTGTTTCACGGTCGTTACATTATAGAGCAGAGATAAATAACCATCAAACAGTCAACAGATGTTATACTGTGGAGACAGACGCTCGTACTTATGCAGCAGTAAAGAAACAGAAGAGGACAAATCTGTGTTGTGTTTCCTCATGTGTTAATACTGCGTCTCTAAATGCTGCCATCATTTTTAAATTTCTCATGGGTCTAATTTGCATGATCTACCTGGCTCCTCAGATGCAGCGGAAAAGCAAACAGGACTGCACTACAGGGACTTTAAAGTCCCAAGTTTAGCCCCTGAGATTAGTTCCTCTGGGTCCAAAGTACCTGGAACTTTTGGTGGAAACAAGGCGATTGTTGGTGGATCAAGGAAAATGAACAGAATAAAAAACAAACTCGACGTTTGTTATATCACTGATGGCTCCAGCACACTAAATCCTGGGGGGCTTAGTTTTTCCACAGCAGGTAGGTATCACACAGAAACCTGCAGATCCACATGTTTAACCTTTCCTCTGATGTCTGAGCCAAGGTTGTAATTATTTTAAGAGCTCTTGGGATTGTTACATCAGAATTATGAGTTATAAGAATTGTTACCATTTTGCCAATACAAGGCTTTGAAGATCAGGGTTGGGGAACTTATAACCACCAGACTGGGGCTGGTGTTACTGAGGTTTAATACCAACATGGATATTTGTTGTTTCAGGCTTTAGGAATCACAATAACTTACCTTTGCACTTAAAAATAAGAAGGTTTATGACTCTCTGAAAATTATGGCTTTTGAGAAACTTGGAAGTTATTATCATCCGAGTTAAAATTTGCATGTAACTTTTTATAATTTGTTTTTCTGGATGTTAGACTTGGAGTGATGTTATTGATGTTGATATAGATCTTTATTGAGTTGGTTGGTTGGCAATATGACGTCGCTGGTGGTCACCTGGACTCTTTTCACATCCAAGACCACACGTCATCCTTGACGTGGTTGACATGGACTCGATGGTTTTAGTGAAGATGACGATGGAGATTTTGGAATTAAGCTTTGTGTACTTTTTGTTCTGTTTATTTTTGTTTTTATTCATCCCTGTACTTAGGGTCAGGATTCATCATTGTTGACTGATGCCTGAGAGTAAAACTGTAATTAAAAAAAAAAACATTGTCTTTATTTCACCAAAGAGTTTTGGTGCAGGGCCTTCATTAAGAAAGCTGAAACTCACATCTCACAGTCACAAAATATCATCACAAAAATAAGGATATGATTTAAAACTTAGGTGAGCGTTTAAAACTTCTAATAAAATTAAAAACAACAAAAACTTTAATTGTAAAAAATACTATGAAAAACTCTAATGCTTCATTCATTCCCACTAGGGTGTAAAAATCTGAGACTGAAAGCCTCTTTTAGTTTCCTAAGAAAGTTAATGCCCCCCCCTCTGGGTCCCAAATTGATCTTATTAATACTAATAAAGGAAAAGTCCATCAAAGATGTTTGGCTTTTCAGAAATGTCTGGCAACCGGGTGTTTTCTGCCTCCCATTTTGATGGAGCTCCTGTGTTCAGTGATTCTGTTTTTTGTCTTTAGTCGATGCTCAGTTTCACCAACATATGTTTTAATTTTGTTTTACAGGTGATGATTTATATTTATAGTCTCACCTGTGACTGGAAAGAAAGACAATTTGCTCCTTGGGTACATAAAGCTTTACCTTACTCTACTCCAGTGATGGAAAGTAACAAAGTACATTTACTCAAGTACTGTACTTAAATACGATTTTGAGGTATTTGTACTTTACTTGAGTATTTCCATTTGATGCCCCTTTATACTTCCACTCCACTACATTTCAGGGGGAAATATTGTACTTTCTACTCCACTACATTTATTTAACAGCTTTGGTTGCTTTTCAGATGAAGATTTGACACAATGGATAATATAACAAGCTTGTAAAATACAACACATTGTTAAAGATAAAATCAGTGGTTTCCAACCTTTTTGGCTTTTGACGTCTTACAAAAAGCAGTGTGTTGTCGGGGTCACATTTCAGATGTCTATGAGTTGTTAACAGCTCCACCAAATAGTGATTTTTCCCTCTAAACTTCTCACATGGTTTCATTTCAATAAATGTTCAAATGATCCAATATTTCACCAAAAATCAAAGATCTGAGAAAAAGTCCAAAAACTGAAAGCAGATTTGTGTATCAGAACTTTGTTGTTTCTTCTTTCCTCTCTCATTAATCATCTCACGACCCCTCAGATTTATCTGGTGACCCTTTGGAGGGGCCTGACCCCTAGGTTGGGAACCACTGGACTGAACTAGCTAACTGTATATAAAGTAGTTCAAACTAGCTCCACCTCCAGCAGCTACAACAGTAACATGTTGCTCACACACTGATGCTTAATAATAATCTAATCCCCTTCAAATGTGCTTTCAATGTAAGTGATGGGGGACAAAATCCACAGTGTGTCCACGCAGTCATTTTGTGCGGAAACACATTTAAAAGTGTATCTGAAGCTTATATGAGGCTTCAGCAGTCTGAGTTAGTCATATCAAATGGATATCTGCCACATTTACAGTCTTTTTAGCATCAAATTCCCTCTTTGTATTTGCTGCGGTGGAAGTATAGTAACAAAAAGAGGAACTTTGGCACTAAAAAGACTGTAACGTTGAAAGATATCTACTTGATTTGATTAATTTTGACGGCTGAAGCTTCATATTAACTTCAGATAAACTTTTAAATACATTTTTGCACAGAAGGAGGCTTTTGGATTTAGGGCCCTCATCACTGACATAAGCTGTTCCAACTTCTCCCCTCTGGTAGGCGCCACAGAACACTGTACGCCAAAACTATCAGACACAGGAAGAGTTTCTTCCCCTCACTGTCACACTTATGAACAGTTAACTCACTGTCACTGTGCAGTAACCCTGCAACACTGTAATACCCACTGTACCTACAAATTATATATATTTATTTTAGTTTAAAATACAAAATGTGCAATAACATGTATACATTTCATTCATTACTGTATATTTGAGCAGGTTTTATATACTGTACATAACCACCTACTGTACTGTATGTATATAAAGTAACGTATCACTTTTTTAACCATTCAGTATTTATTTAAGCACTGTTTGCACTCATCACATTATTGCACTATTTGTCCAGTTTACAGAAACAGTTTCTCCTGTATATAGACAATGTATGTTGTTGTCCACTTGTTGTTTCTATATGTATGTATTTTTTCAGCCATTTGCTTATACATAATAGTGATATGTTTTTGTTTAATCATCTTTGTATGTGTATCTCTCCGAAGATTGTTGTGTCTAAGTACATGGAAAGCCAAATTCCTTGTACGTGTACTTGGCCAATAAAGCTAATTCCGATTACACTGAAAGTGCATTATGATAATGCATAATGGTCAGTATGAACAGGAAGAATGATTACCGCAATAAATTTAAATGTTCATTTGGCCACTTTACTGTTGTTTTCGGCAAACTTGAAAAACTGTGAACCTATCCTTTAAAAGCAGTGAATTCGAGCAATGAACGTGTGAGAGAGGAGTTTTGATTTTTGTCAAATCCTGATTGGTCCTTAAGAGATGAGGTCTAGTGTGCTCGCTTTTCATTGGCTGACTGAAGCGGAGTGACGCGTATGCCGGTCCAATGGGAGGCTGCCACACTGTGGTTAGGAGAGGTCCCGCTGCCTGCGTCCCTTTCTCTTTCTCTATCGACTCGCTTGCATTTGGCCCTGTTGTCCGAGGAGCGTGGAAGAGGCACACACTCAGAGAGAGAGAGAGAGGGGGCTTCCACGGACACGACCTGCAATTTAAACTCTTTCAGTAGTTGAACAAACAGCGGAGGGAGACTTTTATCCAGCGCGGTGAGCCATGCTGAGGCTGATCTTTCTGGCCGCGCTCGCCGGCTTCTCCCGGGCCAGTGATGTGCTCGACTACACGGATGATGATTTCGAAAGCAAAATTGGAGATCATGAGATCATTCTTGTGGAGTTTTTTGCCCCTTGGTGAGTCTTTTTTCTTTTTAAAAAAAATGGTATTTGAATATTTGAGCTGTTAACCTGTCTGCAAAGATGACGCTAGCTTAGCTGCTTGCTTTGTGGTTTAACGATCAGCTAACTTGCGTTGACTAGCAGAACTTTTAACGCTGTGAACGCATTCATAACTATGTATTTGTTGCATAAACTGCAAACTGCGTCTCCATTAAATCCTTAACATTAACTGGATCAATAGGTTTATTGGCTGGTGACCAAACGTTAAGTTAGCATGTTAGCAAGAAGCGGAAGGGTAGAGCTAGCTGCAGCGGTGGATTTCTTACTTAAAGAGCGGCTGCAGTTTGACATTGAACATTGAATTGTAAAAACTTAAAACAATTAGTCATAATGTGTGTTTTTAAACGCACTGTTGAATCATTTCCAATGGAAACTACCTAAGTACGAATGAGGTTAATATGAGGAAGTTAGGGGCGTGTCCTTTCGCCGTTGTAACGTTCTTATTGGCCAGGCAAGTTTTGGTGTCCACCTCTGATTGGTCGGGATGAACAGTTACGTAGATTCCAATGTGCCAAACTTGAATGTAACAGAAGTGAAGCAGGATGCTACTTATATCTTTCAGGAGATGTCATCCTGTTATAAAGTTTTTTTATAATGGTGTGTTTTCCTTTCTGCTCCTCCTATAGTTTAACGTTATTTGGAATGACGTGTATCTTTATCAACAGCCATGTTAATGAAAATGTTTTATCTTTTTTTTTTTTTTTTTTTTTGGAAACCTGCTGTTTAAAGAACTAGAAGATAATTATCATCTAGACGTTACAAATCTTTTAATTTTACTGGCTAAATTTCATATTCATAAAAGCAAATTTACACTTCTTGGTTTTCAAAAACTAGGTCAAACAGTGCATCGATTTTCCCTTAATCCAACTCCATTGAAAATTTAATTTATAGCATTTTTATCAAAATGTCAAGAAAATGTATGTCAGTTAGCTTAGATGGATAGATAAATAGAGCACTTTATTAATCCCAGAGGGAAATTTAAGTGTTAAGGCAGCCACTTGACATGAATCAAAATACAAAAACAATGAGGTACATAAAAGAAACAATTACAATTTAAGGGCAAAATTATATACATACTATGATTATAATCAATATTAACTATATTATATTATAATTAAAAGATGTATGTTAGTTGAGAAAAGTAAATCCTTTCCCCCTTAACAGTTAAACTCATTGTGCAATTAAAAAGCAATGATTTACTTCAGAGGTATCATATTCCGCGGTAGGAAGTCATTAGATCTCTCTGAGGATTTGTGCCGATCTGACACCTGAACACAAAGCTGAAGTGTGACTTGTACTTCTGTCTGACTGATTCATATCCTCTTCTCTGTAGGTGTGGCCATTGTAAACGGCTAGCACCTGAGTACGAGGCAGCAGCTACACGTCTGAAAGGCATCGTCTCTCTGGCCAAGGTATTGCATAATACAGTTCACTTAACTTTGTCCACGTGAGTGTAGTTTTCTGAACTGTGTACTGTTGTACTCTGCACCTTGTCAGACAGTGAATGTTTTACTTTCCCCACAGGTTGACTGCACATCCAACAGCAACACTTGCAGCAAATATGGTGTCAGTGGCTACCCAACCCTGAAGATCTTCAGGGACGGAGAGGAAACTGGTCCCTACGATGGTCCCAGAACTGCAGGTTTGTGGCTCTGATGTGATTTAGTTTGTTACACCTGTAAAAATACTTCTTACATCTTCCTATTTAGATTAACATGTGGTCATCTCTGTGTTTTGTGCTTCTTTCTCCCTCTCTCTCTCTTATTCTGCTTTCCTCTTGCTCTCCGTAGATGGGATCGTCAGCTTCCTTAAGAAACAAGCTGGCCCCGCTTCTGTGGAGGTCAAGTCTGAGGCAGAGTTGGCAAAGTACATCGGAGATCAAGACGCAAGTGTTGTTGGTGAGTGGTTTTTCAGTCACTGTCTTCTCCTCCAACAGTCAAAGCGGCTGTTAAACCTGGTATGTCAGCTGAAACACTGATAAACGCAGAAAATGAACTTCTAGCCACTTTGGGAGAATATCAGTTGCAGATCAATCCTTGTGATCTAGTTTTTGGCAGGTAAAGTAATTGAAGTTAGGAAACAGTGACACTGTGGTTATTGCATCCTCATCTGAATATGATTCATCTTTTCTTCTCAGGATTCTTTGCTGATGACAAGAGCACAGCACAGGCAGAGTTCCTGAAGGCAGCCAGCGCCTTGAGGGACAACTACCGCTTCGCCCACACCAACTCTGAAGCTCTCCTCCAGGCACACGGCATTGAGGGAGAGTGAGTAGCTCTTTCTACATTTGGCCTAAAAATCACCTCCTTCCTCACATAAGTGCTGAACGAGTTATATCAGTAACATAGCTACAGTACATTCAGCGGTTCCTTCCAGGTGCTAAAGTGATCTTTCCTTTTTGTTGGTTCACAGGGGAGTCGTCCTGTTCCGCCCACCTAGACTCAACAATAAGTTCGAGGACAGCTCCGTCAAATTCAGCGAGGACAAATTCACCAGCAGTAAAATCAAGAGGTTCATCCAGGACAACATGTAAGCGTTGATTTTCCTCCCTCCGCGCTCTGTCGCCTCACGTTCCGATACGTTTCTCCCCAGTGAGGCAGCAGAGATGATGGCTCATGATATTTGCAAAGCACAAAACATTTTGCAAGAGTTCCTCTTGTTGGTAGAGGTAACATCTTCTGTCCTAGTAAAAGTACATATTTACATGTGTGGCTCAGTGCCAACAGGACCTCGTGTAGGAGGTGATGAGTCCGCTCTGCAAACACGGGAAGCTCTCACTCAGTTTTAAAAGTGTGGATATTAATCATACATACGTTTTGGCTGTTACTGGTGGTATTTGGTGCTTGTGGTTAACAAATACTGGGCTTGATAATCTGTTTTCATTATGTTTTGGAGGCTAAGGTGATAACGGTCTCCATTTTTTGGAAACAGAAAGATAACACTTGTGTGGTTTGCAATCTTTTCAGAGCATCATGAAGAGACAGACTGATACTGTGCAGACTAGCAAGCCTGTTAGCCTTCCTCATTTACACCTGATCGTTTTAGTGGATAAAGTTCTCAGCAGAGCGCGACTTTGTTCATGTGAAGCTCGTTAGCATCTTGTTTCCTGTGTAACTTTTTTCGCCCAGGTACCCCACCAGACTTAGATTCGTCTCATTCTACGTATAATTTATTAGTATAAAATTAATGGCAAACGTTATATTCACAGTATTTTGTGTATATTTTCCCCAGAAAGTGATGAGTGCAGTTACTTTTACATTTTCTTCATTTAAGAGAACATTTCATGACTATCTAGTTTTGATTTACACCTTCAAGTACTAATCAACGGAAACTGAAAAGATTACACTATTTATACCCGCGTCTAATCATCATGTGGTTTACCAGTGTTCTCACGAACAGTCATGTGACAGAGTTTGCTGGCGGGTTTCCATGTCTCAAGATAACATTATTTACTAGAACATTCCCCAGTTATTTTATGTTTGGCTGCATCATGTTTTACTTTCACTTTCTTCCTCCCACTTCACCTCTCTGCATGTGTGTTTCAGTTTGTCTACATGGTTCAACCAGTTTGATTGTTGTTGTGATCAGATAAAACATACTCAAGGTTTTCAGTTGTTGTTCTGTGGATCGTTTCACTCTGTAAACCACAGTTTTAGTGGGTTATGCGGCTGTACGTTCACAACTAAAAGCCTGTTGGTTTAAATTTCTCTGTAAATTGATCCATTTTTTTTTTTGCTTCCTTTCTTCAACTCAGCTTTGGAATCTGCCCTCACATGACGGACGACAACAAAGACCAGCTGAAGGGAAAAGACCTGCTGGTGGCTTATTACGATGTTGATTATGACAAAAACCCGAAAGGCTCCAACTACTGGAGGAACAGGTAAGAGTCTCTCAACTCGCCCTCGGACTGTTCTTTCCTCAGCACCACTCTCTCTCTCTCTCTCTCTCAGCTTCAGCTCAACTGTCAGATCGTAGTTGTGGTTTTTCTACACACAGGACTAGCTGTGTCAGGCTCTAAGAAGAATTATTGGAATGAAAGCAACACTTGTTTTTCACTTTTTGCACCGCCGCAAATACTTGAGCAAACTTGTTTCTCTTCTCTTCCTCATAGTCTCTTTTTATGTTACATAAATGCCACATTTTCACACCTTTTTATGTTATTTTCAAAAGGATGCAAGATAAATAAACCAAACGTAACATTTTTCCAGGGTGATGAAGGTGGCTAAGAGCTTCCTGGATCAGGGCAAGAAGCTGAACTTCGCCGTGGCCAACAAGAACATGTTCGGCCACGATCTGTCTGAGTTCGGCCTGGACGCAAGCTCCGGAGAACTGCCTGTGGTGGCCATCCGCTCCGCCAAGGGAGACAAATTCGTCATGTCTGAGGAGTTCTCGTAAGTGAACACATGTCGCTTTACTCGTACCGTACGGCATACACATGATGAACAGTTTAATCATACACGCACACCCTCCCTCTAACTGGCTAGCTGACTTTAAAATGTTGCATAATGTGAGACACAGCTGTGACTTTTTAATGTCGTGCTGATGAGACAGGAAGTAGATGTTGTCTGAGATGCTATCAGACAGATCTGTAGAAGAGACGAGATGACAGCTAATATAAAAACAGCAACAGAACTCATTACATGTGAAGAGCGAGTGTAAACTTGCTGATTGTTTAATTTCCCCGCTGATGCCTTAAACGTCTTTTGTTCTTGCAACAGTCGTGACGGAAAAGCTCTCGAGCGTTTCCTGCAGAGCTACTTTGACGGCAAGTTGAAGCGTTACCTCAAATCAGAGCCCATCCCAGAGAACAACGACGGACCCGTCAAGGTGAGATGAAACGCTGTGTGGTCGGGTTGTGTGTTGTATGTTTATTCTAATTGTGATCTTTCGACATCCAGAGAAAATGTTTTTGGATGTTGCTCCTGCTTTGTTTCCACTTATGCGTAATCTTGATGTAAAAACTGATGACACTAGTTTTATTAAATGAAGCGTGTGTGTGTGTGTGTATATATACAAATCCTACATGACCCTTCAGTTGGATCTTGTACTGCCTTCACTTACCCAGAGTAAAATACTCAGGAGTTAGACTGTTACATTTGGAGTTGTTAGGACTTGTCACTGGTATAAATCATGCTGAAATGCTGAATTACTTAAGCAAAAACTAGCTCTTAGCATTCAGAGTAAACAAGTACTCACAAAAAACAAAGTACAATCACCACAATTAGGTGTAATAATGCAGGTTTGAATAGTTGTGAAAATAACACGGGCAGTTAAAGTAATGTATCTAGAAATTGGATTTTTTTGGGTGATATTAGCTAAAATATCACGGATAAATTGAAGCATTTAGTTCAGAAAAAGCTGCTCATTAATCCACAGTGACTTGAGTTGTAACGTCCGTCTCTGTCGTCAGGTTGTGGTCGCTGAGAACTTCGACTCCATCGTCAACGACGACAGCAAAGACGCGCTGATCGAGTTCTACGCTCCGTGGTGCGGACACTGCAAGAACCTGGAGCCCAAATACAACGAGCTGGGAGAGAAGGTGACATATTTCGATATTTACCACTTACTAAAAGAGACGAGGTTAAACAACATTAAAGTGACAAATAGTTTGAGGTTGAGTAGTGGAATATAAATGGAATAGTTCTATAACTAGTTCATTCTAGCGTAAAGTCATTAGTTCGATTGACTGTTGTATAGCTTGTATGCACTTCCTCGTGCAGGTGGAAGTATACATTTTGTAAACAAGTTGGCAAACGGTTAACACTTTCTTCTTCTTTGCTCCTAAAGCTGGCCAGCGATCCCAACATTGTCATTGCCAAGATGGATGCCACAGCCAACGATGTGCCATCTCCCTATGAAGTCAGCGGGTGAGTCATGAATAAATGTAATAACTTAGGTTCCTCCGGGCCTCGAGAAGCCTTTAAAGGTTATGTTTTGAGAAATTGAATACTTCAAAAGATAAATATTTTTTATTAAAATATAGCACCAAAATTTGACAGTGTGCCTGGGTGGAGATTTGCTTTGATACAGAACAGATTTTAAACATTTTCCACTGGATTTATTCACTTAACTGCAGCAGCACATCTGGTCTTCAATAAGCCAAAAAACAGCTCATGTCGCTCCACTTCTCATTTCTCTGCACTGGTTCCCTGCTGCTGCTCACATAAAGTTCAAGTCACAAACATTTCCCACCTACCTGAACTCACTCATTCAGGTTGTGCACCTTCTCAGTTCCCTACGATCTGTAAATGAACAACTAGTCCTGCTGTCACTGTGAGGCAGGAAATCTCAGCCCAAACTCTTCTCCTTTCTGGTCCCTCAGTGGTGGAACGAGCTGCCGAACTTGATATCTCTGATTTCAAATATCGCTTGAAGACCAACCTCTTCTGAGAGTACTTACTCGCCTAATGTGCTCTTTCTCCATCTCTCCATCCTTCCCAGACTCTCTCACTCTCATTTACAAAAAGGTTTTCTCCTTGGCATTTAAATTTTACTTCAAGCACCTGCAAGACTTGGGACAATTAACTAAGCTTTTACTCTGAATGATGTCTCCTGGATTGTTCCTTGTTTGTATGTTACTTTGGACAAAAGCGTTTTCCAGATGAATAAATGTAAATGCATCACAAGATATTTAAATAAAAGTGGATCTTTATGCTCCTCATTAATGACAGACAATTGTTACCTAATAAACTTGTCATGTCAGTCAGGTCTTGAGATTTATGCCCTAAGTGGGTCTTGAAATTTGTGATGTAAAATGATGTGTTTTCTGTTTTGTTTTTTTGTGTGCATCTTAGACACTGATTATGGGGTTTTTTTTAAAAGGAGGAGCTTGTGTCTGATCTTATGATATACTAATTAATTGATTTTTTTTTTATTATTTTTTTTTTCCAGTTTCCCCACAATCTTCTTTGCCCCAGCCGGACGTAAGATGAGCCCAAAGAAATACGAGGTGAGTGTCAGCTCGAGCGATCTGTAAAACAAAGTGAATTTATGTTTTGTACCCTCTGGGCTCATCGTCCCGTCTCACCCTCTCTCGTTTCCAGGGAGGTCGCGAGGTGAGCGACTTCATCTCCTACCTGAAGAGGGAGGCTTCCAACCCCTTGGTGGTGCAGGAAGAGTCCAAGAAGAAGAAGAAGAAGAAGGACGGCAAAATAGAGCTATAAAAGCTCCAGACTGGAACTCAACTTCCCCCCCACCTGCAACAGGAGGAGGATTGGGGGGAAATCCATGCAGAGAAAGAACTAAATTATATTCCACTCTCTTAGTGAACTACCGAATGCTCTGAAGCCAAGTCGAAAAAGACGCGGCCCTCCCTTTAGGTCCTCCGCTGCTCTGGGAATACTGTGGATGGAGGAGAAGTGGTGGCCAGGGCCTGCCCGATGTTTAAAAACAAAAACAAATTTTTAGGGAAGAGGGGGGACGGCTTTTGAAAATTGAGATTTTTATTTCCCCTGGTCTGTCTACTACACCTCAGGCTGATGCACTTTGGTTTGACACCAGTCTCCAGTCATCTGTCGCTTTTGGTTTTGTTGTTGTCGTCGCGTCACACGGGGTTATGGTTATGGTGAATTCCTCTATTTTTTTTTTTTTTTTTTTTTTCTTTTTGTTGTTGTTTTTGTAACACGTCTTTGTTTTTGTACATTTGGAAGGATTGTGAAATAAAAAGGCCCACAAAACCAAAACTGTATGATCTCATTCATCAAAGTAAATTCTTTATCACACTGCCAACGTCAAACTGTTGCAGATTTTCTTTTCTTTTCTTTCTAGCCTCAGTTTAAAACTTTTGTAATTCCCAGTTCTGGTAGTTAACATTTTCTTCTCAATGAGAAAACTTATTTACATGACATTTCAACACTGAGTTTAGTGATTGATAGACGTGTATAGGGCTGCAACTAAATATATTTTCTTTATTGATTAGTCTGTATCTTTTTTTGACTCACTCATAATTATTTTAGTCTATAAAATGTCAGAAAATAATGATCAACACCTACATTCCCAGAGCCTCCAGATTTATTGTTTTGTCCAACTGACAGTCTGAAACCAAAGAGATTTAAAATAATCATGTAAAACAGATTAAGCAGAAAATGTAACCATTTGGAATTGGTTGCAGGTAATCCAAAATTGGTGACAATTAATTTTGTGTCAATTGACTTATCAATTTAATTGTCTAACACGTGTCATATAAATTGAGTCATGTGGATGTATGACACTTACTGTCACTATTAAATTCAGTAAAGCCCTTTTCAACAGCGTAAAATACTGATTAATCATAAATTAAAAATCATACAAACCAACACACAAGTCATTTGTCTGACTTTGAATACATTTATTCTAATTTTAAAAGAAATATATTTTAATTGGCACTGAGTGAAACCCAATTAGTAACAAGGTGCATTTCTTTTATTTTAGCCTATTATGCAGCTGAGTATAATTCGAAAATATTGTTACTGTGAACTTAGAGGAGCACAACCGAAATAAGCTTTTAGCTTTATTGTGTTTTTGTCCTCGATAATTGAATTGTATGTCAGGACTGAGAGACTGCAGCCTTCTCTATCTATCTATCTATCTATCTATCTATCTATCTATCTATCTATCTATCTATCTATCTATCTATCTATCTATCTATCTATTTTTCTGTTGTGTCACATATTTCCTGCAGGCAGTTGTGCTCCAGACCAGTAGGGGGCGACTCCGCTGGTATTTGTTCACTTCCTGTCAAATAACAGACGAAGATTAGAATCAGCCAATCAGATGAAGAGAAGAAAATACGTGTCCGGGCAAGTCCTTAGTGTCCACGTGCTACTTCAGTTAAGCAGGTAACGTAAAAACTAATCAATATTTTGTATGTTCTGTAGTTTTCTTCTGGTTTTTGTGACTATTCATAAACAAGTTAACCTCTTAGCTTTTATCTGACGTGATATTTTATTTGAGGGATGATGTTTAGAGTCTATAACGTGGTTTTCTTCCGTTAGCATCATTTTCTAGATCGATACAACAAAACTTCATTTAAATGTCGCGCATTTACAACTGATCGTGGTTATTGACAGAGTTAAACGCAACATTCAACGTGGTCACCCTCCTTTTCTGAATCCTTATTTACTATTATTAAATACGGCATATATTTACAGCCCGTTAAACACGTGTTTTGTAATAATCTTAAGCTTTTATAACGATATCTGGTGTTGTCGCTAATGTTCATCACGGCCTTTTCAACAAAAGGCAGGTATGTAGTTTAATCAACTGTTGACAAGCTTTTGATTTGTCGTACAGACAGTTAAATGTATGTTAGATTTACCACTAGAGTCTATCAATGATAAATGAAAAAAACATTAGCAAGGCTTTACGAGAAGTTAAACATATCTGGCGACTATTAAAAAAACATTAAACTGACAGTATTTTGAATGGAGTTTGGTGGCTTTTCTGTTCCTTTGTCTTAACACGAAAAAAACTCGGAATAATGCCCATTTGATGTTTCCTAGAATTTCATAATTGACTTTTAAATATATATATGAGTTGTATAAGTTGACTGTTATATTCATGAGGTCAAGAAGAGGCTGAACACAGTTACTTAAGAGTTGGTGTGTTGTAATGTGTTGCTGTCAATCATCTGATCCCCTGAAACTCAGTGGTGTTTCTGCAGGACCTCTACAGTGTAATCTTATGGGTTGTTACATACAGGGAATATAATATAGTATTTCTTCTAGATATTGTCTTAGATTTTGGATCGTAATATCCTGATATAGCATAAATGTTGTTTTTTCCTGGTTTTAAAGGCTGCAATACAGTAAAGTGATGTAATTTTCTTAACTTACCAGACTGTTCTATTAATTGTCTTTACCCGCTTAGTCCTTATATTCGTATTACTGATGATCATTTATCAAAAATCTTATTGTGTAAATATTTTGTGAAAGCACCAATAGTCATCCCTACAATATTGTCACAATATAAATTCTTGAATTCCTACTTTTAGTGCTAAAATATAGTTAAATGACTTTGCACCATGATCACTTAAGATTTAATTCACAGAGCAGTCGGTCTGTATGTTGCAGATGTGTTGGACTCTGCATAAGAAATAATATCAAAAACAGTTAAAACTCTGTGAACAAAAGCAGGTTGTTCAAAGTTTTAGACAGGAAATCTGTAGAAATGCAGCTCAGTGTCTCTTAGATTCTATGCACCCATTCATATTTTCATAATATTCATGGATTTGTCTTGATGAAATAGATCGATTGATTTCTGGATAGGAATTACTTTGTAGTAAGTGTTACCTGCTGCGTCTGTTTGACCAGTAGAAAACTAATTCCTGGTGGCTAAACATAATAAAACTACTAATGAAGGCAGGTTCATGTTGTCCTCTTAAAACAATAATCATGGTAATGGAAATCATTGGCAGGATTGAGACTGATTCACCGCTGTGTGTATATAGTAAAATGTTACACCAGCATATCTGCACACACACCTACAGTGAGATAAGAACTGCAGTTATGCAACAGCCTGAGTGACTAAAGGTACAATGCTGCCTTTTTTCAGAATGAATGTATAAGATTTTTAAAAAATTAAAATTAAATCTTGAGAAGTAGGGATCATCTACTGAATTCCTTTCCTAATATTAATCATGGAGGTGCTCATGTGTTGTTTTATTTCCTCAGAAATGACAGCAAGGCAACTTTCATTGGTGTCTAATGGCAGAGGCGTCAAAAAGGACTAAAGCTTCCTCGTGGGGGCTTCTCAGCAACTACCGATATTTGTGCAAAAAACCCATGATGATCCGCGCCATGGAGAGCGCACGAGCCAAGAAGAAACGCCAGCAGAAGATAATGATCGCTGACATGAAGAGGAAAAGAACGGACAGCAACAATGAACCGCTGGATACAAATAAACTGATCAAAAAAATGAAATCAAGCGACACAGAGCAGGAAAGTCAAAACACTCTGAACTCTGAAAACAAGAGCGCTGATGTATCTAAAGCTGGACTTTCTGTGTCTAAAGCTGACCAGCAGAGCTTGGTCACAGCTCTCAGAGACAGCTGGGAGGTGGACAGCGGTTTCTGCTCTGAGGCCAGTCCTCCGGCCAGCGGGAGAAGTTCACCGTGCCTCAGCTCATGTCCGACCACAGTGGTGGCGTTGGACTGTGAGATGGTGGGGACGGGGCCCGGCGGGCGCTGCAGCGAGCTAGCCCGCTGCAGCATCCTGGATTACCACGGCAACGTCCTGTATGATAAATACATTCGGCCATGTCAGCTCGTCACTGACTTCAGGACTCGCTGGAGCGGCATCCGGAGGCATCACCTGCACAACGCCACACCCTTCGCTCAGGCCAGAGAGGAGGTGAGGCTTCTTCACTTCACCTTTTAAACATTTTCTTTGCACCATTTACAAATAATCAAGACCCTCTAATTTCCAGGTCAATTTTCATTGGTTGTTCTTATCTGCATCGCATTGTTTCTCTCATGTAGATCCTCAGTATACTTGAGGGCAAAGTGGTCGTGGGACACTCGATCTACAACGACTTTGAGGCGTTGGACATGTTCCATCCAAGTCACATGGTCAGAGACACCTGTACGACGCGTTTCCTCAGCCGGTTGGCCGGCTTTCCACGTGAACGCTGCCCCTCCCTCAAGATCCTCGCCAATAAGCTGCTGAACAGGAGGATACAGGTAAGATCTGAGTGTCGGGAGCGTCTTCAGCCTTATATACACTCTAAATGTGGGCTTTTATATACTAGAAATTTTAAAAATGCTTGTTTTTTGTAGACAACTAGCCATTTAAATTTGTACATCCCAAAATTTGCTGGTCACATTTTGATGGTATATTTATCTTCTTACCAGTAATGGATAAAAACAGAATATGTACAGAGATCTGTAACACACAAACACATGTGAGGATTTAGTGTCTCAGAATCAAACAGCAGGGTGTCTTTAACCAATTTACATATTTTCCTGCAACAAAAAAGCCTCATTAGATCAAACAAAGCTTTTGTAACTAGTGACAAGTCATAAACTATAAGCCCTGATGTCTGCTATTGTTGAAAGCAGCATTAAGTGTTTGCAGCGCCTGTGAGGGTTTGAGAACACAAATTGCTAATATTGCTAATAGGCTAAGTGATACAAAGCCACGGCCAGTTTTATCGATTGACATCAAACAATAACAGATGTATCCACACTTATGTTGGCTGAAAAGTACCATGAAATTGCATTACATCATTTTAAAGATATGTGTGATGTAATTTAGAAATGGGTTCACCATTGTGTTTGTCCACCAGAGAGCAGTGATTAACAGTTTTTAACTGTCCTGCTCAGTACACATGTTAGTCACAGTTATTAAATAACTAAATATCAAAAAAAAAAACTTTTTCATTAAACAAACACCAGCTAATATATTGTTTGTTTTAACACTTATATTAAAAGTTGGAGTGCTGTGTGCTTTAATAATTTATCATCCTTCTTCACATATTGGGCTGAGCATGCTGATTTTATTATTAAGTTTTACTCTCATATCCAATATTGATATCAGCCTCAAAAATCCAGTATTGGTTGGGCTGTAGTGGGTAAAAAATTGAAGACAATTGTAGGACTTGATTACTAAAAATTCATAACTACAACAGTATCTAAGGTTTTCTTTTTTCCCCCTCCCTTTGATAACATGTCCACTGCAGTGTCATCAGTGTTTGTAGCCCGTGTTCAGTATCTGAAAGCAGTTTGAGTCGTGGTTGAACGTGCTAACCCCGTCTCTGTGTCTCTCTCTGCCCAGGTCGGGAGGAGAGGTCACTGCTCGGTGGAGGACGCTCGGGCCGCCCTCGACCTCTACAAGCTGGTGGAGGGCGAGTGGGAGCAGGAGCTGCAGAACAAGCTGAGAGACGACGACGCGCCACGCGAGCCCAGCTTCGCCGCCTCCAACCACTACATGCAGGACGAGTACTGGCCGCACGACCTCATAGCCGACGGCCAATGAGAGGAGGGGATTAATGACATAATGTGAAATACCTCAACATGACGGAAAATAAGGTCTCTACTATTACATGGTGATGTCATCAGTCATCAGAGAGGTTTTGATAACAAATAATGTGAGTAAAACACATTTTGACAGTAAATCAAGACGGAATATAAAGTGTTGTAAGAAATAAATGCTAAATATGTATTTTTTTGCGAGCGTGTGATAAGATGTACTGTATCACTTTAAGGGAAAATAACTTGAATTGCTTGAATTAAAACACTTATTAACTTATTGAGTTTTAAACATGTTAAACATGGTTGGAGTTCTAGCAGCATATTTTTTGCTGTGATATCAGATATTTGACCGCAGAGTTGTCGGTCATCAGTTTAGTTGTTACAGACTTGATTATATTAAAGCATGAAAAGCATTGGTGCACTTAAATTGGAGGGGTTATTAATTTATAATGTGCAGCGTTTGGAGTTCTCTTAAAAGTATCTGCTCTTATTTTGAAAAGTGAAATTTAACTGATACCAGGTTAGGACGTGAGACTGATCTCATGACAGACAGATGCAGCTGTTTTGGGAAAGACAACTTTATTTTTCAGTTAAGTTTTTTTTTAAATTTCTGCGTTCACACACACACAATAAAAATGCTCAATTGACTGCAATGAGTACACTTAAAATAGCTCAAGTTGCAGTTTTGACGCTTTCAAAATGTTTCCAGTGTCAACATGGAAAAAGGGTTTTAAAAATATAAACATGGGACAGTTACGTCCATGTGGCCTTACGTGTTTTATATTGCAACAATAAACTATGTCGGTGTATTCAGCAAATGTATCAGTGGTATTCTATGACTTCTCATTGTAAGCTGCTCTTAAATGTCCTAATAAAATGGCATCATGTTAAAATAAAACCACTGGCAGTGTGATTTTTTTTTTTTAATGAATGAATGTGACAATAGTATGAACACTGTGTTTTTCTTTATTTTTGTGTGTCTTTTATGTTACTTGTGTTCTGGTTTAATTTCAGTTCACTACTGTGAGCAACTCAAGGTAAAGAAAGTGGATTTTAGCTGCTGAGATAAAACAATAATGAGGTTTTTGGACACAAACTTACTAAAAAAGGCCCTTAAAGCCTATTTTTTTTTTACTGGCTTCCTAATATTAGCGAAGGGATTCTTTATGAACACAATATCCTTACAAAGTTTGCAAAGTTTTGATTATTTTGCATGAGAGAGTTTCTGTATTTTCTGTTTTATCTGATTGTTTCTTACTGGTTTGAAGTGGGTGAGACTCTTTTTGCAAAAGGTGATGTCACGCATCGCATTGCACCAATCAGGATTAAGCAATATTTGAATCAAAATGATGATGACTGGTGTATGGAGGATATTTGTGGTCATAATTAAAATTAAAAGTCCAAATAGAAAATTAAAAGAGATACGATTAAAAAGATTATTTTACTACACTACTAGGAATGATTAGGCCATAATTAAACTTCTCGAGAAAAAGGAAATTGAAAATGTAAAATGATAATTAAATAATTGAAATTTAAAATGCAAAAGCTTAAATGGTAAAGATGAAATTGAAAATGGCGATGGGAATAAGATAAAGGAAATATCAAATACGAAACTCAAAACTGGAAATGAAAAAACTTAGATGGAAATATTTAATACTGGTGGAGTTTTTTTTTCTTTATGCTGCCAGCATCGTCAATGAAATCTGATCAAACCGCACTCACAGTCCTGATGAAATAGATCAGCTGGGTTTTTGAGTGTTAAATAACTAAATATGTCTTTCTGAACTTTGAATGTTGCATGTTAAGTAAAAGGTATTTAAAATGATAGAAATACTTCAGGAACTTTAAAGGGCTTTGTGGAGTTTCTGTTCTGATTCAATGTTACTCACCAAAAGGCATCGTATACAATATATCCTTGAAATCAAATAAACATCCATTTCCTTCCTTAAAAAACATTTACAAAAGTTGAAGTTTCTTAAACGTTGACACCTGTAGATCAGCAGAATAGTGTGAAAGCTTTGGCAGGAATGTGTACTGAGAAACTCCACCGGATACTTTTAATATTACAGATGACAAACACCAAAAAATATGTTTGTTTGATCACAATTTATGGAGGCTAGAGTGTGATACTCGAATAATTTTAGTGTTGATTTATAATTAATTAAATTCATTACTTACATTTGCATTTTGCCTAAACGATGCACAAAGAAACCTAAGGTCCAGTTTTTATCAGGGAACTGAAATTATATCATGTTTTTCTTTTTTTCAATGGGAAGCTGTTGATGTAATGTAGTAAAAAAATACTATTTCATCATATATCATGTTCATTTTTGTATATCTGATCACATTAAGGGTCATGCTAGTTGCAGTCGAATAACTCCCAACTATGGCGTCACTACTTGATCCACTGCTAGATCAGCAGCAGCATTAATGGATGAAGTAAAGGCTCTGTTAGTGTTGGGAAACATTTCTGGATCATCGGTCACAAACACTGGATCAGGATTTGAAATCATCTAATGGCACCATGTCCAAAAAGGTTACAAAATCCACTGCAGTGAAGGTGGGCTGACCCAGTATTCTCAGTTTAACGTGACGCTACAGCGAGAGGACATTTAGCACCATTAAAACTTCTTAATGGTGATTCCCAGCATTCCCGACAAAATCCCGGTGACTGAAACACATGCTGCCCATTGTTAGGCTATGTGAGGTTTGTGTAGGACTTCCTTTCACTACGGGGAGCTGCAGGTGGAGCTGTACATTCTGCTGCGCTCCGAGGCTCTTTAATGTCTTTGTCCTTGTGCTTCAGCCTCTTTCTTTCTCGCTCTGTAAAGCCTGAACTTGGCCCTACAGCTCAGGCTATAGAGAGAACAGAGAGCAGCATTGTTTGGCCAATCCATCTAATTTTTCTCCCCCCAAATCGCTTTATTGCGCAGATCAGGCCTGATTTAGCAGATTACTGGTCGGGCTGCCTGCGGCTTCATCGTTGCATCAGGAGGAAAACGTGTGTTGATGACGTTAGCGCTACCCGGGTCAGAGAGAGGAAAATGGCTAACTTCCAAACAACCGGCTGATTGGATGAGTCAATAAACTGATGAATGAGCAGAAACGTCCCTGGTGAGAAATGTAAAGAGGACGGCTGGATCACCAGACCCCCTGCAGCCCCAAAAATCCAGATTTACTCCATATGATCTGGGTCTACGAAGTCTGATTAATCACACATTTGCAGCACTTATGTACAATATGAACTATGATAGATCCTCCAACTTGTCCTCGTCTTGGTCTTGAAAAAGGACTCGGTCAAAAACTTTAATTGTTTTAGTTTATATTGAACTGATTTGTTATAAAGTTGTACTTTTATCAAACTGCACACAGAAAAAAAGAGGGCAAAGTGGTATTAGTCCATCACAGGAGTGTTGTAAGGCTGCAACCAACAATTATTTTCATTATCAATAGGTCTGACAATTATTTTCTTTGATCATCGATTGATTGTTCAGTTTATGAAATGTCAGAAAATAGTGAAAGATGCGGATCATTATTCCCTGAAGCCCAAGTTAACATATTCAATTGACTTGTTTGGTCTGATCAACAGTCAGAAACCCAAAGATGTTGAGTTCACTATCATGGAAAACTAGAAAAAACTAACAAATATTCACATTTGAGAAGCTACCAGTACACTTTTAGTGTATTCCTTAAAAAATAATCAATTATCAAATATCTGTTGTCAGTCAACTAATCAACTAATCATTTCAGCTCTATAGTACCACCGTGTATACTGGGGGGTCCGTAGGGGCCAAACAACAAACTTTTGCCCCGGGGACACACAGGAGGCTAATCGAGCCATGACTGTCATTGGGTGAAAACTTTTTATTATTTCAACAACTATTGATATTATAACAGTGTTTATATTAACCTGATGATCTCAGTGAATTATGTTTTTGAACTAAGAATTTCTCATGTTCACAGTGAAAGAATTGTACTTTTTCTATTTCTAAAAACTTTTGTTTAAAAATGTTTTGTATTAAAGGACCAGTGTGCAGGATTTAGTGGCATCTAGCAGTGAGGTTGCAGATCACAACCAACTGAATACCCCTCCCCCTCTCCTTCCATGTGTGTAGGAGAACTTACAGTGGCCACGAAACTCATGAAAAACCCCTAGAACCAGTGTTTGGTTTGTCCGTTCTGGGCTACTGTATAAACATGGCAGCGCAACACGGTGGGCTCCGAGGAAGAGGATCTGCTCCCTATGTAGATATAAAGGTCTCATTCTAAGGTAACGAAAACACAACGATTCTTATTTTCAAGTGATTATACACTAATTAAAACATACTTATAAATATTATATTCCATTTCTGCCAATTCTATCCTGCCAGATGCCACTAAATTCTACATACTGCACCTTTAAAAAAAAGTGTTTGGTTGAAATATACAAAAGTACAAACAAATACTTTCTAAAAATTTTGCAAATAAAGTGTAGTATCATTTCAAAGAAACTGGAAGACGTTAAGTTCTAAAATTTGGTTTGATTCCAGTCAGGGATGCTTGTTATAGATGCTTTTATCTCATCACGCTTGGACTACTGTAACTCTCTTTTTACCTGTCTTAATAAATCTTCCATACACCGCCTACAAACTGTCCAAAATGCTGCTGCTAGGCTTTTAACAAAATATTTTAATCTCTCTGCATTGGCTTCCAGTAAATTTTTAGAATTCATTTTAAAATGTTGGTGCTCACTTATAGAGCCCTACATGGCTCCACAGTACATTACAGACCTTCTGCACCCCTTCACCACTAGTCGAGCTCTTAGATCCTCCACCCAGGGCTTTCTAAGTGTACCTCGCTTTTCAGTCAACAGCCCCAATGCTTTGGCATAGTTTTCCAACAAGCTTAAGGTCCTTGGATAATGTAGACTCTTTTAAAAAGCAGCTAAAAGCACATTTGTTCAGACAGGCATTTGGGTAGTTTGTGCTATTTTATCTTAATTTGTCCATTTTATCTGCTCTCCTTGTATATTTTATCTGGTGTTTTTTATTTATTCTGATTTTATTTTATTTTATTTCTTTGACTATGAAGAACTTTGTTACTGGTGTTTGTGAAAGGTGCTTTATATATAAATATAAATAAACTTTGCTTGCTTGCTTGCTTGTTGTATGTCATACCAGTCTTTCTCCCCTTGTTTCCTGTCTGCCACTTCATTATACAATAAAGGCAAAAATACCAACAAAAAAAAAGATCTAAAGAAAAGGGAACAAATTATGAAAATAAGTCTTTACAATCAACACTTTCAGGATGACACCTAAAGCCCCTCAATGTGTTTACACTAAAGATTTGGGGGTTTTTTTTACATCATGAGTTGTTGAAATTAGAAACAGTAATGCTACATGCGTGAAATTAACTAAACGATCAAATTAAGTATTTTTAAAAAAATACAATTAATGAGTTGTATGTGATGATAAAGTGTTAGAATAGGAAAATCATCAGAATTAGATTTTCCCCCGAAGCAGCAATTACTACAATAACAGTAACCTGCTGTATTTACTGTCCAGTGGCTCTTTGTTGATTTGTTTTCATGCACACGTCTCTGTTGCTCAACTGAGATTAATCTAGAGATTTTTTACTCAACCTCACTCAGATGTGATTAGACACACAGACCACATGTGTCCGATGTAATGAATGGCTGATCACATTATATAAACCTTTACTCTCAGCTCCTAATGCACACACACACACACACACACACACACACACACACACACACACACACATATACAATACATGCACACAGTCCACTGTGCGACTATCAAGGTGACTGGCACATGCACGGTGTCATTATGCTCGCTGAGATGTAATGTGTGTAAGAACTAATCTGATCACAGGGAATTGCGGATAGTTTAAGGTCCGTGTTTACTGATATAAATGCACTTAAGTCTAAATCCAAATACTTGTGGTGGAGGTGGTGCTTGTGTGTGTGTCCGTGCTTAGTTAATACAGGTTTATGAAAACAGAGGAGATATATGTTGAAGCTTTCCTCCTCAGTTAAACAGATTTCTACTTTTAAAGATCTTATAGTATTTCTTGCATGTCCAGAGCAGACGACCGATTGAACCTGTTCTGTTCTTGTTTTGCTTTGTTTTCTTTTCTCTTTGTTTTATTCCTTGTTTTTAAGTCTCTTTTCTTAGTCGTGGTATAACCTTTTGCGCTTACACCACTACTAAGAAACTGCAGAGGAATTTGAGCTTGTTTATGCTTGTTTATGTTCCAAAAATAAGAAAACTTTGATGCCACATCTTCCTCCTCCAAACCAAAATATGCAGCAGAATTTAACTAGAACTAGAGTTCATGCAAAGTTTAATACATTGCCCAAAATGCTTTGTTAGTCCCTGTTTGATGAGATATCAGCAGCCAGTAGAATATAATTTATAGTCACATATAGAGACAAACACTTGATTACACACTTTAAAAGATGTATATGTGATATTAGTGATATCTTTGAGTGTAAGAGCAAGTTAAAGGACAGGTTAGTCTGTCTTAAAACAACAGTCAGGAGCCCATATGAACACTGAAACATGTTTTGCTCGCTGTAATCATTCCTCCTGTTCATACAGTCCTCGTTTTGAGCAAAAATATATCTAAAAGTTTATCTGAAGATAATATGAGGCTTCAGCCGTCTGAGTTAGTCAAATAAAGTGGATGTTTGCCACAGTTACAGTCTTTTTAGTTAAAAAAAATCCCTCTTTGTGTCTCGACCTACAGTGTTTTCTTGTTCAGCTACGACGAAAAGAGGGAATTTGACATTAAAAGACAGGAACTAAAGTAAGAAATTGAATTGATTTGATTTATTTGGACGGCTGAAGCCTCATATTGGCTTCAAATAAACTTTTTAATACATTTTTGCACAGAAGGAAGACTGTGGATTTTGTTTCCCATCACTTACATTGAAAGTGCATTATGAAGGGATCTTCTAATGGCCAGTATGAACAGGAGGAATGATTACAGCAAGAAAAACCTGTGTCATTGTTCATTTGAGCACCTGACTGTTGTTTTAAGACATATTTGAAAATTTGTGAATCTGTCCTTTAAAGACTAGTTAAAGCAAATTAGTCCTGCTGCCAGAAATATTAATTCTATACTACAGCATTGCCTTTAAGATAATATTGCTGCTGGTTCAGTTATTAATATGACAATATCAGAACCACACTGAACACTTTTCCATCATTATGCCTCTAAACATGTGAAACAGCCTGATCACAAGCTCCACCTCTCCTCTCACCCGAGCGTGTTCACGTTGCAGTAATGAAACCAGGAATCAACGGTCACAATGGTCACTTTTCACTCCATCCAAGTCTCCGTGGAATGCAATCCAATCCCCTCCCCATCCCTCCAATCCTGCCTGTTCCTTCCCTTAAACCACTTCTTACCTAAAAGTGTATACATTACAACATTACATCATTCAAAATGTGTCCTGACCCTGCTTCGGTCATATGAGCACCTTCACCATTGGCCAAACACCGTCACCGTTCCCCCCCCCCCCCCCCCCCCCCCCTTCTTCCCACCCTCTGCCACTTTTATGCTGATTGAAAAGAAACAGAAATCTGTTGGGTGTAATCTGGTGTGACGCCACTAATCCCAACACTACAAATCATAGGTGCCCTCCACCGTGCTCCACACAGACCCCTGCGACTCCCCATCAGCGACTTCACATCTGCCCCAGGTAAGGCTCGGCCTCCTCTGCTGAGGGGCTTCCTCAGCCTCTTTTCTGCCTCGGATGTTGTACAACTCTTAAACTCTACAGCTCCTCTGGGTCCTAATGTTGCCCTTCATGTTGTTGATGGAGATGATTTTGACCAGAGACAATGATATTGTCTTGTGCAGTGGCATGAAACCAAAAAAAAAAGTGGATTTGTAGCTGCTTTTGACTCCCATAACTTAATTTCTTTCTTGTATCTTAATGTATTTGAATGCTAAATCTAATTAAAAGACTTGTTGGTCAAATCTTGTGTCCAACAATCCTAAAAATACAAGCACTCATAGTACTGCTGCTCTGGATTTTGAGTCTACTGAGTGGCATATACAATGTTATAGTAGTCGGATACCTGTATGATGCAGTGATGCTTAGAAATCTGCTGTAGAGATGAAGTACAGCAGGTGGAACATGTTTTAGTCTCTACTAATTGATTCGAGAGAGGCTAGCTGCAAAATGTGTGGGAGACGGATGAACAGTTTATGTTTCCAAAGATGCCCGATATGACATGCCAAATGCACGAAACATTTGAGAATTTACATTTATGTTGCAGCTTACAAATGTCACCTTGAATTTGATTATTTCACTCAGTATAATTGTGATATATTTTAATTTCAGTCAAGGCTGCAACCAGTGATTCTCTTCATTATTAATTAATCTGCTCATTATTTACTCGATTAATGATTTGGTCTATAAAATATTTAGAATAGTCAAATATGCACATCACAATTTCTTAAAGGCCAATATGACATCTTCAGATTGCTTGTTTTGTCCAACCAATGTCCAAACCCGAAGATATTTAATTTACTATTAAATATCTCAACAACTGAGAAGCTGGAATGTGTAATATTTCATATTTTTGCTTGAGAATTGATTAATCAATTATCAAAATAGTTGCTGCATATACTGCAAACAGACAGTGTGGAAAATCTCTAAAAAGATCTAGTTTAAATATAAAAGAAGATTTAAGGGAACATTAAGTTTTAAGTGGTTGTATAATTTACTGCTTCTGTTTAAATACTCAATTTATAGACATTTACAGAATTTATCAGCATGATACTTAAGAGTTAAACTTTGAGAAACCTTGAGTGTGAGCCTGTTGATTATGAAACCGATAGACTGCTGACCTTATATCTCCTGCTGAACCATCTAGGAATGGGCAAGCGCTAAATATAGCACAATCAAAGTACCCTGTGATAGCACAGAGGGTGGGATGAAGAGGGATTAATGTGGAGTACAGTGTGTCAATTGTTTTGGCAGGATTCATGTGAATCACGAAATTCCCTTCCGTTTTCCTCCAGACTGTACAAAGCTGATTTAAAGAGCAGAAGACATGGCTGTTGTCGTAAGTACACGCATTTTCTACTTATTTTCAAAACTGTTTTGGATAGATTGTGCCAAGAGAAAACTGATCAGTGCCGACGTTTCTTCAATCCGAGCTGTAGGAGGGGGCGTCTGTGATTAAGCAGTACTCCACTCACAACTTTCTCCAAGACAAACACCCATTCATCTTCCTGTAACGTGGACTCAGCCGCAGCTCAACATTTCTCAAGACCAAAGCCCATTGTTATGGATGCCGTCAACAGTTGCTAATCCCTGCGTCAGGTCTACTAGTAGTCCTTATTGTGTATTTACAGGCTTTACTGGACTCATGTGAGGGAGATTAACCAAAACACTGAGGACTATTGATTATGGTCTTGCACTACTGGTGGACAGGCATTTTGTCTCATGTGGATTAGTTTTAAACTTCACACAGTATAACCAAGTCTTGTGAGAGAATTATATTGACACAGAAAGGCTTTTAGCTTTTAACCAAAGCAAAGTGCAAGAGTAATAAAAAAAAAAGTTGTTTCTATGCAGGTGTGCAACTGTAAAAAACACCTGCTGTGACATAATCAAGTCAAGTTTTACAGTAGAAATGTTGACATGCAATTCCAGGAAAAGCACAGGTATGACTTCTAAGATTAATAGAAGAGCCGTCCCATTTATGAGGTTCACTGAGCCATCATGACCAGTGAGCCAACATCCGTAATATCAAAGCCCTGGAACTGGCAAAGCTGCACGGACTTAATCCATTATTAATGATATTAATTACACCGGTGCCTTTCCCGCTATGATAAACTCTCCGCTGTGGAAATAGTCTATTGAGGTGTGGCCAATAGCGCAGCAGCCTGCTGAAAGGTTTCAAGTCACTGAGCCAACGAGAATTAGCTGCAATATGTGATTCACTGTTGCATGACTCTGACTTCAGTTACCTGTTAGTATAACAAAGCAGAAATAGTCTCGGCCCTTACACCCAAAGCTGTTCTACTCCCTAATATGAGTTACTTATCTTATTATGTTTGCATTGAATGTCTGATCTGATTTGTGGTCTTTTCTATTCATTAATTAGATATTTAAACCACAATTCTGCCAATTTTAGACTTTATCAAGGCTTTATTGTGTTGTTATAATACGGCTGCTTGTGTTGAGACATCATTCAACATCTATGAACATTTGCTTCTTTTGTTAAATGAAAAAAGGCTTTTGTTTTTAAAAAAAATGTTAAGTAAGGTATCAGAAAGTTCTTTATTGAATCTCAGGTATCAAATAGACACAAGTATCAAAGACGTTTTAGATGATACCAACGTCTTGTGGCTTGAAAGCTCAGTTAACAGGGTACAGTTAACAATTATTAATTGTTGATATTGTACTGTACTGTATTTACACAGGACTAAAGCAAGCTAGTGTTGGATGAGAGGTAATGAATGACATGGCAGTTTTGAGAGGAATTTGTACTTTATTAAGTTAACTTAAGCGTAAAACGTCTGCACCATGTGGTCCTTTGAAAATCCTACAACGAAAGGAAAATGTACTGTAATGTAGCACACCGCTTTTTGCAAAAAATCACACGAGGTAATGTTTTGCCTGTAAATTGACTCATGACAGACATCTTTGACTCACAAGCTGTACTGTATGTTTGTGCCTCCTGATGCAGGGAAGTGATTTGTTTCATTAATACTGACCTCTCTCTCTCTGCAGAGTGGAACTTACCGTATGGTGTCAGAGGAGGAGCAGGCTCTCAGGGCCAAGCTGGAGCGTCTCACCGTCAAGGACCACGGGCCAGTGTTTGGACCTTGTGCTAGCCTGCCAGACCACACCAAGCAGAAGGTAGCGAGACCTGTTCTCACTTTTTCACCATATCAGAAAAATCAGGACACAAAAACATAGAGTTTAATCACTGTACTATGTCACTAATGATCTATTAAAATAAACGTAAACATAGTATAAAAACAGAAATCAAACAAGTTCATGGTCTTGTTCTTTTCTAAGAGTTAATCGTGCAAAATCAGCAAGCACATGCAAATGAAGACAGGCTGGCTATGCTAACTGGTTAACTGTAGCTAGTAAACTGTATTTACTGTCTACATTCACTCAAGTATTGTACAAGTACAATTTTACTTGTACTTTTCTGCTAGTTTGTAGTTCTACTCCACTACAATTCAGAGGGAAATAGTGTACTTTATACTCTTCTATATTTATCTGACAGCTTTAGCTATTATTTAAGATTATTATTTAAGATTAAACCAACGGTTCCTAAATTCACATAAAATCAGTGTCTCTTCTTTCCTACACTAAGTATCATCTCACAGTCCCTTTAGATTTATCTTGTGACTCTTATAAAGTCCTGAAGACCAAATAATAACAATAAAATGCTGCTTGTGCACTGATTCATCAATATTAATGATGTACTTTATTAAATGGAGACTAATTAATATAGTCACAGCTTGACTTTATGCAAAACAAGTACTTTTCCTTTTAAATAAGTGTCTAATAAGTAAATTTAGCCAGTGATACTTCTGAACATTTACTTGAGTAGGATTTTAAATGCAGGACTTTTACTTATAAAGCAACATTAATAAATAACTTTTCATTTATTTATTTTTTTTACAGTATGTACCTAAAATGTATAAAACCAAAGATTCAGTATCTAAGTTTGTGAGCTATTAACGGTCTGCTCTGGCTCCTCCAGGCCAAGGACGAGCTGAACGAGACAGATGAGAAGCGGGTGTCTGCTGTGAAGGAGCTGCGAGGAATCATTAAGGAGAAGGCAGATGCAGGGGATGAACTGGCCAAGGGGGTGCAGGACACCTTCGGGGAGAAACCAGACAGTGTACTGGTCCGCTTCATCCGCGCCAGGAAGTACGACGTGCCCCGAGCCTTCGAGCTTATGAAGGGTAGGCCCTCAAATTTCTGACAGCAGACTTAAGCTAATTTACAAAGTGAAAATAATTTTTTAAAAAAACAGGCTTCAAATGACACAAAGATACACTAATGTGTCAAAAATAATAATAATAATGCACAGTGATTTTTATGTTTTGCACCAGACATTTCACTGCCAGTGTGTAAAAGCTTTTGAAACTGTTTAGATCATCATGAGACACTGAAACAACCTGATTTAATAGTTTTAGGTGCATTAGCTTCTCCTGAAGACAGTGAGATCTGACTTACCTTTTCAGCAATATGATTAACACTGAAATTTGGCTTTTAAATGATTAATTAATATAAAAAAGTGTTAAGAAATTAAAATGAAAACAATGATTTCATGGCTACTAGAAGGACCTTTATCATGTTGGCGGTGGATGACAGGACCAGTCAGTACTTGATACCAATAAATGCCACCTTTACAGTCGGCTGTGACCCTTGAATCTGCTCCTGTGTCTCTATCCAGGCTACGTGCGTTTCAGGAAGGATTACCCCGAGCTGTTTGAGAATCTGACCCCAGAGGCCGTACGCAGCACCATCGAGGCCGGTTACCCCGGGATCCTGCAGAGCAGAGACAAATACGGCCGCATAGTTCTGCTCTTCAACATCGAGAACTGGGACTATGAGGAGATCACCTTCGATGAGGTGCAGTGAGTGGTTCTGGGTAACCACATATCTCACAATACACACGGGGAAAACATATTCCCAAACTTACTTTTCATTTAAATGGTTATAAATGGTTATGTGTGTCGTGTGTGTGTTCAGATCCTGCGCGCCTACTGTGTGATCCTGGAGAAGCTGCTGGAGAACGAGGAGACTCAGATCAACGGGTTCTGCATCATAGAGAACTTCAAGGGCTTCACCATGCAGCAGGCATCAGGAATCAAACCCACCGAGCTCAAGAAGATGGTGGACATGTTGCAGGTGGGGAAACAAATTCTTGTTTTGGACTAGTTGGTTACTGCAGACAGATTAGAGGGTGGGAGAGATGGATATTCTAGAAACTGGTGTTGGAAAATGTCCTGTAGCTGTAAAGCCTCCTCTTACTTTCTGCAGGACTCTTCTTCACTGATTTTTTTTTCTGTCCCATCAGGATTCGTTCCCTGCTCGTTTCAAAGCTGTGCACTTCATCCACCAGCCCTGGTACTTCACCACCACCTACAACGTGGTCAAACCACTCATGAAGAGCAAGCTGCTAGAGAGAGTGAGTTACATTGTGACTACTGCTGCTCTTTCAGTCTATGAAATACAATAATGTTATGAAAAAAACAGTTAAAACAAAAAGAAAACTCTCTATACTTTGGTTTCAGTGCAGGACTTTCATAATTAAATTGAGAAAATGCATATAAACATGATATAAACTGACACTTCCAGACTCCCTGCCAGCATTGTAACTACACTAATAACCTTTATTTATAAAGCACTTTGTTAAAACAATCTTACAAAGTACTTTGTATGGAATTAAATAAAATCAGGCCACTAAAAGTACAGAGAATGAAATAGATTAAACTACCCAATGATAAAATAATTTATTGTACCAGTCAAACATTTGGACACATTTTCTCATTGAAGTGAATGGGAAGGTGTGTCCAAATGTTTGACTGGTACTGTGAATAAAATGAAATGGGAAACATAATCAAATAGAACAGATAAAACATATTGAATCTAAAGTAAAACGAACGCTGATATTAGTAAAAGGCTTTTTTTTAAAAAGATGAAGTGATTTAAAAGATCCTGAGGCATCTTTCAAATAGTGTGTTGCTTCAAAATCCTTCATGTACCAGAACTTGTTGTGTTGCATTTTTTTCTATGATTAGTAGAGCTGACTGTAGGCCGCTGACTCTAATACCCATAATACTCAAAATGCCACTTTAAAATTAGCTTCATGGTGTGTTTACGCAATGAATGTTTAATCTGTTTTCTCTGTATAACAGTGGGTTTATTAAGACTTCCTGCCTCAGGGTATTATAAACAACCGCTTAAATTAAATGACCACTTATTTACCAATGAAATAAATAGGTGCTGGAAATACCTCCCAGTCTGTGACGCCTCTAACAGCTGCTGTCTCTGCCCTAGGTGTTTGTCCACGGAGACGAGCTGGAAAACTACTACAAGGAGTTTGACGCTGAAATCCTTCCCTCCGAGTTTGATGGAAAAGGTTCCAAGTACGACGGCAAGGCCATAGCAGCCAAGCTGTTCGACTAAACAGCCTCCGCCCCCCTTTGCCTACGAGGCTGAGAGCCGTTAAACATTACAAACCCCATAGACTGTGGAGACTCAAACCCCCCAATCTAGCTGTGTGGTTGTAGGAACAAAAAAAAAAAGTTTAAGAATGAGAGTCGTGAGTGTGTGAGAAGGTCAATTTATGTTGTTTTCCAGGGACCTGACATAGCACAGTTAAACAGGAACAAGGCAGTCTCACTTCCAGTTGTTGAAACCATGCACCCTCAATCAGTACACCACTATACAGTCTTCAGTATGAGCCATTTACTACTTTAACACATTACAGCTCCTCAGTTTTAGCTTTGATGCCCAAAGCCCATTAAATACTGGAGGCACTGGCACATTTTCAAGTTTAAACCATTAATTACAGACTACATATACTTATATCTTACTTCACACCAGTATAATATGAAAATCAACCTTCCTAGTCTTCATACTGGCTTGGAATAAGCAATTCATTCATTTTGTTCACAGTGAACATTTAAGTGCCTTTATATTTCTTTTTTGGTCAACTGTGTTATTTTAGCTCAGTGAAGCAGTTTTGGGCAGGACCTGCTTTGATGCTCCCTCGTCGTTGCATTCAAAGAAGCTCTGACATTCAAGATTTGAGAGTTTGTTGCCAAACAGCAACCCACATTAACACAAAAAGAGCAAATTTGTTTCTCAACACCCACGTTTGCTTATTGTTTTTTTTTGTCAGTTCTGCTTTTTAGCAGCTGATTCACAAAATCTTGGATCTCTGAGTTTTTCTGGAAGGGATCAACATGCTCACAACTGCAAGAAACAACGAAATAACTATGATTTATAAAAGTGTTGAAATGTTCACAGCGATCAATTAGCTATCTTTCAGACACTTTCAAGTCTGATTGATTTTCATACCAAACTCAAAGGAATGAGAACCTGTGGCTGTCTGGAAGGTAGTATTTAATGTAAAATAGCATGACATTTTATTCTTTTAAATGGTATTTCATGAAGGAAAAAAAAAACAGTAAAATATTCATTAAAAACCCATGTTGAGACTGTTTCAGATTCTCTGTCTCCTCTGTTAAATTATGCTTTGTTTGGGTCGTACTGTAGTTCACCCACACAGCTTGTTTTAACACCGTCAAGCCTCGACTCTCAGTTTCCACTCACTTGCCCCTCATCTCTCCTTGAAGTACAAGGCTGATATTCCAACAAGTGCCTGTCTTTCATGTGTTTTTTTAGGTTGTTCTTCAATATGAATATTATGAAGTTTTACCCACTGTGCTACCTGGTGCACCAATAAGAATGTCAATAAATGTACAATAAACTGTATATAAATGTACATTGTAGTCTTTGCATTAATTTACACGTAAAGAAAAGAACAAAAGGGAATCCTGGAATAAGTTGCATGTATGTGAAAAATATTTATTATTGTGTGAGTTAAAATAAGATGACTGTGTAACACATCAAAGCAAAACACACTAGGATTAGATTATAAATCTCACACTCATATGCAAATACATTTTATAGTGCCGTACAGTACAATTGCAACTGTAAAGACAGTAAAGTGCAGGCAAAACGGTCCATTTCGTAACCGTTAGGACATATTGCACAAGCAGCGGCAGGCTGCACTGGGCTTTTAACAGGAAGATTGACAATTTAAAAGGACCAGTGTGTAAAGTTTAGGGGGATCTATTTGCAGTAACGGAATATAATATTCATAAGTGTTTTTTAATTAGTGCATAATCACCTGAAACTAAGAATGGTTGTGTTTTTGGTACCTTAGAACAAGCCCTTTACATCTACATAGGGAGCAGGTTCTCTTCCATGTTGCACCGCCATGTTTCTACAGTTGCCCAGAACAGACAAACACTGGCTCTAGAGAAGGACTTTCATGTTTTTTGCAGCCTTCATGGCCGCCATACGTTCTCCTACATGCTTGAAAGAGAAGGTGAAGGGTATTCAGTTGGTTGCAAACTGCAACCTCACCACTAGATGCCACTAAATCCTACAAACTGGTCCTTTAAGTACTATTACATCTTTTGTTTTGATGAAATAAGACATGCATGTAAAAGATACTGAACAGAGGTGAATCAAATAGTTGTAAATAACCTTATAGAGTTCATTTTAAGCTTGGTGAAGTTGGGTGGAGAGTCCACTGCATTTACATGAACACCACAGGTAATATTCAATATTGCAGTGAGAAAGGTCCAAACTGCTAAACAATCACTTACAGAAAACAAAACCTTTCTGCACACAAGATTCACCTCAGTTGTGTTCTTTTATTTTTCGTTGATGTTTCAACCTTTATGAGTACTTTTATAACTGAAATATACCATGAGACACAACAGGGGTAAGCTTCATGTGGTAGTCTTCATTTACTTTTTGTATTTTTCTATGCAGGAAATGTTTCACTGTCTGAATTCTCCTCACTGTATTTATTGTCTTAAATAGGCAACCCCACCTATTAGGCAAGTAACTGTAAGCAGCTTAAAATAAACCCCCCAAAAAACCTCAGACACTTATGAAACTCGTCAGTAAGTCCTTGTTCAAAGTGTTAACTAATATGAGACCTCTAACGTATTTGAGCCAAAGCCGCGAGCCTTTTTTAAGGAATGAAGCGTCGGCCAGAATGCAGCAGATCGATGATTAAAGTCCACTTTCCACTTTTTGAGTAACTTCGTAAAATAATACACCACAAAGACCAGTCAGTGCATAAAACAAAAGTCCAAAATTGGATTTCTCATTTTAAACATTTCCTGTTTGTGTCCTAGTTGCACTTTCCTCTCTCCTGTTTGCAAACATTTTTGACCCTAATGTGTCCTGAACAACCCTTTTAAGTTCAGTAAAGTTTTCCAGTATCTCCTGCCCTGGATTGTAGACTTCTAAACTGAGCTAATAATCAGAGTCCACAACAGCGTTTAGGGAATTAAACCACCTGACCATCCTCATCCTATAGCAGGAGGCATCACAGTAATAACTGCTGTTACCTGCTGGATTTAAGGGTCTGTGGAGAAATTCATGGAATGGGACAAGTTGACCAAAAGCAGCACAATGTTAAAGCTAGTATGTATAAAGCCCGCATATTTCCATTCAACAACACAGAAAAGAACTGCCAGAAAAACAAAAACATTAAATAAAAAACTATCGCTTTTTCTTTTATTATTCTTAAACCTCTTTAAAAGCCTGACAACCTGATTCCTTTATTTCAAAAAGGTCAGCAGCAACAACGCAGGCTGATGGTCCACTTAACGCAATGGAAATGCAAAGAAAAATCTAAAGACGCTCAACCGTACATCCACGAACCGAACTGGTTATTTAAAATTTGTTGGTTTTTTTTCCTGCAATAAGAAAGCACGATTCTCTTTCTGTTTCTTAGTAGAAACAGACGACATCGTGTCAAAGAATATGCAAAATAAGAGTACCCTTACAAGTACCAGAAAGTACCATTAAAACTTTACGTTGACCCCCGAACAAAAGCTGAAAATACCGACTATAAACCAGAAATCATGTCAGGCAGCTCGATGATCCAAGTGAAACTGGAACTCAAATCTTTCGCAGACTCACGTTTATATTAAGGCACTTACATATGCTCGGAGTAAATATGGTGTTTTAGGGAGCAAGAATTTTTAAAAAAACTATATACTTTAATATATTAACCTTTATCGGTGCCTTGATGACACACTTTAAGACTAGATGTTTGATTTATGAATACCTGAGTATCTGGGAAACCTTTCAGTGGTAATTTATGTTGGGACATTTCACTTTTCTCTTCTTTCTACAGGAAAAGGTCATAATTATCCTCTATTTTAAGCATTAAGTCTTCCTAACAACAGCATCACTCTGCTGTCCAGACTAGAGAAGCAACAGCTGCCAAAAAAACCAGCAGAGGGCGAAGTTTGAACTCGTTACAAAAGAGGAAGGGACAATTCACTATGGTGTGATATGACGCGCTCAGGTCTTATTATATCTGTAATATGTAATTTGCGATTTTGTGCCCCCACTTCCACTCTAAATTTAGGTTTTTACATTTCCTATATTTATCAGAATGAACTGTAAGGCCGTAAGTACTGAAGAGAAGCAGATACAGAAGTATGAGCCTGTGTGTATTTCTGCTTTTGATATGTTGTTTTGTCTCCAGACGTGTGTGGAGAGGTGTTACCCGCTGAGCGTTACCCCTGTGCTCTGCAGGCAAGAGTTCGTGCCCTGGTGGCTGCTCCTCTGGCAGTCCAGCCTGTTCCTCTCCCAGTGGCAGATGGCGTCCGTGTACTGGACTATAAACTTGTCTATCCAGGTGAGGGGCTGAGGGAACAGCACGTCTCCCTCGAAGAAGCCCAGGTGGCCTCCATGTTGGGTCAGGGCAAATATCATGTTGGGCATCTTCTCTGGAGAGGAAGACAGAAAGACAGAGGGTAAGATCATTTATTTTTTTTCCACAGCAATGTGTTCAGTAAAAGCATGACTCACATCTACTTCACTGCTGATTCGGTTAACCATCTAAATGGCTTCTGACACAGATTGGAGGTATTGATTAACCAGTGCTAACAGATAAAAAAAATGGGGCTGGTTGGGTTGCTGACCAAGTGTAAATGTATCAGTATTGGTGCATATTTTGGCCAATAAATAACAAGATGTAAAACAACACATCATCCTCACCTAAGCACACAATTCCTGACAGAAACACTGCCTCTAATGTCATCTAAAAATATGGAAATGCCTCTCCTACATAAATAAAATTTAGTGTATTTTGTTTCTAAAATGGGCTTATTTAAAGGTGCAGTAAGTGATTGTTAACCACTAGGGTGCAGAAATTCTCCATCAGTAAAAAAAAAAAAAAAGACACACAGCACAACACATCATCTTATCTAGTTGCCTAACATGACTAATTTGTTAGCAAACATTTGCCTACTTACACATACAGCAAACACAGAGCAACAAGAATATTCTCTTGGAGACGTATTTCATGTTACCTGAGAGGCCAAATATTTACTCCACCAACTGACGAAAACATCTACTACCCAACTTCCTACTAATTACTGCTTTGTCATCTAGTGCTGTGCAGCTGACGTAAAACGCTGCTTATCTGAGTTTGTTTGTTGGAAACCGTTGCCTAAGTTATTTATATACAGGGGTTGATAAGAGCAATTAGGGTCAATGATATCATCTATGTGCAGCCACAGAATAAAGAGATAAAAACTGCATAGAGCCTCCAAGTTAGTTAATTATTTAAGGTTAAGCACAATGGCTGTGTTGTATTACACAGTCACTGGTCTAAATGTTATTATCAAACTTTTTTGCTTTATGGAGTTTGGTTAAAGGGCACATATGCAAATTTCCTTTTCCATCTGTCGCTCCTGTCTCTTTAAATCCACCTTCCCAATGAGCCCACTCTGTTCTGATTGGTCAGTTTCCAGAAGTTGCCCCCCGGCAGCTCCGGAGGCTACGTAAACAAACAACAGTAGTAGGATTTCACTTGTTCTTTACTTAAAATGTTAACTTCCTAACGCATCCATACATGTTTGAGCCCGACTCTGATCTGAAATATGCGAGTGGACAATGTGAACAACCCGTTGAACAACCTTAGCAACAAAGGCTACGGAAACTGATGTCCATTTGTGGGCATGAGTGAACAATCTGACGTGAGTTTGACTCTGCAAACAAAGTGTTAAGAGCAGGTTGAAGCCCTGGCTTTTGACTTGAAGGTGGCGTCTTTACATGCGTTCACCTTAAGTTTTAGAACTTTATAGACATCTGGCATCATAACAGCATCAATCACAAAAACCATGATATGCTCCCTTTAAATTAATGACTAATGGTGATTAATACATTCTGGCAAGAAGACAAACTCTTCCCATCTCACTGGTGATGATTTAAACTCATTTGAGAACTAAACTATGAATTTCAAAAAATCAACAGTGAGCTCAGAGGATATTTTGGTGTGAGGGTGCAGCAGACACATGTTAAGTGTAGCTACTCTATAATGGCATAAACAACCATAATTACCATGTTTACAGATTCTGCACTCTTTGAAAGATTTTGGGAAAAGTTGGACCTGTTTCAGTGCTTAAACTGAAGCACCATTTCTAACATACCTCTGGACTATCAGGTTCCTGCAAAACGTAAGCTCACTGTACACCTGGCAGATGCTGATGCAGCGGAGCACTCAGTCCTTTGTTTTTTTGTTCAATCTCCAGCCAATCAGTAATTAAAGGCGCCCTGATTTTGTTGCAAAAGTAAATAATTAAGCCTGCCAGCTTTAAAAGTGGACGTATTGTTAAAATGAATAACCGTGAAGTCAGTGGTCAAGATGTTCAGTTTCTACCAAAATACCAAATCCTGCTTTCGCTGTCTGTTATTCTAAACCATCTACACACTCTTACAAATCACTTTTTTGTAGATACACACACACATATACACACTAAAGTTGCTCCCAATCAACTAGAACAATATTTGGGTTTTCTACTAGACACTAAAACCAGCATTGTGACTTTTACTTTTAATTCAAGTGTTGTATGATGCAACATCATTTCACCCAATCTCAAAATCTCCCGAATCTCTTCTCAGAAAGGCCAAATTTTCAGGAACTGAAGCCTGAGTCAATACGGTTTTTATTCAGTGAATTTTATTTGAGTCCACCTCTCTGCCAGACGTCTATACAGGGAAGTATTATCATTTATTTCAGCTTTTAAAAATCATTAAAACTGGAGATGATCAAAAATAATCTATTAACAAAAACAATTTCATCAAGAAATTGTTATTTGGAAAGTTTGGACCTTGAACAAATAATTATAGTTGAATCTGTTTGAGGTGAAAAGTAAAAGAAAAAAAAAAAGCTTGTGTATCCAAGTTATCTTCAAGTAGAGGGCAAGTTTTGGATTTCACTTGTCAAGGTCTAAGTCATAACACACAGTAATTTACACACTCAGGGGCCAGTGCATGTGACCTGCTGAGGCAAGACAAGGCAGCAAGCTGTGGCCTGGACCCCCCCCCTCCTCACCCCCACCCCACACACACGCACGTGCACACACACACACACACACACACACACACACACACACACACACACAGCTCTATATATATAATCCAACAGCTCAGGCGGATCACATGGCCCTGAAAAATTCAACAAGACTGTCTGGGCTGGGTGGTGTTGAGCAGATAGCTGCGACAAGACTTTATCAACACTTAAGACTCCGAGGCTCCAGTGTCCGGCTCCGGAGGACGGCAGGACAACAGGTTCATTCGAGTCGTATCACTATGTGGACAAAGTTTTACTGTCCTGGGTATCGGGCTCTAGGAAATGCTCAAAATATGCACAACAAACAAAATATGTGCCATTAAAACCTCTTAGTAACAGTTTCATTAACTGTCCACATGGTGCTGCATGAACAGATGTGCAGACGAGGAGCAAATACTGTTATATTCATGTTTTATAAGGTCCAATGATTATAAGTTCATATGATTTATCATCAATGGATGCACATAGTTTTGTTTTTTTATATGTTGCTTTAACATTTGACCTATTTTCTGATTGTCTCCATCACCCTGATGAAGGCTTTTCTTTACTGTTACAAACATACTTCAGCTGTAAAGATTAGCTGAATTTTTCTTTTTTCAATTTTGAATCGTGTCAAGGGTTTCAATTTCTTTTCCTGTACAGTCACTGAAACTGAAAATGTGAAGTGTACACTCATAACAGGCTTACTTTAAATCCTGTGGGATAAAACTGTATGACATATCTGATATTACTGTATTCAAAGAGCCACAACATCAAGACAACAGCAATATATAACAGCTGTAGTAATGAGCACCACGTAAAACCTCATATACTTCTAATTAACTACCAATGATAAGTAAATCTTGTCTATTAACACAAACCTGAGAGTGTGCGTGGAATAGACAGTAGTGAATGATGTATTAGCGGGTCATCGGCGGAGTTTACCAGGAGGAGAGGCACAGCGACCTGGAAGACAAAAGAGAAGTTTGTTTATGAGTGACTTAAGAAGGTCTGGTTATACACCGTTACATTGTTAGGACCAGCATCAGTAGTAGTAGTATTAGTAGGAGATGTTCTAGTAGTGCTCTAGCAGCAGTGATAGTAGAAGTAGTAGTATTAGCAGTAGCAGGCCAGGTAACTTCAGCAGTGGCAGTGGTAAAAGCAGTATTTATGTTTCATTAATTCAGTCATTTATTAGGGGAATAGTTTGACATATTAGGATCTTTGCTTATTCACCTTCTTTCCAAGAGTTAGATAAGCCTGTTGATACCACTCTCATGTGTTTCAAAGCTAGAACCAGAAGGTGATTAGCTTTAGTTTAGCATAAAGAAATGAAACAACTACCCTGGCTCTGTGCAAACATAAAAATACATGTCCCAGCATGTCTACAGCTCACTGAATAACACTTTGTGTCTCATTTGTTTCATGTGTACACAAACAGTAATAAAACTATTTGTGGTTCAGGGAGAGAAACAAGGGCAGTGAGGTTGCCAGGCAACCAGTGGAGTCACTGTGCAGAAGTACTGGGCCGATAGATAAACTGTTGTCTGTCAAGAAATCACACCTCACAAGTTCCTCTAAACCCACGTTTTCCTTTTTATTTGCTTGTTGTGTAAGTATGTGTTAAAAAAAAAGAAGAACAACATGTGAATTAGTGACCATAAAAGGTGTTGATATAGACCGAGGCTAGCTGCTCTTCCTGCTTCCAGTTTTTAAGCTAAACAAAGTTAATAGCCTCCTGCTTTTAACTCCATACTTACTTCTAACTCTTAAAAAAATAAAAGTGCGAATAAGCATTTTTCCCAAAGTAAACTACCTTAACTTTAACTAGATGAGTTATCTGAGAACACATGGGCCTGGTTAAGAGCTGAAACACTAACTAAAGACATTTACAGAACCAGTAGTAGAATTAGTAGCCTCACAGTAGTATTTACAGAAGTAATAGTACGCAGACATTACAGTAGTAGTAGAGGCAGTAGTGGTAACTGTAGCAGTAGTAAGCAGCAGCACTATTAGCAATAGTAGTAGTCCTGATAGTTATAAAAGTAAAAAGTTGATGGGTGGTACAAATACCAGTAAAACATGTAGCACTGCAGTAGTATCAGCAGCAGTAGTATTAGTAGGGGTTGATCTAGAAGTAGGTTAGTAAGTGGTGTAGAGCTGTAGAGGCAATAGTATTATACTAGCAGGGACAAAACAAATAGTAGACATTGTAAAAGTAATAGCATCAGAAGCAGTTGGATTGACTTTAGCAGCAGTAATATTTGAAATTAATTAATTAAACTTTAAGGTAAATGATCTAAGAACACCTCGAACTGACCGTGAAGCATTAAGTCAAAACCACTACATACACTGAAGACGTTAAAAACACAAAACAATAACAAAAGTAGCAGTAGTGGTACTCAAATACTAGCCTCAGAGTAGCAGTTATAGTAGTGATAGTAAGCAGATATTCAGTGAGTAGTATTTGCAGTAGCAGTAGAAGCAGTAGTGCAAAAAATGTAGCAGTAGTAATAGAGGTATTAGTGTTAGAATCAGTAGTAGTTTAAATCATACTGCAAAAGTGATAGCAATACTAGTAGAAGTAGTACTGTAGTAGTATGAGCAGCAGCAGATGTAGTGATGCCCTCAAAGTTTCTGTAGTAAACATCTACACATTTGTTACTCACTTTGTGGATGTGGTGCACACAGCTCTCCTTCTCGTAGTACTCCTTCAAAGAGCCGTAGCCGTGGAATTTCCTGCAGGGCAAATCGTGTAAAAACGTTAGTAACAGAGATAACCACTGAAGACCCATTAACAGCCCCATAAAATCCAAATTTAACACGGTTTCACCTCATGATGCTGTCATCGATCTGCATCAGAGACGTGGCTGCGTACAGTTTGCTGAAGTCTGCATCACCAATGTTGCTGGAGTTCAAGCTGAGCAGACTGCTCCTGTTGAAGAGAATAATAAAGATATTTAGACGAAACAGGGCATTCTTTTTGTAATGGGCCATAACCTCTTTATTATGGCTGCTATACTGTAATCAGCTCCATTATTCAGCATTTGTCTGACATCTGTAAATGATTTCTTGTCTCTACTGGACAGATACGCCAATGAACATTTATCTTGGTGTGGTGTCAACAATTTTCTAGCTGCAGAAATCCAACAATTGCAAAAATTAATGTAGAGTAAAACCTCAATATATCTCAAATAAAGCGAGACCCAAGCTAAATGTTGTTGTTTTATAACCACACGCCAGAATCCAAAGCAAGGCTGCTGTTTAGAGTTCATAAATGATTCATAGATGACGGGATTGAAAAAGAGGAGGGGAACTTTGTATAGCAGCTGTTTGATGAATGATAATGTCATGAACTGTTAATCTGTAACAGTAGAAACTGTTGTGTTGTTATGTTTCTCCACCTGTGTGACACAATGAGCTTCTTCATGTTGTCCGCCAACACAAAGTTGTAGAGTCTCCGGCACTGGTCCCACTGAAGGAAAGTTTCCTGGGCCCTAGACACACACACACACACACACTTACTAATGTGGAAGTACACTCCTGACTTATAAGATAGTTTCAAAAAAAGCTTCAAGGTCACCAACTTTAATGTTCAAATCTAAAAAAGGTTCCTCTGGATTTAAAAAATAATAGTTTTACAGTTCTCTTTTGGCCTTTTAGCTTACATATTTTATTCAATAGTTGACAAAAAGGAGATGTGGGAGATCATACTATTAGGAAAAGCTGATGACACGCATAAAAATATAATAAATCATTTAATTTGAACGTTTATATTCATTAAACAAACAGGTTTTCACAACCGTGCCTTTTTAAAACAGTGGCTCAAACTGAAGAACCAGTCATCTATCCTTATTAATGCATTTACAAACATGCCCAGTCCTGGTTCAGTCCGCCGGTTTGTCTTTTGTTTAACTAACCTGAGGGCGCTGTATCCCTGGCAGACGCTGACACAGCACAGCACCCTGTCCTGGTTGGATCGGTTCTCACCCAGGAACTTGCATACAATGTTTCCTCCCAGACTGAAGCCCACAACCACCAGCATAGTGTCTGGGAAAGCTCGCTTGATGTAGCTCACCATGGCTGAAAACTCCCAGGTACAACCTGAACGAAAGAGAGACACTTTGTAGTAGTGCTGATAAATACCTCAGTCTGAAATAAGACCTCTGAAAAAAGCCTATTTGGACGAAATATGCTGTGATGATGGGGTTTTTTTGATGCTGCCACCTTGTCTAATGAAAATCTTATATACTTTACACGCTCCTAATTTCTCCACACAACACTTAAAGCATGAAAATTAATTAACATGTTTCTGTGCTGCAACTTTGACTGTGTTCTCAATCAGATTCAAACCTTCTTTTTTACTTTATTTCACTTCTCTGGAATAGTTTTTTTAATGCTTTGCCAAATATGCTAGAAAATAAATTAAATTTGTGTAATCAAGCAGCATAAACCAAACCAAAATCAAAAATGGAGTGATGTAAACTTTACCATTATGTTTTAGGCTACAGCATGCAATCATTTGTTGTTTTTTTTTTTGAGTCACCCTGTTTATTTACCATAGGTGAACATGCGAGGGGAGGTGAGCTCCATGTCGGGCAGGGCCCCCAGGTGGTTGAGGACAGCACAGCGGTAGCCCTGCCGCTGGGAGTGATCCACAAAGGTCCGAATGTAGTTCTTCTCGCTATGGTTACCGATCCCAGGGCAGATTACCATGGTAATGTCATCTGACATACGCACACACATACACACACACACATACACACACACAGTCACGCAAGAGGGAATACATGCACAAACATACAAAGTGGGCTCATTTGTGGGAGTGAAAATGGATGTCATGTGAGGTTGTGTTGATTTAATTGGCTGCTGAAATGCATGCCATTCTCCCTCAAGGGAGTTGATTAGAGGCGTTCCTGCTCTTGCATAGTATGAGCTGCTTGTTACTCGAGGCTGATGTACTCGAGATCCAAACAAGCACATTAAACTCAGGGGGAAAGACACCAAAACAATGGCAGAAAACAAAACAATAATCAGATAAGTTTTCATGGAAAATTAGCTTTTTAAAGATGATTAAATCCTAAACATGCAGGAAAAAACAGCTGCTTCAATGTTTACATGGAGACAGGTTGCTGTTTGCCTCTGACCTCCTGTGCTGTGTTCTCCTAGTGCTTCAAAGAGGTCAAAGGACGCTGTGGCCCCGTCCTGCATCGGGAGGAACTTTCGGACTCCGCAGGGCGTTGGAGTGTTGACACGTCCCATCTTGCCATACAGGGCCGTCTGGAGATGACCGCTCTTCCCCCACAGCAAGGGAGGAATGTATCTGAAGAGAAGGACAAGCTCCGAATTACATAACAGCGCTGTAACATCTACCCTGAAGATGCTTCAGCACAGTCTTAGTTAAGATCATTAACACATAGACAGGCATAAATACAACTCCAGCTCTAAGAGGTGACAGACAAATCCATAGGGCACAATTTAACTGAGCGGCTCAGGCAGCTGAGATGGATTTCAACACACTGAGCTTGAGTAGATTCCTTATTTGTCACTTAGTTTTTAGCGGCACTAGCAGAATGGCACTAGAGATAGCAATGTCAGAAGTCTGTCTGTTGGGTTGGTCCATCCACCACTTTGATCCAGACTGAAATGTAACAACTATTGGATGGATTTCCATGAAATTTTGTACAAATATCCATGATGCCCAAAGGATGAATTGTAATAACTTTGGTGATCCTCTGGCTTTTCCTTTTAGTGCCTGTATCAGGTCAAAATCTGAATTTGTCCTGTACTTCCTGTTTAGTGCAAATGTTAGCATGGTAAACTACTGATGTTATTACTAGCATGTCTGTAGATTCTTAGTGTTGATAAGTTATGATCTGTAACATTTAATATCATCTTGTAACTCGAGGCACCTTATTTCCATGTATATGTAGTGAGAGGATCATAAGCCAATTAGATAGTAAGTTACAGGATTTAGTGTAGCTTTGAAAATGCCTAAAACCCAGATCTGAAGAGATGAAGTCTCAGTCTAGAGCCCACAAGTCCAAGTTCATGTCTGACTCATTCATGTTCAAATCCAAGTAACAGCAACAACTGGGAATTAGCAACAGGGCCTCCGGCACAAGTGAAAAGATAAATAAAAGACTGACAACTACAGAAACTCAAATTCATCAACAGGATCTCTAAGAAAATGGAGATCTTTTGTAAGTGCAGAACAGAGCAATGACCAGATGTTTGAAAAGTACTCACTGTATGTGAATAACAAACTACCTTACAATAGTCTCACTAATGGTCTAATGAAGATCTTATATACGATCTTAATTTCTCCACACAACACTTAAAGCATGAAAATTAGGTTTACTCAACCTGTAAGCTGTTTGTGTAGTTTACAGTCACTAAGTGGATCCTTCTGACATTCAGCGAAAACAGTCCTGTTCATGGAACCAGTTAAATCAATGAGAGTCCCAGTTCAACTCTAAGTTCATGTCTGAACCATCAGGCTCCTGGATAAGTCTCCAAGATTAAGTCTGACTTATTAAATCAAGTCAAGTCCACAAGTCTAAATCTGAGAAACCAGTTCAAGTTAATCTTACTATAATAATAATAATAATAATAATAATAATAATAATAATAATAATAATAATAATAATAATAACAACAATATTTTTCTGATCGTTCTGCTAATGAAAATCCACTGTATTCTTCATTTGTCTCTTCAGTCATGACAATCTCACTATGGGTCCAAAGCTCTGTTACACCCTCCTGTTACATTGTTGTAGGACAGAAGTGTATAATTAGGCCTTTACTGTTAACTCACCAGATGATCAGGGAAAAATTAAGATAACACACACAAGATGTGACACACCTATCTAACAGGTTTCAAATGCAAGTCACTCCCATGCCAGTCCAAGTTTCATCACGTGTCTTTAAAGTGTGAATAAACACTGACAGACACTCACTCTTTGGTCAGCAACGGGCAGGCTTTGAGCAGGTAGCGGCTGAGTGGTGTGTCCTGGTAGCTGATCTCTGGCGATGCTGTGGGACTCTTCAGGTTCAGACAGCGGACGATGATGTAGAGCACGGTAGCCACTGCCGCCAGCTTCACGCCATCAAACATGGCTGGCAGCTCCGAGCTGAAGGTGTGGATGTCGCTGACATCGAGGGTGGCCATTGTAGAAACGGGAGAGGACCTGTGTGCAGAGCATTAGGGAGAGCATTTAGCTTGCAGTACATGACTTGTGTGCTTACACAGGGTGGAGTCTCACTTAGAGAGTTATATGACTCTGAGTCATCGGTGAGACTGAAAAAATGACTCATAGAAATGGAATTAGACCAATATGTTTGTCAGATTGTCCGTTTTGGAGTTTCTTTAAACCTAACAGACTAGCTAGCCATAGCTGCTAATGCAGAGGTTTCTCCATAACAACGACTACATAAAATAAAAGCTGTAAAACTGTGCTCTCTTCACTTTTTATTGATCTCTGGCTGTTAATCTATCTCTGAACTGGTGAGGTAAGTTACTACATGGGCAACACAAAAAAAAGGTTTGTACTTTGCCTTTATATTAAATCTCTAGCCAGGAGTAAAAGTCCACTGAATTAAGAAATAAGTGGGGTAAGCACGTACAAATTCCCCTTCTTGAATTTTTCTCTTTATTAAATCAATTGCAACAGTGTACTTTAGGCTCTCCTCATTATGTGTGCTGCAATCTACTCTCTTTGGACAGCGCACAGAAAATCTGTATTCTGATGTCAGTGGTGAGTTTTAGTTTTAAGACTGACCTTCTGCAGCACACTCGCAATGTCTGGCTCATATTTGATAAATACTGTCTCTCGGCACAAAATGTCAGCTATTGGCTGCTTCAGTGCAGATAATGACGCAGTGGTCACTAGAAATGCATAATCGATTAAAGGGCGGGTTCACAGTCATGTGCCCAAATGAACACTGAAATAGGTTTTTCTCGCCATAAAATCATTCATCCTGTTCATACTGACCATTAGAAGATCCCTTCAGAATACAAAATAAGTGACTGGGGCCTCTTTCTGTGCAAAAATGTATTTATAAGTTTATCTGAAGCTAATATGAAGCTTCAGCTGTACAAATGAGTCAAATGAAGTAGATATCTTTCAACTTTTTGGTGCCAAAGTCCCTCTTTTTGTTACTATACTTCCACCAGAGCTCAACAGGGAAACACTGTCTGGGGAAACACAAAGAGGGAATCTGATGCTAAAAAGACTGTAAATGTGGCAGATATCCACTTGATATGACTAACTCAGACTGCTGAGGCCTCATATAAGCTTCAGATGAACTTTTAAATGACTGTGTGGACACATTGTGGATTTTAGCCCCCATCACTTACATTGAGAGCACATTTGAAGGGGATCTTTTAATAGCCAGGAGGAATGATTACAGCGAGGAAAACCTCTTTCAGTGTTTATATGAACACCTGACTGTTGTTTTAGGACACACTTGAAAAATTGTGAACATGTCATGTAAACCGCCCTAGAGACTGAGGATGAGTTTTACCCAGCAGATATTTATTTTAGTGATTTGAAGTTTTTTTTACCCACCTTGCTGTCTCACTTTGAAGAAAGTGGAGAAGTTTTAGTCCCTCCTTAAGACTGTTGAACTCAGAGTGTGATGATGCTCACTCAGTGCTGGAAAACACACAGTTTGGTTGACTTTTAATAACTTAATGTTAAAGGAAAAAATGCGAAATCAAAAACATCATGTAACTGGCATATAACAGAGTCACTGCTGTATTTCTGTAAACTTAAATTAGTGTCACAACGACTCCTTTTGGTTCCTGGTCTCGACTTCTTGCTCTCTTTTGTTTTGTGACTCAGGTAAAACTGTTCCTGTTGGAGGCCGAAGTGAAGCTGAAGGCTTCAACAAACACAAACACCACATGGACTTCACATAAACTACGTACAAGTTTTAAAGAAAGTTTACAGAGAATATTTCCGGTCTTACCATCGTGTTTTCTAGAGCCTGTCCGGGGTTTGGTCGGATCCACCCGTGTTTGAACACCGTCTGTTTACGGCGGAGCTGCCCGACCAGCAGGGAGCTCAGGATGCATTCACGTGTCCTCACAAAGCTCCGACATTTGGGTACAGCAGTGGTAAATACAGCTAAACGATTAAATAAACATCTTTTAGCAGCTTATTTTTAACATGAATCTATCCCTTTACTTATCGTCATCTACACATTCAATCAGTTATATAATCTATAAATTAAAATCCCATTGTCTGAGTCATTGACATTCTCGTTGATATGATAGTAATTGCAGAATGTCCGATAGTACTGAAAGGCAGCATGACAAATAGCGGTGTAGCTTACTTCCTACTGCAGAGAAACAGTAGCCTAATTTTCTGTCACTACCGGCTGCGGTTTTATTAGTCAGATCTACATCCGCCTTTTTGAGACTATTGTAGATTAACATTTTATCACAGCACTCAAATGTCACACAGACATCATGTAGACTTCCAGATTAAAAATAATCTCCTACAATAACCAACACCTTAGCTATTACATATCTGATTAAATTCACAGAAACTTGCTATAGGCTACCAGACACTCACTTCTCACACAAATAGCCTATTTTACATATAAATACCATAGTTATATTGTAGGAGTATAACCATAAGCCATTTAAAATATAGGTAGTAAACTCTTTTTATGGTAAGTGACAATAAAACAGCAGTGACAACAGATTTCTGTTTGGTTGCTTGGTTGTTTCAAAGTGGTTGTCATTCTTATGAACTGAAATTACAGAAGTGCTTCATGACATGTCATTTGAGTTTCTGGTGCAATCTGACCATCTGTCATTGAGTATTTTAACCACTTGGTGGCGCCATCCACCAATGGGACTGAAGATGAGTGGCACTCGATATTAATTCACCTTTGCCTTTATGGTATTTATTAACTGATATTTGTGTGGTATCACTCTAAAATTAATTATAGGTTTATTATATGTGTGTATGTATGACACAGTTACACTGTATTTATAAGATTATATGACATTATGTACGATACTCATCGTCACATCCCCACTTTCCACTGCTGGGTGTCCAGTACTCTATTATTATTGATAACCAATATGCACTTTAAAATATGCACTTAAGCTGAAGCACGTATAGTTGTTGATGCGTGTGTGTGTGTGTGTGTGTGTGTGTGTGTGTGTGTGTGTGTGGTCTAGGACGTGTTCCTCATGTTGTGGGGATGTAAATCTGTTTACGCAGTCATGTTGTGGGGACTTGCCTCCCTAATGGAGACAAAATCATTAATTTTAGGGTGAAGACTCAGTTTAAAGTTAAAGTTAGTTTAGGGTTATGTTAAAGTTATGATAAGTCTCCAGGAAATGAATGTAAGTCAATGTAAGTGATGGAAACATGACTGACTGCCGGATATCATTTTAAACTGTCCCGCTGTGTTGAATTGAATTGATTACTTATTATTAAACACCAGGAACATACAGGTCCATCACTTTGTTTCATACACATTACCCTCTCAATTGCCAAACCACTGAAATATATTAAAAATCACACAGTGAGGAATCACACATTGCCACAACAGTGTAGATAATGAAGTGAAAAGTGTGGAGAACGGGAGTGTGACAGTGGTTTAAACTGCTGTGGCTTAATTTCCTCCAAATAAGGATATGAAGCCACAGTGTTTACTTATTTTAAAACAACACAGTAAATTGAAAGAAAGAGGTGAACAGAGGTAAAGATGCCCAAGTAAATAGGAATGTCACACACACAATTATTTGATTTGATTTGATTTTTTGTCCTCCAATCAATCCAGTGATCGAGTCATTTCTGTATATACACTGTATATCTTTCTCAGTTTCAAATATACCAGAGACTCTGCACTTTCATTTATGGTGCTGCACTAATTTGGGTGGGAACAATCCAAATAAAGTTTCACTTCTTTGTCTATGAGGAAAGTGAGTTTGTAAGTGTGACTCCTCACTCCTATTTCCAGATTGGAGACAGAAGTGAAAGAAGGCTGGGCCAACCCACGCATATCTTCAAATTAATTTCATTCATCTTTGTGTGGGAAACAGAAGTGAAAATTCACTGGTATACAGCAGTTACATCAAGCTAAAACCTTTTAACTGTACCACAGTTTCACAAGGTCTGAGTTTACGGGATTAAGCAACACTCCACATCGAGGATTAGGATCAAACAGGCTTCTGTCTCGTTGAATATCCCATTTAACGATCATTTTGTAATAATTAACCCCATCCCCTGGTTCGCACTCAGTGAAAGTCAGTCATGAGAAGAAGCTTTGTCTGATAGAAGAGGAACATCAGAGGACGCTGCCATTGTGGAGTCTCACCACACTTGACAGCTGTTTCACGTCAACCAGCCCACAGTGCACATGACTTTCTGATCTCCTCTTATGGTGTCATGACTGTACGGATCAAGCAGTTTAGGGATTTTGCTGACGTACTTTTTCTGAGCAGAAAAAAAGAGAAAAGAAACCAAAAGCAGATTAAATATCTTTGCTGAAGCGACTCATCATGATTGAAGCATTGGCATTTTAGGGATCAAAACTGTCACACTTCAACTACAGGATGGGAAAATCTCTCTAAACCCTACTTGCTGTCCACATCAACTTAGTCTTGCATTTTTCTGGCTTATGATGGTTGCTACCGACTGTTAGGTGGTGTGCAAATTTTAACGATGCCTTCAAGACTGATTATAATGTTAAATGTCTCAGGAACAGCATGCATGTCTGCCTGGGTTGCTGGGAAGTGTATAAATACCGACATAAAGATGATTAAAGGAAGATGCTGCAGCTGCACACTGCCTCAAATGCTGCAGTATGTTTCGTTCATTTATTTTTTGTATGTGTGTTTGTTTGGTAGGTCGAGGGGGCATCGTACGTCTTTATTAGATAGCTTACCGACAGGAAATGAGGGATAGGAAGAGAGAGATGGGGGAATAATGTGTAACAAATGTCCCCAGTCAAACTCCAGCTGAGAACATTGCAGTTTGTGGTCATAGCCTTAAATTTAATGATTTTTAAATATAAATGTGGTACATGATTAAAAATATGTTCATGATGTTTTACAATAGATATGAGTTGGTAAAAGTTTGCAGTGGAGGGATATGAAGACAAATTTCTCCCTGCAGAACAGCCAAAATACTGTAAGTTGATTGGCTACAAACAGCAGTTTTTAGCGGTTTGTGTTATAAATGTTATAAAGAGACTTCCTGGTTCAAACTAATCTGAAGAGTTTTAGTAATAGTTCAATAGAGGCAGCAAATCAAGACCATATGAGACGTAACAACCTTCATCCGTTCATACAAAGATCTAATTTAAACCACCCTCGTTATAACTAATTTTCGATATGTGCATGAACAGAAGAAGCTTGCACTGATGCGATGCTGCCTCTTTTAGTTTCCTAGCAAATCAGTGGTTAGCAAATACCTGAAATCATCTTCTGCATTCAAATTTGCGTGGAATTTTAAAAGAACAGGAAGAAAAACTAACTTTTCACTGACATATTTTACCTCTTCATGAGAAACACACACTTTAGTTTCTTTTCATTTCTATGTTCCTCTTTTCATCAAATACTGTAGGCGGAAGTCAGGCGCTCCTTCCCATAGTACAGTATATTCACTCTCTTTGACCCTCTGCTGCTCGTCAAATTAATGAGTGGGAATATAAGAGGGACTTGGTATTGCTCCATAGCTTGAGATTCGACTTTGATGTGACAAGGTCATCTGGGGGAAGGATTTTTTTTCTTTTTTTTTGCTAGCCGCCAAGCATGAGATCACTTGTTACTAGGCTACGGAAGGGTAAATTTTACCCTGCCAATCAAAGTGTGTAGAGTTCATCAGAGAATAATGTTGCTGCTGCTGTAGGATTTCTTTCCCAGTGTAAGCCACAGGGAACGAAATACAAAGACCAGAGCCAGATAGATACTTCTCAGGCCAATATGCAGGCAACCCATCCTTTAAAGTTGACATTTAAGCGGTTATATTTCGCCTGCTTTTTGTCTCCTAAATTTGGAGCAGGATGTAAAATGTACTGCTATAATAGTCATCCGTGCAAGAGGAAAGGAAGGAAGAGGTGAAAGACTGAAACATGAAAAGGGCTTGACTCTCTTGGACGTTCCTCTCAGACTTACATCCATTAAAAACAATGCTGTGCCTCACACCCACTCCCTCTGAGTGCACAAAAATCAACTCTGACCCACTGTTGGATCTCGGCTCAAGAAACGCCCACAGATGAACCTTTCTGCTTACCACAATAAAAAAAAAATTGGCCTTAATCTGCATTTCAGAGGAGGATTTTATGCATGGGGCCATCATGGGAATTTCCCCAGAAGTGCTAAAGAAAAGACTAACAACACGTTTACCATAAAGGCTTAAAGATGCATTCATTTAACCACTTCTGGCCTGTTTGATTAAGTTAAGCAGGCAAGCAAATTCAATCTTAATCAGCTACTTAACCAGAGGAAAAAAAATAGGGTTTGTTTCAAGTGTTCTTACATGGGAATATTCAGTGTGTGGACTCTTCTTTTTCATTTGATAATAACAAACCTAACAAGTGCTACATGTATCACCTTGAGCAATAATTCCACTATTTGGCCGCATTTATCTCCATGACCGGCTCTACTTTTTAAGAGTGCCCTGTGGCAGATCGATGGAGCCTCTCACCCGTCACCCGTAAAGTGCACACAGAGACCAAGAAACCAATCATTACTACTGGAGGTTTTCTTTGTGCTGAAGCTTTCAATTAGTTTAAGGCACTTCGATGAGAGAACAGTATAAACTGAAATAGTCTAAAAACAAAATCTTGACACAGGGCCCATCTAAAAGACAAGGCCACACAATAAGGTAACAATGCAGCACCAACCTAAGGTAATTATTTAAATGGTGCAAAATCCTAAACACATGTGCAATTAATTAAAATACACACAACAAATGCCTGTAGATGTAGATATTTCACATGTGGAAAAAAAATCCTCATTATGTATGTTAATGAGGTGGACAAAATATTGGGAACACTTTTCAATATAATGCACTCCAGTACACCACCACCACCACCCACTACGACTCAATAACAAACATAAAGTAACAAAAACTGAAAATGTATAAGCTTCATAAAAGTAGAATTAACGGCAGAGCTGTTGTATTGAATTGCATTAGATTGCTTAGGTGTTCCTAATAAAGTGCTCAGTGAGTGTATATTTATAATTAACATCTGATAAATTAACATATGGGATCTCACAATTCACTGGATCCCTGTGGAAACACTAGGTCATAGGTCAAATATGACTACAAAGGATACAATTATGGGGGAAAAAAATCCTCTCAGGTGTTTTACATCAAAGATCCTCTCCGGACATGTATTAAGACATATAAATATACTCTGCTTGGATGTGCACCTGATATGGTTTTTCCACAAAAAAGTAAAATTACGACGTTAAAATCCTTAAAATGGCATCTACTCCTCCATTATTAAAAATTCCAGAATGTATGAATATGTAAATATATTTCATTTCAGGAATTTAAAGTTACTACAAGGACATTTTAACTGGTTATGAAACAGTCTCATGATGCCTCTGTTGCCTCTGTATGACCCACTTAAACAAACAAGACCATCAGTGAGAACATTGGCTATTTCTATATAGTTACTCTAAATGCCACTCGGTTGGATTCCCCGCAAAATCAGACGAAATAATTGATGGCACACAGACCAGAAGAGCCAATGTTTACATTACATGTAGCATTGTAGCATGAGGGAGTACAAAGACCTTACTAGGACGAGGGAACGACATTTCTCTTAGTTTGATAACGTCAAAAGTAAAGTTAGACTTGCTGTCAGCTTCCTGACTCATTTTTATAAGAGACGAGAGAAAAACAGAGATTGAGCTGATAGCACAGGAGAGAAGAGCAGCGGTGGTTGAGCGAGCTAGAGAGTGAATGAGGAGAGTGAGCAGCGGTGTAGCCACAACAGAGGAGTGAATGTGAGAAAAAAAACATTATTTTCTGATTGTTTCAGCACAAAGCACAAATAAACACGCCCACACATCTGCACAACCCTGCAGGAAGGTGCTGCATTGCAAAACAAACAAGTAAGATCTTTCTTTCACTCGCTTCCAAAACAAATGCACGCGCTAGCCAAGATCTTTACAACATAAGGCGGTGGTGCTCATGGGAAATGCAGTCTTAATTTAAGAAAAACACTACCGCTTTTGTCCACAGGGACTGCTAAAATCAACACGAAATGAAAGTTCCTTGTAGTAACTTTAAGTGCTGAACACAAGATGCCTCCTCCTCCAATGAAAAGTCTATTCATAGTGTGTGTGCACTGGAGGCTTCAAGTTTCCACTCTTGTGTATGTTTCATATGGGAGCACAACTGGCTTCCAAACTAGTAAAGATGTCACAAATCATGCTAGTAGACTCGCTCTTTAAAATCAGATTTTCAATGAGCACAGAGAAACTTTCCACTTTCAGCAGCAGATAAATGTAAAAAAAAAACCATATATATCAATCTGCAGGATGAAGCTAAAACATCCAACTGTAGCAACAGGAAAACATATTTCCCCAAGGAAACATTCAGTTAGGTCATAGGTCAAATATGACTGCAAATGAATTGTGGGGGGAAAATCCTCTCAGGGGTTTTACATTAAAGATCTTAATCAAGACATTTCATTTAATGCAGCACATTATCCACATTATCTTTTGTTTCCATGGTGATTTACTGCTTTCTTGGATTTAGTGGGGTTTTTTGTCATCAACGGTAGAGAGGGCGTGGGGGCGTGGTTACAATCAAAAGCCAAGTCGCGATTGGTTGAGAGCTGAAGCGCACGTGCTCCTGCTGCCTAGGAGTTTACAGCCTCACAACAAGCTCGAGCCCACACAAGCTACACAACGTCCAGTGCGCGGCTGCCGTCCTCCAACGTCCCGTCGTCCTTTTAACTGACGAAAAACAGCTCTTTATTAGTCAAAAAATCTGGCAAAAATAGCAGCAATGAAGGAGCAGGCGCGTGTTTTCCTATGGCTGCAACTTTTCACAGCTTGTTTGGTGTTTGGAGTGAACGGTAAGTTGACTCTTTGTTTTTGTTTACAGTTTAAACCGCCGCCGTTAACGTCCTCGGACCGTTGCTCATTAACGCTGCTGTTTCAGTTAAGTTGGTAGCTAGTTGAGCTGTAAAAGTTGTCTTCCCCCCCATATTTTCTCAAATCTTTTCTCTCTTTGGAAATGTTGTTCATTTGCTGAACACTTTGGTGTGTTTTTTTTTAATTCGGAAAGTATGTTCGGTATGTGATGATATAATCTCAGCCTGGCACAAGTGGCACCGTCAATTCATCACCAAAGTAACGGGGCGGTGGGCACAAGTAGGTTCACAAGTTCAAGCGACCCTTGAATAAGCGGACAGGACGTGTGGGAATGTAAGATATGAGACATTGCCTGGCTCTGAAACTGCAAGATTAGATTGTTGTATGTTTTAAGGCCACATCCTTATCTAATAATTATATCAGAAACATAAGCATTTGAAAGCGATATTATCTGGGTGTTTTTCAGGTTTTGTAGGCCAGAATGTATGGTTACTGAATCAATACCTCAGGGCAATTTTGTGCACAATGCCCCCCTTTTTATGAGGCATACAGGGTGGCTATTATACTTCTCCGATGTTAACCTTATGCCATTGGCGTTTGGTATTGTTTGCATTTGTATGCATCAAACACATTTAGGCCGACGGACAAAAGGTAAAATGGCCTGATTCTCCTTTCCCTTTATTCTCTGCTCACATACCAAGGAAAGGCATCACATGTCACACAAGTGTTTTCGTTGGTATGATGGTGTATTTTCCAAATGTAAAAAATGTTCCTGTTCCACTCTTCAAACATTTAACAAAGAGCAGAATTCATAACTTGGGTTGGTGCTGTGGTGAAAAACAGATGTGTTTGTATCAGCAGATGAAACATTTGGACTTTTGATTTTTTTTTTTTTTTTTTTTTTTGAGCAGACAGTCGACCTTTTGACATTTCCTCCAGGCTTCAGGGATCAATGCTCAGTACCAGAGGGCAGGCATATTTTCAATACTTTATAGATTTGTTATAAAATGTGCAGGAAAGTGTCTTGTAAATAGTTACTTAAAGCACAAGATCATACATTCATCATCATTCAGTTGACATGGTCTCAAAATGATTTAATCAAATCTGAATGCAGCATTAAGTCTGTATTTATATTATTTGTTTCAAGAAATGTAGCCCTCATAAAAATCCAAGTTTATTTTTGAGTAGTGTGCACATACTTTCTGATGCTTTTGTTTATCCAATAAGTTGAAAAACACACTACAGGCTGCAGATGCAAGCATGTGACGTCATTAGGGGACGACAGAGGACTAATGCAGGCGATTACTTTGGACAAAATAATTGTTTTACAGATGTCAGTGACTGCCAAAATTGACGACTACCACACAAAAAGTATTCTGCTCAACTCAGATTTAGTCTGTATTTCCATTCCTTGTGCAGTAACATCCTTATATAGACCTGCGTGTCACACAGTCTGCTAAATCCTCCCTGATGCATCACTTACATTAATATTTGATACACCTTTTTTACCCTTTTGTTTGAATTGAAATTGAAAAAAGCCTAAAGAGAAGCACACATCCCAACATGTTTGTTCCCCCAAGGCACAGGGATGGTACGGCCGTGGAGAATAGGTGTGGCTGCGCTGACCATAACGTTGAGTCACTTTTCCGGATGCACTCGCCAACATAGACATGCCAGTGAACTTCCACCCACAACAGCGCTCACTGGGAGCACTCCATGCTGTCCGGGAATGGGTGGAGGGAGGGAGGGAGGGAGAGAGGGAGGGAGGGGGGCAGGACTTGTTGCTGCTGTGTCATGCAAAATGTTTACAGGGCAGAATAAGAGCTGAGAGAAGGTTGTTTTTTTTTCCATATGTTTTACCTGATTAGGCTCGATTCAGCAGGTTGTAGCTCATTTGTCGGACTCTGTTAGCTGCTGAGGGGAGAGAAGTGGAAAATGGTGTTCTGTGTCAGGGCTGAGGCAGTCTTTTCTCACAACAAGACCACTTAGGGCAGCTGAGTGAACGGCGGCTAAATATAGCCAGACGCTGGGCCAATGGCATGGCATGGAGTGCTTGTATGTGTATAATTTGTGAATGTAGACAGGTGAATGTGAGCACCTTTTACTTGTAATTGGTGCAAATTTGTCTTGTGGGTGTCAGACGGGGCTTAATTGCCAATATATCATGCAGTTATCTGTCTTACAATATGTCAAATATCAGATATCAACCAGGAATTTAATTTGTTGCCAAGGCAATGGATGTTCTTCCTCGACCACAGTTACACCGCAAGAGTCAAATCATGCAGTGACTTTTTTTGCATGTGTTATCTAAGGCTTCATGGGGTCGTTTGATGGTTGGCCCTTTTCATCCGCTTATTCCTTCTCACTGATGTATCCCACAGTTTCCCTTATTACTGAATAGCTGTTGGGGATCAAAATGTTAGTTTTAGTTTCCTACGGTCTAAATGGGACATTGTTTTAAAGGACTTTTTATACTGGGAAGAACATGATTCTCAAAAATGCTGAAAATACCTTGTTTTACAGAACCTTCACAAATGCTGGAAGTAGAGATAAAATTAGGTTAGACCTCATTGTAACAAAACCAAGGAGTGGATTAGAGCTGAAATGATTAGACTATTAATTAATTAGTCAATTATCAGAAAATGAATCATCAACAATTTTTCATGCAAAAAGGCCAAACATTCTAGGTACTCTAATGTGAGGATTTGCGGCTTTTCTTCATGTTTATGTTGTAAATGACAGTAAACTGAATGTCAAGACATTTGAATATGTCGTTGGGCTATATTCTTTCACTATTGTCCAATGTTTATGGACAAAGCGATTAATCAACTAATCAAGAAAATATCAGGCAGACTATTCAGTAATGTAAGTAAATCCTTAGTTGCAGGCCTAGAGTGGATGTTTAGGTTGAGTACTGACACCCTGAGTCCTTGTGTCAGTAAGTTTGTTAATGTGTGAGAAAGAGTAGAAGAGGTTTTTTTTTTTTCCCCATCTGCCTGTACTGGATCTTCCCTTCAGGCGGCTGTCTTCTTGAGCTCTGATGACTTTATTATAACTACTCCCACCGAATCCCTCAGGATAGGAGGCTCTTTTCCTTCCATTTGAATTTTGAATAGCTTCCTTAATCAATGTTTCATCGCAATATGGAGTATCTTCTAATTTGGGCCGCTTTTATTAGTGTCTGTCGTCCCACTTTCCAATCTGCCGTGCTGAATATTTTACACGCTGTCATGTGAGCTTAAACACTGAGCCAAGGAGAAAATTGGCGGCACTCAAATCCAAGAAACGCTTACAGCAGGTATTTCATATTCATATTATCAGAGAAATATTGACAACTTATCGACAGTATTGCTATACAGTATAGGTACATCTCCATTCAGTTTAGACTGTTGTTGCGGCACTAATTCCAGGCTTCATTTTAGTTACAGTACGTTCAGAGAAAAGCTTGTTGTCTTGTTGATGGTGCGTGACGCTTGTGTGTATTTTTAGCAGCTGGCCCTCATTTTTTTCCTTTTTTTTTTGACGGAGCAGCAGCAGCAGATGGCTGTGCTGCTGTGGAGTAGCACTCGCAGATTACAGAAAGCTCACCTGCAGCTGGAGTCCTGCTCATCTTAGTATTGAAAAGGCTGAGGTTATTTAAAGCTGGAGTGCTGGACTTTTACATATAAATGAGTGTGCGTTACATTCAAGCCTTTAACAAATGAGTTGACACAATGATGATTAAGCCTATCAACAACAGGTAAATCTCTCTGTATTTCGCTGTATATCAGAGTTTTTAAATCTGGCGTCTGTGGCGACATTCCTGTGCTGGTTCACCAGTAGTGATGCATTTTACGTCAACCAGCAATTATTGATTTGCCAGAGCTGAAGGGGGGAGCAACCACAGATGTATAATAAGAACTGGATACAGCTTTGGAGACGGGGCTCCGTTCATTCTTCTGAAAGTTGCTCAGTGACGCATGAAGCCAAAAAAGCCACTTCCCGCTGTAAAGAAATTACCCGGATGACTGCATATTGTTCATGCTCCATGGGCACTGGGGCCCAGAAACTTCCACCAGCCAAGCCGGCTAACTTCCAGTTTAGCCCTCCGCTAATTTGAATGGTGATAAAATGATTCAATCGTGCGGCTTGTGATGCTCAAAAAGCGACAGAGTAGGCTAGAGCAGCTATGAGGCATACGTCATAAGCACGCGTCGACAGTGTTTGTGTAATTACTCTCACTGCTAGAAGGGGGAGACAAAAGTTCCGCGCTGCAGGTGTCAGGACCCGGGTAGACCTGGTCTTGATAAATCCCCTTCCTGTTACACATATTCAGGTTACCTCCTCCTTACGTTTCAGGACTCAGGTAGGTAAGCTGGTCATCAGAGTGGATGAGCACTCTACAGGTGTCAAGCCTTCTTATTATGCTTCAGCACATCCAGTTATAACAAGGACTGGAGGTGTGTGTGTGTATGTGTGTGTGAGACACAGGCTTCTTCTTGGCTTTCTGGAACACTGAGTTCCCACACTCGCCCGCCAGCCTATATGCTCCAGCATGCCAGTTTGTGCGTGAGAGGGCAGAGCGTTTACTGTTTTTAGGCCTCGGGACACGTCAGATATAAGCACTGACGTAACCACAAACACACACACACACACGCACACATACACACGTACAGTATATTCACATGGCCATTCACATGTACCCTCTCCTGTGTATTTATCAACCCCTACGCAACTAGCGGGTACGTAGAGGTCTTAGTTTGTTTGACTTTGTAACTTTGCAAGCTCATTTCAAGCAAGCTTGCCACTTTCCATACTTCCCTTTTTAAAAAGTAAATTCCCTCAAATCCCTTTTAAACTGTCTGAGTATTATAATTTGTGTACCATTTTCACCAATGGCTGCACATTGTGTATATTTTCCTAACGCAGCAAGTAGCCAGCTTTGTTAGTGAACCCTCTCTGAAACACAGCAGCCACCAGAAATAATTTTGTTTCCCGTGAAATTGATTAAAGATTGTCTGCTCACTTATGTCAAGATGATTTTTATCCAAATTGCTATTTTATCTCCGTAACCAGTCGCTGTTTCTCTAATACGGCTGCAGTAAGTGGCCTGAAAGAGTCCTCCCCACATCTTCATTCTCAACCGCATCCTCAATCATGGCGCAGAGTCCTTAACTGACTTTCTAGAGCAGGTTTTGCCATGCTGGTCCATAGTGCCATACTTACCATTCTGGTCACTTGTGCCAAAACCAGCCTCAATGGCTACATTTATTAAAGATATGAGCAAAGTGTTTTTTGAAAGGACAGAATATCCACCACACCACACTTCTTTTATGATATTTGATATGTTCTGACATGACGTGATATGAACAACCAAACTCCAGCTCTGTCCTCATATCTGAGGCTTTTACAGAATCGTATACACCCTCTTGTTGGTGGGTCTCATTGTGGATTTGAGTAATTATGTGATGATGTCTCTAACTGCTCGGTGTTTTTGGTCTGGTATTTGGACCTCATTCTTGGGCTGAAGCTGCATGGGAAAGGCACAGACCATGACTCATAAGGAGTGAGAAAAACACAATGCCCTGTGGAAATGGCTTGCCCTGCCAAACATAACTCCACATACCTTCCTAATCTGTCACTGTGGTTTGAATAAAGTGGGGCACCATGTAAGGTGCTTTTAACCCTGGTGCAAGTTTGATAAATGTATTAAATGCATTTTAAATGGTTGACAGACTTTATTTACTTCACTATTAAATGCTGCCAAATAGATTTGTTTGTGGCTGTATCCTTGGATTACAGCCACAAAATAGTATTTAGTCAGATTTTGTGCTTGTAGGATGAAAACAACTGATGTATTGTTTTTGGAATTGAAGCCATGTTTGCAGGTCCATGCACATTTTAAAAAAATGTCAAGAGAACATTAACGCACTAAGGTTTGTTTTCATTGTGGTTCTTGTAATAAAGTGATTTAAGAGTTGGTACTTCAGAAACAATCTGGTATTGTTTAAATCAAATGTTGTAATCTTGTAGAGATTTCTCAATAAACGAAACCGAAACTTACAGCCAATAAGTAATATGCTTAACTGAAACTGTACGTGTCTGGCAGCTGTTCATGTAGATAATGAGGAAGAACAAGTCTCTTGTTTCCTCTGAATTGACAGAGAAGCCTATAGTTGATATTATAGTTATAGTGGAGTCAAAACAACGTAACTGTTTTCTTTTATTCTTGCATTTGTTGCTTTCTTTGAATCTCATGACCCTTGTGCAAAGCAAAACCTGTCTAAATCCCACTGTATTTAAAATATACAGTTTGTATATTTTCATTCCAGTCTACTTTTATATAGACGTCTCTGATTTTTTTTTTAAGTTGCTCTGATGGTTTGACCACCGTCTCATGACTGACCACCTTGACTAATATATCACTCATTTCATTTCCTCAATAAATCCACACAGACTGCTGACTAACTTACCCTTTAATCACGGTCGACCACAAGCAACATTCACAGAGACAGTGAAATGAAGTGGGATGTCTCTCTCATTTCGACTTTTATTTGTATCTTGAATGTTCTGATTTCATCGCAAGTTCATCATCAGTATAATTGTTCCAATAAGATATCAAATTTACTCAATTTTTGCAGCGTCATCGTTCAGCGTTGTTATTTCTCAGCGTTAATACATTTGCAGAAGGGAGCTGTCTAGTGTCGGAAGGGAGGTTGTAGTTCCTTCCCAAAGATAAACAGGCAGCAACTCTTGGATAAGGATGTGTTGGTGGTGCCAGGCAAGCCTGTTGTCTAACTGTCCCACGAGATGTGAATGCACTTGAAGGCCATGACACTGGATACAGCACTGATAACACTGGACGTCCATGGGAAATGCAGTTCAGTGTATAAACAACCACAGGATGTTTGCAAAGTAGATTTCTTTCTTTCTCTCTCTCTCTCTCTCTCTGTATCTCAGTGGATTTGGCACAAATCTACTCTACATTTCTTTGATTGCTAATGGATAAATAATGGGATCCAGATTTGGTGCACTAGAGGTTAAAAACAGAGCTGCTAATTGTCCAGTTTACAAACTACACTATATCCATTTGTAATTTAATTTTCTTTTTTAATCATTTTGTCTCTATGAAAACCAGCGAGGTAGCTTTCACAATGCTGCACTGTTGGTGATTGTTCCCACTGAATTAACTACTCGGAGTGCTCTCATCCTGAGTGTTTGTGAAGAACGAGAAAAGATGTGTGGTGTGGGGTTAAAAAGATGCGGAGGACACAGCGATGCTCTGGAAGTTGAAAACCGCTTGGAGATGCCATTTTCAGGCATGGTCTTGTGGCCTCTGAGAATTATACCTTCAGCAGAATTAAAAGGTCACTTTTCTTTAGTGTCGAGCTCTAAAAAAAGATTTTTATCTACTCCCACGAGTCTGCTTTGTTTGAGGTGGAAAGAGGTACCCCACTGAAATGCTGAAAAAGTAGGGTTCAGAGATCCTTTTTAGAATGTATGGCAGACACTGTGGTGCTCAAACCAACAATTTCACACTTGGGGTCCAACCTCCATTTCCCCAACAAGTATGCAAATGATAAGTGTTAACTCAAAAAAAACCTCCCCTGTCTTCATGGGTGTTTAAAAGCTCCCACTTATTTACTTCCTTTTGTGTCATAATAGTGTATAATTGAAAAGTTCATTTCCAAAACGCTATGTACTGTATTGAGAAAAATTCATGGTTCATTTTTCAGTATCTTGTAGACCTAAATGCTAAAATTCTTTTATTTTGTCAAGAGCTCAACTACTGACATACTTAATTTCTCATTTTTTCCATTCATTATTTTGTAAGCAATGTTTTCATTCCAAAGGGCAAAAATCTAATTTTGGACCAGATCTCTTTGACAATAAATCATAGCTCATGCAGTCTTCATGCTTTTGAAAACCACTGCATGCCTCTTGATTCTTTTTTTTTTTTTTTTCCCCCATCTACTTCTAGTTGACGGGTTCTCCCTCATGCCCAGAGAGCTGCCTGATTGTCAGGTTCAGGCCAGGCAGCAGTGACGTTGGTAGAAGCATCTAGTGTTTGTGTTGTGTTTACAGTGTAGTGATGGCTTACTCAGCTATTCAGGCCGTCACATCCGACCTGCAGCAGGCTCTGGTATTCAGCAGCACAACAAGGGAATGGAGTGGAAAATGTAATAATAGAGAAAACATCTGATTATTGCTTAAAACTGCACAAGGGCCAAAAATGGACCAAATGTAAACGTGCACAGAGACAAAGGCACAACTCCTCCAGTCACAATTTACAATTTACAACTGGTACAGTGTCTCATAGTCCTCTTCCTGTCCTGATGTAGCCTGGAAAAGTCAGATGTTGGTTCCTGTACCAGAGGATATTGTTGACAGGAAACGCTGAGCTGTCAGGCATTTATGAATGTGAAATTAGGAGTGCAAACCACAGCTGGGTCAAATGACATTCACAACCACTTTTTATGGGGGTTTTTTTGTGGGTTTTTTTCTTGTAGCAGTAAGAAAGATTAGACAATTTAGAAACTCAGTCTTGTGAACCCTACCTTTATTGAGAGCTAACACTGTCTTACATGTGTTTTTGAAATAATCCTCACTCATCTGCTCATGTAAGAGCTAGAAACTAACTGAAACTGAAGCAAATTTTTTATAGTGAGAAAACATCAACTTGTGAATCACCTTGTCACTCCCCCCCCCCCCTCTCTCTGCAGGTGATTACTGTAAGGTGAATGTGTGCAGTAATGGCGGAACCTGTGTGGCCGGGGCAGGAGCTCCGTTCATCTGTATCTGCCCTGATGGCTTCTCTGGAGAAACCTGCAATGAGACTGAGACTGGTAAGCCGTCACTTTGGTTAAATGTACACAAACCTAAAAGATTTATTACATTTTCTAAAAAACATAAAGATCAACCTTAACCCCATTTGTAAAAAATTAAAAAAAAGAAAACATTGATAAATGATTATATATTCTAAAGGGCCCTGCAACCCCAACCCGTGCAAGAATGATGCCATCTGCGAGGTGACAGGCCAGACCCGCAGAGGCGACGTCTTCAACGAGTATGTCTGCAAGTGCCAGCCGGGTTTCGAGGGAGTCCACTGCCAGAACAGTGAGTCTGTATTCCCTCTTCACTTGTTGTATCAGGAGTAAATAAATAACAATTCAAAAACATGGACAGTTGCTCTTTATCTGGTCACAACAAATATACTGTATGTGCACATTTAAAAAAAAAAAAAAATCTGTACATTTATTTGTTGCGGCTAGATGAAAAAATGTCAGTGTATTTAAATTTTGGCTGACCCCTTTCCAGGTCTTGAGTGGCACCATAGTATAATAATTAAACGGAGCAGTTGACTATGAATCCTCAGCATTGCAAAATGCCAAAATCACTGTGCAACTCTCAGGTTCCCTCTTATGGCAACAAAAATCTCTCAAAGCTACTTAATTTTTATTTAAAGAGCAATAAAGCTACAGCAACACACTGAATTAAAAGTTTAATTGTTGCTGATATGCCAATAAACTTAATCTACTAACTGTAGTTATACATTCCTACACAATTATCTGGTAAGTCCTGTGCGGTCCTTGTTTATTTATCTAACCTTACACACTAACATGGAGACAGCTGATGTGAGTGCCGGCCACCAGGCAGCTGTCGTCCGCATGTGAGCTTCATTCACACGTCACTCAGACCAGGTTGGTTCAATCAGGGTCAGCCTGAGAGAAGGAAGCAACGGTGGGAACATGTGTTGTGTTCCTCCAAATGCCTCCAACCCTGCACACAGAGACAGATGGCTACTGTTTGCATGAGAAGGCAGCAGAATAACAGTGGCCAAGTGTGCACAAAGAACTAATTTAGCGAGGATCGAGCGAGACTTTTAGGAAAAGCCTAAGTGTATTTTTTGTTTGATCATGTGTGCCTTTTTATCCTAGGTGTCCAAGGGGCAGATTTAAGCTCTAAAAAAGGTAACAGTAGAAATGGTATTTGAAGAGAGAATGGTGTGTGTGTGTTTCTGTTATGAGCTGTGGTCTCTTTTCCTTCTTGAATCCAGGTGCTCTCTGTTCTCTTGGCTGCATGCAGAGGCCGAGGAATTCAACAAACACACACATTTTCACTGACAGGGAGCTGCTGAGGTCAGCACTATCCCTCCTTGTTTCTGAGTCAAGGCCAGCAGCAAAAGTGACAGCGAGATCATTTCAGATACGCTGCTGCCTTTTTTATCAGTTTAGCCGCCCTGACAGGAAGGAGACGTCCTATCATATTAAAAGATTTGTTATTCAACTCCCTCATGCCTCAAACCCCATTTAAACTTCTGAGCCAGTGAAGTTGTTTCCAAGCTACGTCTACTTTAATCTAGAATTCCCCAGCCCATATTTATGCTTCAAACACTCTCATTTGACTTAAAAAAAGAAGCTAATAACAGCCAAGTTATCTGTTTGTGTTTTGCCTCAACCCCTGAGAACTGCAAATCACAGCTCATCCATACATTCACAAATCCTTTGGCAGTTGCTGCCTGAATAAGAGCCCTCTGCAGAGCAGGCATTTACACTAATTAGATAATGCCTCAAGGATAACGATGAAGGGAATTTCATTTGACCGTGTTGGTTTATTAGAACCCCTCTAAGCACTTCTGGGTCATTGAGGTCCCTCTCCCTTCACAACTATTGATGATTGTGTTGTGACAGTTTAAATGTTCTCTAATTTGTGTTTGTGTGTGGGCGAGGACTGAGGCTCATGGCAGCTAGCTCCTATGGCTTGTGTGAAACAGATAAGGAGACAGGCTGTTAAAACCAATGGCTGTGGTGAACCTAAGGAGGCGTACTGTACTGTAGTTAAACATTCAACCAGCATCCCCATACTGAGATGGATATTTTGGGGCTGAAATGTCACTATGCTCCTCTGATTTTTTTTTTTTTTTTTCCTTTTATCAGAAAACCAAATACAAAGCTTGACATGCAAGTGTTGGTGAACTGGAGCCAGATGTAGAAGAATATGTTATCCTCACACTAACCACTGCATTTAAAAAAAATAGAAATAGAAAAACGCAACAGTAAAGATGTGGAAGACGGACTAGTTGGGAATGAAATAAAGATTTGAAAATAGCCCCATGCCCTCCTTCAGGGCCTCCTGTCAGTTACGAGAAATAAGTTAAAAACAAAGGACAACTGAGTTTTTTAAAAATCAATACCTAGTGCACATGTATCATTTCATTTCTGAATAATTTCTCCTTAAAGGACTAAAATTCCTCTGAGAAACACACCAAAAAAAATCTACTGGAAAAATCTTAATCACATGTGCGCTGCACATCCCACATGAACAGCCACACACAGCTCGTGATCTCATATACAGACTGTTTAGCATACACATACACACATGGCTCATCCCTCGTGCCAGTCTAGCCAACAGAAAGTGGCGGTCCACGCTGAGCGCTCGCAACGTCAGTGCTGCTACTGTTGCCGGGCGAAAAAGTGAACGCGGAGGCGGAACGGTGAATTAAGTCTGCCCTCCTGACAATGTCACACTCACTACTCAGGTCTGACTGCAGCACTTCTGACTGTCCTGTCGAATTGGCCTAAAAGCCTTTAGAGGTTGTAAGGAAGGAATGTGTGTATGTGGGGGGGACTCAAGTATGGAAATGCAAAGAAAGAGAGAGAGATGTCAATAGCTGTTCAATTCACTACGGGCCAAAGCAGATGGATGGAAACAGTGAGGGAAGGAGGAGGCTTTTTTTCTTGCCTACAGCTTCTAAATCTCCGTTTTTCATAACAGATTAAGGCAGTTATTTGCTTTTTTGAAGTTGCTAAGGGGTGTGTGTGTGTATGAGTGTGTTCCTGTTTCAGTTGTTTGTGTTTTCAGCTCCTCCCAGGATGTGGTAGTGTGGGCAGACTGGGCTTCATGCCCCCTATGGAGAACTGGGTGTGCGTGTCTGTATATAATGTATATGTGCTTGTGCTTGTGTGTGTTAGTGCTGTCATGGATCTGACTAAGCCTGGCGTGCATTTACTGGTTTACTATTGTCTGCATTAAACAAGCTTGATTGGCCTATTAGATCTTCAAAGCTGCTTACATGGAATCATAACATTATCTCAAGTAAGAGAAGCAGCTGTAAAGTGTTTTGACTGGAGAAGCCGGACCTTCACAGGCAAACATCAAAACAAAAACAGAAACAGACTAATCACAATTGACCACAGACATGCGGAGTCAGTACATTAAGTATTGTATGCTTACATCTCCTCTGACCACTAAGCAGTTGGGGGTTGAGTGTCTTGCTTGAGATCCTCCCAGAACTACAGTAAGCACATTTGTTGTAACCATGATGTGGTGTTGAATAACTAGACGCTCAGCAGGGGCAAATCCATACAGTTAGAACTTCCAAGACTTTTTCAGCCACAATGGCATGAAGTCATCACTCTTACTTCCTCCAACTAAGATGTTCTTAAAATCCCCTCTGTATTTTTGTTGTAAGGAAAAAGAGCCGTTAATAAATACACAATTGAGTATACATTATACAATTAATACTTTTTTAAAATAAAAAATATATTCTGAGTTAAGGTAAGCTGATGTGACATTAGGAATCTGCAGTTCAAACTTTAAACATTGAATAATATTCATATTAACATGTTGCAGCTTTAAGAAACAGCTATCGTTTACCAGTACACAGGATCTTATGTCACCATGCCTTGATCCATTTAGGCTGAGCGCTTAGGAACACTGCTTTAAATAATGTGTTCTGTAAATATATTTTATGACATCAACAGTTTCATCTTAGAGCTCTGCATCTCTCCAGCAGAGAGTGACACCCTGGCAGAGATCTGAATCAGAGCTATTCTGGGTCCCACTTGTACTCCCTGTTGTACTGCAGCCAGTCCAGTCCACAGAGTCCACAGCAAATTACACATCTGGAAACATTTTGATCCCTTTTTATTTAATAATGCCATTGTGGTTTGATCTGGTGACCATAATGCCTTTAATGCACCCCCTTGGTTGTTTTACCATGGCAACGGTGGGCGTGGTAATTAAAAATATGTAATTTTCTTATTTTATATGGTCATTTGTGGGAAGAAACAAAACTAACTTTGCTTCTATACAACAGTAACATTGTAAATTTTGTGTTTAAGAGGTGGAAAGTGTATATTCATAATGATTATACCATAGAATTTAAGAAATTATGTAGTACTATATTATATATTTAGGACAATACATTATTGTGGACAAAAGTCAAAAAGGTATTGTTGTTGAACCATGAAAATCACAGATGATTTACCTCCAAACCTCATGGGCTGAGGCCTCACACTGTTCGGTATGGAGAACATAACTTGACACAATCAACAGGTTTGGGCTGTCAGATGCAGGCTTGCACCTTTATTTAGGTCCAAATCCTACTGGCTGCAGCACACACCCTGGACGTGGATAGCTTTGTTGATTACCACGTGCGATGCCAGCTGACCTTGGCTTTTCCTCGATCTGGGTCAGGTTTCAAACAAGCTGCGTGGTATTTGTATTGGTTTTCGCTTCATGCTTAGACAGATATTGATGGTCTAAATATTGTGATAGTATGTAGCATGTAGCTGTAGGGTATGTTGGATACAGGCCATGCACATGCACTAGCCCCTGTAATCCATATGTATGTGCAAACAGTGTGCTGATAGCGGGTGCTGCTAAATATGTAACAGCTGATAAGGTGTCAGTATTGTTTTTCTGGTTGACATTTCAGAGTTACAAGGTCTTCACCCTGAAGCATCTCCACAAGCCTGTCATAGTTACAGTGACTCAGAGCAACATGAGTGTATACATTTCAGGCGTGCATGGCCCCAGTGATAAACAAACCTATAAGCCAGACAGTGTTGCCTGTCTAAGGGATGTTGTGTGCTCCTCAGGCTCCTGACCCCTCCTCTGGTTGTCAGATAACTGGATTAGAGTCTAGAGTTGACCAGGCTGTGTGGTCCTCCTGGTGCCCAATCCTCTTACTGTAGAGAGGGTCACCAGCTGACGCATGTCAGGACTTGACCATAGTGTCAATCAGTCTGTCATCAATTACTGTTATAGGTCTCTGGGTTGTAGGAGATGTATTTTCTGATATGGGGGAGATCTTAAAGTCTAAACTAACAAATGCTTTAGAAACTGAGTCAGTTACGACATACTTGACTTTTTGTTTTTGTCTTCCATATAATGAATAAATTATGATTTTTTTCATCCATCTTTAATCCAACAGCTGTCTGATTTGAATTAAATCCAAAGAAAGTTTGTGAAGAAGAGAAACCTTTTAAACTTTGACCTTCTCTGGTTGAGGATGCCAACCGTTATCTGCTTTGACTAAATTTGGTCACAAACCACAAATAACAACTGACCTAACCAATTAGATACTACACATTCCTTCTTTGCTATAGTTTCAATAGCTTTTTATTTTACTGTTACTCTGATTCAGTATCCTAATTGAAAATATTTTAAATTAAATTTAATTGCATGTAGCATCAAAATAAGTTTAGAAATTCTTAAAACCTGAAAATACCCTGATAGTGGGAATATATCAGCATATCTAGGTAGCTGCTACCTACTGACTTGTTCCATGACAGTAAATTGATCAAAGAGCTCATTTACAAGGTGTAGAGTTTGATGTTTAAAATATTCCACTTCTGCTGCTGCTAGAAATAGTCTGTTTTGGATGATTAAGTATGAGCTCACAGAGCCAGAAGTGACATGACTGTGGACCTTGTTAGTTTGTGGATGCACATTTCAAAATGACTGTATTCCTACTGTGACTGTGTGAAAATGAATGTTTGGACATGGAGCTATTTAGAGAGGGAACATGTGGGTAGGGAGATACTAACGTGTGTGGTAGAAACATAACATCGGTGTGTCTGGGGTTTTTCTGTGCATTTTTTTCCATAACAACAGCCACCAGGGATGAAACACTATGAGACTGACTGAAACTCCCCTGTTTGTGTACAGTCATCTGCACAACCAGCTAAAATTGTGCCTTGTTCCATGTATATGTGGTCAATATAGAGTATGTTCAGAGCTGGTTTAGTCACACCGGCAGTTCTTGTGGGTGAAAGATGAAACATTCTGTTGATTCGTTTTCTTCTTTATCCCTGAATCATCTGCTACTCACTTTGAGTCAGACAGATAGGGTTGGTGAGGGCGCCATCAAGAGGTTATACAGAGAATTACAGAGAAATTAAACAGATTGCACTAAAATGTCTCTTATGACGCTTGGCTCCTCTTTTAAAATGAATGTCACTGTGGTGCAAATCTGCTTGCGTGATGAAGTTTGAGAATTTTCTGCATGATATTTTTGTAAATATCCTCCAAGGTTTATACTCAACATCCTAACCATCAGATCCCCTGGTGCAGCTGGTTGTTCGACTCCATATATTTTGATCAAAGCCACACTGACAGTAGTTATTATTCACACTCTCCACTTAAAAAGAATCATATAATGTTGCTCTGAGGAAGTCAAACTAATAATAAAACACAAGCTCCTCTTGTTTACCTTCTGTCTACCACAGCTTTAGTACTGTTGGCATGCTTCAACTAACCTCCACTGTGAAACAGTTGAAGAAAAATCAAAACTTGACTCTCAAGCATGATATGTAATTCACTCACACTTCTATCTGTAATCTACTCTCTGATCAGCTGATAACAGTTGAGCAGCAAGCTGTTTGCAGTAAGTAATGATGTGATTCTCTCTCTGCAGATGTGAACGACTGCGCTGGCCAGCCATGTGAGAATGGCGGCGTCTGCAGGGACCTGGAAGGAGACTTTAAATGCCACTGCCCATCCCCTTATGTGGGCAAACATTGCCAACTGCGTAAGTGTGACCGGTCAGCACTCCACATTAAAACATGCTCTAACATGAGGGCCAGATTCATGTCCTGTCTGAGATTAGAGGGGGAGGGCAACTTATACTTTGGTAATGTACTTATATTCTGTCTGTGTTTGTGTTTTCCTGTATCTCTACACTTTTACATTCCCTCAGGAGAGCAAAATGAGTGAATGAAACGTTGTACTATTGCTGGTGTAAGAGAAACACAGCAAAGGGAGGAAGTGCCACTGAGGGGACACATTGAAGTTGACGGGTGTTGGGAAGGCAGCCAAACTGCTGGGTTTTAGGATGATCAATAGGCAGCAGATAGAGACTGCGCTCAAATGAAGAATCAATATTTTCTTCTATTAAGCTGATTCAAAGCTCTGCATCCGTAATGATTTTATGGTTTACACAGCTCAGTGAAGGTAGAGGTAGGTGCTTTGACTGAATGTGTATGTGACCACATATATATATATATATATATATATATATATATATATATATATATATATATATATATATATATATATATATATATATATATATATATATATATATATATATATATATATATATATATATATATATATATATATATATATATATATATATATATATATATATATATATATATATCACACGCTTCTATTTCTTATCAGGTTCAGCTGTAATATCATTATACTTCTTCTCCACAGCCGTAGTGTTATAAAGTCGTCTGAATTCATGTAGAGTAGGTGAATTTCAGGTTGATTTAAAAAAAAAATAAGGCTGATAAGAAAGCTAAATTTCTTCTGGAGAAATGTTGCTTGGCCATGTAAAAGATTTTGATATGTTAAATTTGTATCAGGGCCACAGTAGGTAATCTTACACCGATGTTTAAATCTACTCCTTACATCTCCTCCTCAGGCTGTATTTCCCTACTCGGCATGGAGGGAGGAGGAATCGCTGAGTCCCAGATCTCAGCCTCCTCAGTCCGCTACAGCATGCTGGGGCTGCAGCGCTGGGGCCCTGAGCTGGCTCGCCTCCACCACAAGGGACTGGTCAATGCCTGGAGCGCCGCTGCACATGACAGGAACCCATGGATAGAGGTGAGACCACTGATACATTACATTAACAGTGCAAAGTTAATCAGGTGGATACATAACAGAGATCAAGACTGATACATTACATTGACATATGGAGATGTTTAGCTGCCTGCAGGTATTCCAAGTTTTCAGTCACTGTTTTTGTAGATCCTGGACCCAGAAATGTTTATGTAGCCAGTAACAGCAGGCTAGAAATACTTGTTGTGCAGTTAAAGGAAGGATATATATTTCAAAGTAATACAAGTTATGTTATTGATTAATTTGTCATCTTTACTGATTAGTTTCACACAGTTTTTTTAATATATATATATTTTGACAACTTTTTACCATCTTGACATTACCTGATTTGATTTTACGACACTTGACATTTCAGTTGAACTTTTGGATAGAAATTCTCTTTAAAAAGAAACTTGAATTAATGAACTCATGTTGAATCTTTTCCCACAATTCCAGATCAACATGCAGAGGAAGATGCGCTTTACAGGTATCGTGACACAAGGTGCCAGTCGCATTGGGACAGCTGAATTCATCAAGGCCTTTAAGGTGGCATCCAGCATGGACGGCAAAACATACACAATGTACAGAATTGATGGAGAGAGGAAGGACCGCGTAAGAACAACACAATGCAGCATAAAATGATGATTTTATCGTTCCCTTACTGAAAGATGTGGCACTTATGACACATCAACCTTGACACGCACACAGACACACACACACACAACACGTCACCATCTGTTTCCAAAAGGTAGAGTTTAACCACTAGAGGGCAGAGCAACCTTTCTATACAAATGAATCAAGTATCTGGTCACATTTTACTGGAACTACACCTGTTATGTTTTTTATACTTTAAAGAAACAAAAAGTTTTATGTTTGATGTTTATTATACAAGGAAAGTTCATGTTTGTGTTATTAAACTTTGCTTGAAAAAGAAATATAAGTAGCATTACTTCTTCTGGAGGTGTTTTAATGCAGTCTGTATTAAAACCACCACTGAATATCAATTATTAGTTTTACTCATCACTTCTAAAAATAACAAATTAATAATACACTTGATGCAGTTTTCAATCTCCAATTTGTTTCCTCCTCTTTTTTTTGTAGGTATTTGTGGGAAATGTAGACAACGATGGTACCAAGACCAACCTGTTTGACCCCCCAATCATCGCTCAGTACATCCGCATTATTCCTGTGGTGTGTCGCAAGGCCTGCACTCTGCGCATGGAGCTGGTCGGCTGTGAGCTCAACGGTAAAGTCACACAGCAAACATACAACAAACATTAGTTTTCAGTTAACTGATGTTTGTTAGCGACTGAAACAAGTGTTTCACATTTGAGTTCATTTGAACTCCAGGTGGGAGAAACTGTTACCAGAAAGGAAAGTTTCATCCACCAGATTTTGTTTAACCAGAATTTAGCTCATATGTTTCCTAATTATTTTCAGTTCTACACTCAGTGGTTGATCATATTTCAAAGGATGTTAACCAGAAGATTGCATTAGTCAGAAACTTTGAATGCAGATCCACACTGTCTGATGAGTCAATTCCAAGATGACCCCAGGACAACATTTATCAAAACCATATGGTCATAATTTGCACACATCAGATTATGATGTTTCAGAAATTTTTTCAGTGTTCATATTCATCATTCATATTCAAATTGTTATTCTAGCAGGCTAACGTAATACTTGGTTCTTTCAAGTCTTCTGTCTGTTCATCATCTCACTGTTGCTTTTAACACAAGCCAGCGTAGTTCTTTGGAACTCACTGCCCTCATTGCAGATGGTTTTCTCATTTATCATGTCAGTGTCTCTTCTCAGTTATTCTTCCCAGTTTCTGCATGACTGTAAAACTGCTATATTTGTCGCCTGTTTTGTTTTTGGAGTCACTCGTCAGTCTGGCTTCAGATCACAACTTGTATGAGTTTCGGTTCTTTGTCAGTCACAGAGAAACATATTTATTTCCACTAAAAGAAACATACTTTAATGCAAAAATCTTCTTAAGAAATTTTGAAAAGATGGTTTGTTTCTGGATAGTTTTGGTCAGTATCTCCAAAATAAAGATCAATGATGTATTATGATGTAGCACGATAGCAATTTAGCATAATGCAGCATTTTATTAAATGGGGATATCTCAATGTGTGTTAAATGTAATTTAATGAAGAAGGCAGCAGATGTAATTGTCACAATGAGAAACCTCTGTTTTGCTTTAATTTGCTCTGATTACCTCAATTCAATTTAGTAAAGGAACTTTATTGTAAAATGATGTTATGATAATGAGGATTAATGTTGCATGAAAAGCTGCTGGACAGCTACAGCTAATTTGAAGTTTTAAAAGCTCTCCATGCATTTTTTCTTCACTGTTCTTCTGACCCGCATGCTCAGCTGCTGCACTCATCCACACTCATTAACCAAGTTTGTTAGACCCTGGCTTGCATTCTGCACATACTTAAGATGTGAAATGATGCGGAGGATGAACTGCAAACTTGTAGAGCATTACTGTGTAACTTCATAATGTGGGTTTGATCAAATTTGACCGCAGCTGGTAGAAGCTAGGAGTTTATGGCTCTCATGTCATCTCAGCTAATCTCAAATCTGCACATCCAGATTCACCCGTATGCCGTATCTCTGCCAGCATGCATCTGCTTCTCTCATCCTCCACATCATTCATCGATCTGGTTGTATGTTTGCTGCTTCACATCACTCACTGGCCTGCGCCGCTTCCTGTCCATCCCTCGTCTATCATACTTTCTCTCTCTTTCCATTCCTCCTTTTCTTCTGTCTCTTCCTCTGGCTCTCTGCCTGGTCTCACCTTCACAGTGTATTCAAACACTTCAGGTTGTTCAGAGCCGATGGGCATGAAGTCCCGCTTGGTGTCCGACCGCCAGATCACGGCCTCCAGCACCTTCCGCACCTGGGGCATCGAAGCCTTCACCTGGCACCCTCACTACGCCCGTCTGGACAAACAGGGCAAGACCAACGCCTGGACCGCCGCCACCAACAACAGATCTGAGTGGCTGCAGGTGGGTGAAGAGGACATGACTGCACATTGTTTTTCAGTTTCCCCACTGCTGCGCTTTTGACATAAAGCTTTTTCCATCTGCTCAGGTGGACCTGCAGTCTCCCAAGAAGATCACAGGAATCATCACGCAGGGGGCCAAAGACTTTGGATCCATCCATTTTGTCACAGCCTTCAAAGTGGCTCATAGCGATGACGGACAGTCCTGGACCATAGTGAAGGATGAGACCACAAAAACAGACAAGGTCAGTCCAGCTGTGCTCAGAAACATGCTCACACATGTTGAATAACATAAAGATACAACAAAACTAAACTGAACAAATGCATGAAGGCAGCGCATGGAAAATAATTGTTTACACAGCATTATGAGGCCAAATAAAATACATGCCATGCATCCCACTGAGACAATTAAATGAGCAACAATACACCTGATAGGAAAATACACCATCAAATAAAAGATATGTATTATAATAAGAATCATCTTTGGTTTAGTGTAAAGAACGTCTTGATGAAGAACTTCTGTAAAGAATACAGGCTTGAGTAGAGGGTTGCTACTTTGTGTAGCCTTAATGGAAAATGGAAAAAAGAAAAAAAATGAAGTGATTGTTAAGCTTGTATCTGACGTACTCGTCTATACACCTGAAACCAATTATGTTGACACTGGGATTGATTAGCTCACAGTATGCATTCATTCATAATGGCTCCTCTCAATCTCTAAACTTGCCAGATTTGAACAAGTATAAAGCCAAATTAAGTCATTAAATCAAGAATATGGAGCACTGACAATTGGCTCTGACTCACACCATAAACCGTGTATCTTTTAACTTTAGTTTATGACTTGAGTCTTGCTTTTATCGGGTAATGATTGCCAAGGTTCCTCTTTCTTGTACATTATAACTGCTGGTGTCTGCGGCCAGCTATTAAGATTTTCCTCCACTGAAGTACAATAATGCATCACAGCAAATATGAGGCCTTTGATGGTTTCTGTATATTTCAAGATGTGTGAAGTATTTTCATAAAGTTATGCACAGTGTTACACTTCACTTGTCCATCATCTGACATCCAAGATATATTGTCACACATAGAGTATTTTTTATTAGCTGGGACAACAGTGAATTCTAAGCCTTGTTGTTTTTAAATGTGCTTTGAAAATTAATATGTTTAAAAAAATGAATTACATACCTGACAAATTTACGGGAAATGTGAACAAGGTGTCGACAGAAAACAGCTGGCTGTAAAGCCTCTGAAAACTTTGTTTCAAATCTTAAATTTATGTCTAAATATTCACCTTTTAAATAAGCAACAATCAAAGTTAAAATTTGAAAAAAACATCCTTATGTATTATTTATTATTGTGTTATTAGTGCTGAATTATGCCTTCAGCACCAACATTTTTCTTTAGTATTTAGTCATCAGGGAAACTGAGCAATATAAAAAAATCTTGTCATTTAGATTATGTGATTGTCAGTTTAACAGCATCTATGATCTGTTATTTAATTGGCTGTCGTCCTCTGTTCAGATCTTCCCAGGCAACAGCGACAACAACGTTCACAAAAAGAACATCTTTGAGCCGCCGTTCTACGGCCGATATGTCCGCATCCTGCCGTGGGAGTGGCACGAGCGCATCACCCTGCGAATTGAGCTTCTGGGCTGTGACGAGTAGCTCCACCCTTGACGCATTTCCCTCCTCTTCCTCCTCCTCCTCCTCCTTTCTCTACCTCCTCCCCCCTTCCCTCCTCCTTTTCCCTCCCTCCCTTCCTCCTCCTGAGCCACACCTGCACTGCCTTGCTCTCAGCCCTAGGGGGCAGCAGACACCAGAGTAGCACACCACCACCTGAATCCTTACTGGTTGAAGGTGGGACATGTTACCCCTAACCACTGTTACCAGGGCAATAACTGAGTTAAACTCATGTGTGTCCCCTCTTTATTAATTTACTGAACTGATCACTAATCATCTTTTCCACCTGAACCAGATGTGTGATCACTTCAAATAAAAAACAAAAAACAAACAGGTAGCATATCTTCTTTTTTCACTAAGCAGAGCTGGGGTCAGATCTTATCCCACCTGCTGGCTAAATCAAAGTTGGTGACTCCCTCATCCCTGTGTCAGAGGTCAGGGGTAACAGGACTGCTGCTGTATCAGTTGGTGCTGCCTGAACTCTGATCCTAGATCAGCTCTACCTGGAACGTTGAACCTCCAAGACCCACGGCTGGTGATGTACATAAGCTCCTCTAAACAGCTTGCACACGTCCTGTAACCAAACACTTCATCTCCCCTCAAGATACACAGAATATATTTTATCTTTAAAGATAACATTGATACTTCTGGCTGATTATTTTTCTTCATCAAAAAGTTAATCTGTATAAGTTGCTTGTTGCTCATTTGTCATTTATTTAGAAGATTGCTTAAAACCACTTTATAGCCAATTTTGAGGCGGTTTTCTGTTTGTTGAGGAAAAATAAGTAAACTAAAAAAGCTCATGGTGTCCAACTGTGTGAGGTGCAGTATTCCTAGTATTTCCTTGCAGTGGTATGGACTGTAAAAAGGTGTAAACATCGCGTTCACTTCAGTAAAACTTACATTATACATGTAGCAGCCAATAACAGAGAGCGGAAATCCCCCTATTTCCATAAATTCTTACCTTTACTGAAACACTATACAAAACTTCAACTTTTCAAGTTTTCAGTTCAGCTTTTGTATCTAATTCTGTGTCAGGCGACATCCTCTCCGAGCTGGTTTTGGCCAAATCAGAGTCATGGTGGACTCACACAGACACAGAGAGGATTCAGACAAATTACATCTCTGTCATTGTGGGACACAATCTGTCAATGAACCATCACAGTCAGTTTAGCGGCCAAACAGATGTGATCTCAGAGCCATAGGAGACGCCCTCATTGACAGACAGGATGTTAAAAACAAAGGACAAATAGAGCTTGAGATCATTGTTCAGTGAGAGATAAAAGAGCCTCTTTATTGCTGTTGAGGAAATGAACAAAAGCTGTTACACATACTGTTGTCATTAGCTGACACGACATGTTTAGCTGAAAAACATGGACACTCTACTCAACAAGTAATGTTTTAAAGTCTTGCGCTATAAAAATTATTTCACCTTTGGCAATACATTTTTTTAGTTTCTGACATATTACATTATCAACATGATCATACATATATATATATATATATATATATATATATATATATATATTTTACATGTGACAGTTAATACAGTTTTTCATGTTATTGGCTGCTACAGCAGATGTGTATCATCATATCAAAAAAAGTCACATTTATGGTGAGTGTATAGATAATTAGTCTAATCTTGTACAGGCTGTTTGAAGTAGAACGATTATGGACGGAAGCACGTGTTGAAATTTTTCTCCGCGTCTGTGATTCTCAGAAGCACTTCAGATCTGTAAATCCATTTTCTCTTTATTGCTGATTTGATTCTTGGAATGACAGACGGTTATCAGTGTATTATACATCAAAAAAAAAAGTGTTTTGCCAGAATGACAGTATTAAATCAATGTAATAATAATCCAAGACTTAGATTTAGAAAACGTTAATGTCCTCTAAGAGGCAATGTATGGTTCGAATGCATATATTACTAATTGGCTAGTAAACTGAGAGATTAACAGTAGTGTCTAGGCTGCGTGTTCAAAATTAATGATGGATGTTATCGTCTCAGGTCACAGCAGATCTGCTCCTCGTGTACATTAAATGCTACTGAAATGCTTAATACACACAACAAAATGTAATTAATTCACTCGGCTGTGCTTCTAGTTGTGTTTCACCCAGTTTCATTTTTTTTATGGCACTTTGATGTTTGTTTTTTTTGACATTTGAAATATCCAGAAACCAAAAAGAAAAAAAGGAACAGTATTGTGCATTGAAGAACAAACATTAAACATAGTCAACATCATTACATGTAGAGGTAAGAAAAAAAAAAGAAAAGAGACTTACAGTTCAGTTTCTTTTGTTAGATTAAACTGAGTTCTGCTTTGGTTGTTTAGTGTTTAATATGTGACACGTAAATATACAATAGTTTTGTACTGGGATCTGTTCACATGAGTAGACGTTAATGTTTGCTGCAGACCGTCTATTTTGGGTCCAACAATATGCCTCCAGTTCAAAGCTGCGGCCCTGCTGATAAGACTGTAAGAGAGAAACCAAATTAAAACTGATTTTTTACGGTTCCACTGGACATGTGACACGAGCCGCCACATCATCCGCTTCTGTCGCGCCCCCCGTCACAGTATTCTAAACCTTTCCACCCCATGAATTATGAATTATGGGCTTGTGCAATATTATACTGTGTTAGTTTTGATAACAATGAATATTAATTCAGCGTTCGGGCAAGATCCTTAAAAAATGCATGAGGGGGATAGCAGTGCCACTAAGAGGTCGATGACAGATGTTGGTGTCAAACACTGTACAATATTTATTATTGTTGCAGACGAGTCCATAAGAAGTCACCCTTGTTATCTGAGTCTGCATGCATTTTATTGATTAGTGATGCTCAGTTTAAAGTTGACACTCATTTGAATTCATTGGTGACATTACTTTTTTTTTTTTAAGTTGTTCATCAACATTCAAGTTATTGTAGATATATATTGTTTCCCAGCTGTTCAGGTTTTCTATGATTGATTAAAAAAATTGATGATATTGATGTGTTTTTATGGTATTATATGGGTTCTTGCTATACTGACTGTTGACCTCATAGACTTTTGACTGGATTTGAAGCTTTTTTTTTATTATTATTCCAGTAATGTGTTTCTAAGAGGATTCCTTTGTTTGGCCTTTGTATCTTAAAATGAAGAATAAATAAAGAATTAAAAACTGCATTTGTAATTGACTCCAAATGGTTTGAATTGCATGTGATACCGGGTGGAATATTTAGAATATATCGTATTATAATGTTGAATTCATTGGAGCTGTTTTCCATTTAAAAAGGTGGAAGATCAAAAGACCAAAAGCACTGAGGGTCGTTTTGCCTGTTTAGCATTTAAACACCCCAGAGGCCTAATCTCTCTTTATACCACTATACAGTCTTCCTAAAGGTATCTTCACCCTTCAGTCCCCCTTCTACCGTCTCATTACCGGCTGTGAAGGTCACACTAAAGTGGTAAAATCTCTCTGTAGCACACAATCATATGGAAATACATTCATACTGTGACACTATGTCAAGGTTAAATTCTGCCTTTCAGGACACTCGGTTGTTTTGGTGGATTAATGTTTGTGTGTAGTGTTTTAGCACTAAGTATGAAGGGAAAATGCACCATCAGATTACTTCACTTTGAGTGCTGAATTAGTAAACACCAGGTAATTATCATGTAAGACGAGGTTTGTCAGGTGAACTCCATCTACTCACTAACAGACCAGCTGTTTTCCCTCTGAAGGACCTAATGACGGCTTTCTCCTCTGTGTCCCCTTCTAATAAAACTCTCCAAATCTCCATCATGTCTTCCCCTTATTGTCTTTTCTCAGCTTGTTTCTATATATTGCTCCTTTAAATTACACTAATTTCTCATGGTTGGGTTCCCACTTTGTGTGCTTCTCTGATGCGGCATTATTGCCTTTTTATTTCCTGCATGCGTCCTTACACTGCCAGATCATGCTTTAATTAGGTGACCCTTGAATCAAGTTTTAATAATCTTGAATAATTTCATTTTGTTGCTTCCTAAAAATCATTTGAAAAACGACTCACACTGTTACGACAAACATTTATATAAGACAATTTCATGGGTATTATTGAATTACATAATTATTACTAAATACTAAATAATAGAATGAATTGAGATTCATTTAAATCACTAAAATTTAAATGTCATTTTTGTTATTAGAAACCAAATTTTGTAAGTACTGATCAATAAATCATCATTCTTTGTCCTAAACTTTTATGTATGTAGGCTTTTGAAATAAAATACTTTAAAATATTGATGTCTTACACCCTGTAAGAAATTCCACATCCCTAAATAGAATTAAAAAGCGCTTTGTTCCTGTATCACAGGCCTAAAGAACTACAAGATCTTAAAAACTATGAAGACAATCATGTGAAATGACAACTTTAGGTCACTTGTATTTCTAGTTCAGAAGTTTGAGGTGTTGAGTTGATTTCATCCAAACCAAGCCATCGACAGAAGCATTAAAACAAAGCTGCTACACTTGAAACAGGATATTAACCAATGTTTTTTTTTGTAAATTGCATATTTCCCAGAGTTGTCTTTGTAAATGCTGTGAATTTGATCTGACTCGTTGCATCTCCATCAGCTCTGTGCAGGGCTTCTCCCTCTTTGGTTTCCTGGTATGACAGCTGGACAGGGATGGATGGAGGCACGGGGCCAAAGCAGGCAGGAAACTGGAGGCACCACAGTGGATTTAAACAGGAAGGATCCAGTCCTTGAAAACAACTATAAGCTATTTTAGATCAGGTAGGTTCTATACCAACACAGACCACAGACATCTCCAGAGACGTCATGTAAACGAGGGGAAAACATGTGATTTCTTCTTAAATGAATGTTTGAAACTGCTGATTTGACCCGTGATGACGGGCTTTTACATCATGATGTCCATGACTACACCCCTTATTTGGCATTTTGTACGTTTAGTTAGTGCTAAACTTACATCACTAGGTAACAAAAACATGGAAAATTGTAGTGTTTATTTTTTATTACAGCTCATTTTACCCTCTATCTTTTAATCAAGTTGGAAACTGTCACCCGGAGCCCTGCAGTTCACTCTCCTGTTGGTCTATTATTGAAGCTTTCCTCTCTAATCATTTCAGTCACACTTAAACCACACACACACACACACACACACACACAAGTTTATGCAGCTATCCTTATTAGGACATTGCATTGACTTCCATTCATTCTTGACAGCCTAACCAAACCTTAATCCTAACCTTAACCATAACCAATTCATGCCCTGAGAGAAAACAAACAAACACACACACACACACATTTAGTGACTAACCATCCTTTCTGTCATGAGGAGTCTCTAATGACAGTGTGTGACTGCACATACTGACACAATCAGCTGCTTGGCTCTTCAGTCAAACCGCACAAATGTAAACACACACAGTCACGTCTTCTTTCATGTCGCCTCTCTGGGCTCCAGTGTCCAAGCTCTGCGCGCCTCTCTGGGCCTGAATGTTGCTGCCTTGCAGAAATTACACCCCTCCAACATCGCAGTCACCCAGCAGTTCACAGGGGCTGCTGGTATTTGAGGCCCTAGGCCAAAACCTTTCATCTACGAGCTTTGGGAAGAGCACCGGTTTGGTGTCTTCAAACGCACTGGGAGATAATGGCTTGGAGACACAAAGGGAGGTGAAACGACTGAGAGCGGGGGCTGCAGTCACACAGACGTTAAGGGGAGGTTAGAGCGTTTTAGGAGCTTGTTTTATTAATGAGATGAATTGTGCCTCCTCTTAAAATTTTATGAAGTTTAATTTAATTTGGGTCATGCTTGTGATCTGGAAGGTACACTGCATTCTGTCCTGTTACCAGTTTACAGTCTAACACTTGAAAAAATAATGAGCCTCTTAAAAACTTGGATCATAATCTTGAAACATATTTGAAGCTGTATTTTTGTCATAATAGCCTTGCGGCTCTCAATGACCTCAATGGCGGTCTGTCGGTTGGTTGGTTGGTTCACCACTTTGGTCTAAAGCTGCAACAGTTAGTAAAGCAATAGTTGTTCAACAGAAAATTAATTGCAACTATTGAATAATTGTTATAATTATTAATATTTGCTGGTTTCAGATTCACAAATGTGAAGATTTGAGACTTTTATGTGTCATACATGATAGTAAACTGAATATTTTTGTATTTTGGACTGTTGATCATTTCATAGACAAATAAAATGAAAACAATTATTAATCGAGAAAATAATCAATAATGAAAATAATTGTTAGTTGCAGCCCTACTTTGGTCCAGACTAAAATATCTCAACAATTATCAGACATTTATGGTCCCCAGAGGATGAACCCTAATGACATTTGTGATCCCTTGATGTTTCCTCCAACATCAGGTTGACATTTTTGGTTTTTAGTGACATGTCTTGACAACTATTGGATGCTTTGCCATAAGATGTGGTGCAGATACCTCTGGTGCCTGAAGGATGAATCCTAATGATTTTGGTGATCCTCTGACTTTTCCTGTACCAGCATGTCTAAATTTTCATGCCCTTTCTGAGATTTCTGCCTCCATTGCAATCCACTGCAATGGAGTTGAACAGACCTCACTGTGGATAGCGTGTTATTGTAGAATAATGATTATTTCTTCAGTAGAAAAGTTTCCCCATGAAAGTGAGTGTGATCTGTGGATTACCCATTCACTTCCATCCTATAGGCTCTGTGCACAAGATGGTGTCTATCAACTTCCGGGATGTGAGGGTGTGTACTTCCGGTTTGAGCATTTTCGCACTGCTGCTAACAAGAGTTTTGACATCGACACGAAGAGCTAGCCAGTTAGTAAGGATGAGTAGTTTTATGATTAAAGAAAGGCAATTAGCCTTCCAACGGGTGAGAAAGTCAGCACTACATTGTTGTGTGTCACTTTGTACCAATTCATTGCGGTATAACTCAGAGATAAGTTTTCATTCCACTGATTCCAAAAAGTGATATTGCCACTGATTTAAAATAATTGCATTTTCAATACTTTAAGCAGCACCATTGAGACACACATGAGGTTTTATGTGAAATGTCTTTAATTGTCGGATGGATCACCATGAAATTTGTTGCACAAATTGATGTTCCCCTGACTTTTCATCTAGTGCCACCATCAGGTCAGAATTTTAATTTGTCCAATTTTATGACCAAACACATAAAACAAATAACATCACCATCAGCTAATGAGCAAACGTTAGCATGCTTACATGCTAAATTCAGATGGTGAATATTATAGGCTACCTGCTAAACACTAGCCTGTTAAGCTGAAATTATACCTTTGGCGTCCGCGAGTTTGCGAGGGTCCATATGATGTAAATATCATTATCAGAGGGAGTCTGCTTAGAGGACACGTTCCACACATGCCCAGTAGATCTGCATCTACAGGAACACAGTGTGGTGACCACGCAGACAGTCTACGCCAATCCATACATACTTCCACACATACTGCACCTTTGTGGAACGCGTCCTCCAAACAGAGCTATAATGCATCCGTGGTATCCGCAGCTGTCCATATATGTGTCTGCTCGGGAGTATAAATGAGGCTTTACGTGTCATTTACGCCACGGATACCACGGATGGGTAGTTGTTGTGTTTATACTACCTTCTGGAGTCCACTTGGAGGACACATTCCACACATGTGCGGTAGATCGCCATCTACAGGAACACAGCGTTGTGACAGCAGACTGGTGCGGACAGGTCCACATGGACACAACAAATTGCAGGTTTGTCCCCACAGAGCCTACGCGTACACCCTCTGATGACAAAATTTTCATCACGCGGATCCAGAACCTCACATATTTGCGGAAGGTATAATTTCAGCTTTAGAGTTGTCATTGTGAGTATGTTAGCATGCTGATGTTAGCATTTAGCTCAAAGCACCTCTGTGCCGAAAGCCTCGCAGAGCTGTCAGCATGGCTGTAGACTTGGTTTATGGGTTAAAAAGGAAATCCCAGGCAAGGAAGGAAGCCCTTTTTTTAAACCCATCATAAATATTTACTTTCATCAGCACATATTTTAGATGGTAATGAGGAATTGAAGGGAAGTGGTAGAAGAGGGAGTGAACATGAAGGGTTTAACAAAAATAATAAGCTACAATTCCTGACATTCCATGTAGATGACGATGAGTGAACGTGCAAATATGCAAAACCTTTACCCAAACTTAAACTAGAGGTGGTGTCATTCAACCTCTTCTTTGTGGCATTTGTGAAAATAATGTTTCTGTTTCATGAAACAGCCCAGTAAAGTGAACCTAACATGATATGACATCATCATCTGAATGTCAACACCCCGTGCATTTGTTGGGAAGAACACAATAGAAATATTTGTTGCTATTTGAGGAGGTACCGTAATCTTCATCTGGATAGACAGATATCAGTGGTGGGTTTGTTGGTGGAAAGAAAGGAAGAACAGAGGCAGGAGGAACAACACAACAGGATGGATACTGAGGGTTAACTTACACAAGGAGTTCAGAGAGCCTTGAGCAAACCACAATTGATGAGATGTTGGTGGTGATCTGGATCAGGGATTTCCGCAATTAGATGATTATCGTTTTTTAGCCGTGACTGTGACATTATTGTAGATAGACTTTTTGCAAGGTCATATAAACTCAAACTGAAGTTCAAATGCCTTTGAGTAAAACAGAAAGTCAGAGAATTGTTCAGCTTTGGTTTGTGCTCTTTTACTACTTTGGAGTTTTTAGCCACATTAGCGGCGCGTCTTAAGGGAAAATGTCTATCCCCCACTCTGGTCCAAACTGAAATATCTCAACAACAATCAGAGGGATTGCCATATGTTAAGGTACAGATGTTCATTATCCTCAGAGGATGAACTCTAGTGATTACTTTTCCTATAGCATCAACAGCAGGTCGAAGTCTTTTACTTAACCAGTCAAATATCTCAACATTTGCTTGATGGATTGGCCTAAAAATGAATTCAGACATTCATGGTTCCCAGAAGATGAAACCTATAGTTACTTTGGTTATCTGATCTTATGATTTTTTGTCTTGATAGCTGTTGTATTGATTGCCATAAAATTTGGTAATGACTTTGGCGATCATCTGACTTTCCTCTTGCACCACAATGAGGTCAGCAAATGCCTCAACAACTGTTACATGGATTGCCATTAAATTTGGTACAGGCATTTGTGTCCACCTTAGGGTGAATTGTGATCACTTTGGTGATCCTCTGACTTTTCATCTAGCGCTACCATCAGGTCAAAATTTAGTTTTGTCTGTCCTTGTCTTATGACCAAATACCCTCAAAGCCCATCAGCCTCAGCTGTACTTTGTGTTAAGTGCTAATTAGCACTAAACGTTAGGATGCTAACACACTAAACAAAGAGTGTGAACATGGTAAACACTAAACTAGCATGTTAGCATTGTCATTGTGAGTATGTGGCTGTACAGTCTTCTTACACTGGAATCACTTGGTTTAATACAACTCCATGTTTCAAAAATGAAGAATGTGATGCCAGAAAATTGGGAATGTGGTAAATAAACAAATAAAAACACCTAAACAAATTATATGATAAGTATGTGCACCAACCAGCCGTGATTTTTGACCATTAAGGCGATTTAAAGCGATTTACTCTTATATCCTGGTTGTCTTCAGAGGGCTTAGGGCAGCTTTTTCCTCAATAACCCCAACTCCACCACCACACCGCCTGCTTCTGAAACAGTGGTCGTCTTGGGTTTCTGTTATCTCGGCAGGGTGTCAGTCAAACCACTGGAAAAACATCAGTGGCTGCAGAACGCTGACCACAGAGGAAAGCATTGCGTGCAGGTCTGAGAGAGGTTCAAGACTCTTTGTTTGGGGGGACCCTGCAGTGCTCTGGCAATGTCATGTCTGACAACAATATGTAGAGCAGCTCTAGGTTTCCCTGTGTGCCAGTGTCAGGAGGGCAGCTTCCATCTGCACCGTCATAACCAGCCTTCAATCGGATATTTGGGCGGTGGCACAGCAGCAGCACATTCTCCAAGGCCCCAGTGGAGAACTGGAACTGCTCTTGTTTTCCGCGATGGCTGCTATTATTTCCGCTAATAACTGAAATATGAGTTTGTGTGGCAATATTTGCTGTGTTACTCGAGGTCGTGGCAAAACAGGGGGCATGAAATATGCTCTGTCAGCCCCAACATACCGGGAATACAGAAGCTGGCAGCCTTTAACTATCCTGCTGCTTAAAAAGAAAAAAAGACTGAATGACTTTTATACTTAACACATGACTATGTTTTGAATTAACCTGTTATATAACTCAGTTATTTGTTTAGAGTAGTTAATACAATGTGCACAAAGGCTTCCTTGGTTTCTGAATCACACAGTATTTCACATTATTATTATATATATATATTATTTATATACACTCACCGAGCACTTTATTAGGAACACCTGTGCAATCTAATGCAGTCCAATACAACAGCTCTGCTATAAGTTCTACTTTTATGAAGCTTATATGTTTTCATATTATATTGAAAAGTGTTCCTAATATTTTGTCCATCCCATTAACATACATAAAATATTAGGAACACTTTTAAATATAATGCACATGCAAATGGTTCAGAGTCAGGTCACACTGAGTTGCATCATCCAGAGAAAAAGCTGCAAAATACACCTGCATTGTAAACTGTTAATGACGATTTTCCTCCGCTGTTTTAATGGATTTAAGCCTTTTAAAATTCCCACACGATCACTGTTTGCATAAAACATGCCCACATAAAGCCGCAGCATGTTTAACTAGTATATTTGTACTTTATAACCTCAATAAAAAATGCGCTGACCTAACTTTTATCTGTTATTACACAGCCAAAATGGTCTGTTTCTGTTGAAAAAAGGCCTAGAGAAAGTTTTCAGTTGGGTTTGACCACATTTTTACAGGGATGAGACGGGGTCAAGGAAGAGGTCGGCCGGGTTGACCTGACCCCTTAAACAGAAGTCAGGTTGCATCTGTGCGCAAGATGGGTCGACATGGTCCACCTGTGCTGGTATTTCTATTAGTTTCACTGTTGTCTTTATACATTTTGTTTGTTCTTATATTGGAGAAGGATGAAGTCACTTTAAAAAGTTGTCAGTCTCTTCAAATTGTTCTTCACTTTTTTCATGTTTAGCATTAATTTCGGTGTTTATTTGTTGTATTAGTGTCATTATTATAGTGACAGGTCTCTTAGTGGGGTAATACTGAATCCTTTATGAATCTATTGGCTTAAAAGTCGTCCAATTTAAATATAGTGAGTCTAAAAATGGTGAATAAGCCTCTAGAATATCCAAATTGAAGAATGTAAATGCAAAAGCCCCAAAATTACCTCACAAAAAAAACCAAGCAGAGACCTCATTGTCCTTAATTTGGTTAATTGATTCATTCTGAGTACTGTTGATGATATTGACTCTAGTGATATTGATTATGGTTTTATTGTCAGTAATAATGTCATTAATAGCCAAACTATAAGCACCAACATGTTTTAAATAACCTACACATTAACCTTTTAACGTTGCAGATCATGCTACTTATTTAAAGTAAACTTAAATAAAATATGGGTGAGTCTATTTAGTGTTAAAAATAGATTAGGTCACTTTTACATGTTGTACTTCATAGTAGTACTAATACTAATACTAATACTTCCAATAGTGTTTTACTGCTAGAAATACTGTATATAGTTAACATTTCTGGACAGAGTAAATACCAATTGTATCTGTATTTGTATTTATTGGTCTTAGTATTGATTACAGTTTTATTGACAGTATTAATATTAGTATTAATATTTGCAATATTAATAACATGATATTGGCACTAGTGATATTGATGATGGTTTTTCTGTCAGAATTAATATTGGCATCAGTATTAAGACTAGTAAAGGTCATAGATAGTGATATTGATTATGGTTTTATTGTCAGTATTAATAATTGCAGTATTAAAGGTAATATCAGCACTAGTGATATGTATTATGTTTTTTCTGTCAGAATCAATATTGGTATTAGTATTTGCAGTATAAAAGATAATATTGGCACTAGTGATATTGATTATGGTTTTTCCTGCCAGTATCAGCCATTTTACTGGTGTTGTATTAATTATTGGTACTAGTGATATTTATTATGGTTTTTCTGTGAGAATCAATATTGGTATCCGTATTAGCAGTAGTAAAGATAATATCGGCACTAGTGATATTGATTGAGCCATATTACTGGTGTATTAATCATTGGCACTAGCAGACTGGCTCGTGTCTCTCACACCGTCTGATGAGGTCATCCACGGAGCCTCGTTCACTTCAAAGGGGATGCCTCGTCCGTGACGTCACCGCGCGCTCGAGGGTCTGGTCAGCGGAGAGAGACAGCAGAGGATGAGGAGAGGATGAAGTGAGGACACGCTGGACGGACAGCTGCTTATCTGTGAGTGGTTTTATTTATGGTTCAGACTCTTTCTCATAGACAGAAAGTCAGGAGGCGGAAACTTTTTGGTGATTATTTCATCTTTCAGTCAGACTGCGCGCTTGAATTTAAATGCGATGTGATATTCAGTTATTAAACAGAGAGCACTTTACTTGAAATACATACATAAGGCAGCATAAGAGTGTTAAAAAGACATTAAAAGGATAGTATGATTTAAGCGTAATTTAAAAACGTTTAATTTAGAGATTGAAAAAAAGGGAAAACTGCATTTTATTAAAGATAAGTGAGGTAAATTCTTGACGTTTTCCCAATGATTTAGCTCTGAAAAAGACTCACAAATGCAGTTCTCAATTCTGTGACATTTAACGCATCACAGTGCATTTAATTGTAAAATATTTCCGTAACTTCTGGTTGTGAAGATATCATTTTAATCTAGTCTATAAAAATGAACTGATTCCCATTTTTTTGTGAATGAAACTATCCAGACTAGTGAAATTTGATTATCTTAACTTCATAAGCACAATTATGTCTCTCCTGAGCCATTAAGTGTGTGTTTTACTTGATTTACCTTTTAATCCGGGGTGAGTGTAATGATCAAACCGAAAACAAGAGTTGGGGAGCCAATTTTTAAATTTTTATTGATCTATTTGGGCTTGAATTTAGTCGTGGCATTTGTGCAAATAGGCTGTGTTTTCACAGTGTCTCCGTCCTGGTATTTATGATAGTTTTTAGAGGGCAGAGCTGAGTAAAGACTTTTGTATTCTTGTTTTAGCAGATTACAGCATCATGCCCAGTCTATTGTGCCCCCTACTGGCTGTCTGCCTGTACCTGCAGCTGCCCGATGGCCAGGCCTGGATCCCCGGATACAGCAACGGCTTTCACTACCAGGACATCAGCAACGGGAACGGTAACGGAGAGAGTAGGTCCAGGGGGGGTCTTTTTAAGTGTGTGTGTGTGTGTGTGTCTGCATGTGTGAGTCACAGATGAGCTACATGCATCATCTGTGTACATCATAACACAGCTGGCTGGAAGGATGTTGATGTGAAGAGAAGTCAGTTATAATTCACGGAGCCCAGGCAGTCAGTGGGGTCATCAAAACAAACTGTGATAGTGACTGATGTGGTTTTCTGTTCCAGTGGGTCATTCATGTGTGTGTTTGGTTTTATTTTGTCCTAAAACAACCTACATATCACACACTGCATATTCACTTACAAAACAAACAAAAACACACAGATTCAATGCAACATAAAACATGGACATGCAGGAAAAACAACAAAATGAAACTATAAACAGCATATTGAACAATCTCAATATTATGAAAAAGATTGAAGCAGCAGGATAAAATCACTAGAATTACATTATCTTAGTGGTCAGAGGTGGAAAGTAGCTAAGTACATTTACTCAAGTACTGTACCTAAGTACACATTTGAGATACTTCCACTTCACTACATTTCAGAGGGAAATATTGTACTTTCTACTCCACTACATTTATTTAACAGCTTTAGTTACTTTCCAGATAAAGATTTGACACAATGGATAATATAACAAGCTTTTAAAATACAACACATTGTTAAAGATGAAACCAGTGGTTTCCAACCTTTTTGACGTCTTACAAAAAGCAGTGTGTAGTCGGGGTCACATTTCAGATGTCTATGAGTTGTTAACAGCTCCACCAAACAGCAATTTTTCCCTCTAAACTTCTCACATGGTTTCATTTTAGTAAATGTTCAAATGATCCAATATTTCACCAAAAATCAAAGATTAGAGAAAAAGTCCAAAAACTGAAAACAGATTTGTGTATCAGAACTTTGTTTTTTCTTCTTTCCTCTCCCATTAATCATCTCACGACCCCTCAGATTTATCTGGTGACCCTTTGGAGGGGTCCAACCCCTACGTTTGGAACCACTAAACTAGTTGACTGTATATATAGTAGTTCAAACTAGCTCCACCTCCAGCAGCTACAACAATAACATGCTGCTGACACACTGATGCTTCAGTATTAATAATCTAATTATGTCATATATTATAATATGTCAGTCAGAAGGAACAAAAAGCTACTTTTACTGCAATACTCAAAGTACATTTTGCTGCTAATACTTATGAACTTTTACTTAAGTATAATTTCTCATGCAGGACTTTTACTTGCAATGAAGTATTTTTATATTGCTGTATGTCTTCCACCACTGGTTAAGACCTACTAAAAATCTGTTATTGTAGGTTTAAGCTTCAATTCCCAGTTAAATGAACTCACCTTCTTTTCTGCAAGTTAACAAATGTATTTCTGGCTCTTTGTATCTTTTCCAGTCTACTTCAACGGGGTGCGTCTCCACGTTGAATCCCCGAAGACTTCAGTCTCAGCCACCAGGGGAGGCAGCGTCACCCTCCCCTGTCACTACCACTATGAGCCTGAGCTGCAAGCACCTCGCAAGACCCGGGTCAAATGGTCCTGGCTGCCTGCCAACATCGTCAGTGCACCTGCTTCCCCTGCAGCCTTCGCCAAGGAAACTGATGTGATGGTTGCCATGGGCAACCGCTACCGCAGCTTTGGCAGCTTCCAAGGCCGTGTGCGCCTGCGCCGCACAGCACAGGGCGACATGTCTCTGGTGATCAATGAGCTGCATGTCAACGACACGGGCAGATACCGCTGTGAGGTGATCGACGGCCTGGAAGACGAGAGTGTGACGGTGGACCTGGAGCTGCGGGGTGAGCAGTGGTGGAAAGTAACCAAGTACATTTACTCAAGTACTGTACTTAAGTACATTTTTGAGGTACTTGTACTTTACTTGAGTATTTGATGCCACTTTATACTTTCACTCCACTACATTTGTTCTTTCTTCTCCCATTAATCATCTCACGACCTCTCAGATTTATCTAGTGACCCTTTGGAGGGGTCTGACCCCTAGGTTGGGAACCACTAGACTAAACTAGCTAACTGTATATAAAGTAGTTGAAACTAGCTCCACCTCCAGCAGCTACAACAGTAACATGCTGCTCTAACACTGATGCTTCAGTATTAATAATCTAATGATGTCATATATAATAATATATCAGTCAGAGGGACCAAACCACTACTTTTAATACAATACTTTAACTACATCAAGGTGATGATACTTATGTATTTTAAATGATAAATGGCTGCCTTAATATAGCACTTTACAATATTTCTGCCACACACACACACACACACACACACACACACACACACACACACACATGCCATGCAGGGTGCTTGTGAAACCATGTGGAGCAATTTGGGGTTCAGTATTTTGCCCAAGACATGCAGACAGGAAGAGTCGGGGATCGAACCACGACTTTCTGATCAGTGGACAACCCGCTCTACCTCCTGAGCCACAGCCGCCACTTAAGTATGATTTGTCATGCAGGATGTTTACTTGTAATGAGTCTTTTTACATTGCTGTATTGGTACTTTTACTGAAGTAAAGGATCTGAGTACCTTTTCCACCACTGAGTGTGAGAAATAAGGACTTTAAAGAGTGTGTGAATCTTGGACACTCAACTCATGAGTCAGTTTCAGTGCAGTGAAATGACTGTTGTGTCATTTAATATCCTACAGGGTGTGAGCCAGAATGCTGCAGAAGCCAAAGATGTCAACTCAACTGCCTTTTGATGTTAAAGGGCAAGTTCACAATTTTTCAGGTCTGTCTTAAAACAACAGTCAGGTGCCCACATGAACCCTGAAAGAGGTTTTCTTCTTCCTCCTGGGGGGCCAAAATCATTTTGTGCAAAAATGCATTTAAAAGTCTATCTGAAGCTTATATGAGGCTTCAGCAGTCTGAGTTAGTCATATCAAGTGGTTATCTGCCACACTTACAGTCTGTTTAGCATCAGATTCCCTCTTTGTGTTTTCCTGTTGAGCTGTGGTGGAAGTATAGTAACAAAAAGAGGGACTTTGGCACTAAAAAGACTTTAATGCTGAAAGATATTTTCTTGATTTGACTAATTTGGACAACTTAAGCTTCAGATAAACTTTTAAATACATTTTTGCACAGAAGGAGGACTGTGGATTTCGCCCCCCATCACTTGGTAAGTGCATTATGAAGGGATCTTCTAATGGTCAGTATGATCAGGATGAATGATTACAGCAAGAAAAACCTATTTCAGTGTTCATTTGGGCTCCTGACTGTTGTTTTAAGACAGACTTGAAACATTATGAGCCCATTCTTTAAGTTTTAGAAACAGCCACTGAGAATAAATCAGTTGCAGGTTCATCATTAACATCTTCTCCATGTTACTGAGGATGTCAGACAAGTTCATAAAATAGCTTCTTAATGGCTGACGATTTTCTATTTTTTTGTCAACAAATTTCATGTGCAGAGCCAAACCAACAATGAATTAATCTACTTACAAGTATTGTATGTATATCCAAAGCCTCATATATTGTTTTCCTCCGTGCTGTAGGCCGCCGTTGTTGTCCAAAAACTATTAAAAACACATCAGTGAGCCACACCACTGCACTGGGTGACATGTTGCTTTGCCACAAAGACTTTGGCTTCCGTAGTTTGTTTAGAAACGCCTCCAAAGACTAACGGAGAACATGTTTTCAGTCTCAGGAGAGTAGTTCAGTGTAAGACAGACCACTGCGCATGTGCAGGAACATGGTTCTGTTTACAGAGCTTCTCTAGCTTGTTTGGCTTGTATCAGAACCTCTTGACTTTAAACTGTACATTGCAAATTTCTCAAAAAACTTTAGCACAAAGAAACATTACTCTTTGGAGCCATTTCGAAACAAACTACCATTCCCAAACTTTTTGTGGTGAAGGAACAACATCACCCAGTGCAGCGGTGTGGCTCACTGACATGTTTTTCATAGTTTTTGGACAACACAGCGGGTCTACAGCACAGAGTAGTAGTAGTATTTTTATTCAGTCATCACACACAATACAATAAGTGTAAACAGTTTATACAGTATAGAATCTAATGTACAATTAGTGTGAACAATCTAGACAGTATAGACAAAGTCAACAGTCCTTGTATTAAGTAGTGACTGAAAAGGCACAAGCAGAAGTATAATGCTTATATATGCATATCAAACGTCCTTATCAATTTAAGCAGAGGAATAAGATATATCAGGCTTTGGATACACACACAATACTTGTAAATAGATCAATTCATTGTTGGTTTGGTCTGCACATGAGATTTGTTGACAATAAGAAAAATATAGAATTCACCAGCCATATCCTTTAAAGTTATTTTTCAGCCATTTACACTGAAAGGAGATTTGCAACATGAACATCAAGTAGTCTGTTTTATTTATTATATACAATTTTAAGATTCTTATAATGTACAATGTTTCTTAATTATTAACTTTTGAAATATAATCATGGGTTTACTTGTATATGTAGAGGTGTATTAAAAAGAGAAGGAGGCCCACTGATGCTGCATATGTACGGCGCCCAGATTATTTTTGTTTATGACCCCACAAACATATAACAAACTCATAATACACTTATCTTCCCTTCACAGGTGTGGTGTTTCCTTACTACTCTCAGAAAGGACGCTACCATTACAACTTCCTGGGGGCCCAACAAGCATGCCAGGATCAGGACGCCGCTCTGGCTACATTTGACCAGCTCTACACAGCATGGGAGGAGGGGCTGGACTGGTGTAACGCTGGCTGGTTGGCTGATGGCACAGTGCAGTATCCAATCACAGTCCCACGTGATGGATGTGGGGGCGTGGACTTAGCTCCTGGTTTGCGCAGCTACGGACAACGGCACCGCCTCCTTCATCGCTACGATGCTTTCTGCTTCGCCGCCTCTGTCAAGGGTCAGTATTGACGTGTGAGTGGATGAACATTTTTTAACCGAAATACTCTTGACAGTCTCATGACATATGATTCTCTCCTGCGTATAGGAGATGTGTACTTCTTAAAGCACCCAACCAGGCTCAACTTCACAGAAGCGGTCGAGGCTTGTGCCAGTAACGGCAGTCAGATTGCCAAAGTGGGCCAGCTGTATGCCGCCTGGATGCTGATGGGGTTAGACCGATGTGACGCCGGCTGGTTGGCTGATAGGAGTGTCCGTTATCCCATCACAAAGGCGCGGGCTAACTGTGGCCCACTTGAACCAGGGGTGCGTAGTTTCGGGTTTCCCCCTCCGTACCAGAAATTTGGCGTCTACTGTTATCGGTAGATGCTCTGACTCGACACAAGACGCAAACAAACCATTCTAACAGCGCGCTGGTTCAAAGCTCTGCTCATGAGGTTAGCATTAGCTGTAGCCAGTTTGTTCATTTCTGAGCTATTTTGAGGTAATTTGGGTTAATTGCTCTCCACCTCCACAACATGTAACATATGTCTCAGTACTGAACTTTACTACAAGTCAACAACTGTTAATCTATGTACATCCGTCAAATGATGCCACTGTCTACACTATATGGCCAGAAGTATGTGGACACTGAACATTATTACACTCATATGTACTTGATGAACATATCATATGCTAATAAAACAGACTTTCTTCAAGGTTTTGGAACCTGGCTGCAGCGATTTGCTCCCGTTCAGCCACAAGAGCAGTAATAAAGTTGGGCTGCTGGTGTTCCAACTCATCACTGAGCATGGATGTACTGTCAGGGCGAAACAGGAAAGGGCCTTCGTCAAACTCCCATAAAGTTGTAAGCGCACGATTGTTTATAATATCGTTGTATGTTGTAGTATCCAGATTTTCAAGGAGTCTAATGCAAACCATGAAAAACAGCCTCAGAACAAAATAACACAAAAGTAGTGTGGACAGGAGTGTCCGCATACTATTAGCCATATGGTGTACACTGTAACGTCCCAGCCACAGCGACATCTTACAGAAAAGGGGAACATCCTCCCATAGTTTGTTCTTGGCTTCAGTTATATGTTGGTGGCAAATTTCTACACAATTTACAGAAATAATCAAACACATTTTGCTCATAGTAACTGTTTCTGGATTTGGAAATTTGATCCACCAGGACTGAGTTTTCTACCAAATCATTCATTTCAGACTTAGGGAAGGTGTTCACACTCAGAAAGATCTTCATATTCAAATCAAGTCACTGCTCTCCCACCATACCTTAATATGTCACATACCCTGCATTTATATATCATTACAACCACATACTTCTGGGTTAAGTGTTTTGTCTTCCAGGTCTTTACAGTTGGTCCACAGCTCACTTAGGTTACTTCCATCACAGATTATTTGTGTTACTACCACTGTGAAATATACAAATGTCTTTGTTTGTCGCCTAAAATGTCTGTGTATCCCACATTATAAAGTATAGTGCATCTCTTTTTCATTTTTTTTAAAAAGGTGATTAAGAGCAGTGCTCTGTGTTGGAGAAATCAGAAGTTATGAGTTGGTATCTGTATCGTTGTAATATTTAAACTACCTTGTTTACACTCATAGTGGAAGAAGAGACAGTGTTTCATTACATACATGTACCTTTTCTTTGTTGTACGTATGTCTATGCGTTTTTGTATTATTTTCTACAAATGAATAAAAACACTACTGTTGATATGTTTTTATATGAGGTACGTTTGTTAGAAGATATTGGATGATTTTGGAACATAGACAATAGAAAAAAGTGCAGTTTAGCAATGCAATATGGAGCTGAGAATGTCATATGAACAACTGGTATGTTAATGCTGCGTTCACGACATCTAATCTAACTATAAAGGAAGGAATCTCTGTCTGTCTGTCTGTATGAATGTGTGTCCTTTGCATACGTTCATCCAATCGACTTCACGCTTTGCAAGTGTATTGCTGAGGAACTAAGGAGGTGCAGTGTCGAATTTTGTCCAATTTGGATATGCAACACTTTCAATACTAATAAACTTTGAATAAACAAGTGATCAGCGAGGTGCTCCGCTCTGCAGCAGCGGGACGGGGCTTTTGGACTCTGCGACTGCATGTCATGATCAAAACTGTACAACCCTGCCATGAGAGAGACAAGGTGGGGGGGGGCATCTCTCTTTCTTTGATAATGTTAAGTGTTAGGCTTTGTTGTCGGTTGTTAGCCATGGAAAGCTTTCTTTGAAACAGAATCAGATAAATGACTGACTAGTCAGTAGTCTGCAGTGTTTTCACGTCACCTTTTAGTATCAGCTCAGCTTGAGAAAGGTTTTTTCACATGGCGTGCTCTAAAAAGAGAAAAGAAGTCAGCTTAAACACAGCTTTTAATCAAGAATGGGCAGACTCTCAGGCTTCTCCCCACAGGCTGTTCAAAACCAGTATGTCTCATATCAGCACAAATCTTTTGAGCAAATATACCCACTCAAATGATCCGAACTGAAGCTACAGAAAATAAACGATCTAAGAGCCCAATATGATCAATCCACCTTATTTTAGGATGCACATTTTTTCAAAAGCTCTTGGTTACGTATTTTATTTTTTGTTGCAGCCTTCATTAAACTTGAAACAAGAAAAGAGTCACCATATCTTAAGTACTGCACTGCGAGCGTTCACGTCACAGGGCAACAAAACAGACAGAGTGTGGAATAAAAAAAATTATCCATGATCCTTAGTCAAGTGAATAACATGTTCAGAAACCTCTTTGATGCCGTTTAATTGAGAAATATATAACAAATACTTTCCATTAGTTGCTGCAGACCATAAAGCGCCACTGGTTTTGTGCTCTCAAGTTGGTGATACAGTTTCACTCACTGTCCAAACAGGAATGCCAGGGTAGAGAGGTGAGATGGGTTACTGACCCATACAGAACAGCCACTGTATGTAAAGTGAACACGCGCCACTCTGTCTGGGCACGATGCACTTTTAGATGAGTGGAATTGAACACGTTGCTACGCCCTCCTGCATCCGGGTGCAAACAGAAGTCCCAGTGATTATATAGCCAGCAGGTTTTATAAACACATCCTATTAACACCTGCTGGCCAAACATGAGTGAAACACACACACACTTACATGTTACATGCACATCAGTTTAGTGCACATGCATGTACTGTGTGACACAAATACGTCACATAGATGCATATACACATGCAACCACACGTGTTCCTTGTATACACACAGGGCTACTCTCCCAGTTAACCACACACACACACACACACACACACACATATACAGAGCAGATCTGTTTGCTGAGACTGTAGTGATGAAGGTAGTCGCTGTGGAGGCTGATCAAGGAGCTATTTACTGTGTGTTTTTTTTTCCCGGTCGGGTTCCACAGGAAGGTAAAAACAAACTAAATGGCAGGTTTGTTCCTCTGGCTTGCAGAGTTTACCTCAAATTTAGCAGCTTTAGGGAAAGAACAGAAAATCTCAGTATGTGATTTTCATAATTTACGTAACTTACCGATAAATATCAATAAATGTTAATCCCATCAGTTTAGCACACAATAATTTCACAGAGACGGATGATTCCAAGTTTTATTTGGTACAGCACAGTACAGTATACTGCATGTTCACATCAGGATTCAGGATTTGAACAAAGTCACAACAGAGGTAAAGTCTGTGTGCAACATATTTTGGTTTATAGATATTTCAGTTTGTAGAAGAATCAGTAAATCACCAACACTGACACAGAACCACATCTGTTTTTTTAGCTCACCGGAGCATCCAAATCGACGTACTTAAGTTCATTCACTTGTACAAAACGTACAAATCTTTGAGCGAGCAAGTCGTTTTGCTTTGTGGCTTCGTCAGGTTCACTTTCATATTCTGTGGTGTGTTTACTGAATTCTGTGTGTCCATGTAAGTGCCAGTTTGACTGTGTGTGGGTGTTTGCTGTTTCAGTGTTTGTGAGAAGTCAGATATGGACACAAGTATCCGCTCTCAGTGTTGAAGTAAATCTTGACCTAAAAAGGTCATGGTCAACATTATATAACCTCCTCTTCCTCCCCAACATCCATTTCTTATCTCATTGTATCTCAAAAACTCATTTTTACTGCTTTCACAGCTTCTTTTTACTTATATTTTTTGTTATTTCTCAAGCTTTAAGAAGTACTTTTCTGATGATAAGACCCTGTCACATGAGACGCAGACAGAAACCTCCACAAAGATGTCTGAGGCTTGGATTGAAAAATCCATTTGTGTCTTCTTCTGTTCAGCTGGCTGTCTAACCAGTCATACCCATTAGATAGGTAATTCATAACTGCAATTAACCAGTTAACTGAACTAACAAACAAATACTGTAGGCAACAAATAGGTTGATGATGAATTAATCAAATAATTAAATTGTTTGCTTTGTGTAAGTTATTGACAGATCCTGCTGTTCGGACAATTGTAGTGAGAATATTTACAGTGAGAAAGTCACCAAGCAAACACTGAATCTTAATCATGATCCTCACATGAGGCAGTGCTGACGGAGGTCATGGATTTCTCCTGAGAAGTCACAAATGTAAACCACAACCTGCAAAGCAGGGTGTACATCTTTTGCAACAGATGACCCAATGAGGTGGAGATTTTCACTGTCCTGGAGGCTCCTCCTGACAGAAAAGCCAACCAGTTCAGTATCAGGCTGCGGATGTAACTTTTCCTTGTCACATGTCAAGCTGCAGATGAGGATTGTGTTTTTTGTTTTTTTTACTGTTTAAGGTGCGCTGGATTAAAATGATTGGAACAGAAGTGACTGAAGACTCCCAAAAGTGCATGAGTGCTGACTATTTCAATCCAGGTCTGTTGCAGTGACTTTAATCACATCTTAAACTTGGATTTCTATTCATCATCAAATGGAAGAGCACAATCATTTCAGTATATCTGATACTGTGGTGGTGTCGCAGTACAGTGGTTCTCCAGTTTGAGGTTGTGACGAGATCAATTTGGTGGCACCTGAAAGGCGGTTTGTGACATTAAAAAGACATTTCTACTGGTCAAATGTATGTTTTTGTTTTACTCAGATTTGGGATTTTTTTTTAAAAAGAGGGGGGGGGGGTCACAACCAAAAAGCTTGAGAATCACTGTCTTGGCATACCATGTAAGAAACAGTTGGTTTCACCAGTCTGAAGCACACACACTTAGTCCTTAGAGTCTAAGACCAAATAAAAAACACTAAGAAACACAGATCTAGAAAAAAAAGCCTAGCAACAATCTATGTAACAATGTGTTTGACTTCAGAGAATCCAGCTGCAATCGAAAAACACTTTTATTGGGCTGTTTTGCACTTTGTCACTCTAAAGCCTCTTAAATCACTGGGTGATCTTCTGTTTTCTTACTTTACGTGCAGTGCTGGCAACTGATTTAAATTTAAACTTGTGCATTAAGATAATAATTTTCCAAATACTGGATCACAGCTATAAATTAGATGCTATAAATACATATTCTGAAAAACTGTCTTCAAAAGTTGCAAAGTGACACTGAAAGGTCCAAAACATTAGTCAATTAGAGACCATCACTGTCTAAATGTGCTTTAGTGTTTGTATATACACGGGCGGGAATGTTATCTTTTTGTCGGGCATTGGCATTGGTGTTCATGCTTCTTTATAAGAGGGGTCCTTAGTGACTCTCTGTTGTATGTCCTTTCAGTCCTGCTCAGAGCGGCTTCTTCTGTTCCTGTTGGCTGCTCACCCCTTTACTTCTGCTCCTGAGGGATCTTTTGTGTAGCCTGTTGCTGTTGGCAGCGGCTGGGGGAGAAAAGGGACGCATACTGATGACATCATGTAAACATGAGTTGCCAAAAGTCTTATAAATTACCCTGAGGTGAGTGGTGTGGCGAAAGGATTCATTTCAAAAGCTGCCATGGGCTCCTCACCAGCGTAAGGTTGAAAGCTCTGCAGGAGGTGTACTTCTAGTGTACAAAACATTACACGTCTCACTAATAAAGAGTTTCACACGCTTTACAGTTTATGCCCCATTTGTTTCAAGGTTTAAATCTTGTACTTGTATCTGTGTTTTTCTTTATTACCGTCCAAATTTAACTTGGATCCACCACCTCTAATGCATGAAAAGTTTCTTTTGAATTCTATTGGCATGAATAATCAGTATTGTATGAGGTGTTGTTTAAAAAGGTCTGTTATATAATAGAAGGGATTTAGTGTAAGAAATATGCTTTATAATATTACATTGTTGTCTGAGCTACACTTGCATAAAGTTTTAATATACAAACATTTTTACAGTATGGAAGAAAATACATGTTTCAGCGTTTCTCAGCAAACTCACCTTCTGTACATTCCACTTGTGGCTCCTCCCACTGTCCATTTGCCATACAGCGTATGACCGGCAGGTGGCGCTGTGTGTAGCCTGCATCACACTGGTAGCGGACTATAGAGTTGACAGGGTAGCGCTCTCTGCTGCCGCCCATTGGCCGGCTGTGCTCCACCTCAGGGGGCGCTCCACACATGACTGACAGAGACAGACACACAGACAGTTAATACAAAAATAAACCACTTATAAATACAAGCTACATTCAGTGGCTTAGAGGCAATCTACACAGTAAATCCAACCTTTTAGTAATCCAACTGTACGTTCTATCGTGTTTGGCAACCCAAGCAAATTTTCCCATGTTGTCTATAGAGCAAAGCAATGATCCCTGGACCCATGACAAGAGATACATATAATATTTCAGCTGCAAAAGCCTACCAGGTCCAGTCTTGCAGATGAAAGGAAGGTGGTAGTTGCAGGGCACGTCGTTCCATTGACCACCTTCGTGCCAGATCATCACCACACAATCCTCCCCAGAGTCGAAGTAGTTATCTGGTTGGTTGGGCCTCCAGTTCTCAAATGTCTTAGGAGGTTAAAAAGATGATCGGCATGATATAAAAGACAATATTTGAGTAATGGAGCAAAAGTAGATATCGTTGAGCATCAACTGCATGACGTAAAAAGTGAAAATTCTACAAAAGGTTCATCTGTAGAGACAGAGAAATGTAATACAACCAAATCACTAGAATTAACAATGAGCTATGATGAGTTCCTGAGCACACAAATGAATAGACTATGCTCACCAGAGGAGTGCCGTCTGTCCAGCGGAACTGATTCTGAACCTCTTTGTCATTGAGTCCAATCCACTGGTAGTCCTGACCATTGGCTGCAATGCAAAAAGATTTGATCTTTGTGACAAATTGAACATGTTGTTCCCATTAATTATGCTGGCCAAACTGATATTTACTCATAACGATCCTACAAAGTAAATCAATGCAATGTTATGAACGCTACAATGTAGTGCCAAACGATGTAAGGTTCACACGACCCCCTCCATATTCCAGCCCACTGTTTGCAGGCCCCCTAAGCAATCAGTAGAAGTCACTACTACAGTAATAAGGACATGATCCCTCACCGGCTTCCCATCCTTGAAAAGTGATGTAGCATTCATAGCCTTTAAAAGTTAGAAATTCTCCCCTTTACGTACATGTTATGTCAGGTATTTTTACATACAGTATACGCTTTAAAATGACCACTAGTATGTGTTTATACCAAGCGGCAACTACCACCGCTTGAGAAAAATCCCTGGCTCCAACTGACTCCCATTCAAAAAGCGTACTTCTCTCTGGAAATACCAAGTCAATAATTCTTTTCAACATGTCATTATGGTCTCAATCGTTAAATTTTGGCCCTCTAAGTATGCACAATTTAGCTAAAGTAGCTAACATTAAGTAAAGTGTGCATTGCTAGCATTCTCAGTAAACTAGCATGTGCTTCGGTCAGCGGTAGCAGGGCATGTTTCCAGAGTGTGTAAGGCAACACTCCTTGTCTGGAACGTCCTGGCTCCAAACAGAAAAGATGGCGTCGACCATAAGCAGCAACTCAGGGTTTCAAACCAGCTCCATTCACGCCTGGCTATGTCCATCTTTATATACAGTCAATGGTTTATACATGCAAAACACATAGATGGACATATACTGTATACAGGCCCTTAAAAAATCATGCTTGCACACACAAAGCTACTCACAGTTGACAAACTGCTGCTCCTCCTGGGAGCTGATGCTGACCAGGTGAGCGTTGAGCTCCTGGCAGCGCTGCTCGGCCTCAGACCAGGTGTGTCTTTCTGAAAAGTGGAGGTAACAGCTGCCCTTGAACTCCAACCAGCCCTCAGCACAGCCCTGCACAGCTGCACACACAAACACACACATCAAAAACACAGATTAGACTGTTCTATGCACAATATACATGATATTTTAAAATCAGATAAAAGATGGAATTCATATATTGGTATCAAGCTTTTTCTAGTTCTTCAGGCATGGTGCCATGTGCTGTGTTAGTGACTCACGTGTTGAGCAGTCTTCACCAGTGAAGCCATTAGGACACTGACACACAGCGAGTTCTCCCTGCACAGAGCAGGATCCTGAACCACAGGGATTTGGATTACAGGGGTCTGCATGGGTTGACAGCAGAAAGAGGGAGATTTTATTTTGTCTGTTTGTTTATGTTGTGGTACTGCATCACAAGGAGAATTCCTAGAATATTTTGGTGGACAAATAAGTGTATTTCCCAAAATGTTGAAGGTGTGAACATGGCAGCTTTTTTGTTTTATGATACAGGATAATATCAGCAGAATTACAGCAAACGCCAAAACCACATACCTTCTACTGCTTCAGGCTCCTCCAAAACAGCAGGGGTTGATAATGACACTGATGGTGCTGTGGTTGGGCTGCTGTAGGTTGCATCCGGAGTCACAACATAAACTGTAGGTCCTGCACGGCTTTCCTGTTCCTCCTCTTCATGTCCTGATTGGTGAAGATTGGCAACGTACTCTGGATAAGTCATCGTGGATCCAGGTGGCAGGGCTATAGAAAGCTCCTCAGTGGGCGGTTGTTCATGATGGGCTCCACTGCCTGAGAGATGCAAGCTTCGGTCCAAAGAGCCACTGATTTCATAGTGGAACCCTGACCCACTATGATCCCCGCTTACCTCTACTACCCCCCGGCCCTGCTCAGGACCGTGTTCCAGTGGCTTCATGGTTACCTCCATCACGGCATCATCTGTTAAGTAGATGACATCACCACGACGCTGGAAAGAGTCTCCAGAGGCAGAGCCGCTGCCTGAAGCACCGGATGGAAAAACACTCGGAAAGCCACTGGCGTACCCTGATCCAGAGGGACGATACCCGGACACCTCCTGCTCACCAGACGGCTGGACTGTAAGGTCAATGCCACTGTGATCGACAAATGAGATGCCAGAGAATCCACTGGTGCCTGACCCGGACATACTTCCTGATCCAGACATACTTCCTGATCCAGACATACCTCCTGATCCGGACATACTTCCTGATCCGGACATACCCGATACCAAGAAGTCTCCACTGCCTAACTCTTGCTCAGTGAGTTTTTGGTCGGTCAACACCTCTTCCATCTTCCCATCCAATATGGTGATCAATGACTCTCCACCACTACCGCTAATGCCACCACTACCACTGGTAAAACCTGATCCTGATTGACCGAAGCCGGAGTGTTGTCTGTCAAACCCAGATCCAGAGCCAGATGCACTACCCGATTCTCCAGATGTGAAGGTTAAAACACTTCCCCCTTCTGCCTCTTGTGGATCTCCAGAGGCAGACTGGTCTCCGGAGAAGATGTCAGTGCGACCGCTGAAGATGACATCCTGTCCTGAGCCAGAGGCGTCACCACTGGTGCCGGAGGTGCTAGACTCCCCTGAGATTTCCCCGCTGGCTGAATGATCAGCTGAACCAGAGCCTGACACATCAACATGGACTGGAGGTAAAACGGGTCTCACTGGGGGAAACATTAAGAATTAATTTGCTACTATCCTTTGTTTAATCTTGTTTAAGAAAATTGTGTGATTTATTTTAATTATTGTGGCCACATTTACAGAAAAAAACATCCATTTTGAAAATTACAAAGCATTAACTGGAAGACTAAAAGATTAAGACAGTTTTCATTTATGCAGTTGTCTCCAGTTCTTACCAGGAGGAGCAACTTGCTGAGTAGTGATGGTTGTCTGGTTGATAAACTCCTCTATTTCAGTAATATTCATGCTGGTTTCAGTTTCATTGTAATCTACAGTGGTTTCAACTAAAAACAAACAAAACAGAATAACAAATCAGAGCATTGTAAAACTTCCAACAAGGATAAGGCAGCTGCCCTGTTTACAATGATGTATAGAAAGATAAATGACAGTATTAATTACCAAACTATTTTGGCCATGTATTTCAACAAATTATTATAATTATAGCTGCAAGACAGAGCCAGGGTAACAATGAGGACTAAAATAAAACAATTTCATACAACTGTCTTACCAGTGGGAGCAAAGAGATCAACTGTGACTGTTGTCTTGTTGATAACATCCACCGCCACCACCGTCAAGTTGATTCTGGTTTCATTTTCAGTGTGGATGACGGGGACTTCAGCTGATAGAGATAGAGATAGAGAAGGCAAATATGATAAGCCAGAGTCAGTTTCAGATGTAGTATAATTTGGATATAAATGGCATTGGGTAACTAACATACAGTATACTGTACATATTGTAATATGTCAATACTGTCAATACTGCTACTTATAAATAGTTATATCAATATAATAACAATGCATATCATCATCATCATCATCATCATGAAAACTGAATTCATTAAAATCTAAAATACAAACATAAACATGCTCAACCCTTTCCTACCTTTGAAACAGTAGGCATCGTAGCGTGAGTGCTCATCGGGGAAGCCTGTTTGGTTGGGGTAGGCATAGATGATGTTGACCCCCACCTGGCCGCCTCCACAGTGGGCTCTGGCAGTTGTGATGGGATAGCGGACACTGCGATCCAGCAGCCAGCCTGGGCGGCATTTGTCAAATCCTTGGTTCCAAGCTGCGTACAGCTGGCCGGTGGTGGCCAGGGTGGTGTTGAGTTTCTGGCAGTGCTGCACGGCCTCCTCATAGGAGAAGCTGTCATAGTCGCTGGTGAAGAAGACCTCACCTTAGAGAGAGACAGAAGCATTCAGAAAGGTTCAAATATGTAAGATAGACAGATAGATATTAAGAAAAAACATTTAATGTTGATAGTAGATGTAAATTTTAGTAATTTAATTGCTTCAGGGTGTGAGTTGGTTCATGCTCCTCACCTTCCAGACGTTCTACATAACAAAATACATCATAGAGTTCATTGGCAGGTCTCAGGCCGTAGGATCTGACTCCTGGAATGTGTGGCAGATTACCAGCACAGTTATCTCTGGGTGACACGATGGGATACCTGAGCATGAAAGAGGATGTTGGTGCAGTATATTAAAGCTCTGCTTTGCTAAAATATCCCTCCTGGGATTGGCTTCTTTACCAATAGCATAATCCAAGAACAAATTTAGACATTTCTGTGCAGAAAAAGGAGTTAAGATAAGTTCTAAATAAAAAGCATTAAAATCTTGTCTGGTTTATACCTTGTCTAGTATACAGTATGTGTAAGACTCAGATATATTGGTCTATGTGCCTCCAGCTCACCTGACAGTCTGGTCACGGAGCCAGCCGGCGTCACATTGGTGCAGGCCTTTCTCAAAGGCCGCCTGCAGCTGCTGGGGGCTGGCGATAACTGCCCCGATACTCTGACAGGCTTTGTGAGCCTCCAGGAAGGTCAGTGTGTACCGGCCTGTAATAGGTCGATAGTGGAACACCACACCTGTGGTGGAGAGGGAGGAAGGAGGAAGGAGGAGGAGGGAAAAGACCAGGAAACAAGGAAGAAAGTGTGTAATTTTATATCTTTTCTTTACATTTTTACTTTGTCTAGACTTAGTTGTATTCCCTCATTGTGGTAATTTACTCATAGCTTGAACATTTATAAATCATTATTCTTTTATTGGCTACCCTGTGGTTACATTTTGGTTTGCCAATGACAGCAATGACTGAGTGAGTTGGGCTCCTGACCCGCAGGTATGCATGAGATGAGTCTGTGGAAGTGGTTTGTTTAGCAGCATATTTCAATAAAAACAGTACAGAGCATGAGAGTGGATACCTTAGAGAGTTTGAAATTATGCTGCATGAATACTTGAATATGTTTTTACAGCATTTTTACAGACATTTTGATATATTTTTGGGTTAGGGAAACAAACTTTTGCGTCAGCAGTGATATTCCACTAAAGTCAGGATAATGACAGAGTTGCTTCCTATCTTACAAAGTCTAAATATATATATAGAGACCAAATAGAGTAAATCACAAAAGTTCAACATGGCTGCCCAAAGGCTTCTGTAAAACAGGTTGAAGCATGCAGAGAACGTAGATAATCAAATACGGTCCAACAGGTTTTTATTATTGATCACTCACGTTACCAACTTACCTGTGGGAGCCATGGCAGTATCTGTGAGATCCAGTCCAGGTGTCACTTTAACGAATGTGTCCACCACGCTGGGTGGGATGGGCATTGGGGAGAGGGTGTCCACTTCTCCACGCTTGATCTCCTCACCTCCAGGTGAGGGGGTGAGGCTTGGATAAAGCCCAGGGGCAGGTGTTATGCGGATGATGTCTGGGAAAGGGGTGGTCCTCCCAGGCACAGCACCCTCATCCTCACCAGCTGTTTGTGACACAAGATTGCATCAGGCTTTAAAATTCCCTGGATGGCTTGATAAGACTGACATTCTTAAAGTATTATTAATCAGAAAGTTGATTAGTTTATACTGATACTTCTAATTAGATGCCTGACATTATTAAATTATATCTTAAAGAAGAAAATAACCATTATCAAACAGCTATTTTATCACAAAATAAGCTCCCACAATGCAATGAAAATAATAAACTGTATCAGAAGGATTTACCGCTGAAGCAGATAGCATCGTAGCGAGAGTCTGGGTAAGGGTATCCTGTCTGGTTGGGGAACAGGTAGACGGTTCTCACTCCCAGAAGCCCTCCTCCACACTGAGGCCTGGCGATGTTGATGGGATAACGTACACTCCTGTCTGCCAGCCAGCCAGCATTACACACATCCATGCCAGCCTTCCAGGCCAAGTAAAGCTCTCCGGTGCTGGCGAGCCGGGCACCGAGTTTTGTACACTGATCTCCTGCTTCGTAGAAGGTAAACTTCTCTACAGACGTAGAGTAGAAAACTCTGCCTGGGAGGAGAGATGGGAGAAGAAGGAGACAAACACAGTCAGTGCAATGCTTCTGTCTACTGTGTTTGAGTATCAGCACAAAGGTTTGATGTAACTACAGCAGTGACTCCCAAACAGGGGTGTTTGTTCCCTCAGAGGTACTTCTGCAGTTGCCAGGGGGTACATTGTGGAAAAGAAATGATAATTTGACTTAAAAAATAAATAAAAACAACCATAACAATAGCATTACAAATTGATGTGATGCAGATTATTAATCGATTTATTGTCACAATAACCAGTAAGCTAACAGCTACAATAGGCTGAATGTATGGTACACACTTTGAACCAACCTGAGTCAGTTATAACACCTTCAAGCCATTGAGAGTACGTTAAATCTAGTTAGCAAGCTAGAAGAGAAAGTAGTGCTAAAAGTAGTGGATAAATGCTTTAAAGGTGCCGTTTGTAAAATTTAGTAACATTTAGTGGTGAGGTTGCAGATTGCAACCAACTGAATACCCCCATCCACTTTCAAGCATGTAGAAGAACCTACGGTAGAGAACCTCTCTGGAGCCAATGTTTAGTTTGTCTGTTCTGGGCTACTGTAGAAACATGGTGTTGCGATATGGCGGGCTCCAGCCCCCTGTTTAGCTATAAAGGGCTCATTCTAAGCTAATGAAAAAACAACAATTCTTATTTTCTTGGGATTATACACTATTGAAAACATACTTATGAAAATTATATTCCATTTCTGCCAAGTAAGTTGCACTAGATGCCACTAAATTCTACACACTGCACCTTTAAATAATTAGCTAATAGAGGATATACATACATTTATAATAATTGTCCAAAAGTAGCGGATAAAAAGGTGAAATAGTTAGCTAAATGTAAGTTAAAATAAATACATAAAATTAATAGATGAACAGGTGAAAAAATTACATGAAATGAATGGATGAACAGGTGAAATAGGTAGCTAAGTAATTGATAAACTCCACAACCAAACCAACCGAAACACTGATGATTCAATTTTATGGTGTTTATAGATTTATAAACAAAGTTCGGGAACAAAGACCACGCCTCGTACACATCCCATTTCCACACAACAGAGTATTTAGGCACATCTTATCCATTTCTCTCCCCTCTTGTCTCAGTTTGCAAGCGACCTGTGACAGACTTGCATCCATAGACTGTAAAAAATATGGACGTAGTCACCGTGACGTCACCCATTGGTTTGCGAACTGCCGTTTCGAAGCCTCGAGTGTAGCGATTTGACCATCGCCATCTTGGATTTGGCTGTCGCTATGTTTGATTTTTGGAGCCAGAAGCAACCATATTTGGACGAGAGGGTGGAGCTGACCATAGTGCTAGCTGCTGGCTCGGTTAGCACGGTGTATTTCCTTCATCCTGCCACCTTGCACTGTTTACAATCACACCAATACGTTAAACAATTAAACTATGCTCCAATGGACCATCCCGATCACCAGTTTGTCCACTTTCTCATTCTTGGCTCCACTTGCCACCCTGTCCTCAACCCTCCTTTATGCCATCTCTCGACCCTCCTTCATCCCTCCATACCCAACCTTCATCCAGCTTTTCATGGACCTACCAGCTTTTGACCTACCCCCTTTTGCCCTTGGACACTCCCAAGAACTTCCGAGACAACCACATTGCCCGATCTCGAGACGTACAGCTGCACTCTGACGCAGCACCTCCTTCTGTTTTCAGGGTTACGGCAGTCGTAGGTGGTTCACCTCCAATTGGCCACCTCAACTGTCCCCACCCTCCCTCCCCTGCTCTTCACAAACCATACCACGTCATCATCAAAGCCCTTCTTTGGGGGCACGAGAGGTCTTGGTCATCCTCGTTCATACAACTACATCGTCATTGACCATAATAAACAAGAACATGTTGTTAGAGTAAGAGTACCTGACATCTTCTCAGCAAAACAGTACACGTCGTAGGTCTCGTTGACATCTCTCACTCCATAGGTTCTCACGCCAGGGAAGTTCTCCTTGTCTCCAAAGCAACGATCACGTGGCTCATGGATGGGGTACCTGGAGATGATGAGAGAGATGGCTGTCAATAGCTGGATATCAGTTCTCTTACCGTTAAATTTTGTTTTATTTCCATGGTAATTGTACATTAATCTGTTTTAACATTTGTCATCAAACTTAAAACAGGTAAAAGTAACATGGTACTGGACATTATTTTGTTGAATTGTTGGTTTTGGAAAGTTACAGAAATTGTTGGGGGTCAGACACTGTTTGATCATCTGAAAAAGCATTTCTGTTGGTGTAAATTGGCACCTTTGCTACAACAGCACTATTGCTCAGTGATATGCACTATTCACAGCAAAGAAGGTCATATGTTCAGCTCTGCTGGCCTATCTGTTTGGAGTTTTCAGTTCGTCCTTTTGGGTCTCCTCTGCATGCTTTCCACAGTCCAAAAACATAAAGGTTAGGTGAACTGGAAGCTCTAGACTGCTTGTAGGAGTGAGTGTGAATTTGTTTGATCTGTGTATCCTTGTGACAGACTAGCCTGACCTGCAATCCTGAATAAAATAAGCATGAATGAATGGATGAATACTACCTGACAGTCTGATCCGACAGCCATCCAGCATCACACTGGTGGTATCCATCATCGTAGGCAGCCTGAAGTTGGGCTGGAGTTGCGATGGTGGCACCGTTCTGGATACAAGCTGCCTTGGCCTTCTCAAATGTCAAGGTGTAGCGGGTGGAGATGGCTCGGTAGTGGAACACAATACCTATGAATCATAGAAAGTTAACAGAATACCTATGATGGAATATCTTTCAACTCTTAATGCCAATTTTTCTAACAGCAGTATTGCTTGAATTTCACCAAAAATCACAAGACAGTGTACTTGATTAGACAGAAATGTCTTAATGACAGAAAGGTCAGCCAACTGAATTACTGCTGGAGAGTTTTCAAAGGTCTCGTTATGCATATATTTTTTAACAGATTTCCTTCAGACCTCCTATAACTTCTCTAGAGGAAAGTCTTACTATGCAGTATTACCTGCTGGGTTCTAAGTGTGCATTTAAAGCATTATCTTTGAGGAAAATATACAATAAAGTAAAAATGGTAGGCAGTCTTTTGGCTACAACACATTGGATTTTGTAGGAGTTTCACCTTTGAACTCATCTTGTTATCCTTTAGTTTGAGAAAACCTTTTGGATAGAACCATCACTGTCTGTTTGATGTTTAGATGAACTATGATAGAACTTGACTCTCATTTTGTAATGCTCCAAAGTGAATGAGATTTTTCATGTTTCTGTGGCGTACCCTGAACCTGGACATCCACGGAGTCGTAGTTGTCCTCAATGCCATGCATCACCTCGCAGCGGTAGGTGCCAGAATCTTTGGACCTCAGCTCTGTAATCTCCAGACTGGCATCAGTGGGCACAAGTGGGTAGTTGACCATTGTCACTCTGTCTAAATACTCTGTTTCCACATTAACTTTTCCCTCTGATGCCACCAGGATTGTGGTGACTTTCTCCTTGGTGACGTAGGTCCATTTAATGCGGTGGGAGAGCGGGGCGACAGTTACGGCACCGGGGTCGTCAACGGTGTTGTCCTGGAAGTAGCATGGCACCACTACCTTCCCACCCAACAGAGGACGGAGAGGAACCTCCATTGGGATGCTAACACGCAATGTGCCATCCAAGTCTGGGATGAAGAGAGGTCAAGGTTAGGGTATCTATTTATTAATGAGAGGACAACTTTATACTGTATGTAGTGCAGACGTACAGTGTAGTTTGGAAAAATAAATTTGTCTTACTAGCTTTTATAAAACTAAGACTGTGGCACAGTCCTTTAAAAAAATGTACATCTTTGAAACAGACTTCAAGGACTTCCAAAAACTTCAATAGTTAGGACGACTTAAACAAAGAACTAACAAAAGTCAGATAGGAAGAGAAGGAGAACTGTAGAGATGAGACAAAAACAACAAAAAAGACAGAGTTGGCCTCAAAATGAGAAGTTATATTACACAAGAAAGAATGACAGGGCTGATCAGCACTTTATTTCTCAGAAGATGCCATTTAACGGGACAGTTTGACATTTTGGGAAATATGCTTATTCTTGACAGTAAGATGAAAAGATTGATACCTTTCTCAAGTCTGTTTGTTAAATATAAAGCTATAGACAGCAGCCGGTTAGCTTAGCTTAGTATAAAGATTGGAAATAGGGGTAAAAAGTCAGCCTGGTTCTGAACGTGACCTCTAATGTCACTTATCGCTGTGGTCACAAGTCACTGCACTGGGCCAACAAATACTCTACTCACATAACTTGCCTTAAAACCACAGTTTATAATTTTTACAATTTGTTTTTTGTGCAGATTAACCAACCAAGATATAATGTGTAAATTGGAGAGTTTAAGAGGTTCTGTTTGCCAGATTTCTTGCCATGGACAGAGCCAGGCAGGCTGTTTCCAGTCTTTATGCTAAGCTAAGCTAACTGTCTCTAAGCAAGAAAGTAAAGCGTACTTCCCAAAATGTCAACATTTCAGGAAGCTGAAATACATTTTCCACAGTCAGTGCACACTTACCGTCATGTTCTTCAAATATTGTTGCCGAGATGAGGGGCAAGAACACACACAGCAGAAGCAGGGGGGTCATTGTTACCTGAAAAATATCCAAATTGTTGACACTGGAATCAAGTTTGTGTTGACAAAACAAGTAATGAAGGGAAAGAAAGACAAAACTTACATAAAAATATCCATGGTATGCTATTTTTATTTTTATCCTGTTGTAGTGAACTTAAGGAAAACAAAAATCATTCAGAGGCGAAGTTCTCAAAAAAGTTATTCTGCGCAGAGCAACTAACATTGTCAGGCAATACAGTTTGATTCATACTTCAGAATGGCAGGATATGAACACATCCTCTCATGCTTCATATATCTGCACCCTGCCCCTCACCAACTCCACTTCTGTGTCTTTTCAAAAACAAGAGAATATGAGCTTTAAAAGATATGTATAGAGCAATCAAATAAAGAACATATATTTAGTACATTTACATATGCTTAAAGAATATATGTATGCTTAGAGAGTATTAATGTATTACATCATAAATCTTCAACACATAATCAAAAACAATTGCATTATACTATGAATTTTCCACAACAATGTCTCACATTTTATGTTTTTTTTCCTTGGCGGAAATGGACTTCCATACAAGTCTACTAAAATCAACAATAAGCAGAGTGAGTGTATAAAATTGTTGGTGTGTAATTGTTATTGTTATGATTGTTGTTATTCTGTCCCACCCCCTCCTCCCCCTCCCCCCTCTTTCTTTCTCTCTCTCAACCCAACCGGTCAAGGCAGATGGCCGCCCACCAAGAGCCCGGTTCTGCTTGAGGTTTCTACCCGTTAAAGGGGAGTTTTTCCTTACCGCTGTCACCAAGTGCTTGCTCATGGGGGAATTGTTGGGATTTGACACTATATTAATAAAAAACTGATTGATTGAATTGATTGTAAAACTATGCAAACTTTCTTATGTCTCTTTTTGTGTGAATGAACAATGAAGTAGGTGTTAAAAAAAATAAGTGGTTCTATTATAATAATTTCCTCTACCTCGGTATGCCACTGTGTATTTCTTAGCTTGCACGCTTACATTCATATTCCGTTTAATTCAGGATATACAACACATTTGGTTGTTACGTCAGCCTCATTTGCTAAAATGGAAATAGGATGTCAAGAATCTCTAGTATCATTTGGAAATACCGTACATGCTCGCAGAGGAATGAAAGCCCCTCTGTTTCTGGGAACAGGAAATGTCTTTAGTGCTAAAATAAGTTCAGGCTGAGAGGAAGAAGTATGATTCATTCATCTCAAATGCTTTTCCATTTGCTACAAACTAATGAAGAAAAGGACGTTAAAATGAAGCTTTTTTCCCACCCTATTAAGACAACTGTTGAAAGTCGTAAGTGTCTGCTTGTATGTATACTGTATGTGTCTTTGTCTGTCCCAATATACTCTATAGTGTCTGTGTATGCATGGGAGTACAATCTGTAATTGTTTTCAGTATGTGAGGTCTTTTTTGCCACAAACTAGACACATGTGTTTGCCAAAATGAGAAGCTAATGTAAATATATATTAAAATTTAAACATAGGCCAATCTGTCCAATCTATAGGATTCAAGTATGCAAAGGTTTTATTTATTACAAACAATATGTGTAGTGAAAGGCAGGGTGGCATAATCCTAAGGTTGTCCTAAAAGAAGCATTAGAGTAATTATAATAAGAAACATAAAGAAAAAATTAAAAACATTTATGCAATAAATATTCAAATGTATGACTAGATGTTCCTTGTTAACAAAAGGTACATAAAAATAGTAAAACCTGCTATGAAATTTAAATTTCTGTATACATTTTACTTATTTGTGTAGGTTTTGTGTAGATATCTTTAAGAGCAGACTAAACTACTGCCTCTGAGGGGCTTTTTCACCCAGGCAAGAATACCATTCTGTGACCAACAATTAGGTTCTTGTCACTGAGGTCAAATTTGAGCATGAATATAATCAACAAATATCAGCTACTGGCTGCTTCAATCCAAAAACATCAGCATCAGTACCACAAAGCCACATCTGTCAAACCCTGATTACCACACTGCTTATTTTATCTCAATTTTCCACTGCTGTGACATGAAGCACAGTCAAACATGTGAAACAAGTCCCAACTGAACCCTCATTGTGCTGCATTCACAAGCCTCCGGACAGGCTGCTGAAAGCTCCCAGTTCATTCCAAACAGCTACAGAGAGACATTTACAACCAATAAACCTGAAACCTAAACAAAAAGTTTGCAGTGGCTAACATGGCAGCCAAGTGAAAGGCTGAGGGAGAAATTTACTGACCTTTCAAGTTCAATTGACTCAAAAGGCATAAAAACCACCGTAATGTATATTTAACACACTGGTAGAAATGCATGACAACTGCAGGCATATTCACGTGTTGTGTATACTGTACGTCTGTGTGTACTACATACTGCATGAATGAGCGTGTGTGTGTGTGTGTGTGTGTGTGTGTGTGTGTGTGTGTGTGGGCTGCTAGCATTCTCAGAGTTCCACATACCCCGGACATACGGTACAGTAGGACTAATATTTGCCCTGCTGTCTAAGATCTGTCTGGGAGTGAATGTTGGCTCAGATTGGGCGGAAACAAAAAATACCACATAAAATTTGTAGACAGATGGAGAAATCCAACCAGGAACAATCACACACTGTTATACTTTCATTATCAGTCTCTGATCTTCAGTCCACACCCAGACCTTTGGTATGTTATGTTATTATTTTTGTTATTCTCAATTTTTGGGAGTGATTCCCTTCCTGTGGTTTCTGACTTTTTGAGGTTTATTCACAAACTTATGCCTGACTATACCTATATAAGGATTTTTGAATATTGTTGACTTTTCTGAACATTGCTGGGTGATTACCGCACTAACACACACATTTTCAAGTCTGTTTTTAAACAGTAGTCAGGTGCCCATATAAAGATTTTGCACACTGTAGTCATACCTCCTGCTCATACTGATCCCTTCTTAATGCGCTTTCATTGTAAGTGATATGGGACAAAATTCACTGTCCTTATTTTGAGCAAAAATGTATTCAAAACATGAGGCTTCATCAGTCAGTTAGTCAAATCAAGTGGATATCCTCTAAAGTTAGTTGAGTCTTTTTAGTTTAAAATTCCCTTTTTGTGTTTCCCTGTTGAGCTTCAGTGAAAGGATAATGACAAAAAAGGGAATTTTGTATTAAAAGGACTGTAGCTTTGGAAGATATCTATTTGATTTGACTAATTTGGATGGCTTAAGCCTCATATTAGCTTCATTTTGCACAAATGAATGTGGATTTTGCACTCCATTAATTACACTGAAAGTACATTAGGAAGGGATCATTTGCCAGTATGAACAGGAGGAATAATTACAGCAAGCAAAACCTTTTTCAGTGTTCACTTTTGTTTTAAGACACTTGAAAAGTAATGAATCCTTTAAGACACAGCCTTGGTTGTCTTTTGCAGTTATTGCTATGAAAGAAATATGAAACAGAGATATGAAAGAAGTCATATCTTTGTTTCTTCAATGATGGATTTCTCTTTGTGTGATTGCTGAAAGTTGGTTCAAAATGTAGAGTCAAGAATTAAGCTTCTACTCTATGATTGACCATTCTCTGAAGATGAATTTCTATTCCACCTGCATGGCAACTATCTTTCCATAAGGTTACACTGTCTATAATGGGTCATCCATTGGAGTAACAATCAATCAATGAGATGTGCAACCTTCAAAAAACAAGGTATGAAGTATATCTTCATTAAAGAGCAATTTAACAGCAGCTCACCTTGCTGCAGTGATGTAGAGGTGCACTGCAGGATGGTGGGTGTGATTACAGGTGCAACAGAGCAGACTTCTTAAAATGTTAGAGTATTTTGGTGTGCATTTTTTCTTGAGAATTCTGGTGATAATTGGTAGATAGAGGATATCTGTATAAATTAAAGGTAATTTATATGACTTAGAGTAAAAGCACTAAGTCATATATTCTTTTACATGACATTAAAGTGCCATATATAACACTTAAGCTGGGCCTCCAATGGATAAAGACAGCAATAGCCAGCCAGCACTCAAACTGTCTCATAATCTCATAATGCATTAACACAGAGGACGCCAGCAAAAACCTTCCCCATTTCTTAAACCAAGCCAACCACAACGTCTGCTCCTCATTGCTTACTATCCCATCATTGAGAAGATCCTCGGCTCTCTTTAAATGCATCATTTAAACTGTGGTCACTTCATAATGTGCTCCAGCATTCGGGAGCAAGCCACGCCAGGCCAGGTCAAGCCAATCAGCACTCTCTCCACAGTGTGTCCATTCAGTCAGTGGGGTGGCTGCTGCACCCCTGTTAGCGCTCTGTGGTATGTTCCGCTCCCAGCTGAGGTGAGGAGCAATAAGGCCTTGGTCTGTTCCAGCAACGGACAGGGGCAGGGCCTTGGGAGGTGCGACCCTGCCAAGGTAAACACAAGGCGGGCATCCAGGGGAGGCCCCCCCCCCCACCCCACACACCCCCCACCCTCCTCCTTCACCCCCTTCCCCCCCATCCACCCACTCTCCTCCAAACCTCTAGAGTCCCTTAGCAGCAGAACAGAGTCGACATTGATACACACACAGAAACACAGACTCACACTCATAGATCACCAAGGGGATGTGTGGGAGTGCACGTCCAATGCCTCTGGTAAAGAAAACGCATGGGAGTGTGTGTACATATATCATTATTGACTCATACTGTAAGGCTTGTGTTGGAGAACACACACAGACTCTTGTACAGTGAAATGGGTGGAGGGGATAAATTCATATCCACAGGTGGTTATGAGTGCATTAGTACATGCCTACATACTCAGCAATCTGTGATCAAAGACATACTTCAGCAGCATGTGCACATTGGTCAGTTATATGTGTAAAACATACACACAACTATACTGTGCAGCTGAATTATCATGTCTGGAATAAGACCTAGTTTAGAAACGTCCAGGATATCCTAAACCAAAAGTGTAAAAATATTTACCAAATCCTTTGTTAATTGTTTTTTTCATTTCCAACATCTGAGATTTACAATTCACAACATGCGCCCACTCAGCCTGATGTTACTATAGTAACAGGATGTCGCTTGCTTGACAGAAGTTTCCTATACTCTAGTATATTCCAATAACTTTGTTTTCCTAGTAATCAAAAGGTGCCTTGTACTGCTGAGATGTTCCACTCAGAAGTTTAATTCAAAAGGAAAATACTTTTTTCTCTGTTTCCAGCTACTTTAAGCTCTCCTGGCACCAGTGTGGAAACAGATTATATGGAATTATATGTGACAGTACACAGTTTCATTTTTACCGATTAGCAGTGACTTTGCATTGTCTGTTGCGCATAGTATCTTATTCCACGTGGTGCCTGGAGTATATCTCAGCTCCACTGGGGGTCGTGAGATGAATGCAAGAAAGCAACGCTGAATAAACTTATTTCTGCTGCACAATATTGCTTTTTATCCTTGTAAATTGCTGGATGATTCGACTTTTTCAGGCTTCAATAATTATAAAAAAACAAACAGGGAAAACAAATGGTGGACATGTGCAGCCAGTAGAGTTTTTTGGGCTTAACCCTGAATACGATGAATTACAATAATCCAACTGAGATGCATGTATAAGATCAGACAGAGAGAAGACTTGATTTTTGAGATGCTCCTCAGCTGATAAAAACATGACTGAACAACTTTTGTAATTTGTTTTTCAAACCTGTGGTCGCTGTCAAATATTACACCTCGGTTTCTGGCTGCAGGTTTAATATTTGTAGACAAGGAGCCAAGATCTTTTTGTGAAATTTGTGTGTGGACTTTGGAGGACCAAAAATAATTATTTCTTATTTCATTTAGCTGGAAAAAGTTTTGGGGCATCCAGCACTTTATATCTGACAGACGTATTATAAGCTGCCTTTCATCACTGGTCTTTAATGGGACATACATTTCAGTGTCATCTGCATAATAATGGTATTCAATATTTTGTGTATGAATTATATGTCCCAGGGGCAGCATATATACACAGAACAGGAAGGGGCCAAGGATAGAGCCTTTGGGGAACACCACATGTCAGAGAGGCCACCAAAGAGGAGGCATCACAGATCACAACTGAGAAAGTTCTGTTTGCTAAGTAAGATTTGAACCAGTCTAGGGCAGTATCCCTGATGCCAACCCACTTTTCAAGATGATCCAATAGAGTAGAATGACAGTAACCCGCATCAGCTGAAAGTAAAAGATCACTTGTAACTTTTAAGAGGACAGTTTCCATACTATAACATGAATGGAAACCAGATTGAAATTTAACAAAGATATTATTATTATTCATGAAAGAAATCAACTTTAACTTCAACTTCTCATAAACCTTTGAGAAGAAATTGTAGTTTGGAAAGGGGTCTAAAAATGTTTAAGATCCACAGGGTCAAGGCAAGGTTTCTTGAGACTATTGTGTGCTTAAGACAGGAGGGAACAACCAGAACAGCCAGTGGTCAAAGAGCTATTTACAGTGGACAAAATAGAATAGTGGGACCAAAGCTGTTAAAAACCTCCATCAGAAATTTAGTAGGTCTAAAGGACTTGATGAAGGCTTTAGCTTGGCAACAGTGTCCTTGAGAGGCAGAGGAGTCACAGAGTACAAAGGCATCACGGGTGATATGACCGATCTGGAGTCTGATTTCATTTATTTTGTTTGTAAGTAGGACAGCTATTGTTCACAGATTATGGGGGAGGCTTCAGTTTGTGGACTAGGAGGAGGATTAATTGCTTAACCTGTGTTTTGGAAAAGGACTCTGGGGTTATGACAGTTTGCTAAAATGATGTTGGAAAAATATGAGGACGTGACTTCTTTTACTGCTTTGTGATAAGTTTTCCTTAGTTCTCAGAATTTCATATGTCAGCAGCAGTCTGACCTTATTCCATTCCCTTATCTGCATTTTCTTTTTATTTCTCTGGTGCTATTTAGCCAAAGTGTGCTGCGAGTTGGTTTGAATTTCCTGGTTATTATTAGAATATTTTTACATGTATTGTTGAAGTTATAGAGTAGATCATTTGTAGATGTTTCATTTTAAGGGGTCACAAGCCAAAAAGGTTGGAAACCGCTGGTGTAAATGACAAATTTATGACACAGAGCCACAATGAGTATTGAAATTATCTGGTCAGTAATCAAGTACAACATAATAAATTCAGACACTGCATAAATTTGATAATTCAATAATTTGATTTCCATTGAGAGAAATCATCCAGAAAATCAAGCTGATTGTATAAATATGATTAGTTTTCATTTCCACATAGACTTTTAACTGATTCATGCTCTTAAAACTCTTATTTCAGTCACATTATATGTTTAGAATAATATTGGAAAACACTTTTCACAACAAATCACACATCAACAGTTAAATATCAAAGAGAAGCTGACTCCATTAACACCTCATTAAAATAAACTCAGTGACACCATAGTGGGCTTCCAGCAAATAAATCACAAAAACCTCCACAGCATAATGAGCACAAAAACACACTGAAAGTTAACACCAAAGATCTGATCACTTCTGTGAGCAGTTTTATCTTTTGCATCTGCGATAAATTTCCCAGAGAGAAGAAATTTTAAAAAAAAAGAAACTTCAAAAAGTTACCTTTGGTGTGACATCTGAGTACATCAACCAATACCTGTCCTCCAAGCAGAGGATGAAGCGTCAAAGTATCCCCTAAAACCCCTTTCACAGTATTCCTTGTTAGGGACTGGTAAGTTGTAAACGTACCGTTGATGCTCCAAAGCTCCCAGTTCCAGTGACTCAGGGGGCCTCTTGCTCCTGACTGTGTATGAGAGCAGAAAGAAGCTTTATTCAAACTACCACACATTTAGATGTTGGGAAGAGAGAGGGAGAGGGAGGGAAAGCGAGGGAGAGAGACAGAGAGAGAGTGAGAGAGAGAGAGAGAGAGGGATGTGGTCCTCTCCTGCCAGTTGGTGAGGTCATACAGCCAGATTTGAATATCAACTCTGAAACACAATCAGATAAAATTAGTTCAGAGAAGATGAAGACCAATGTCAGAATATCTCAGAGTTTGGCTTAAATGAAGGTTGATGTTTTACACACAAAATGTGTTAAACTATAATAGCAATAGATAAATGTAGTTAAACTTTCATGAGGAGATATGCATGTTTTCTTTTACAATTACATTTTTTGTTCACTTTTACAATATATTCAAAACACAAGACCTCATATTACAGTAAATCAATGAAGAAGTAACAGAAAAAAACAAAACAAAATAAATTTTATTAGCTAAAAGTAAATAAGAAAAAACACATCCATTAAACAACCATTAAAACTTGACCTCTGGCCCATGTAAATATCTTTTACATTACCCACAATGCAACTGAACTAGATTCACACGACTATACAGATTTTTTACATTTACAAACTTGTAGTCTTCAGCCCTAACTGGCGCTGACTGAGTCAAGTTAAAAGTTCTTCCAAACTCCCAAAGTTAAAAATTTCCTCTTTGTGTTTCCCTCAACAGTATTTCTCCTGTGAAAGGATAGTAACAAAAAGAGGGAAATTTGTGCTATAAAAGCAGAAACTTTGGAAGTTATCCCCTCGATTTGACTAGTTTGGATGACTGAAACCTCATATAAGCTTCAGATAAACTTTTAAGTACATTTTTACACAAAATAAGGATTTCAGATTTTGAACCTCATCGCTTACATTGAAAGCACATTAAACATTGATCTTTAATTGGCCAGTATGAGCAGGAGGAATGATTACTACTAGCACAACCTGTTTCAACGTTCATATCATGGATGTATAAAGAGAACTGGATATAGCGGTGGCAGATATATTGGTGGCGGGACTCCGTTCTTTCCTGTGAAAGTTGCTCAGTGGCGCATGAAGCCAAAAAAGTTTGATTTCCTTATATAAAATGATCTGGATCTTCTGGGATCATGTGGCCCATAGAGCAGACCAGGCGCCAGATACTTCAGTCGGCTGAGCTGGCTAACTCCTGGTTTAGCCCTCCACTGACTTAAATGGGATTAAAATAATTCAATCGAGTGGCCCTTCCAGACTGTTATTGGACCGAATTGATCATGCGTCCGCTGATTTACAATCTCTTTCACAATGTAAGTCAATGGGAAAAAAACTTTATGGGCCAGTGTGCATCATGTGACGGACTTGGAAGTTGTAATTACACAGTTTGGCCACTATGTCAAATTGGCTTCAAAGCCCGGGCGCTGTTCCTGGGGACTTGGTTCATATGGGCAACTGACTTGAAAAACTGTGAACTTATCCTTATACCATGGATACAAAATAGGGTCCCACATGCACAAACGTTGCTCTATAGCGCTACTAGTGGTCAAAAACTCCACAGGGTACCTTTAATGTTGTTTCTCTATTATGTTGAATAATGAAAGGAAAAAGAGAAATATGAAATATGTGTTGACCCCTTGAGATTATTAAACTCAAACATCAAGACATGTATGTATTTGTGTGACTACGATTGCAAAGTAGCTGATAAAGCGGCAAAAACCATGTTTCTGTGAGTACTTGTGTGAGCACGTGCTTGCCTGCATGTGTGTGTCAATATACATGCCTACTGTAGGAAATTTGTGTCTGTATTCGTTCAGTTTAAAGTCACATATGCTAATGTTGGCCTGAGGTTAAGGAAGGGCGTGTCTCCCCGTTTGTCTCCTGCCAAACACTATTCAGAGGTGTAAATACTGGCAGTGTGCTCCGTGCACTCACTGACGCACACTTAACGTCCACATCTTCAAAGGAAAATATATTAACAGCCGATTTGCTCTAATTTTGTGCTTATTTGCAGACTTGAAATGTTTATTTAGCAGCTGCACACAGATGAAATAGAAACATCGGGTTTACTCACCATCATTCATGTCAATCAGCTGTTGCATGGTAACATGTCTCAAAGGGCAGCACAGAAAGTAAGACACTGGGACATTTTTACACCATGCCACCTCCAAACATCCCACTTATTTTGTAGCCTTTATTTATACAGTTTGAGTTTGCCTGGTAACACATGCTCTTTTCTATTGACATTCTTCTGCGCATTCATAGTTATATGGTCGGCACAACCGCAGTGTTCTAATTTTGGCAGCTGGTAACCTGCTGAGAAAAGGTATTTCAACAGGAGTTGCTGAGGCGGAGGAGGAGGAAGTGTTATCCATCATTCAAGCCAGTGTTGTTCAAGCAGGTCTGGGGATTCCAAATGGTGCTCATTGAGTAACAAGAAAGCCACTCTAATCTTTAGGGTGGAAGCCTAAATCATTTTGTTACATAGTGGTAGTTATTTACAAGATGAGCTGTCACTGACTTTCAAAATTGTATCATCAGTTAATAATCAATAACCACTCTCCTTGCATATTTAAATTGAAATGTGTGTTCAATTCATTCAATACAGTGGCATTCATGCTGTAGTTTTGTTACCTGGAAAATCCCTCTAATAACCATTTTTGAGTTTGTACATTCTCTCAAAGTAAAGACAGCCAAAACATTTGTTGATCCAAATCCCATTGCTCATAAATAAAATGTAACAGTATGTAGACTGTTTCTACAAGACCATAGTCATATTTTCCACTTTTTCTGCAGAAGTACTTCGTTGCAGTTCTCTGAAACAGGGAGTTATTCATCTTCAAAAACACTGATTCATAAGTCAAGATCACAACAAGACCATATGCTCTACTACTGTACATATATGTGTTTATCTCTTGACTTTATTAAAACTGAGTTTTGATGTATAGAACTAAACTACTCAGTTTTTTATCTACTGCCGTAATCGCTGTCAATCAAAAAGTCAGGCTGAGACTTCTACTGAAGAACATAATGGACAGGATGAATGTTGGAAGGAGTGTGGTTAAAAAAAAGGGCTGAACATCTTCATATATTTTGGGTTTGCCCTTTAATTCTTTCAGATTGGCAAGAGATTACAAAAGAAATAACGAACATTTTCGGAATAGATGTTGATAGCTATTTTGTCACATTTTACCTGGGCAAAATCTTGGACAAACTCATGGCTCAGGATGAATATCTCTACAAATACCTTTTGCAGTGAGCAATAAAGCCTTAACACAGAATTGGCTGTAGGTAAACCGTCCAACAAAGCATGATTGGACTGCTACTGTCCACATTGTGTGGAGAAATTGAACTTTTCCTGAAGATGATATGATAAACATGTAATACACTGGAAAAAATTGACTACATAGTCTATACGTGCCTATACAATGTAACCCATTGCTTATGTAATTGAAAGATCCTGTTCTGTACTAGTATTAAGTTGACCATACCTACTCTTTCCTTTTGACTAAAAAAACACCAATAAAAATAAGTGGGGCTGTAGATTTGCACACATTTTTATTGTCATAGCGTCACATCACTGCACAACAAGTCACAAAAACAAAAAAACATGCAATTAATTACCTACAAAAAAACAAAGCTTGAATCACTTGCAGTAGATCAACGTGCTGTCAAATGAAACATTCACAAGCCACATCGAAGAAGAACATTAGATGAATTTATAATGGGTGTATTTGGACAGGCTGATCAGATTTTCATCAAAATTTGGTTTGATTTGTCACAGTCCCAAACATTTCTTCTAGGGAATCCTCTGACCTTTCATCTTCTTGACAGTTTATGCTTTCCATACACATTTTATCTGACACCCTCTCACATCTTAAGACAATGTGTCATAATTTTGCAAAGACAGGGGATCTTGCAGGGTCACTATTTGCAAGACCACAACTAGATTCCTTTTGAGATTATTTCCCATCCTGCTCCTGGTGGAAATTTAGAAGAAGGAAAACTGTTGATCAATGGAGCAGAAACAGAAGCAGCTTTTGGCCACAGCTGCTCTTGTGTGTGCTGTGGTTTGTTCTGAAAAACCAGCCAAAAAGAAAAAGAGAAGACAGAATGTGGATACGACCCCAGTTGAGAGAACGGTGATGACAAGGATGCACCTCCCCGGAGTCCCCACCATGTTTACTATCTACTCGGTTTGCTGCTTCCTGTTTGGTGCTGGAGAGAGGACACCTATTGGTTGTTGACAATGTTCATTGAACTTCACTATTTGCGTGAGAGCCAAGACTAAAAACCTCCGATAGTATTAAACATGTTTAATTTTATCTGAACGTCAAGACATGAAAAGACTGATTTAAGGCAGCTCGGACTGAGTTTTATGACCACCTTACACCAAACGATAGAGAGGAGAGAGTGCCACAACTCTAGCAAAACTCTCATGATTTTATTCCAACATTGGAAATTTTTCTGCAACAGTGCAATCAATATGCTCCAGAGTATATCTTATGTGGAGAGGTGCTGTCAAAGATTTGTGTGACCCAGGCTTATTGAACAGTAGAGATGTTCCCTTCCCAAGTTTTTAGAAGGGCCTCACCCTTTTAACCAATCAGAGAAGGCCAAAGTCAGGGGGCGGCATGTCTGTCAATCAATAAGTGAATACACCTCTTGCCTACTGCTCCTCTCGTACCAATGCTCCAAGCTAGCTTTAGCTGCTGGAAGACGACGCTTACTCACAGGCTCCCGATACCTGCATTAGCCAAATCGAAGAGCTCCTTTACTTCCAGTACCCGGAGGAGAAATCAATACATCAGGTAGCTTTAATCTACGGCAACACACAGGACAAACTTAACATCTTAAGTCTCACTAGTCCTCAGGCATAGCAACTAGTTTGGTTATTCTCTGAAACACACTGGACACATTGTGAGTAAATGTTATGACATAAATTTTCATCTCTCTTAATTCTCAACTACATATTTATTTCAAAACATATGATTAAGAGGAAAGGCTTTGCCTCCAATATTAATATTGATACTACTGTGACTCCAGCAATAAAGTCTGACCAGCAGGCTAAATGTAGTCCCGTCCTATGGAGCTTGAAGAACTGAGCCACTCTTGTGCTCTTTCTTTGGCAGCAGGAAAAACCCCCTCAGTATGTTATAGTGTCATCGGACTGAAATTGCACTGAGGTTGTTAAAAGTATTGAGTGTATAGGCTTTATGTGTTGGGCTACCTCTATATTAAGGCACACAGGGAGTCTAGAAATAGACAGCTTGTGTGTTGCCACAGTCTGGGTTGTAAAGAGATTGTGTGTACGTGCACGGTGTTGAGCTGACTCACAAAATCAATAGTGTTACATTGTAAACGACTGAAATATCATATTTCTCACAAGTTTATGCAATACAGCAAGCTGGCCTGGCCATGAATGTCTCCTTTGTTCTCACATAAATGAACAATTTGGTTGATTTGTTTCATGTGTTTACTTATGAGTCATGTTCACTCAAAATTGTTCCCTCTGTATTCATGTGTGTGTCTGTTCAAACCGTCATCTCTAGTGACGGTTTCAGTTCATTTACAGTCTCCATGAGTGCAGACTTGACTCGCTACTGGAAGCATCACACAGCACAGAGTCCTCCTGAAAGGCCTCTCAGAGTGGATGAGGGAGGTCCACACATAGACGCTTGTGTTTTCACTCTTCTCCAGTTCAAATTATCCAAATATGAGCAGCCACATGCTGGAAACAAGCTGAAATATTGCTGACACAGGATGGGATCAAGTGAAACCAGACTGAGGGTTTTTCTTGAGGGTGACAAATTTCAAGCTCGGGAAAAGTGCTGAGGCGTCTGTTTCGGTTCAGTTGATGCGCTTTCTGTTCACACTTGCAAACACACACGTATGCACCCACTCACACACATACAAAAACAGACAAAAAATGACACACACTTGAATATATGCAATACATAACCATATAGAGGTGACCAAACCAGTTTTAATGATCTAGATGGTTTGCACACACAAAGAATTTGAGTTGGTGGGCATCTGTTTCACGTTACCTTTATATACCACAGCACAAATTATAGTATATTTAAAATTTATTTTATTTAGATCCAGTAATTTGATTCTTTTTTATATAAATATGCACATAGACTATCTCAGAGACAACCTGACGGCCCCCATAAATATGTGAGAGACATACCTAAAGACACGGATTTACACGTACAGATTTAGATACTATAGGTATGAATAGGCATAAATATACCACTGTGCTCTATACAGCCAGTACCCAGTTGAGCATGCCCTCCCTCCCACATACACATACAGTACATATATACATGCCTATAATGTACACAACCCACCTAAAATGCAACAGCAAATACTCTACATTAAAATACACTACTTTATAGATGTCAGTGGTCTATAGTGAGTTGCAGGTTACAGAGTCAAACTTGTACCTGATTTTGCACATGCTGTAGACTGTAAACCAGCTCTACTTAAAGGATAAGGCTGGCGATTTTCTATATTTTTCTTACTCTCAACAAATCTCATGCGCAGAGCCAAATCAACAATGAATTAATCTACTTATAAGTATTGTGCATGTATCCAAAGCCTGATATATCTTATTCCACTGTGCCATAGACCTCCGTTCTTGTCCAAAAACTATTAAAAACATGTCAATGAGCCACACCGTCATACTGGGTGACATGTTCCTTCATAACGAAGAGGTTGGGTAAGTTAGTATGTTTATAAATGGCTCCAAAGACTAATAACAGCGTTCATATTTTCAGTCTCCATAGAGTAGGTCTGTGTACAGAACATGTGCAGGAACGTGATTCCGCTCACAGAGCTTCATGAGCTTGTTGTGCTACGTATCACAATATCTTGACTTCGTACATTGTAAATTTGTCAAAGAACTTTAGTACAAAGTCAAGAGACAGTGGCCTCACACAACACTAATCTCTGGAGACTGAAAACATTGTATTAGTCTTTGGAGCCATTTCTAAATAAACTAACATGACCAAACTCTTTGCATTGAAGGAACGCATCACCCAGTGCAGCCATGTGGCTCACTGATGTGTTTTTAATAGTTTTTGGACAACAACAGAGGTCTATGGCACAGAGGAATACGATATATCAGGCTTTGGATACACACACAATACTTGTAAGTAGGATGAGTTTATTGTGGGTTTGGCTCTGCACATGAAAGTTGTTGACAATAACAAAAATATAGAAAATTGCCAGCCTTATCCTTTAATGCACTGAGAGAGAGAGAGACACGCTGTCAGACAGGGAGGCAGGCAAGTTAACAGACAAATACTAACGTGTGAAATATCAGACAAGAAGAGAGGCTGATCAACAGGTAGGACAAGAGGTGCAGTGGGCTGAGTGTGAAGAGGACAGACACAAACACATGGTTGAGGCTTTTTCCACTCTGTTCGGTCTAGTGGACCAGCATGTTGGTCTAATGATGTGTCTTCAGGAAATTAACACATATCAAGACAGCATATGTACTGTATTTAGCAACAGTTCACATCTCAGCAGCGTCCCAGCTTCCAGTAACAGTTTGAAGAAACATCAACATACTGTAGATGCCAGAAATTTATACACTTCCCAGAATCCCTTCCTGTGTTTGAAATTTGCCTGAAATAGACACACTCAGTTCAGCTTTATATGACTGTGTAGTAGTATATAGTTGTAGTAGTATATAGTAGTCAGAAACTGAGTCACATATGTTGTTTATAAGGACATATACTGCATTTAGTATGTATTTACTTTATTTAGTATTTATCTCAAAATACACAAAAAGCTGCTGCTTTTTCAAAACATGAAGATAAGTTTACCTTTGTGACTAAACATTAACCAGAAGGCATGAGCTGCCCAATCAATCCAAAAATAGAGAGACAGGTTAGACTTGTACTCTGCTTTGTGACCAATAACATAACCAAAACAAAAACAAGGCACACTGCTTTGCAAAAATTAAAAAGCCTTTAATAAATGGGTTTATAGCACCTACGCGTTTCAACTCAGTTGCTAAGCCCATTTATTAAGACTGTGAGTTGAAACGCGTAGGTGCTAAACACATTTATTAAAGGCTTTTTAATTCTTGCAAAGCAGTGTGCCTTAGTATTTTTTCTCTATGACTTATTGATCACAAAAAGAAGTACAAATCTAATCTCTCTCTCTTTTTGGTCTTATGATATGTCCTTGGATCCAAAGAGCACCTGTTTTTTGATACCTGCGTTTGTGAAGTAGCACTCCTCAGCTAATCTACTGGCATTTGCTCACCTAATCAGTCCCACCATTTTTTTTTAATGAGCTCAACATTAAACGGGAATTTTTTTCAGTTAAGCACTGAAAAACTGTGGGTGTTCAAACCCAGTCAGAGAAAAAAAAAAAGTTAAATTCCAGGCAAAACCTCTAATTTTCCAAAGAGATGTGTGTAATATCATGTTAATAATGAGTCATACGTTTACGAAAGAAAAATAACTATTATCTGACGGAAAGGAATCCTCACAATTTGCCAAAAGGTGTGTCTGACATATGCTTGTTATTAATTGTGCAACTTCTATGTTTGACCAGTAGAGGGCGCCCACTCTGATCAGACAGTAGTTTCTTAATGATGTACATGTATTAGATTAATATGAGATCATATGGGATCACATTATAATTTTAATATCTTGCAATCACTAAATGCATATTGAAAAACACCTCGTGGTGCAACATTTTCTTTTCTTCCTATGATGGATGGTTGTTACACAAGGCGTTAATATGAAAATGAGGGCTGCATGTCACGTACTGTGTGTGTGTGTGTGTTTGTGGCCTGTCATAAGGCCTTCTTTCACCCAGTCCTGGCCAGGCATCTCCTCTATCCGTTAGGGAAAGGCAGTAGTGTATGCGTGTGTGTGTGTGTATGTGTGTGTGTGTGTTGACACAGCCTCTTGCAGTCTATCAAGCGGGAGGGTTGCGTTTTTTACAGCCTCTCCATGGAAGTGAATAGCTGCTTTATGACTGTCAGGGCTCACTCACTAAATATAAATGTGTATATGTGGATGTGTGAGCCACACTGATAGCTGCAGTGAGCATGTCGGGACAACAAGGATCAGAAGACATACAGGAGATCTTCTCTGCATCATTCTCTGACTGTCTCTAATAGGCTGTTGATGTTTTATGCAGGCTTATGGGCACATTAGGATGCTGTAGTCTCACACTCTCAACTGCCAAGAACAATAATTGTGCAGGAATTTCTCTCTGTGACACTTGATGCAAAGGTGTACTGAGCTACAGAGTTTGCTGTTCATAATTTGCAGGGTGTCTATCAAAGACTCATCATGCAAGTACAGCTGCATTCCTCAACTCTAAGAGGAACTGTCTGGAAAAGTCGAGTTTCATTCTTGTTTTAACCAAAGAAGGATTTAACCATCAGTTAACGTGAGTGTTGACAGTCATACTTAGCATTAGAGAAAGAAACCAAAGACACAGACATCCAAAAATCAGGATCATAGAATAAACTGAAGGCACAGAACAAGACAAAAGATCCGCACACATTGTTGAAAAAACAAAACTGACAATTCCTGATGAAGATCGAAACGTTGCTCTGTTTAATTAAATTTGCTGGGAGCTGTCAGTGCAGAGTGCAGATCTTTTGTCTGACTTTTGCCTAAGAGAAAGAAACCTCCATAATACAAAAGTGTTTTCTGGTGGATTTAAAGATGAATATCTTTTTAATATCTCTAAAATCCATTATTTCTGCCAAACAGGTGTCCATAAAAGTGACATTGAAGTGATATCAAGGAGTAAATCTGTTATCTTAACTCTCTCTGAACGTCATCTTTCTTCAGGAAGAGGTTGTCATGCAGTATTTTAATATTGTGGCTGGTCGAGCTCGAGCTACTTTAGTTTTTTTATTAGTGAAATTACATTCGTTTTTTTCTTCTTGACAACTGTGATAAATGGCTCCGTCATTACTGCATCTATTTTAAGCCTCAACCATTAATGAAATGTAATCCAAAGCCACTGTGGCATGAACTGAGAAATGATAGTGCAGTTTGATGTAAAGATCAGTCTCAGTTTCAGTAAACATGGCAGAGTTTATGAGTCATAGTAACAGCGAATATCTTCCCCCTTTTCAGGAAATCTCTGGGAGAAAGTGAGCAAGAGAGGTAGAGAAAAAACCTAACACAGTGAGACACTCAGTGAACCCATTCACCTCATTATCCATCATTAGTGACTGTGCACACTCTTTATCCATGGAAACTACATAGAGAAAAGTTTCCTGTTTCTTTAACCGTCCATTTGGGTACAGAACTAAACTGGTCACACCACACACATTTTAACATTTTAACTACCTTTTCTCTATAGGTGTCTACATTAATTTGACTGCTGATAATCTTAGACGGTTAATGTTTCAGTGCTGCACATTTTAAACAGACCTTTTCACCCCTGTTTCCTCTCCATTCCTGTCTCCCGGTAAGCTGAATGTAACCAAAGAAAACAAGGACTTGTTTGTCAGCAGGCTTTCAAAATCCAAGATGACCATCAATGATAGGGTGCCCATTGAATCAGTGAAGACAGAGCGCTATAGAGAGCATTTAGCTGTTTTTTTTTAAATGCATTACATAATATCAAGTGTTTAAAAAAAGGTTTTTGGATGCTGCATATGCGGTGAGAGAGAGAGAAGATGAGGAGAAGGAGGGAGAGGCGGTTACTGGTTTTTAGTGAACACTACTTCCTTATGCTGCAGCACAGACTGGCTTCTCATGTCCTGCTGCATGATGGGATAGAGAGCCGCTCCACATTTTCTTGACATGTTGCCAGGCTCACATCAACCACACCAGGCTGTCTGGCAGCGACCAGGGCCGGTCTGCTGAGAAACGACTCAATGGGAAGCAAAGGGAACTGTGGGATTATGGAAATCTATGTAAAGGCCTGTTATTACCTTCATACCTCAGCTGACTGTGTGTGGTTTTTTGTGTGAGGCAGCTGATGAATAAGTTCACCTAATTAAATAAAAGGTCTGTATGTATTATATCTCTCAAATGAGAAAAAAAATGGATCCACATTTAATGCTAAATGTGCATGTCAGGTATTTTTCTGATGCTCCTACGCAGTGATTATATTTCTAGAAACACTTAAACCAATCCAGAATAAACGAATAATGTGATGAAGACTGTTGGACTGTTTTTTTTCTCCAGCTGGTTATTCAAAATATAAAAACTAGATGCACAGCATAAAACTGCTTTGCATAATGTATTCAGAATCAGAATCATCTTTATTGGCCAAGTATGTTTACACATACAAGGAATTTGACTCTGGTTTACACAGAATAACAACACAACAATCTTCAGAAATATACACAAGGAATGACTATATAGATGTGAAACTGTTTCTGTGGGCTGTAAACAGGATACAAATAGTGCAAATAAGTAATGAGTGCAAGGAGTGATGAGATAAATATTAAATGGTAAAAAAAATTACTTTATGTACATACTGTAAAGTAGGTGGTTATGTATAGTGTATGCAATCTGTTCAGATATACAGCAGTGAGTGACATGTATTGCACATTTTGTATTCTAGATAAATAAATATATATAATCTGTTGGTACAGCGGGTATTATAGTGTTACAGGGTTATTACACAGTGTCACAGTGAGTTAAGCGTTTGTGACGGCGAGGGGGGAGAAACTGTTCCTGTGTCTGGTGGTTTTGGTGTACAGTGTTCTGTAGCGCCTACCAGAGGGGCAAAGTTGGAACAGGTTATATCCAGAGTGTGAGGGGTCTGCAGTGAGTCCCTGCCTGTTTCCTGACTCTGGAGGAGTACAGATCCTGGATGGTGGGCAGGTCAGCACTGATCTTTCTGCAGACTTGACTGTCCATTGTAGTCTGTTCCTGTCCTGTTTGGTGGCAGATGCAAACCAGACAGTGATGGAAGTGCAGAAAACAGACTCAATGACTGCAGTGTAAAACTGGATCAGCAGCTCCTGAGACATGTTACATTTCCTGAACTGGTGCAGGAAGTACATCCTCTGCTGGGCCTTTTTTATGACAGTGTCGATGTTGGATTCCCACTTTAGGTCCTGGGAGATTGTAGATCTCAGAAACCTGAAGGATTCTACAGCTTGCACAGTGCTGTTGAGTATAGTAGGGGGGGCAGTGATGGGGGGCTCCTCCTGAAGTCCACTGTCATCTCCACAGTGAGCGTGTTCAACTCCATGTTTGTTGAACAACATGGAGTTGAACAGACGGGTCTCCTGAGTTGCAGTTGTTGGTGTAGAGGGAGAAGAGCAGCAGGGAGAGCAAACATCCCTGAGGGGCGCCAGTGCTTACTGTTCAAGTGCTGGATGTGATTTTTCCCAGCCTCACCTGCTGCTTCCTGTCTGTCAGGAAGTTTGTGATCCACTAACAGGTGGAGGGGGGCACAGTGTGGGTGAGTTTGGTCAGGAGGACTTCTGGGATGAACACCGAGCTAAAGTCCATGAACAGGATCGTTGCATACGTCCCTGGGAGTCCCATGTTTACTGCATCATCCACTGACCTGTTTGCCTGGTAGGCAAACTGCAACAGGTCCACAGGATGTCCTTCAGGTGGGTCAACACCAGTCTTCGAAGGACTTCATGACCACAGACGTCAGGGCGATGGACCTGTAGACATTCAATCCAGTCATGGAGGGTTTCTTGGGGACCGGGATGATAGTGGAGCAGGAGGGGACTTCACACAGCTTCAAAGATCTGTTGAAGATCTGTGTGAAGATGGGGGCCAGATGGACAGGGCAGACTTTCAGACAGGGTGACACGCTGTCTGGGCCTGATGCCTTCCTGATCTTCTGTCTCTGATAGAACTGACGCACATCCTCTTCACAGACCATCAGTGCCGATGGGGAACGAGGAGATAGGGGGGAGGTGTAGCAGGGGGTGCAGTTGGTTGTGTGATGTCTGAGTTGGAGCAGTGAGGGGTGTGAAAGTGGGCTGATCAAACCTGCAGTAAAACACATTCAGGTCGTCGTCTAGTTGAAGGTTGTCTGCAGTGTGGGGGAGGGTTTCCTGTAGCTGCTGATGTCCTGCAGGCCTCTCTACACTGACGCAGGATCGTTAGCTGAAAACCTGTTTTTCAGCCTTTCAGTGTAGCTTGTCTTTGCTCAAACATCCTACTGTGTCTCACAAAATTAACAATGACTGAGAGGATTTTGATTGTAGAGGGTTTACTAAACATATAGTACTGCCTCATTTCAAAGATATCTTTTGTTCAAATGATACAATAACATAATTTAAAATGTATTTATGTGGAGTTCATTCAGTGATACAGTGTTTTTGTGTGTTGTATTTTCTTCCCTTTCTGTTTGTCTTTCTCTCACCTATGTTCTCTCTCCAGGTACCTTCCGGCAAATCGGTTTCCACCTGCGTGTGTCTGTTCAACAACTCATTGGCTGATTTAAATCTGAAGGAACCAATTGTCATCCAGAGTCCTCTAAAAAAGAGCAGAACTCAAGTGTAAGGGCTCTCATTCTGCCCTTGACTTATATGTGTGTTTTACCTGTTGGTATTCTATTACATTAAACTTGTTAAACAATGTAAGAGCTATGTGGTGGGAGGTTAGGGGCGTTAGGTGTTGGGGTAACCTGTACACTCACGTAAGTAATGTTTTTTGTTTAAGTCACTATGTAGATGAGCAAGTTAGGTCTTTTGTTTGGGTCTTTGTTTTCAGAGTAGTTATTAATTAAGCCAAGTTTTGTTTTAATTAATTTATTTTCCTTTGGAACAACCATTTTGTCCTGTTGTCCCCCACATGTTGAGAATTTTCATGTAATTCTAAATATTGTCAATAGTTAAAATAAATTGTGCGTTTTTCCATTCCTCTACTTCAATTTCATTTGTCATGTTGCTGTTTCTGCTTCCACTAGTCCACCAAGGAGAGATACTGTAACAACACATTAATATTTTCACACATACCTCTAGTCAGCCTTAAGGACCATTGCTACATTATTGAGAGCGAGTCTAAATTTTGCCCAAGGGAAAGATAATGAATGTTCAGCATCAGTCAGTTTATTATGTGACACAACTTGATTTAATGTTTATTTGAATTGTCTAATATTTTCAGTGTATCTGTATTCAATAATAAACCAACATTAATCTGTATAAATTTATTTAGAAACTGAGAATTGTAAATGGCCCACATACAGTCTGTGGTTCAGTCTGCATCCTGCAAATGAATAATCTCCAAATTTTCTGCAACCACGGAAACCTCTGACTGCTCGGTATGACTTGGAGGAAAATGGGAAGTGATTAAACCACAGTTGAGCTTTGACTGAAGTTTATAAATGATCCTTTTTATTCAAACAGACACAAGCAACTGAGAAACCAATTACATAGATAAAAAGAGAGAGTAATAGTGCTAATTCATAAATTCAGCAAACATCCACAGATGCTTTTCTTTAGGAATAATAAAATATTACTTTGTACTAACTATTTCAGTATTTCCATTTTGTACAACATTATTCATTTTACTCCACTGCATATTAGAGGGAAATATTGTACTTGAGTAGTATTTACTTGAGTATTTCCATTTGATGCTACTTTATACGTCCACTCCACTACATTTATCTGACAGCTTTTCAGATGAAGATTTGACACAATGGATAATACAACAAGCTTTTAAAATACAACACATTGTTAAAGATGAAACCAGTGGTTTCCAACCTTTTTTGGCTTTTGACGTCTTACAAAAAGCAGTGTGTAGTCAGGGTCTCATTTCAGATGTCTATGAGTTGTTAACAGATCCACCAAATAGTGATTTATCCCTCTAAACTTCTCACATGGTTTCATTTCAATAAATGTTCAAATGATCCAATATTTCAAATAAAATCAAAGATTAGAGAAAAAGTCCAAAAGCTTTCCTCTCCCATTAATCATCTCACGACCCCTCAGATTTATCTGGTGACCCTTTAAGGGGCCTGACCCCTAGGTTGGGAACCACTGGACTAAACTAGCTAACTGTATATAAAGTAGTTGAAACTAGCTCCACCTCCAGCAGCTACAACAATAACATGCTGCTCTAACACTGATGCTTCAGTATTAATAATCTAATGATGTCATATATAATAATATATCAGTCAGAGGGACCAAACCACTACTTTTACTGCAATACTTTTAACTACATTTTGCTAATACTGCTAATACTAATACTTCATGCAGGAGTATTTTTACATTGCTGTATTGGTACTTTTACTTAAGTAAAGGATCTGAGTACTTCTTCCACCACTACCTATATATTTATTTCACCATATATATTGAGCATCTTTGGCACAAAACATCCTTTTTATCTTATCTCCTTAAGTGTGCAGTGCTGCAGAGCTGCAGTACATCCATTCGGCCGCTGGATGGCAGTGACGTCGCGGCTTTAAAAAACCTCAACTTTATGTAAAAAAAAAAGAACAACAAAAAGGTGAAGAGAAAGAAAGGGAAGGAAGCTAGCAGCAGCAGCAGCAGCAGGCGGCAGCAGCTAACCGGCAGCACTGACCGGACATCAACTTTCAGCTTGTAGCTCACAACTTTACAGTCAGTTAAAAAAAGAAAAAACTGAAGTAAACTCTGGCAGCAGTTTCCCCTTCAGTCACAGTTCAGTCAGGGGGAAACGAGGAAGTGAACAGCTGACTGACTTCAGTAGATTTCCGCCGGTAAGTCCCGTTGATTTTAACATTTTTATAACGCTCTCAATGTCTGGCTGTGAGTCCTGCCAGAGAGGAAAGTTGGACTCCGCCGTTGTGTCGGTGGAAATATCTAAAAGCAGACACACGTTTATCGCCTTGTATTGTAAGCTGTGTCTGTCAGGAGTGCTGTGTAGTGAGCAGGCCGACGCACTGATTTATTTAATGTGTGTTTTCAGCGGTTTATTCATCCCCACCGGAACCACGCGTTCATCTGACTTCATTCATTGAGGTTTTTATTGTCATTTGAAGGCTTGAAACAGGCAGCTGGACACCTGTGATGGTTATTCTCAAACAGCTTGTATAAACCACCAAATAGAGAGGTCAGATTATCACCAGTTTGTTGTTACAAAGTATCAAAGCTGATTTGGCCACTTTTGAAATGTGAATTTTAAACTAACTTACAAAGAGAGTGGAACTGGGAGTGCTGACAGAAGTGTGTGTGGCTGCTGTGGGTGGGAACATGTGAGTCCTTCCTCCATGAACTGTTATACTCTCTGAGTATTGACAGTAAAGTTTTTATAGCTGATTATTTTCACTCATTTTGATTAACCTATTGACTATTCCTCGTTTGGTCTTGTTAGAAATGTCCATCACATTTTCCCCTAAATCCCAAGGTGACATCTTACTGTAGCTTCTTTTGTTCAACTAACAGCCCAAAACACCAAATATTCAATTTTACATCACAGAAGACAAAGAAAAACAGGAAATCATCACTATTGAGAAACCTGAACAGAAACACGTTTGGCATTTTTGCTGTTGATTGCTGTTGTTGATGAACTAATCAATAAATTGACTAATTGATTTGGCTCTGAGAATCATCATCTGGGAGTTAATATATATCTGTATATATATATAGTAGGGATGCAACTAACTATTGCTTTCATTGTTGATTAATTGATTAGTCGCTTGGTCTATAAAATGTCAGAAAATGGTGAAAAATGGCGATAAAGTTGATGTCTTCAAATGTCTTCTTGTCACAGAAGACTGAATTTAAAAAACAGAGAAGCCAGAGACAGAGAATTTGGACACTTTTTTTTACTAAAAATATGACTCAGAATGATTCATTGTTTATCAAAATAGTTTCATTTTCTGTCCATCAATTATTAATCAACTAATTGTTGCAGCTCTAATACATAGTGTTCAGTTCAACCAGCGACGGTCTGGCAAGAGCTACAGTCCCTCTTAAAAGGATATACAGTTGTAGTAATATTAGTTTAGAGTTTGCAGTAGTGTTATAACAGAAGACATAGTTGGCACATGGAGACAGTTTCAAAACTTCCTCTTGCTTTGGAGAAGACAAGAGCCAACAATAATAAAGACTAATGCAACAACGAGAAGAACGCAAGTAAAAGATTTCTAAATGGCAGGAAATGTATCACAGACGTGGTAGTAAAGACACTAAAGTCATGTAGATGAGAAATAGTTCCATGATGACTTGGATTAGAAGAGAAACACTCATTATAATAACAATATTTTCACTGCTTTATAAATGAATCAAGAAACCACAGATGAAATGAACAGCCAATACAGTCAGTGCAGGTTGATGTGACCGTTGCATCATTAGATTAATGGCGTCAAGTTGGAAAGTTGGAAGTATTTTGGAAATCACCAGTACTGGATGTAGTGCTGGGAAGTTCAAGTTTGAGTATTTTGAGTTTTCTAGTACTGGATGTTGTGCACCACTCTAACCAGATGTGTAACAAGTGTTTAGTAAATACATTTATGCTTCAATATCCTCCCCAAAACATTAGGCTGGATGCTAAATACAGCTGATATTTGGTTAAATCATTCATTGTTTTTAATTTACTTATTGTGATAATTGTGTTGGTGCTACAGTAAATACAGACTAGTATTTGTATCATGACAAAATCAATCCAACACTTATCAATCAAAGACAATTATCAACAGGCACTAAAGTAGTCTAACTATTGTATCAACCAAACTGCAGCAGAGAGTATTTCCAGTATCCAGAGGCTACAAGCACCGAGTCAGAGTCTACATGAGCGACTCTGGCCATCCCCAGGCGAGACTCAGGTGGTGTTCAGTATTCTTTGGCATACAGGCAGCAGATCAGCATGTACGGGATGTTTAGAGGACAGCGAGTCTGTACGAGAGCTGCGATTAGTATCGGCGGTCGAGTATATATGAATTGGCACTTTAGATTTGTTCGTTCATTTTGTGCCAGCACTAACTACACGCTGTTTGACTGGTCAGCTGGTAGACGACAGCTGGTCCTTTGGTGTTGTGGCGGAGAGCCCTGAGAGCTGGCTGCAGGCCAAAGAGCCACAGTGTCTGCAGGAGACTGGACGTCACAGCAACAAAAAAACCCTGATAACTCAGTTTTTATTGTCGCTTTTTATGCTCACAGTATGAGCGATTGAACAGTTAATCGATTAGCTTCTTAAACGTGAGAATTTGCTGTTTTCATCTATGTAACAGTCAGTTGAATATATTTAGGTTTCAGACAAAACAAGTAAATTGAAAGCGTCACTGTGGGCTTCTTAACATTTCACAGACAAAACGGTTTATCGATGAATGGTTAGTTAAGTTGCATAGCTCGTAGCACAACTAGATACCAAAAAAAATCAAACCACTATAACAGGAAACAACATGTTTCAGGTTAGGCTCTTTGATCTCTCTGCTGATTTTGTGGACAGCAGTTAAAGCTGATCTTAAACTAAACCAACATTCAGTGAAGATATTAACTTAAAATCATCCTTTTGTTCAAAAAACTGGGCTTTTCTGTCCAGGAAACTGTCCTTCATCTCACAGATCTTAACATACCGTCTAAACACTGTTTTACAAATGTGAAACTGTCGACACTGTTTCTATGTTTGAGACAATAATCTTAACTCAAGATCCACTTACTATCTTTTCCCAGAGCTTTAAACAACATCTCGTACTTTTCATAACCAGATGGCTCAGTTGTCATGGAAATGGCAGCTATTGTTATGAAAATTGTGTAATTTACATGGACATTTGAACAATTCACATTAGCATCTTTCAGTGCACATGTTGCCGCTGTACTATGGAAATGTCTAAACTTTTTCTTTTTATATACTTATCTAGATTTTGTAAACTTAAAAAAACAAAACATTAAGTGCATTAAGTAGATAATGATAATGTAAATATGCACATTTTGCACATTTTATGTCATAAGTCAGTCAGAAAACATTTATTCTGTTACTCATGAGGTCCTGCTGTTGTTTTGGAAATTATCGTTATTAATATGAGATCTATACACTTCTCCTTACTTCTCATTCATAAATTTTACTCAGCATCCTCTGGTGTTAAAACTGTCCATTCAGAAACTGTCACCTTTGTACCATACTTTAATATAAACTCCATCTGCTGTGTGCTTGTATATATTCCAAGTCATCCTGTGTCCTCTATGTATCTCTTCCTGCTCTTTTTGTATATAATCTACTGCTGCAGCATCGCAGATTCTCTTAAGGGATCCATTAAAATTTAATTTCATCGTAACCCTGAGAGCTGTGTACTTCACAAAAGTCATACATCCGAGGCTTTGGAGCAGAAAAATGAAGTTTTGTATCTTTTCCACATCTCATGCATGATGTAAACCCAACATAACATCTTCCAGAGTGAGAAATGTTTGTGTTGATGAGTTAGAAATAATGGGCCCGTTCTGCAGGGCCTGCGGTACGCCGGCGTCTGTTTTCAGAGTAATGACGGCAGATTGCATTTGCAAACAAAGCTAATTTCTCAAGAGCTCAGTTCATAATGAATTTCTAAGCTTGTAGATGCAGCTGTAACTGCTGCTCCACTGGTAGTTGAGTCCTGATAACATAACCAGCATGTTATCTGACCATAAAGGGCTGATATTTTGTGGCTGATGTTTCCTGCCTTGATAACTTTGTGCAGTTCAGCAGTAAGTTTTATTGGATCTAATAATTGACAGTTTCCTTAATGATTCAGCCTTAAACTCTTTCGATAACAAGCTGCTCACTCGTTCAGCATCATGCTTTTAACTTTTAATATCACTTACATTTATTTGACAGTAAAAGCCCCCCGTCTCAATCACAAACACTCATTACTTATTTATTTTCCTCGCTTAGAAGTGACCGGCAGTTATTCTCTCCACCCACAAAATACAAATCTGTAATAGACATGTAAACCGTTGCCATTTGCACAGTGTGCCATGATCGTTTTCATTTGCCATCTTATCAGAGTAATGGTGATAGTGAATAGGAGCTAATGACCGACTCTCTGCTCATAAACACGACCCAGGCTTCCTGCGGTAAACAGTCTCAAAGGTTAAAAGCCTTTTTATTGGAGCCGTGTTGATCTCTGGCCGCGCCGCGATGAAGTAGGTGACTCATCTGTGGACGAAGACCTGAAGATGACAGCAGGGGATGTTTTTAATCAGCCTCCTAATTTATTCATAGGTGATGCAGGCCAGGTTTTTATTTTTTTATTTTTTTATGGCAACACTCGAACTAGCAGACAGGGGACAGTGCTATATTTGGTATCACAGAGTGAATTTTGTCTGGTTCCTCTGTCTGTCGCCTTTGTTTCATCCTCAGTTAAAAGGACGTTAGGTAATGTATCGCTTTAATCGACCTCTATAGGCGTCCAAAACTTCACATCATCACCACCAAAACCTTGGACAAAACTCATAGTGGCCTGTATTGGAGAGTCATACTTTCAATACAATACATTTTTTCTCAATAAATCAGTGTAAAATGTTGTAGTAATGCACTTGCATAAAGTTGAGGAATTTACAGATTAAAGTGGACATGTTATTTATTTATAATTATAAAGGAAATGGCCTCTATCAGACAGAGGCTGAACCGAGGGGCTGCATAAAGGGCCAGGTAATGATAAAAAGGTTTTTTTTTAACTGTAAGTCATGCAAAGACATTCCAGTAGAGCCCTAGAATCAAAATATAGACCTGGAAATGTGGAAAATGTGATGTCCTCCTGAATGAAAATGAATTGTCAAAAGCAGCAGAGGATGAGATATCCTGAATTTTACTCTTTTTCATGGGTCAAGCTCCAAAAATCGCTGGATCCTACGTTTCCCACAGCGCAACCCCCCAGTCTCTTTTGTTAGACCATCTCTGACCAGTAAACATTAATGTCTTTCAAACTCAACACCTTCAGTTTTTAACACATGCTTTCTGTTAGAAATTTTGGATAACCCTGAACACATCATCATTGTTATTTTCTAAGACGTTAGAAAACTCTCTCTAGGTGTGGACGATATGAAAATTTAATGTTACGATTATCCTCGCCAAAATAATTGCAATTAACGGTACCATGATGATGAATGACTGGAAAGATGCCGGCTCCCCCCTGTGGCAAATGGTAATTCAGAATAAATAGGACTGTCGTTAGTAAGCTAAACAGCTTCTTCAAGTCACTCATGAGGATATTCACGATTTAAATTATCTTGAGTGTTTTTATCCCAATTATAAGATAAAATCTTATATCCTACCAACCCTAACTCCCTCCAGACATTTGGACTTTACACAACTTTGGACTTTTTTTTTTTACGTGCTGTGTAGTGTTCCTCACAACTTATGAACGGATCAGAGCCTTTTTAACACGAGCGGGGTACCACATGTTGTCAAACTACAAACTACAGAACCCAATGAAAGCATGACATCAATGTGTGCTTTTACATGAATGCTTGTATCCTGGTTTTGAGTTTTATCCTGGTCTTGGAACATATTCTGGATTTGGTGTTTATATGGAACATGAGAAACCTGGTTGATTCATATCCCTGTTAACATGATAAGTAACCTGGTTTCTGATCATCTGTGTCCAGATTCCTCAACATCTCACAAACAAAGAATATTCAGAAACCTGGATGCCACAGTGTCCTGGTTTCTATTGGAGTACCTCGGATAGCGTTCAGGTCTCTCAAAACCAAGATAAGGGCTTGAATCAGGTTTCTGAAACCAAGACATGGTCTTTACATGCAACATATAGCCTATAACTGGGATAGTCCAAAACCGAATCAAAAGTCAACATTATCCAAAGACAACAATTTATTTTTGTATGTGTTTGAATGCTCAAGTACCTAACATTGTCTATTTAAGGCATGGCTCAGATTTACTTTCTTTATTTTTGATGTAGGGAACATGTTCAGTTTTATTTTGTCAGAGACTTCAAATGGTGGCAAACAGTGGAAAGACTTGTGCACACATCACGGATACCTACGAAATGTAAATCCGGTGTTAGGGGAATTGATTTTCTAAGTAAATGTTGCTTCAGACCACAGTATACCTAGGAAAAAAAGTATAATCATATGCAAAGCTGAACCACCAGTGGTGTTGAGTCATACGCCACTTTAACAGTGTGTTGTTTTCTTCCAACCTATTGGTCACTACACCAACTCAGTTTACCAAGAAGCAAATACTTTGCTGCTTGAAGTAATTTACAGTAATCTGTGGCTGGAATTTAAACTTGCATGATTAGATACAGGTGTTTCTACCCATCATGCAACATTTTCCTTGTAATGTGCTGCCAGCTTATCCTGCCAGCCCAGTAAAGGTCGTGTCCTTGGCCTAGTAAACACTGAGTAAAGTCAAGCCCAGTGGTGCCTTCTTACAGCAGTTATGGGTATGTATTTACAAGTTTATCTCTGTTAGTGTTCTTCGACCCCGGGCCAGCAAGAAGTGCTTCCACTTCCCTTAGTGCGGCCTGTCATCACCTCAGAGGTTAGTAATGATGAGTTATCTTTGGGTAGCGTAGCTGGCCCATGGCACCCGACCCTCGTGCCTTGGCTCCACCCTTCGGTTTCTGTCTCGCCCTCCCGGCTTCAGAAGAGGACACGGTTATTTCTGGGTGCCAAGGTTAGGCTGGGTCACGTGTGAGATTTAGTTGAGATATGTCCTGGCGGAAATGTTAGGACACAGGAAGACCGTGTCTGCTGTTCGGCAGCCAAAATGTTTCACCAGCGCTAACGTTGCCAATTTAAAAAAAACAACAAAAAAAACCTGCACCATATGAGAGTGGAAGCGACTTTAAATAAGTTCTTGCAGTTATTCAAAGACCGTGTGGCGTGCATAGTTGGCTTGTGTGCCATCAGTGAGAGGTGATATGATCTGCCCATCTGTTTCTAGAGGCTTTTCCTCTCGAGTCAGCTGTTTGGCTGTTTGTGGTGGTGGTGGTGGTTGTTGAAGGGGGGGAGGAGGGAGGAGGTTGGGGGGGTGGTCAGGCTACACCGATGAGAGAGACGCATAAACTGGCTTTGGCTGTGTGTAGTGTTTGTGTACATGCTTCATTGGCAAGTATCTTCTTATAGCTGCCTTGGCTACATTTCACATGTCGCTCTTCGGCTTTGGCTCAGTTACCGCGGAATGACATAACAGCTTTGTTTCTTTATTGTTTGGTATTGGATCAGATATCACTCAGACTTAACAGATAAGCAGTGACCACACACATGCACACACACATTATGTTGAAGCACTAGGGTTGCAAATGTTTGGTAAAATGTGGCCATTGTTAGCAGTTTCACAATGGTTTCACAATGGATTTTTGGTACAAGAACCATGACAATGTGATTTTGAAAACTGCACCAACATTACTTTACTTTAGTGTTAAACATTCAGTCATGTCATCTTTTCTCTGTTACCAAATTTGTGTCGAGGAACTGAGGTTTGTTGTTCCATAGTTTGACATTTCTCCCTTCTTTCAGTGTATATATTGGTCTTATTTGTACCTCTAGAGCTTGTTCTTCACATGCATTAAGTGCCTTATGTTTTGATAGACTCACCAGATGAGAGGAGGTATATTTGTTGTTGCTCACGGTCCAACAACCCTGAATGTGGGCCAATCAGAATACTGCTCACACGCACACATAACAACAATGTTCCTCTACTGGGTGGGAACTGGAAAGCCACATTAAGAGGATGGGCTGAAACTCCCATTGTCTTCATTTCAGACTGGCATTACAGTAAATACAATGACAACAAATAGCAGCTTTCTTTGGTCCACTTCCCAGAATATCCCAGTTTAAAACATCTGGGAAGTGGAAATTCAAAAGCAATTGCAGAAACGGCTTCATTGTTGCATCAGTACGTTGTGAAGCAGGCTGATGAGAAACAAAAAGGACTTGATATGAAGAGTCAGTGAGTTTTTCACATTGATCCAAAGTTTATGTACAAAGTTTCCATCACTTTACATGCTGGTCAAAGTTGTAAGGTGTGGTTTAGAGGCTGTGTGCTGCATAGGACGAGACGTTTAATGACATTTTGAAATTCAGAACTTGGCACTACAAGTAAAAATGTTATTTTATATCACCGAGGCATTCAGCCATACTAACGTTTGATACCTTTTTTCATTTATAAAAACACATTTTTCATCCAAAAAAAAGAAGAAATGTAAAAGAAAATTTGGGCAATTCATCACAAAATCAGCACTTGAAAACAAAAATCTGAAAAAGTACATTAAATAGTGTTGAAATTATTCATGAAAAGAAGAGAAGGGATGGTTACAGAATAGGTCTTGTGGTTTGAATCCTAACTAGCTGAGAGAAACTGTGCAGGGAGAGTTAATGAGTGCATAAATAATTAAATATGTTTTAGGTTAGACAACTATAGACTGAGGGTAACACATTCAAGTGTAACGATCATTTAATAATTATAAAAATGACAGTTGGTCCAACGCAGACGTTACTTGAGTGGCTCTGTTTTGAAAAGTGAAATGCAAAGCAGAGTAATGTGATCCACTTCAACGTACGTACAGGACACACAAGGAGACAGTCTGGCTCCTCTTCAGGCTCCGTAGCCATGGCGACAACAAACAGCAGCGTGAGCTCTTTACAAAATGAAATGCTCTGAGTCAGCAGCAGGCTCACGTGGAGTAGACGACGACGTTGTTGTTGTGTTTAGTAAGTGTTTGGTGGGTGTGTGGGCTGTATGTGTGTAATAGTTATTAATGATTGTCCAATGACTCTTCATCTGGAAGAGTTAACAGAGCTACATTAAAGTCTGAGCGTCACATGATGTAAATTCTGTTTTGAGGCCTTTCTACCTTCACAAAATGATAAGACTAAGACTCTACAACCACACTAGTGGATCTGAATACTAATATCAGCCTGCTAACATGCTCACAAGGACAATGTTTACATGTTGTTTAGAAAATAATGTTGACCATGTCCACCATCGCCATCTTAATTGAATGTGTTAGCATGCTAACATTTGCTAATTCATGACAGTAAAACTTAAAGGACCACCAGAGTTATTGCAGTTCATCCGGAGGGGGGACATGAAATGTCTGAATGAAGTTTCATGGCCGTTCATCCAATTGTTGCAAAGACATTTCACCCAATACCAAATCTGCTGACCTCACAGTAGCGGAAGAGAAATAGTCAGGGAGTCAACAAAGTAATTAAAGGACAGGTTCACAATTTTTCAAGCTGTAATCATTCCTCCTGTTCATACTGGCTTTTAAAAGATCCCCTTCAAATGTGCTTTAATGTAAGTGATGGGGGTCAAAATCCACAGTGTGTCCACACAGTCATTTAAGAGTTTATCTGAAGCTTATATGAGGCGTCAGCAGTCTGAGTTAGTCACATCAAGTGGTTATCTGCCACATTTACAGTCTTCTTAGCATCAAATTCCCTCTTTGTGTTTCCCTGTTGAGCTGCGGTGGAAGTATAGTAACAAAAAGAGGGACTTTGGCACTAAAAAGACTGTAGCGTTGAAAGATATTTACTTGATTTGACTAGTTTGGATGGATGAAACTTCATATTAACTTCAGATAAACTTTTAAATACATTTTTGCATAGAATGAGGACTGTGGATTTTGTCCCCCATCACTTACATTGTAAGTGCATTATGAAGGGATCATCTATGAACTGGAGGAATGATTACAACAAGAAAAAGCTAATTCAGTGTTCATTAAGATTTACCATCTGAGCACCTTGAATATCTATACTAAATTTATTTGCAACCCTTTTTTTTTGTCATCTAAGTTTGAATTTGTTTTTACATTTCATCACTACAAAAATAAAGATAATATGAATGTAACACATTAAAATAAAAGGAGAAAAACACAGGGAAAAAAAGGCAAACAAAAGCAAACAAACACCCTGGTCTGTACACAGCTATAAAAACAAAAGGGCAGTAAAACAGAACAACCCCAGCACCACAATATTCCTTTGTAGTCTGTTAACTAGTAACCCAAACCCTCTCTGAGATGTAGCACCCTTAATGTATGTCAGGAAATCATGATACATTTAACTAGTTTGAATATTATCTACCCTGGTAATCACATTTTCAAAAGAAGCAGTCTCTGTCATGACTTTAAGCTCTGTCTATGTAAAGTCAGCCTGTTACTGACATAATATAAACTATAAATAGTTTATGTTTTAGCCTTAGAGAAACTGGTGGAGTCACTGAACAGCTGATATATTTGCATCCTCAGAGCCATGAAGCTAACATGACAGGAACAGGAAATAATTTGCATAATGAGGTTTGATTCATGCTTTTCTTACAGTCCTCTACTCGCATTTTAAAACTAATGATGTATGTGTCACGATGTCTTTTTGTGAATATGTATTGATGCACATACCTTCTGTTCCTGTAAACACACTTTCACTATGTATTAGTAAATGTTTAAACTGCCATTATCTGTAAATATTTCTGTTGTCAACATAGCAAGAGTTTATCTATTTTATCTTCAGTACCTTTTTTTATCTTGAGTCTTTACTGTCGCAATGACCCAGTTTCCTCAGGAATCGATAAGTTTCTCTTCTATTGTGTAGCTGATGTTACAGCCCTGAGGTTTATTTCTCAAACGGTGGATGTGGTGACACTGCGTCAACCAGTACTGTGGTTAGTCAGATATATTTATTCAAGTTAGCTCGCACAGCCAACTGTCAGCTGGTGGCTTAACCTGTCAGGTTTTATTCTTCTGTGTATCTGAACAGTTTTCACTCACAGGACCAGTTTCTCAATGTTTTTTTAACCTTTTTTGTTTATTTCTAGGGAAAGGACAATGATGTGCAAATGTTGACTGTGAAGTTTCCTCTGTGAAGAAGCGTCTCCAGACTGGGACATGCTATCTCTCAGAGCCAGACCTCCTCTGTCCTGACACAGGGAGTTTTACAACCAGGATCCCGATTGTCTACCTCAGCACACGTGGAGTCCGCTCCCTCTCTTCTACCTCTTTGGACCTCTGCTACTTTTTTCTACCTCAGCACACAGGTTCAGTTGCACGTAGCTGTTATCAGCCGGCTCGGAAAGGCACGACAGATCCTTCAGTTTGTCAGCAGGCTCTCAGGTATCAGTCATCCAGCGACAGTGTAACACACACTGGGTTTCTTCCTGCTTTATCCGCCATAATCGCTCTCTGACCTCGCACAACCCCTCTGCTGGGAGGAGCCACCTGAAGCCGCCATGTTGCACAGAGGTTTGTGATGTCCCAGCCCTGCGACGGACTGAGACCAGGTGCAGGAGAAGGAGAAGGAGAAGGACAGGGGCGGGTTCACCAAGACGCTCCTCGATTTTTGGTTGGCTCTGAAGATGACGAGCAAGACAGGGGCCAGATGGAGGCAGGCATGAAGAATGAGATGTTTCGAGAAGAGGAAATGGAGGATGAAGATGATGGGTCGGTAAGTTACAGGTGTTCAAGTGTAAAAGGTTTCCTAGAGTGCAACGAGGTGTGCCTTGTTGCTTCTGGTGTCTTTTATGAGCAGTTCAAATGATAAAATATCCCAAACATGAGCTGAAACTAGAGTCTATGAACAGTATTATTAATATCAGCAGTATTAACTATAAATTTCCACAGTGGAAAAAGATTATTTAATTTTGGAACAGGAGGTTAGAGCATGTCCCATATTTGGGCAGGAGGAAATTAACAGGCCTGGAAATTTTTAAAGAGGAAAGTTTTATTTGGAATTGGACTGTGGAAAAAGAAATGGAGACAGAAATATACAAAGACTGGTGTGAGAACAATGCAGCAGATAAACAGCTGTAAGGCTGCTGGTCTGTTGTATAGTCCTGTAACTATAAAAGGACTTTATGGTAGTGCTGTTTTAGCTGCTTGCTTACAAGCTATGGTTTCTTCTCTGGCTTTTGTTTCTATATCTGTCTTTGTTTTACATGTACAGTATTTTCATTTTTTATAAGTGTAATAATCATGTAAATCTAGTACATTCATTCATCAATTCAAATCAAATACATAGATGATGAATTTGAGTTTTTTGCAGGAATGGTGATATTTTCATGTTTCAAAAAAAGGAACTGAATCAATGATCTAAGAATAGTCTGTAGACATGCTAGTGGCCCTGTGAGGCTGCAGAGCTCATTACACACAAGAAACTCAATTTTCAAAGGGATGAAAGATGATGAGCAAAACTCCTATTTTTAGCTTCTTACCAGTTGTAGAAAAATTATTCAAAGTTTGTCCCGAGGAAAGGCCGCGCTGTTATTCATTTTTTATAGTAATAAAAAAGGTTTATCTGCCTTACGGTGGTCATTTCGGGACAAGTGAGTCTTAGCTTGTCAGGCTATCAGACTTTCCTCAGCGTTAAGCAGACTCAGCAATAGATAGATGCAGCTCTGATAGTTTTCAGCTTAATCATAGAGAATTATCACCCAACCTAGCATTTCCCTTCTGCTCTCTGGAGCATTTTAGTGTCTTTTAGCTAATTGTTTTTGGTTTTACGGCCTGTCTGCTACTGTTTTGGTTCACTCTTCACTCTGCTCTTATCAGCTACAGGCAGCTGTTTACTGCACAAAACCTCCAAAAAAAAGCTTTAAAAACCTAGTGGATGCTACCTGGGGCAAGCTATCAAACGGCAGACATATAAAGTTAGCCAGTAAACAAAGCGGACGGCGGTCATAAACGCTCCACCTCAACAGGGAAAAAGGATTCCTCTGTGGGCTCTCTGGCTCCGTCCATGTTTACTGAGAAAAAGATTTGGCCTTTTATATGCAGTAAATTGAAGAGCATTATCACTTGAGTGCTCAGCTAAAAGAGGTATTAACTGTGCTCTGTCTCTTCTATTTTTAGCAGAATGTAGCTTAATTTACAGTAATTTTCTGTCACGTTAGGTCCTGAACATACATTAAATAGTTTTTAAAATAGTATGTAAACGTGGAGTTTTGGTGGTGGTCGAGTTTAAGTGGAAAAACAGTTCATGAAATTTGAAAGATGGTCATGGAATAAACAGTTATACACAGTTTAGTCCATGTTGACTGCTGTTTTTCTGCCCCTAAGTGGCAAAAAATCAGTTATTGCATGTTTAAAGCAGAGCTGTATGTCATAATGCTAACATTCAGTATGTTAATGACACATATTTAGCTTGTTAGTATGCTATGTTAGCATTAATCCCAAATTATAGCTGAAGCATTTAAGTTAATAACCATTACCATCAGTCTCTGTCAGCACAACAACACTACACCGTGCAGCAACTTGCACATTTCTGGCATGTCAATACCCTCATCTCACTTGTCATCTCCCTCCATCCCTCTCTTCACCGTCCTAATCCTTCCTGTCTTCTCGTCAAGCCTTCAGAGCGACAGATTATGGTCGGCATATGCGCCATGATGAAGAAGTCGAATTCCAAGCCCATGACTCAGATCCTGGACCGCCTTTGTAAGTTCGACTACATCGATGTGGTTATCTTCCCGGAGGAGGTGATCCTGGAGGAGCCTGTGGAAAAATGGCCCCTCTGCGACTGCCTCATCTCCTTCCACTCCAAAGGTAAAACTTTACAATCGTTAAAAGCATCTCTGTCAAACAAGGGGGAAACAGTAACTGGGAGGTGGAGGGGGAAAATGTGGCCAAGAAATGTACTACTAAAGAAAGATCTAAGAGGTTTTGATGCGTCTCTTCCATATATGGAATAGTTTTTTGCCCATCCTTCATAGAAATTTTAAACCGTTCACATGAGGCTTTGATGAACTACAACTGCAACTTATTTCCCCATGAATTCACTAGATACCTGAATATTTCTGACCACAGGAAAAGTTAAACCTGCTGGATCTTCCTTCAGCACTTAACTTAGGAATAGTAAATTACCTTTAACAAAAGTAGGGCTGCAACAAAGGGTCGATTAATTTTCTTGACTTATCAGTTGTTTTGGGGGTGAAAAATGTAGATCACTGTTTCCCAAAGCCTAAAATGTCTTGTTTTATCTCAACCAATAGTCCTCAACCCAAAGATATTCAGTTTACTATCGTAGAAGACTAAAGAAACCAGAAAATAGTCACGTTAAAGAAGCTGAAACCAGAGAAATTTAGCATTTTTTCTTAAAAAAATGCCTGAAAACGATCTATTAATCTATTATGGAAATAGTTGGCGATTAATTCTCTGTCAATTAAGTCAAGTAAGATGTTTCCCAGCTACAGTATCTGGTTCAGTTAGACATCTGATGATGGATTTCTCTTATAAGTCCCACTGAAATTACATTTTTTTTCTGCTACATCTGTTATATAAATCAGATATTCTATCTTATCTTGAGAGAAAGTATCAGTGCCCAAAAAGTTTATACCATATTATATTGATTTCCAGGTTTGTGTCAGGATGTCTGGCAGCAACAGTCTCTGGGAGTCTCTAAATGGGAAAAACAGAGAACTTTGGGATTGGAAATATCTATTAAAAGCTTGAAGTTAAACCCTCAGCTGACTCTGTCTGGTTTACAGAGGCAGATCTAGATGAATGAGATCAACACACCTCTCCAAGTACATGTCTTCTATCTTAAATTATACATGAGAACACATCTTGCTTCACACACACACTTAGATTTAGGCGTTTAGTGCACTTATCAAATAGTAGGATCAGTTTGTTTTATCACTAAAGCAGCCTTGTAAAAAAAAAAGGCAAAGGATGAAAACACAGTATCTTGTATTTATATTATACTGTACATTCAATGATTCACTGTACTTCTTACACTGGTCTGTCTCTGTGTGTGTGTTTGAGTCAGATTTTATCACATGGGACACACATGGGGTTTTTCCGTTCTATTTTTAATAGGAGATGTTTGTAGTGTAGCTCGACCATGGGAACATGTGAGTCCTGTGTTTTTGTTTATGCAAAAGCAGGAAAACAAACCTTTTTCCTAAAATATTTCCTTCAGATGTGGATGTTTATCGTGCTCACGTGCAGAACGACATGCTCAGAACTGGGAACAATGGAGTGTTTTAGTGCTTTTTTTATGTATGAAATACACTTATGTGTCAATATCTGCTAATTAGCTAAGTGTAGTGAAGTAAACTTAATCAGTGTATTGTGCACATGTGTCCAAACCTGTATAAATATAAATTGTTAATTGACAAGTTCCTTATTCTTCTGTATTTTGGCTAAAACCTCATTGTGGCAGTGTTTCTGCTCTCAAATGTGAAACGAAACATTTTTTATTTTGATTTTCTATTAATGAAGTTTTTCTTTTCTCATCTCTTCTGTCACAGTTGAGATCACTCCTCATAAATACCAACTTTTCCGTCTACATATTTCAAATAAGCAGCTGTTGTTGTCACCAAAAATGGAAACGCATCACTTCCTGTTGGCCAGAATTTTTCAGGCCAAAATTGGATGTTTAAAACATTGGTCAAATTTTAACACTTTCATGCTTTTACCAATACAAATAACATATATTACTCTCCCTTGTCCCATAAACCAAGGTGGATGCTCAGTTCAGACTTAAACTGAATGATATGATGACTGTTTGTAAATAGTAATGACCAACATTTTATTTACAATTCAACATTTTTCAGGTTTCCCTCTGGACAAAGCTGTGGAGTACGCCAAACTCAGGAATCCACTGCTCATCAATGACCTCAACATGCAGTATTTCATACAGGACAGGTACGATTTAATCAGTAATACACTCACATTAACATTTATATTCTGTAAAGGGCACCGTGTGTGTGTGTGTGTAGACTTGTTGTGGCCTGCAGCAGTTAGTGGATGAGATGGGAATAATTTTTCAAGTAATTTTGAAGTGGCTTCTACTCGTTTAATGCAAATAACACATCTTGAGATTTACTGGCCCGCTGTTTTCATTTGGCACAAAAAAATCTGCAAATCGGCAGCATTTGCATTCTTTTTAGCAACCAACTTGTTCAAACTTGCCATCTTTTTTTTTTTTAATTAGAGGAGTGTTGACATGATGGGAATGACATAATGGTTATTGTCACATACCTTATACAGTATACACACACACACACACACACACACACACACACACTCACTCACTCATGATGGTTGTTTAACGGTTGTTTGATTCCCTGTCAGGAGGGAAGTGTACCGTATCCTACAGGAAGAGGGCATTGACTTACCTCGTTATGCTGTTTTAAACCGAGATCCCGACAACCCTGAAGGTGAGTAAGAATTGTTTGTTTTGCGTCAAAAAAAAAAAAAAGATGATACTTCTGTGATGTTTAGCAGCTTATCGGACGTCAGTCACCTAAAAAGATGAATCAGTGTTTAGTGCAAGAACCAGAAACTCAAGTTTAAGTTCTGTAAAAACAAAGCATGAGGGAAAAGTCAGAACTGCACGTAGCTGAGAATGTTTGCTGCTTGGTCTCATATTCAGACACCGAGGGAATCAATTTGATAATGTGGGCCTTTTATTAATGTTGAGAGTGTTACCAAGCAATTTATTAATTATTTAAGATGCCCTCCAGACATTTTTTAACACCTATAAACAGTATTTTTTGAAAGTGCCTGCCCTTTTCCAAACAGTTTCCAATGACGACTTCTCAGGAAGAGATGGTTGATTGTACATTCGTACTAAATGCAAACTTATTTATGCTTCTCCCTTGTCTCTAACAACTGTGTTACTTTGTTTAAGTTCGTGTTGTAAATTTTAAAAATAAGGTCGTTTTCTTCTCAGAGTGTAACCTGGTGGAGGCGGAGGACCATGTCGAGGTGAACGGGGAGGTGTTCCCTAAACCCTTTGTTGAGAAACCTGTGTGTGCCGAAGACCACAATGTCTACATCTATTACCCGACATCTGCTGGAGGGGGCAGCCAGAGACTGTTCAGAAAGGTAACAAGGTCTCCAAAGCAACTCTGCAAAAAAAAAAAAAAAAAGTGCAGTCATCAGCAGATACTTTGATCCAGAGTTACGTACAACAAGGGAGTTCAGGAGGTTGCTTAAGGTCACACTGACTTCTAAACTTTGCCATTCATGGACAATTATCAGCTCAATATTTTAAGCTACATAAAGATTTCCTTGTCAATAAATGTGTTGATATGATATTTATTTGACACTGACTTTTATTGTCACTTCTGAGAATAGTTAGAAAGGTCTACAAAGGAAAAACTAGTCTATAGGCTTTCAAATGTGAACTGAATCAGGGCAGCGCATGTGATTAATAGACTATACTGAATGTTTGATATTGATGTTTTGATTATTGGTTGTTTTTTTTAATATATATGTACCAGGACTCCCTGGAAAAGAACATTGATACTGAGTGTATTTTCCTGGTGAAATAAAGTAAACAAACATATTTATTGAACTGACTTACAGAACAGAAAACGTAATAACATTTGAATTTTAAAAAAGGTCACACTGAGAGGACATTTGGCTCCTGCAGTGATTAAACCTGTTACCTACTTACAAAGTACTGTTCAGCTGGCATAAAGGTTGGAAAATGAGGCACAATTAAATATTAATTTACAGGTTTTATTCTAAATTCCTTTGAAATATCTTTGTCTTTGTCTTTGCTGTAGATTGGGAGTCGTAGCAGTGTGTACTCCCCAGAAAGCAGCGTACGAAAGACTGGGTCCTACATCTATGAGGAGTTTATGCCCACAGATGGTACTGATGTGAAGGTACGGTGGATATTCAGTCAGTTATTGGGGGTGTTTATCTGCTTTATTTTGATTTTTGGCACCAACGACTCATACTGATGAATCATGCTTTAGCCAGTTAGTGAGATGAAGAAATCACCGATGTCTCTGAGGCATTTTCTGTGTGTGTGTGGACGTCCCAGGTTTACACAGTGGGTCCAGACTACGCCCATGCGGAGGCCCGGAAGTCTCCTGCGCTGGACGGGAAGGTAGAGAGGGACAGCGAGGGGAAGGAGATCCGTTACCCCGTCATGCTGACCGCCATGGAGAAACTGGTTGCCCGCAAAGTCTGCATGGCCTTCAAGGTAAACTTTAGTCACCGAACTAAACTGGAACCACTTTAGCTGCCACGTAGCAGGCTCAGAGGACGGCGAGCAAAAGACTCCAGTTTGAGTTTGTCATGCATTCTTTTGAAAACTGCACTTTTTATCTGCTCGTGGTCTTTTTCTTTTGCTCTTTTATTGCTGCCTTTGCCATTAGTGGTCAAAAACTACTCTGGGTACATTTTTATGTCTAATCTATTTCAAGCTAACACAAAAACTGCATCAACTTGTGTTAAACTGCAGTAAGACAGTAAGACTGTTATCAGCTCATTAAACCCATTTGAGAGTAAAATATCTTTAAACCAGTTGCTGTAAATAAAGACAGTTGTCAGCCCACAGTAACTAAACTCCAAACGTGGATAAACTTTAGATATTTTAATCTTTTCCTTACAAACTAAATGTAGTATCTCTGTATACTTGATGAATGGGAGTTACCGGAAGCATTTTAAAGCCTACCACCCTGAGAATACTTCATATCACACTGGTCTGACCAACATAATACAATCCTGTAATCAGCAAACATAAAGTAGATAGGGAGGATCTGTGATGCTGACTCTATCATCACTCAGAGCTGATTATGGATGACTCAGTGAATTACAGAAACCACATTGGACTCACAACAAACATGTTAAGACGACTACAGCGCAGAGCACAAAAACACTATTCATAAGTTCCTTGTAGTACAAGTCTTAACATCAGGACTCAGTGAACTAAACAGTATCCTCAAAGGAAACATAACGACCCCAAATGGACAATTTTCCTCAAACAAATATATGTAGTTGCCTTGAAAGCCTGATAAATATTTATTTAGGTGCTGTGAAGACTATATTATTGGGAAAAAATGCAGAATTTCATTGTTGCTGATAAAATAATTTAGTTTTTGGAACATTTTCTTCTTGTATCTCAAACAAGATAACGCACAAACAGACATATCTTCTTGATTTCTGTAGGAGACAGAGAATCAAAAACTGTTCATTGATTTTATGCAGCTTCTGAGTCTTTTTAAAATGATTTGAGTACAGCTGTGTTTTTACTTCGATGAAGATAAGCTTCATGTCAAAACATTAGTTGTGGTACTTTATTAAAAAGCTCAATCTATACAGTACAGTAACCGTGTGCTGATCCTGGATCTGTTTTTTCTCAGTTCTTTGTTTATAACCGTCGTGTTAACTCTGTCTAATAAAAGCAGACTGTAGTCGTGTCTTTAGGCGCTTCTTGCTCCACAGTATGGCTAACAACATCTCTGCTGAATCTCTAAATTCTTGTGTGTGACTTTAGCAAACAGTTTGTGGGTTCGACCTGCTCAGAGCCAACGGCCATTCCTTCGTCTGTGACGTCAACGGCTTCAGTTTTGTCAAAAACTCCATGAAATATTACGACGACTGTGCCAAAGTCCTGGGGTAAGTGACCTCAGCTTACATGTTATTAACCCTGACCTGATACTTTCCTACTGCATGAAACAGATCATCTCAAGCAGAATATTAAAATATAATATATTACTACAGTCTATTACAAACATAGGAGTTTTATATTTGAGCACAAGCGTACGGACAGAAAATAAAACATACATTTGCAGATAAACAGTTTAACAATATCATGCATTAATGAAAATAATGAACACCAGAATCAAGACAAACCAAACCCCTCAGAAAAAATCTCAAACTAAAGCAATAATTTGGATAATAAATAAATGCTCAAATCTTTTAAGACCTGTTCTGGGTTTCGTCCAATTTAAAAGTACCTTCAAGTTTTCCTGTTTAGAAAGATTTTTCTGTGTTGTAATGAGGAAGCAGTCTATTCTTTTTGGTTTCTATCTGATGTTCCTGATGTTTAAAAGCATTTTCCTTGTTGTGGCTTTAAAAGACGAGTGTGTAAGATTTAGTGGCATCTAGTGGTGAGGTTGCAGATAGCAACCAACTGAATACTCCTCCCCTTCCAAGCGTGTAGGAGAACCTACGGTAGCCGTGAAACTCGTGAAAAGCCCGAAAGTCCCTCTCTAGAGCCAGTGTTTGGTTTGTCCGCCCTGGGCTACTGTAGAAACAGGTGGTGCAACATGGCGGACTCCATGGAAGGGGACCCGCTCCCTATGTAGATATAAAGGGCTCATTCTAAGGTAACGAAAACACAACTATACTTATTTTCAGGTGATTATACACTAATTAAAACATACTCATAAATATTATCTTATATTTCTGCCAAGTCCGTTCCGCTAGACGCCACTAAATCTTACACACTGCACCTTTAAAGTAAACATTGCTTTGAAGCAGTCGTGTTGTAATATATTCATAAGTGTCGACAGCTCGGAGGATCCTGTTGTCAGCTTTACATCTTAGTTTGTTTCTGATTCATTACCTCTCCTTCCAGGCAAAGTAACTTGAACTTTACGACTAAAGAGTCATAAGTTTTACAAATAGAAAGCGTTTGACACAGGAAATGTAGCTTCCCTGCAGTAACAGACGGTAGAACGAACATAATTCCTCATGATGTGATGCTCTGATGGCATATATCATGTGCAAAGACCTTGCAGGATGAATTTATTCACGGCACAAAACAGGAAGGAGCACTCTGTAAACGTCGGTAAAAATGAGGATCACAGAGGCTCCTGCAGCATGAATGACATGTTTATTTTTACCCTTGTATTTTATATGTCCGTGCCTCAACAGGAACATGGTGATGAGAGAGTTAGCCCCCCAGTTTCATATCCCCTGGTCCATCCCGATGGAAGCTGAAGACATCCCCATTGTCCCGACAACCTCAGGAACCATGTACGTACTGAAACTATTTGCTGTATGATGTTCCAGCTCCTGAGCAGCCTGGAAAAGAAAGTTTTGTTGCTTAGCTACTGAGCATATGATAAGCTCAAATACAATACTGTATATTATATTATAGTCATATATATATTATAGTTTGCAATGGTTAAAATATTTAAAATGTCTTCAATGTTTTTGAAAATGAACAGATGGTCTGACGGTACTTTTCCTGAATTCAGTGCTACCAAAAACTCTTCATTCAGTTTTAAATAATTATGTATTAGTCATTTCACCAGTATTTATTTGCTTAACATTATGAATGAATAAAAAAATACATGGTTACGTAAGTTTCATGCTCCAGAAAAAAATCTGGGAAAAACCCCTTCACACATTAACACCCAGTAACTGAGGATCATTTACCCGCTGACCCCCTCACACACTCAGAGACACTCAGTCATCATGAAGTCTGGAGTCTCATCTGTCCCCCGGCGGTGTCAGTGACACTCTTAATGCTGAGCGGTATTTTTTCAGCGTCGGTTAAGGTCTTAGTGGGGGGGGTGTGGGGGGGTTTATCGAGGTAGGTTGGAGAAATAACTGAGCGTCTGACTTATATCCCCTCTTCTCTCTGATTCAGGATGGAGTTGCGCTGCGTTATCGCCATCATCCGCCATGGAGACCGCACACCCAAGCAAAAAATGAAAATGGAAGTCCGACATCCTCTGTAAGGGTTCTCTCTCTCTCAGCGTAGCTTTCAGTTATTATATGTGTAGTTTTTAGCTAAAACTAAACAAAGGATATCAGTGTATAGTACCTCATCCTCCAAAATACTGGATAAGGAGCAAGATGTGATGTGATATGTGAGGACAAATTTGTATTACCACTTGTTGAAATGCCAAAAACTACAAGACTAAGCATGCACAATATCCCTCCTCCCTCTCTTCCCTCCATATATGTATAAATGTTTTTAAGTCTAGTTCACAAAAATGTTAGTATAAACTTCAGCCTGTCACTCTTTACCTATTTTTTTCTTAAGCAATAAATCAACATGTCAAAAGATTTTTTCCTTCAACCAATCTAATTGTATCCCTTTATTCTGCCGTTTTAATCTGTTTGTAGATTCTTCGAGTTGTTTGAGAAGTACGGAGGCTATAAATCCGGAAAGCTAAAGCTGAAGAAGCCAAAACAGTTACAGGTGAGGTTGACGTTAATCTCTTTCTCCCCACACATCCTCTCCTCTGCACCTTAATTTATGTTTTGTAGCAGATGATGACTAAATCTTAAGAATAATGAAGGGTTTTCAGAGAGGATAGTTTCATTCCCGCCTATCGAGCTTCTTAATTATTATGGATCACAAACCATCATCATGTCGCTGTCTAAATACACTCACACACACCGCATTCATCCTGTCACTGCATCATCTTCACCGCCTTGTCTTTCACATTCACTTCATGGTATTCAAAGCGCTCTGTGTGTGTGTGTTTAGTCTGCTTTGTGAAATTAAAGATAACAGTCAAATTAAAGATAACTGCCTCTGTGTTTCCAGGAAGTGTTGGATATCGCCCGCCTGCTGCTGGTCGAACTTGGCCAGCACAACGACTGCGAGATCGAGGAGAAGAAATCTAAACTGGAGCAGCTCAAGACTGTCCTGGAGATGTGAGTGATATCTTAACACCTAAAACACGCACACACACACTGTCTCACAAACACACGCCATCAGCCATCATCCTCCAGTTTCATGCCATCATCATCATCACTCATCTGCAGTCACCCACCCTCATCTGCGACTCTAGCTTCATCTTTCAACACCCCCACAAGGGTTCAGCCATCTTACTCACATCCACATACATGAATTACGTTGAATCGCTCCCTCCCTCTTTTGTCTCTAACTCTTTCCTTTTTATATTTTCTTCCCTCCTCTGTCCCTCTTTTTCTCCCGCCCACCCATCTCTCCTTTTTTCTCTCCAAAAGGGAATCCAGCTTGATTGATACTCAGTACGCACTCTCTCTCCCTTCTCACTTTAAAGGATGAGGTCCTTTCTGTAGTCTACCTAGACTGTGTACAAAATATTAGGAACACATAGTCTCTTTCTGACACAGACTAAGGTGAATATAGGCGAAGGATGTGATTTTTAATCATTTACATCGATAATAATGGTAGCTGAGCAAGTATAAATAAGGTAAAGAATGCAGTTTAGATGTGTGTTTGTGCAAGATTAGATATTTGAAAGGTATTCCTAATGTTTTGTACACTTGAGTGTATAAATTTCTTTAACATCCATTCATTTTTATCCATTAACACCGGACACATACACAGTCAAATGTCTTTTGATGGTTTTACTGTGTCTCTGTATGTGTAAATCAAGAGTGTGCTGTGCTACTTTTGTGTGCATGCCGTCCTGACCGCATATAAACTGGACTCTAAATCTCCTAATGTCTTCCTTCCTCCTGCCTGCTGTCAGGATTTACACTCATTATAGTTATTTGCTGGGGATCTTATCCAGAGAAACTTGGAATGAGTGCAGCAGCAAAAATTGTCTGGAAGTCCTAGATCAGATATCAGCCGTGTGTGTGTGTGTGTTTGACTTTTAAGAACCAGAACAGGATTAGAGTTGGTTTTGATTTTCACCTCACGTCGTTTTAAAAGCAGTCACGCACACGATGTTACACTTTCTCTCCGTTATTTGTGTTTGCATGCCCACACACACACACACACACACATGTACACAAACACACATTGAAATCGTGGTCTATACTGATCGTTAGCCGCTCAACGTACCTACCGAGTGACTCAGTTGTCATTAAACCATCTGCTAATCCTGTGTGTACGATCAGTTTGTCAGATAAGAAAAAGTTATTACCTTGTTCTGTTCTTCTTCTTGAGCTTCGTTTTTGGAATGAATGTGGACATGTGTTTGGTAAAATGAGTTAAATATTTAAACAAAAATTCTTGAAGGATGGGATAAAATCTTTGTGTATGTATGTGTGCTCACTGTGTGTCTGTCTATGTGCATATCAAAATTTGTTGTGTCTGCTTTGTGTGTGTGTGTGTGTGTATGTGTGTGTGTGTGTGTGTGTGTGTGTGTTAATTCCCACCAGGTACGGTCATTTCTCAGGTATCAACAGGAAAGTCCAGCTGACCTACCTGCGTAACGGCCAACCTAAAGCCTCCAGTGAAGAAGAAGGTAGGAACACACACACAGAGTTGGTGTTTATATCTATAGTATTTTCTTTTTTTAAACTGCGAGTGTGTGGAGTGTCACATGGAAAGAGATGACACTAATCTGTTACAACATAGCGGAAAACTGTAAAATAATATTGTTATAAGAAATAGAACAGTTAATCACTTCTTGACAAGTTAATGTTTTGGAGTAACAATACAGTATAGATAACTACATGTAGCTCATACTTTTTACATTTTGGAACATAAACTGTAATTGTTAAAGTATTGATGCAACTGGGGATGTTTGTTAACGGAATAACATTAACAAGAGATAAAAGATAAAAGATTTTAGCTAACGGTGGGTGCTAAACTGGGGAAGCTAAATTATCCAAGAATCTTATGTGAAAATACCCCAGTTTATTACTTTAAATCAGAGAGAGGGGCAGCTCTCTCATCCCTGTTATTGATTTACCCGTCAAAAGTTTGGACACACTTTCTCATTCATGTTGTATCTGTTAGGACTCTTTGTCTTCTTCTTCTTCTGCCCTAAAAGTATCTGGATCTTAGAAACAATAACAGCAACAGTTCCCAAACTTGGCAGATAGGTTGGAAATCTCACTGACTACTCAGACAAAAAAAAGAATACTGATTGGCCGGATATATAACAATGAACTTTGCAAACAGTGAGTCCGCAGTGATAATCAACATCTTGCTGTAATTTGTACTGTATGTACAACATTTTTTATTTCGCTAAATGTTTGATCACCTACACCAAAAACCAGCAGAATGATGCGTGATTTATTTTTTCAGAATTTACTCACCAACATTTTGACTGTTGTAAGCGTTTTAAGTTCAAAAAGACAAAAATACGCCATTTTTTCACATGATGATGTCACTGCTTCAAGCTGTGAGAAGGTGTGTGGAAACCGTGTCTCCCCGGTGACGTGTCTCCCCGGTGACGCAGTCAGTGAGTCAGCAGCTTCTCCGGGGATACAAAGGTCCCTGGTTCAAGTCTCAGGGTGTCTAATTCAATCTTGCCAACCATTTAGCAATTTATGCATGTGGCATGTTTTCAAATTCTTGTGAAGGTCATGTTAAATCGAAGACCGCCATTTGTGCTTGGACCCTGTTCATTACCACTTGCGGCTATATATATATATATATTATAGTTGTTGTTGGCAAAATGAGACTTAAGAGACACTTTAAAAACCTGGCAACACCATTGATTGCACACTCTGAGCCTCAGCAGCCACTAAAAATAAATAATTTAGTTTATTGATGTCAGATTAAAGAAATTCTGGTATTTGCAGTGTTCAAATCCTGCAGATGGATTGATGGACAACATGTATGTTTGTTTTACGCACCTTCCCAGATTAATTGAAGTAAATATACAAACTATACGGTTTATCGATCACAGGTGCAAATAAAACATCGGATAACAATTTTAATGTAACTTTCTGCTGCTGTTTGTTCAGATTCTAAGAAGGACGGTCCATCTCTGCTGCTGGTCCTGAAGTGGGGCGGGGAGCTAACGCCTGCGGGCCGGGTTCAGGCCGAGGAGCTGGGCAGGGCCTTTCGCTGCATGTACCCTGGAGGTCAAGGTACTCATCGGACACACACACTCACACTCACATTAGCAAATAGAGGTACTTACGAGGGGTTCCTTCTACTTTGGCTCTAATGTACTATTGCGGGACACAAGTACATGACCCGGTTCTGTCAAATTAATCAATTGAATTCACCCCTCAAAACTCAATGAGACAGTAATTGCTTGTGAATTTTGTTTACAGATGTACCCTCGAAGGAGCAAACACACACACACACACATACACTTCTTTTTACCAAAAACTCACATAGACATCCACAAAGGCACAAACACACTTAAAAGTCAAAGAAAGAAACTGTTACCAAGTCTGTCCTCCCACAGGCGCCTTTTATTGCTTATAAAAGTTTATTTCCAGTCTTTCTCTTTCAGTAACTGAAAGCAGGACCGTATTCAACATCGACATTGCATATCTGGCGTAGAGCGTCAAAGAAGACGAGGAGGTTGTTTTAGGGTCGACAAGACAGATTTTAAGGCTCCATACTGCCATTGTTACATTTTTGGTACCTTTCAGTGGATGTGATGTTTGAGAAAATGTGTTGCCTTCATTTTAGTCATTAAAGCTGACACACTGAAAAAAAAAAAGTCAAATTAAGTTCATATTTTGTGCCTCGATGATGGAATTTTTGAAATTCTGCAATGTGATCTGTAAGGTAATACAGAGGTTACAGAAGAGGCATTGAAGCCTTACTTGAACTAAAAAAAACATCCAAAATGGGCAACAATTATAGAGTCTGGAAGTAAATGTGGTGGGGTGAGCATATTGTAGCCACCGCAACTGAGTGTTACTGTCTGAAAGTCCTATCTATCAAGCAAACACACAGCTGATATATGAGAGAGAGAGAGAGAGAGAGAGAGAGAGAGAGAGAGAGAGGCTTCAGTTACCACCAACTCTCTGAAGAAGCTTATCATTTCTCTCTAACTGCTTGTTGCTATTAGCACTGGTCTTTGTGAATTGGACTGTTTTTGCAATGGAGCTCATTTGCATAGAAAAAGGCCAAATTTGCACTAAATGTATGAGTATTATCTAATTTACATACGTGCAAATAGCAAAGGGGCACCAAGATGCTATTTACTTGGCAGCACAGTTTGGGGTGCATTTCACCCTTTGTGAATAAGATTCTTTTTGTCTCATTGTGCAGCTTTTGCTGCTGCTAAACCTGAGCAATCCGTTTGTGAATAAGCAATCGCTATAGCTAATAATATCTCTAGCTATCCAAATTAGGGATATAGTGTGAAAAATGCCTGCAGTTGTTGCCGATGTTCTTTGTGTCTCTGGGGCTGCAAAATCTGTTCTTCCGGCATCAGCGCCGTCACTTGACGTGTGCAGTGACGTAGTTTGGGGCTAGGAGGAACTACAGGCTCTTTCTGCTTGGATTTCTAGTCTTCGCCTCTGGATAGCCAGGGGGCGTGCTCTAGATGCTGCTCAAAAACAAAACTTCCTTGTTCTCTTTGCTTGTATCACAAACTATCTACATTTCCAACAGCGAGAGTAGAATCTCAACACTATGAGTGCAGAGGATGTTATGGAGGAGGAGACATTTAACAGTGTTTTGGCTGACTCAGATATTCAGCTGTATTTATTCGAGCCAGAGTATACAGCCGATGAAATGCATCGGAGAGAGGCTGTGGCTGCATTAGCCGTGCAAGAGGAAGAACCTCACGTGCAATGCATCCTGGTACATGTAGGCACTGCCAGCGTGGCTCTGTGAGCAGGAAGACTCAGACTTTCTCGGTCAATATAGCACGCACAGGAATTTATTGCTTCAGTTGACTACATTTACCATCAACACTGATTGGACATCCACATGAAACATGGTGAAATCTCCCTTTAACCCTCACACCCTTAACCAGTTTGATGTATAGTCTTTAAGTGGACACACCTGTCACACCTGTTTCTCAGTCTCCCAGTTTCCCAGTCAGATTCTCAGTCTCTCCACTTACCTTGCAGAGCTTTTAACCAAGCAATACTTCTGTGTTCATAAATGACCTTTTTACAGGCTTTCCTGCTTAATGCTTTTATAGTGCATGAAAACCTGAAGCTGTACTGAAAGTAGATGCAATCTGTCCGCTTTGTTGCTTCTTTTTTGTTTCTTTTTTTCTGAAAAGAAGGCTATTTTCTCATCCCAGCTTATTGTTTTCATTCCTTTTTTCTCCACCACAAGTTTTGTCTATTAACTCTGCTCTTCTTTTCTTACCTGTTGCACTGTGTAAACTACTAGCCGGTAACCGCCGGTCCCTTGGCTGTGAGTCCCCTATTGACTTTGGTAAGAGAAGGGTTTCCTGGATATGACCACTCTTCCACTTCTCTCTCTTTCATTCTGCGCACTTCTCGCTCCATCCACTAACGTACTCTGATCTCATCGTGATTTTTGTTTCATTTCACCCCGGCGACTAGTGGTACTCGTCCTACATTGAGATTGCTGTGGATTGTTTGTGTCGTTGTTGATGTGTTCCTGAGGTGATCCATCGTAGCAAAGGTTGTTCGGTCATTTGCCCCTTACGCAACCAGGCAGCTAAAGTGACTGCAGTAATGGTGCTGTAAGCTAATGCGGATCATCTCACACTAATCCTACTGCATTTCTTTTCCCCCATGAGTTCTTGAGATTGTGAGATTGTTTGTTTGATAAAGTCTGAACTAGAGACTAGAACAGGGGTAAGTCCCCAACAGGTCCCTCATATAACCCAAGACAGTTCAGACTATCTGGCTGTAAACTAAAGAAAAATGCATGAACCAGCAGTGTGATTTGATCTGTAGCGTTGGTATGCATCCCACTGATTGAGCCCACCTGGGGTCGGCTGAGATAAAAAGATCAACGCGTAAATCTGCTCTCTCGGTTTAGAAATCCATACCCACTGATTTATAAACTGTGCCCTAAAATTTGACCTTAACGTTAGCTGCTTCCCCGCTAGCCTCAAACTAAAAGGTTGGTTTTGGAATGAAAAGCGCAATAAATACAACTTCACACAATGAAAGCTGTGAAATGTCCAAAAAGTCGTTTGAGCGCATGGATTGCAAATCCGCGGACACGGCTTCTAAACTGAGAGTACAGATTTATACATGGATCTTTTTTTTTCTCCTCAGCTGATCCCAGAGGGACGCTGTAGCATCCACCTTGTAAAACTACATTAATTCACATATATTTAGCATGTTAAAAGCCATTTTTTTATTGTCTCTCTCCAAGTAGGTAATCTGAAGTGTTTGATCTCATCTCCGCGGGAGCTGTCTCCAGTAATTTTCGGGGTTCACTCAATAACTGTTCACTTCACTTTCACTTCATTTTATTTTTTTAGCATAAACTACACAATTCAATTATTAAGTGAAATGAGCCATGTCAAAAGCTTTACCAAGCATTTTAAGCACTGTTTGATTATGAGGATGATGCATTTGAACTGAAAGTGATGTTGTACCTGCACAGGTGATGTGTGGCCTATTTTTAATGGAAATCTGTGGTACTTTTGGGTACAATCAACTTTTCTTTCAACTACCTCCCTGACTCAGCCGTTTCTATAAAGAGAATATTGTTGTATATTTGAATGTTGTTGTTTTTTTTTAACCAATCCGTTTTAACTGTGATGTTCCACTCTGTATACAATGTTCAAGGTGACTATGCTGGGTTTCCTGGTTGTGGCCTCCTGCGCCTGCACAGCACGTACCGCCACGACCTTAAGATCTACGCCTCAGACGAAGGCAGAGTGCAGATGACAGCCGCTGCTTTTGCCAAGGTAACTATGTCCCTCTACCTGAAAGACTGGACTTTATGTATAAATGGTGTTCCTAACCCACTCAATGTTTATGAGTAGTGTATCCCTTAGAAGACCTGAGATCCACTTGTTTCTATTGATTAGTCAGAAAATAAATGCTGTGATCTCCAATAATATGCATCTTTTGTGACAGTAGGGCTTTCTTTTCTAGGAACACAAACAGGTTTTTCTATGTAAATACTTCTAAAACTTAGCATTTTATGAAGCTGCAGATCCAGACCAACAAAAGACCTAAAAATTAAGGTGCTGGATAAGGTGTAGGTCTCGTGTTGTCTGAGGGGAAAATAAGTAAGAACTCTTTTTGAGCTGAACTTCTTTCTGTTATCTAGTTTAAACTGTATTAAGTGTATTTCTCTCAAAACACTGCGTAGAAATGTCAGTTGATGACTTCAGTTTAAGTACTCTGGTTTCTCTGCAGGGTCTGCTGGCTCTAGAAGGGGAGCTGACTCCAATCCTGGTCCAGATGGTGAAGAGTGCCAACATGAACGGACTGCTGGACAGCGACAGCGACTCTCTGACCGACTGCCAACAGAAGGTGAAGGCCAGACTGCATGAAATCATGCAGAAGGACCAGGAGTTTACACAGGAGGACTATCAGAAGGTATTTTTTAGTGAACGTGAGATGCTGGAATGAAAATATAAAAGTTACTTGATTGGATCTGGTGCTTTGTGCAATGTCTTGTTTGCCGGTATGTTCTGTTTGAATAGTTGGACGTGTTTCTTCAAGTCTCCACTGCTGAAATATTTAAACTTATCTAAAGAATTGTGAAAATATTATAATGCAAACACTGCCCTTGCATTTACTGGTGGTATAAGTGTAAACAAGTCTACAGTCTGTCATATGATTGTATGTAGAACATGTTTATCTATTTCCTTCTGTGTCCACTGTGTCACAGTTGGCCCCAACAGGCAGCCCATCGCTGGTGAACTCCATGGATGTCCTACAGAACCCGGTCAAAACCTGTGACAAGGTGTACGCCCTCATCCAGAACCTCAACTCACAAATCCGAAAGAGACTGGAGGACCCCAAGTCTTCAGGTACGCAGTGCTAACATGCTGATGCTGAGCAGGTGTAATGTTTATCATGTTCACCATTGAAGTTTAGAGTGTTAGCATGCTAGCTTTTGCACAAAACACAAAGTACAGTTGAGGCTAATGATGGGAATGTCATTGGTTTTGTAGGAGGTTAGTTGTTTATGAGCTCACCAAAAGCAAATCTCCAGCATCATGTTTTGATATAGCAATAAATATTGAATCTTGAATAAACCAAAGTATTGAACAATTTGAAATTTTGACAGTTATTCAGCCATTTCACTCTAAAGACAAAAAATTCCAACCTTATGGCGGCACTAGAGGAGAAGTCGGGGGATCACCAAAATCATTAGGATTCATCCTCATTCATCTGTACAATATGTCATGGCAATCCATTTAATAGTTGTTAAGATAATTGTTAACTGGGACCTATCATGCTTTTTGTGGTTTTATGTTATTTTTATACTGTTATGTTGTCAGATATCTATGTTAAACATGGTCAGAGTTCCAAAACTTGAAGTTAATGTATGTAGAAATGCTCCCTGCAAGTCAAAAGTCAGGACTTCAACCTGCTCTGAACTCTTCGTTTTATTCTACCTTGCCAACGAGTTGACGTCAGATTGTCGCGCATCCCCATAAACGGCCGTCCATTCCGTAGCCTTGGTTGCTAAGGTTGTTGCTAAGGTTTTTCCATGTGTTGTTTGCGTTGCTCACTCGCATATTTCGGATCAGATTCCAGCTTAAACATGTACAGATGTATTTTATAAGTTGACATTTTGAGTAAAGAACGAGACGAATAAGTTAAATCCTACTACTATAGTTTGTTTCATGGTTTGTTTACCTCCTGAGCAGCCGGACGTCGGCTGTGACGCAGCTTCCGGAAACTAACCAATCAGAAAACAGTGGGCTCATCGGGAGGGTGGGGCCTTAAAGAGACAGTAGCTAAAACGGCCTGTTTCAGACAGAGGCTGAACTGAGGGGCTGCATAAAGAGCCGGTATAAGATAAATGATTTTTCTTTTTTTGAGGTCCCAGAATCAAAATATGGAGCTGGAAATGGGCATAATTGGTCCCCTTTAAGATATTTCAGTCTGGACCAAAGTGGTAGACCAACCAACTGACTGACAGCCGTCCCTAGAGCCATGCTGCTAGCATGCAAACATGCATTTGGAGAACAAATGATCAAAATGTTAAAGCCAATATATTTTGCTTGGTCTGTAGGATTTTGTCTGTATGTACCAGACAGTTGAAGAAAAGGTTAAAATGCGTCCATGTAGTGAAGCATCAAGTATATTTAACTGTTAATTAAACTAGTTAATGTTAAAGATTATAACCGTTAGTTATCTTGTGCTTGTGTCCCAGACCTGCAGCTTTACCACAGTGAGACGCTGGAGCTGATGTTGCAGCGCTGGTCCAAACTGGAAAGAGATTTCCGTATGAAGAACGGGCGCTACGACATCAGCAAAATCCCGGATATCTATGACTGTATCAAATACGACACACAGCACAATGCTTCACTTGGTCTGGAGGAAACGCTGGAGCTGTTCAGACTGTCCCGTGCCCTCGCTGACATCATCATACCGCAGGTTAGCTTTGTAGCCCATTTCAGGTTTTCTCAAGCCATGTCTAGTCTAGTCACTGACGTAGAAGATACAGTAGAATGTTTTCACTGTACATGAAATTCTTAGTTTTTAATAATTTTGTAGTAATGGAATATTGAATTTATTGTAAGAGTTGTATTCCAGACAGCCGAAGTTGGGGTGTTTAAATTATGCACTTAAATCATCTGGAAGAATCAGGGAACGTCATGGATCTTAACAAATGGGTTACATTAGAGAAAAGTACCAGAAGGCATTTTGCAAGTCATTTCAGACATTATTCTGTTAAATAGTGGTTATAAAACCAGTTATTTTCCCTTTAAGAACAAAATAAAGCTTTATTATTTAATGTACAAAGCAACATAGACAGTAAAACACTAAATCGGATAAAAGGAATAAAAGTAAGTGAATTTGACCTGAAAAACAGCACAGTAGAGTTTTCAGGTCATGGAAGTGATACAACATATTTTTGGAAAGACTTTAATATTAAGACGTCATTGCATGAATTTATCAGTAATAATCCGCCTTCTGCCCCAAATCATGCTGGCATAAGGCTCCGTCTCTCCAGCATATAATGAATAAGGTGGGAAAAAAAAGGCAAATTAATTAATATATTCTTTTGTTCTTCAATGCTATGTAGGAGTATGGCATCAGCAAAGCAGAAAAACTGGACATCGCTCAGGCGTACTGCGTTCCTCTGATGAAGAAAATCCAGCTGGACCTGCAGAGGACTCATGAGGACGAGGCCGTTAACAAGCTGCATCCCCTGTGAGAATACAAACTGCCACCGAAGCGCACACAAACATGTTTACATGTATATAGCCTAAACACACATATACTGTATACACAATGTGTGTTTGTGTACATCGTAAGAGTTACCAGCGCCCTGCTGACTGAAGCTTTGTGTCATTTCCTGCCCTCTGGCATTCAGGTATTCTCGAGGCGTGATGTCACCTGGTCGTCACGTCCGTACTCGTCTCTACTTCACCAGCGAGAGCCACGTTCACTCCCTGCTGAGTGTCTTTCGCTACGGAGGGCTGCTGAATGTACGCTCAAGTTTTTATCATCTGACAGTTCTGCTTTTCCTCCTTTTTACTTTCTGAAGTTGAAGTCAGGTTGTCGGCCATCTTCTCTTCTTTTTAAAACCAAATAAATGTTTCCAAGCAAAATTTAATCAACTAATTAATTGATTTGAGTTATATACGTACCTCCTTTCAAAGTTTATGGACATTCTTACAATAATCTGATGTTCATTTTGTGCTTTGTCATGTTTTCATATTATCAGATGTTTTATTCTATATGAGTGTTTGTCTTGTTTTATGCAGGCGTGTGTTCATGTTTTTGTGTGTGTGTGTGTGTGTGTGTGTGTGTGTGTGTGTGTGTGTGTGTGTGTGTGTGTGTGTGTATCAGGAGGAGAAAGACCAGCAGTGGAAACAGGCGATGGACTACCTGAGTGCCGTGTCTGAACTCAACTATATGACGCAGATAGTCATCATGCTGTACGAAGACAACAATAAGGTCGGCCTGCTGACCGCTGCGTCGCTGCGCAGAAAAACAGAGAGAAAATACTTAATGATCCTCAGAGACTGTTACTTTCAACACTTGTTTTTCCTATTCTGTGTGTGTTTGCGGTGAGCAGGACCCTTCTTCAGAGGAGCGTTTTCATGTGGAGCTCCACTTCAGTCCAGGAGTCAAAGGATGTGAAGATGAGGAAAACGTACCTCTCGGCTTCGGCTTCCGCCCAGCCTCCTCAGAGGTGTGTAAACGTGTGTTTGTGGGTTGCTTGTACGTGTGTTCAGACATAACATCATAACTTCCAACTCTGTCATTCATGCACCATCACAGACTTCAGTTCTCTTGCAGTTTCATTGTTGCTGTTCGTGTTTTACATACTGCAATAAACTTTTGTGTCCCGACACACTGGTATGCAAGTTGTTATGTTGTGTCGACATGTGTCTGTCTGTCAGTCTTTTGAGTATTTCTGGAACAATACACTGCAGAAACTTGACACTTGAACCACACTTCTGTTGCAGACGAGGTGTTAGTATCACATTTCACCATTTATATGCAGAAGTGCTCCTTCCTGTGTACTTTTGCATATAAATATAAAGAAAAGGGTGATTTTTCTTGTAAATAGATTGTTGCAGAAAAAGGTAATATAATAACATATTTTGCATTAAAATATGGAGTTCATAAAACTTTGCTAGTCTTGTGTGAAAACAACTAAAGTGACAAAGAAATATTTGGCACAGAGGGTGTTGAATGCTGTGCATATCGGAAAACGCTTTGAGGAAAATGTATGATTTTGTGCGGATTTAAAATAAAATTTACTTGATAATATTTCTTAATGTCATTGATATGTTATGTTTAGATCAAATCAGTGTATTAAAGTGGGACATTGGGCAGTTGATTCTGATGTCTAAGGAAAAGTCTATACAAAGCGGTCAATGATTCCCTTCACATGTTCTTTGTCCAATCAGAATCAAGACAAAAAGCCCAATCAGGGCAGTCTGGAGGACCTCTCCCAGGACCAACCAGACCAGGCACTTCCTGTCTCTGAGCCCATCAACATCCAACGGAGGTCACCCATGATCCGCAACCGCAAGACAGGCTCCATGGAGGTACCAGACTGTGGACTTAGTGTTAGTCTGCAACAGACAGATATAATGTTATTTTATCATTTAAAGGGGACACATTATGCTTTTTGTGTTTTTTTTCTGTCATTTATATACTGTTATGATGTCTGATGTCCATGTTAAATGTAGACAAAGCTCCAAAACTTTAGGTGAACTAATGTAAAAATGCTCCCTGCCTTAAAGAGACTGGAGCTGTTTCAGACAGGCTAAACTGAGGGGCTGCATAAAGAGCCAGTAAAAGATAAATAAGTAGTTTTTTGAACTGTAAGTCATGTAAATATATTCCAGTGGAGCCCCAGAATAAAAATATGGGCCTGCTAATGTGTATAATATGTCCCCTTTAAGAATGTGACTGGGTATTTTCATCTGCATCACACTTCCTAGTCTCTCTTTAGTTGAGCAGTTGTGCATCCTACTTTGCTCTCTTTTCTTTTATATCAAAGTTATGGTTTTGTTGAAGTGATTGGGAGACATCAGGTCCCTGGTTTACTAGGGAAAACCATCTCAGTCTTAACCCCTGGTCTCCATGGCCCCACTCAGGTCCTCTCTGAGACCTCTCCCACCCAGTCATCCAAAGGCTCCACATCCCACCGACTCTTCCCCTCGTGTTCACGCCAGTCTCCCGAGATCAAACCAACCAGTGGTCTAGGTGGGCACCTCTTCTCTGGTGTGTGTGAGTGTGTGTGTCATCTGTATGTGTGTGTGTGTGAGTATGTGTGTGTGGGGGCGGGAGAGAGGGTAAGAGAGAGAGTTTATGCCAACAGACACACTGACCTCACAACACATTTATTTCCAGCTGTCGTCATTGATCCTCCTCTTATCACAAGCCGTGGCTGTGACTTCTCCCTCACCCTTGCACCTTTCCATATCTCTCTATCTGTTTTTCTTTCCCTCCTTTTTTTCCATCACCCCATCCACCCCCCCCCTCTCTCTCGGTCTCTCTGACGGTCACATAACTTCCATCCCAGCTTGGCTTAGCAGCAGCCAAACAGGATCAGACTCCAAACTATGTAGGCAAGAGGTCAGCGGGGAGAGTTTGCATTTGCAGCCAACTGCAGGATCTCTGGTGTCACATAGCGTTCAGCGGTGTACCGATATCCCCTCTAGGTGATAAAGTGACAACAAAGGGAACATACTGTAGGTGTTCCTTTCTCTTATTTCAGGAAATGAAGCAAACTTTTGAAGATCAACTTTAATCACAGGGCACTGTTCACCTGTATTTAATGGATTAATTTCAAAATTAATGATATTGTAGGACAGACTTTGAAATATAACATGTCCCAATTCCATACTACAAACCGATTTATATATTGCAGAGTATGTACTGTACCCTAATTATCATAGTTTGCAGTTAGTATACAAAAAAATCATAATTTACCATTTTGTATTTGCTGGAAATGTTGCTAAACATGCTCCAATGGACGTCACTCAAAAGTAAACTTGAAAAGGAAAAGATTTAATGCAATAATAATTTTACGTTTTCTAAGATCAGTTTATTTAGTTTTTTGCAGCTTTGTGTATACAGCATTGTTGGACAATTAAAACCTGCTTGGATTCAGTTTGTTGTATGGAATTGATACACAGCGACAGTGTCTGGACTTGCACAACCTTTTTTTGGCGCTATAATGAACCCTTTTAAGTCAGATGTCTGGATAGTTTCCTTGACCCCTACCATGGTGCACAGAAAATGTTAAAATGCCTAAAATGTTCCAAATCAGCTGTATCAGAGAACTGTTTACGAACCACACTCGGTTCCTTAAACAGATTTAACCTCGACCCCAAAGAAAGAACCCTTGAAGGACTTTTGTTTTGCAGTGTGGACAGTTCCCGAAGGCGTTTAACCTCCAACAACCTGCTAACACGGTGACTCTCACACAAGCATGAAAGGCTGTTATCTAAATCGAGACGTGTGGAGAAAAAAAACCATGAAACCATGAGTGTGAGAATGGGGAGCGGAAGAATTTTGACACTTGTGCTTCACTGGGAGTTTACTCACTCACCTAATTCACACCGCTTCACACTTACAGCGTGATGTTACCAAAGAACATATGATGCATTTTAAATGTTCAAATTATTGTAAATGTCAGGTAGCCTTTGTCTTGAGGGTCCATAGGGGCAGTGGATTATTACATGTAGTAAAGGGCTGCAATGATTAGTGTGTGAATAGATTAGTCAGTTGACAGAAACATAATCTGCAACTATTTTGATAACCGATCAATCGTTTAAGACATTTTTCAATATTTCTTAGTTCCAACATCTGGATTACTATGATTTGCAGCGTTTCTTTGTCTTATTTAATAGTAAACTGAATATCTTTAGGTTTTGGAGAGTAAAGACTAATTGTTTTGGAGTTTTTTAACCCTGAATACAGGGAATTAATATAACCGAGACGATATAAAAGCATGAATGACCATCAGGTCAAGAGAGAAAAGACCTGATTTTTTTGAGATGAAAATATGTCTGGACGGCAGACAGACAAAGGCACAACTAACAAGAAGTGTCAAAGTGCAGTATGGATGCAGCGCTGCTTCTTTCCTAAATGCGTTAATCATAATGTCACTCAGTGCTTAATTATCACAAGTCAGAAAGCAGCGGTCAGTCCTGCGTTCACTTGTCATCAAAGGAGCTCCATCTAAAGCCTCTGGGAATTATCTGAGTGGAGCCTGTCAGTCTGTTATGTGCAGTAAGTGTGAGGCTGTCGAGAGATCCCTCCCAGTTCATCACAGACACCAGCAAGCTACACAGCTAAGGTCACAGACAAGAGCAGCAGGTGTCAGGGACGACCTCTGTTAGCGAGCTGGTTTTCATACCTTCATGCTGTTTATAGAACAAAAGAATGAGGCGCAGACTCAACATTGATGCCTTTTTAGGTTGTTTTTATTTCTCTCCAGCTCCAAAGACAATATCTTCTATTCCATGTGGTCTACAAAGTCAATATTGATGTAAAAAGTAGATTACAAATATGAGACACTGCTGTTTGATATTCATACCAATAACGGCGACTTCAGAGTGTTTATGCACAGCAAGTGTCTGAAAAAAAAATCCCATTTCCACACTTTGCCTGTTTGTCACACCTCTCCTTCTGCATTCTGCATACAAACACACACTTGTTCTGTATGCACTCTTGTTTACACGTACGCACACTTACACACGCACCCACATAGACACACACACACACACACACGGGTCATATAGACGCGGTCACTGTTGTGAAAACCTTGTAGCTCACATGTCATCATTTCCAGGAAGAAGTAGCAGCCAATGAAGCATTTTTTTCAGTTAATGTGAAGCCTTTTAAAACTGTTCTCAATTGAAGTTAGAAGATGAATATCAGCCAGATTGTAGTTACAGGGTTTTCACACGTGTACATTCTTTGAGATGTACACAGACTCATGACAAAAACTCCCCATAATTAACAGTTTGTTATGAGTAATAACGGCATGGTGTGTGCTAAAAACTAATACCCTCCGATCACACCTCCACTCCCACCCACCCGTTCCATCCACCCCTTCATCCCGCACACCTTCCCTTTCCCACCCCGGCTTTTCCTCACACAGGCTCGCTCTGCTCTGGCCTCTTCAGCGCCTCCGCCCTCGGGGTGTCCTGTAGCGCCCCCAACCTGCGGGACTACGTCCGCACGCACCACCACCACCGAAAACCACCCCTGTCCCCCGGCAGTGTGCCGATTGGCATGTTTGGTATGTTCACACCGCTTTCTGCCTTCCTTCACGAGGCGGGTTCTTTCATTTCTATCCTTTTTTAGAGAAATTCTTCAAAGTTTCTGGCTTTAATATATCTTCTTTTTTTTTCCTTTCTCTCTCTTTTTTTTTCTTTCTTCAGATACTTTGATTTTGGGGACATTCAGTATTGCCACTTTTTTGGGGGGTGTGAAAACTCCCTTCCTTCTCCAGCTCCCTTCTACAAAGCAAACTAACAATTTCAATCTGTTGCATCACATTTCTTGAGTGATTTACCTCACAGTGTGCATGGTAATGGCACTGATTTGACAGCAGAGTGATTAGCTGTGCAGCAAATGCTGAGCATGCAAACTTGCACGGGGACCGTGTGATGTGCCGTAGTTATCGGAGATCGATGTTCTTCCAGATCAGCATGGCCACTTACCGATCACACCGCTGTCTGCTTGGGTTCAGATATGTTGAAATGTTCTCTCTGTGCATGTTGTTTTTGCAGTTCGTAGATCCCCTCTCAGGGAATTTAATTTCATAATCCTCAGTAAAGTAGTTTTTGTGTCTGGAAGCCAGGAGTCTTGGCTTTTTCATTAATCACAATTTACATTAATCCTTACATTAAGAAACTCAGCTTGTTATTTGGAACAGATATATTTTCAAAAAGCCAATAATCCACCTTTAAATAATCCCCAGTCGGATTCCTCCTCCCCACCCGTTTCTGGTAATGGTGAGTACAAGCAAGCTGTTTTCACCGCCACCAGGTGTCCTTAAAGCAGGTTTAATTACCCCAAACATCTGGGTTTAATACCATTCTCATGGTCACAGCTGTTCAGTCACACAAGTTTGTTAAGGAGTTTCCAAAGATTCTGTTATACATCCTCAGGTTAAGTTAGCAGCAGATAATTTTACCTGCAAATCACATGAATGCATATGGATAAGCAAATGGGCAAAACTGCAGGGATTTTTTTTTTCTCCACTGTTGGTTTTTAAATACAGGAAACTGAGCTGTTCAGTTTGTCCACTGGGTGTCACTCTGACTGCAAGGCTACACACACTGCCAGGAGCAAACACACGCATTCCTTTCTCAATTCAGTTACATCATGCTCTGTGGTAGACAGGTGAGGGTTTGGACTGACGTCAGCGCCGTTCATTTAAGGGAAGAGAGCATCAGTGCATCAGGACAACATGCTCATTTGTTTTACCATAAACGTGAAAGGAGGTTCAATTAATTCAGAGGTGAGAACGTTCTTCAGTGTTGGTGAAAAGGGTGCTATAGAGAGCCTTATGATCCTTATGTGCCTTCGTCCACAGTTTAATTGCGGTTGCATTCACATTTCTTGATCCCCCTCCCCATCCCACCACCACCACAACAACAACACTTCCTCCTACGTTGACAGTGAGGGCATTTGTTAACGGAATAGTTCAACATTTTGGGAAATATGCTGATTTGCTTTGTTGCTGAGAAGGACTTTGCACAGACTCTCACGTCTGTACAGTAAATATGAAGCTATAGCCAGGAGCTCGTTAGCTTAACACAAAGACTGGAAACAAAGGGAGAAAAAGGGAAATGGTGCTCTGTCCAAATGTAACAAAATCCACCTACCTGCACCTCCTCTAAAGCGCTCTCATTAATATGTTACACACTCACTAAGCACTTTATGAGGAGCACCTGTACAATCTAATATTTTGTCCACCCCATTAACATACATTAGGGGGGCAAACTATTAGAAACTTTTCAATTGAATGCACTCCAGTGCACAACTACGACCTAAATTATAAACATAAAGTAGAATTATCACCTTCCTGACAATGTCAACAAAAACTAAATGAATAAGCTTTGTAAAAGTAGAATTTATGGTAGAGCTGTTGTATTGGATTGCATTAGATTGCACAGGTGTTCCTAATAAAGTGCTCAGTGAGTGTATACCATGTAAAAACAACCATTTACAGTTTTAATGGGGTGTTATGTGCCGTACTATTTCTTGGCTGGGTGCAGTGACTTTCTGGAGTCTCTGCTGGTTGCCTGGCAACTCAAGGTGAGTCCAAGAAGTTACTACCAAGAAACAGTTCGGCACATAATACCCTGTAAAACCACAACATGCTAACTTTTAGAGGTGCTTTGGACAGACCTCTGCAAGCTGTCACCTGTACTTACAGTCTGTGCTATGCTATACTAAGCTAAGCTAAGCTATACTAAGCTAAGCTAAGCTAAGCTAAGCTAAGCTAAACGGCTGCTGGCAGAGCTTTACTGTACAGATGGGAGAGTGTTATCGACCTCCTCATTAACTTTTGGCAAAAAAGTGAATAAGCGCATTTTCCAAAGTGTTTAACTGTTCCTTTAAGAGCTAAAAGTCAATAGCAGTCCAAGGAATGAAAGAAAACAAAGGCTGGAGTCTCAGTTTCCCGTCACAGAAAAACACTAGTTAGATCAAAATCCTGCGTCGTTTCTCCTCTGTGTTTAATATTATTCAGCCAAGACATCCATTATATATTCCATCCACTCCACAACCTTTTCCATTCACTTTCTCTGATAGCCTATCTCCTCTTTGTTTATTCAGAGATGACCTCATTTTCACGCATGTTGGTTGGCAGACAGACATTGATGAATCGATGTGCCAACTCTCTCTCTCATTCTGTCTTTCTCTCCTCTTTTTTTCCCCTCATGTAAAGCACATAAAACAGGCAACCAGGCAGACGCAGGTACCAGCAGTCCCAGTAATACCAGTTACCTTTCTTATCTCCTCAGAGCTGTTCTCTATGCCGGCAGTAAAGAGATTTTCTGTGTCGTTTGCCAGGCATCCGACTAATGGTATGTCTGCTTTTATTCAAGTTTATTCCGACACTCCTCCAGTTTTCCTGATATCTTGCATGATCTTTTTTTTTTTTTTTGTGGGAAAACATTTCCTGTGTTTTCTATTTTTGGGGGTTTGACGTTTGGCTGCGTTAATTACATTAAACGTCTCCAAGATTAAAAATTTTTCTCCAAGAGTTTCTGTTTCACCACCCCACACCCTCGGTGTTTGTTGTACCTTGTGTTGTTTTCGGCCCTCACCTCTAACACCACCTGCTCTGCCTGCACCTGTTTAATTCGCCTCTCTGATCCTGCTGTTTCTCCACAGGATGGTTGTATTTACAGTTTGTGGAATATATCTCTTTCCATATATATATATAGATATATTTGTGGAATATATCTACTCTCTTTATATATAGATATATTTCCACTTGTAGATTATATGTGCACACATCATAACATATTCTCACCTGCACTTTTTGTTAATTTTTAAATCATATTTCTTTTGATTTCTTATTTTGGGCAATAAAATGAACTGTATGTGAGTTGCATTCCAGCAAATTATTCAAACATCCTCACAAAACCAGCCGGTATGTTGCTTCTAACAAATAACAGTGAGGAGCCAGAAGTAGTGTTTGTGATTTTAGGAGAATTTTAGTTTGCTGGTTTTCGGCTCCCATGCACTTTTTTGCACTTTTGTACCTACACACCCAACAGGATAAAATGAAGGTATGGGTGAGTTTCAGTAGCTTAATTCATTATTTTAGATGGTAAAAATGTAATTTATTCAGTTTAGTTTTATCAAGTTCTTTGTTGGGGTCACACGGATTTAGTAAGATTTGCATTTTTTGAAATTCATCAAATTAGTGCCAGTATACAAGCAGCTCTTTCTGAGATAATTAAAAGTGGCTTTTTGTTCTTTTTTATCAAAACCCCACTGGGTAACGAGTGTCTGCTTTACCTATCGGTTGACACACAGTAATTCACTAGTAAAGCCAAACTGTTGATGCCAACAGTCTCCTGTGCAAAATAAGAAAGGTTCAGCAGCATTAGCAGGTGAAATACAGTTTTCTGCTTTCACACCTGGTCTCTAACATGGTCCAGTCTGTTTGTGAGAAGTTGTGTTTGTCTTTAATTCATCTGTATTTATAGCTGGTAAGTAGCTTACTGTGTAATTCAGAAATCTGATATAATGTTGACAGTTGTTTGGACAAACTACAGGTCACCACGGTGTCGAGTACACGCTGTATGTTGTTGGCTTTGGCTCAATATGTTAAATTTAAGACCATAAGTACATCTTAAGGTCTTAAATAATCATTTGAAGAGATAGTTTTGTAATGTAGAGAGCAGTTAATCCACTATATAAAACAAACAGCATTAAACCAAATGTAAAGGTCTGTTGTTTTTCCAGCTTTGTGCCTTTAGTTTAAGTTTTGAACGGCTTTAAATTGATTCCAAATTGTGTAAACTGCAAGTTCAGGTTAGTCAATTATCATCAAAATGTCCACCAGTTTTAAAAAGACTTGCATATATGTGTAAAGAGGATTTTGGCTGTGGAAGTAAAACCTATTGTGGAAATCTAATCAGGTATTTAGCTGTTAGGGGCCTTTTGTTAATAGAAAACATTTTTCAGAACATTTTCAGTTGCATGTTTTCATTTTGATTTAGTCATAAATCAGTCGGGTCACATTTTCACAAAATCAATATTAAGTTTTGGAGCCAAAGGCTTCTTATTTATTGATTTAAAGTAGAACCTGAAAGAGAGAGAAAGTTGTAATGTACTGTATGAATGTGTTTCTGAATCCGTTAACCAGCTCTCCAAGGCAACATTAGCAAATTAGTGTTGATTATTTATGATGTGTGGAGAAAAGAGCAAATACAATCATCTTCTTTCTCACTCATAAGCTTCTGGTTAGTCAAATTTTATATCGCACAGTGAACTTGAGTGACAGTAAAATGTCTACAGTCTCTATGAATGTACTGCTTGTCATGTGTTTTTAGCCATCCTGACGTCAGCCGGTCTGTCCTCCACTTTGATCCGCAGTGAAATATTTCAACAACTACTGGATGGATTGTCATGAAACACACATATGACATTCATGATACCCAGAGGATGAATCCTAATGCACCACCACGAAGTTGACATTTGTAATATTGAGTGTCAGATGGATTGCTGAGAAATGTAGTACACACATTCATGCCATTAGGTCATACTTTTAATTCGTCCAATGCTTTGGTTTATGGCTAATACCTACACAACTAATGACACTCCCATCAGCCTCGGCTGTACTTTTTATTAAGTGCTAATTAGTAAATGCATGCTAGCACCCCAAACTACGATGGTGAACACGGTAAACATGTTAGCGTTGTCATTATGACCACGTTGGCGCTCTTAGTCTTGTGTTGCAGTGTTTGATCAATAGCCATATTATATGTGATTTTTGGTTTTATTGAATATTTGAGGTGGAGGACTTCTCAGACTTGCACTGTTGATGCAAAGTTGGTTGTTTTTTTGGTTGTTTGAGATCAGTAAATCAAGCTCGGATGCCACAAATCTCTAATATACATTCTTTACTTGAAGGCGCTCAAAGGACTATAATTTTGACAATGATGTGTTTGAGGCTATTGATGACTATAAGACCGTCTGGTTTCGTCTGGTCTCTGTTGGGTTTTCATTGATTCCTTTCAACATGTGTTATCGTAGATTATCGCTTGTTATTGACTGCTGATGTCTTTATTTGACCTAGAGTTAACTTGTGTTTGAATTTTGTTTGCTTAGACATGAAATGGTTGGATTGTATCAGTTGTTTGTGTATTAGCTGAAGCATAGTTGTGCTCAGTCATAGTTGATCTGCTTCAGACCTGCTTTGATCAAGCGAAGGTAGAGACTGAAAGTGAATGTGTTCTTTTATTATGTATTTCCCCCATTCAGACACTCTCTACTGTACAAACACACTTCTCTTTTAGCTCTGTGCCTTTCTTTTGCACAGCTCCTATCACCTCCTCCTGTCCTCCTCCTGCTCCACTGTCTCTCCCTGCTCTGCCTCTTATCCCTCAGAGCCCTCAGACGAGCTCCATGTAGTCCAGCTGCTGGGGGGGCTGCCCGCTGAGCCGGCCCTGCTGGGGTTTGCTCCTCTGGCTGTGGACAGGGCCATGGCCCACCACCTGCACCACTGCCCCTACCACCTTCGCCTCCTCAAGACCTGGCTGATGTCTGGTCAGGAGCTCACAGAATCTCTCCACGGTCAGCCTCTGTAGACCTCGCTCACTTCCTGTTGCCTCCGACACCGACTCCGACTCCCTCTAGCCCCGTTAAGCCAGCGCTGGGGCAAGAGGGACGCTGCCAGTGCCAGTTGAGCTTTGCATCTGCTGTAGTTCACTGCATTCATTTTTTTTTACAGTCTGGCCTTTCATGTTGTCCTTTTTTAGTTTTCCTTTTCCACCTGTGCATTTATCCTTTCTCGTCTTTTTTGTCTGTTAATCACATCTGCAACCCTGCTCCATCAGTCCAACTGCAAACATATTTTTCTGTCATTTGCATGGCTGCCAGATGATGTAATATTCAAAGCAGGAAATGTCCATTTTCCTCTGCAGACTTAAAGTCTCAGTGGAAATGTGTCTCCGTCTTCCGTAATGTGACTCATTTCCAAGTGAAACTGTTTGTGGGTGTAGTTAGTTTAGGGATTTTTATCAGATCATCGAGATTTGATTTTTCAAAAGTAGCTGTGGCTTAGTGGAGCAACAAAGAGCTGTATATCGCTGCTGGGCGTCAACTACATCACCTGCATTGTTAGATCGGGAGGCGGAGATCGAGGAAAAAAATGACACCTCAACCACTTTCTTTGGAGATGCGTCACCCCTGTGTGTCTACACGAGAAAGGGTAATAAAACCCGACTATTACTGGACTTTTGAGGCTGATACTGATATCAATATTTGGAAGTTTAAAAAATCCCCATCATATATCTGCCAATAGTATTTATTTTCAATGTAAATGCATAACATAAGTAGACAAACTTGATCGGGATCTCTTTGACTTTTTTCTTTTGATTTTTACTTTTATTATTTATTATTGTGACCAAGATATGTACTGAGCAGGACATTTTTACAGTGTAAAAATCATGTTGTCAGTGCTCTCTGGTGGACAAACTATGTAATGGTGGCACTGTTTCTAAATTACTGCAAACCAAGTTCAGCAGTTTTTTGTTAGGCCGTATTCAGACCAAATCAGGCCGTGTGGTGAAAACGCCAGTCCTCCCGTTCATTTGAATGGGGGTGGTGCGTTTTGACTGCTGCAGCACCACACTGGACTGCAGCTGGAAAGTTGAGCCAGAGTCAACTTTTTGGAGAAATGGAACCCGACGTCACTGCGGCTGAAGGCTGCGGTGGCCGATCACAGCCAGAGATCAGACTGATCACAGCTGTAAACTGTCATGAGGAAGGACAAAGACGTTACTAGGACGAGGGGAGGACATTTCTCTTCGTTTGATATCATTAAAAGTGAAGTTAGACTTTGCTGTTGACTTCCCGACTCATTTTAAAAAAAGACGACAGAAAAAGAGAGAGAGGGCAGCAATGGTCGAGTGAGATAGAGAGTGAATGAAGAGAGGGAGCGCTGATAGTGAGAAAGCCACTGAATCAGATCAATAAAACGTTATTTTCTGATTGTTTGACAGCAGTTACGTTCTAGAGCACAAATAAACACACCCACACCCCCCCCCCACACACCTCCGCTTGACCCTGTGGAGGTGGGCCGCACCGCCTGATTTAGTCTGATACTGGCCTTACTCGGTCACCCTGCAGACTGATACGATATGTTGGCCTGACCAATGTATCGGCTCTACAAGGTACCTTTAAGTCTGTTTTGCTCCAAGTCACAAAACTGGACACCTACTCTACCATTTCTGAAACTAGAAAAGGCTATAACTAAAGCAAAGTTTTATGTTAAAATTTTAAAAAATTAAAATAATAATAAATAATGTTAAAATAATTTGCACAAGGAGGACTGATGCTCTACATGCATGCTAGGTGGACAGTTGAACATCAGGACAAATGAACTCTTGCTATCAAAGAGTTTGAGCCTTGCCTTACTGCATCGTGTGCATGCTCTATCCTGAGTAGTGGGTGCCGCATTGAAAGTGCCCCTGAAACTGGACATTTACTCAGTAATGAGCTCTGTCTGTAGAATAGACAGTCAGGTGTTGATGGCACCGATTTGGCCCTCGTACTGGGAGGTCAGACTCTTCTGCTCCACTGTGTCTCCCCCGGCGCTCGCAAAGCATTTTTCCTGGCCAGGTGGCAGATATTTCAGCGTCTGTTGAAAGATCTGGGTCATCATCTCATCCCTCATTTTAATCGCCTAATTAAGTAGTAGCCTGTTCATAAAACGCTGATTTTATTATTTTTTTAAAGAGTTTCTGGAGCACGTCTTGGCACGTTGTGTCACCTTAATAGAGCCTCGCAATTATTCTTTGCAGTCACGGATGACTGTCTGTAATAACGTGCAGATGTTTTCTTTTTCTAAAGGCATCGACTAGATGGAGATTTTTTTTTTTATGGCAATGCGCGATGCTTTCTCACATATACGCATTTTAATATCACCGTGCTGTCTTTCCTGTCCTCCTTGTGTATTCCTGTGTTGGAAAGCGGGTTGTGTGAGTGGTGCAGTGTAGCGTCAGGATTTACTGCTCTCACTGAATCTGGTGCGTGAGCTGAATTTGATATCGACATAAGAGAGGCTGCAGCAAAGACAGGGAGGAGGGAAAGGCAATAAATGCCAGCTTGTGTTAATTTTTATATAACTTCTGCTTTATTAAAGAATGCAAAGTAATAAAAACTAAAGAGGCGTGAAGACGCAATTGAAAGCCATTTAGTGAGGCTAAAGATTGAGGTGTGATGCACAATTAAGTCTGCTGAGCCACCACACGTCCTCCTGAGGCTTTGTCATACCAATTAAAGCAGGTAGTATTTCTCTTCTCTCATCAAGGCTTTGGCAGGAAGACCCTGTCATTTAGTCCACACTGAGTAAAGCAGCTTTAGCAAACATCCAGTAAAGAGAAAGATTTCATGATAAATGAAGAAATACACCAAAAAACTGTTAAAGCAGCTATCTGTGATGTATTTTTCCTCTCTGATCCTGTTTTTGTTTGGTGGTTGTCAGATAAAAGTTAAACATGTCCATATAATGTTCTGTTATGTCATCACTACCATACATGAAGGTTCCCATGACGATCATTAACGCTGAGCCTTTCCACTAAAACTTGGATGTGAAAATTATCAACAGGGGAAATTCATATCTCGGTCCCTGGAGGCCTTGAATTGTTCCTGTCCATTAAGTGCCGACTGCAGTTCGTTCCGCTTGTGTCATTATCTTAGACGAGCTATTTCAGGGAGTAGCCGTGGAAAAAATCTGTAGTCATAGCACATTATTCATAGAGAAATACAACGCTGACCAGCATGCTCTCCGGGGAGATGGATGAAATGGAAGCACTGCTTTACCCTCCATTCATCCCCCCCCCGTTTTTTTGTTTTTTTCCATCATGTTGCTTCATCATAGTGTTCTTTGTCAGTCTGCTCTGAATGCAACTGGACTGTATTTGCTGTAAGTTTGTGTGTAAAAGTCAGCTTGTCATGGTGCAGTTGTGTTTCGTGTTTCTCAGCACATGTTGGTTTTTTTATTTTTTGGCATTTTATAAAAGAAAAACACAAATAACTGAATATGTCCACACAGAATCTGCCGACTCAAGATTCAGCACATCACACACTACACCTAATCTCTACTATTACATCTACCTTATTTAAGATATCAGGGTTGTGGTCAATTCACCTCCAAACTGGTCAATTTACCAATGAATTATACTTAAAACTACAATACAAGTGTCAGTCTTGCTCAAGGACACTTCAGCAGACCAGTTCATTGATGTTACTGGGCGTTTTGCTTGTTGGGATTATTTAATAGGAAGAACTAATGTTGGGCGACATGGTGAGACATTTGTCAACCATCAGACAATTTACTCTACAATTTAGACTATAGTTTAAGTATTTCTCCCATTTAAAATCTCTGGATGTATTAAGTTGAAGCAAATCAAAGAGCTGTTGATTGTTTTATGGATTTTATTGCATCAATCTGATAAAATACTTTAAAATAGTTGGTTAATATATCTATAAATGGTCTGTCAACTGAACTCCCAGAATTTCTACTCATCTTATTTTCCAAAGTAATGTTGCACCTTCCTTGTTTTTCTCCCAGTGGTCTCCAGCTGTTTAAACTCAGGCTTTTTGGATCTTATATCTAACTTTCCCTCGAATAAATATAATTTGAATAACAGTCTGCAAATGAAGTTGAAATACTATGAACTGTTAAATATCTTATCTACTGTAGGCGATGACTCAATAAATCATTTTATGCATCTTCTGCTCATTATGTGCAGACAGCAGCTTTATAGAGTTTCGCAGAAAATGAACAAAATGAGAGTGTTTATCATCTCCAGTAAACACGTTAGTCCGACACCAAAGCTACCATCAATCCTGACGTCTGACTTAGTAAGAACATCCAAAGTGCAGATGAATCCAGCGTCCTTGTTTTTAGAGCTGCTCAGTCTCAACATCAACATGCTGAAGAGAAGAAATAGTGAATAAGTGAATTGATCCACACCCTCTACTGTATGATCACAGACTTATCAAAACACCACTTTTGTTTTGTCCATGTGGTCTTACTAACAAAGGAAATTAACGCCAGCCATATATTGCTGATTATATGTTTGCTGACATCTTATTTGGCTGATAGATTTGTGTGGTGTACCTGCTGTCGGAGGTCAGACAGAAGGTACACTGTAGACGGTAACAAGCCACTAATTGTAGATCTTACAGTAGCATAAAAGTCTGTCTGGCTACTTAACAAATGACAACGTCTGGTACCCGCTTTGTCAGTATGGCATTGAAAGAACAAGCTGTAGAAGAGCCAACATGCACAGAGAGCTGTAACGTTTTACCACTCTTCCTCTCGAGTACGACGGAGGAGTGGTATACGAACGGCTGCGTTTGCATCTCTCGTCCCTACTGCAGGTTTTGAAGGATGCTCCATGGTGCCTTCCATCTACCCGCTGGAGACGCTGCACAACTCGCTCTCGCTGAAGCAGGTGGACGAGTTCCTCAACGCGATGTGCGAGAGCAGCAGCGAGGTCCACGCCAAGACCATGAAAGGTAAGTCCGCCACCGTGAAGCAGCATTAGGGTCATACGCTCGTACGTCTCGCTTCATTGTTTAGTTCTAATTATGAAATGCAGATCATGTATTTCATAGGAGGTGCAATTGTTGAATTGCGTGTCCTGTTGGCCTGAATATAAGACCAAGAACATCTTATATTCCAGATGTTCAGAAGATCAGATACTCTTTTTGAATGAGTGTACCGCTCCTACAGTACAGAGGGTGTTGCATTATGGGTTGTTTGTAGCCTTAATGTTACTAGTCTAGTGAGTTTCTTCATTTCTATTTATAGTTTTATGTCAGAGTTATCAGCCCTAAAAGTATTTGTTTAGTTTCTGAAGGCTTGTGAAGAGGAACACAACATACAGGAAATGAATTCATGATGACTCCAAAGCGTCTCCCGACATCTTTACTGTAGAAACGGACCACTGTCACAGATGATGAGGAGCTCAAAAGAGACAGTCAGTCTAAAAAAACGCAAACCGCAGGAGAAAATCGTTTGTGCCGCTTCCAACAGCCCGAGTGTGTGACTGATAGTCAAGCTACACAAATGCGGGATTTACATTCTGCTTTAATGGAAGTATTTCATGTTTGTGAGAGAAAAGGCTTCAAGAATGAGGACTCTCTTCTTCTTGGATTAATAATATCTCAGGCAGAGGACGAGTGTTGTATCTTCAAGAAGTCTTTTTTTTTTCCCCGGGTTGTCTTATATTCGGGTTAATCCGCTACTTGAGCGCATCAAATATGCCATTAAACATGAATGATCACTTGTCAAAACTGACCATCATGTCAATACTTCTTTGATTCTGGTCATGTTAGAGAAATGCTAGTTATTGTAACACTCAGAAACAACTTCTTTGCAAGGAATTTGTGTTTTAAAGTGATATATTTATGCATCAAGTGCAGATGTGAAAGAGAGTGCAGTCTTGAAGTATTTGGACATTTTCTGAATTCTTCTGTTGGCTCTTTACTCAGCACACATTGGATTTTAATTGAAAGAGTGACTATAAAGTTCAAGTGCTTTTCACTTGAACCGTTTACCGTCGCTTTAAAGAGCAACTTAACAGCAGTTACTGACAGCAAAGGAATTTACAACCATGTATTAAATAGAGTGACTTTCATTTAATGTTAACTTGTGCGGTTACTTTCTGTCCGCTTAAGTTGAGTGATGATCTATAAAAGAGCTGTTGAGACGCGGATGTAAACATTCAAATTAAAGCTGTTAAAGCAGTTTCATTTGAAATCTAATATCCACATATTAACACTTAACGAGAAAAAAAAGAGACTCTCCGAATACTTGAGGACTGCACTATGAGTCTGACGTGAAATGAGCTTCTGTTTATGACATTTGGAAGCTGATGTGAATGTTTCCTCTGTCTCGGTTCCAGCACTGTCCGGCCTGTTCGACTCTCAGAGCCAGACGTCTCTCTACAGCCCACAGCAGCCTCTGTCCTCCTCTGGATCTGAGACGTCTCTTCGCCCGCCGAGCCAGCCTCTATGGCGTGAGTGTTTTTTTTAATGATTTTATGGCGTTATGTAATATTGAAGGGGCTGCATGTATCTCCCCCTCTGATACAGTAGATGTGAATACGGTGAGTTTTGTGACCTGAAATATCCTCAAACTGTTCAAAGAAGGGAAATACTGCTGTGTGTGCATGAGGTAAAAATCTTGTTCTACATGCACAAACATCTTATTTAGATACATTTATTTTAACATATAAATTAAGCTGTCAGGAATAAGCTATGTGGTCAAAATGATTCATTTACTGCGGCCACTTAGCAAGCTATCAATTTCAGATTCTGCCGTGAACGAGGCTTTTAATCCTCAGCTGCTCTGCGGACAGACTGACGCTGCACTGAGCAGCTCCCCCGAGTAAAAATGAGTAAGTGTACGAATGACAAGCAGAGCAATACCCAGGAAAGACCGTGCACGCTCAGCTAAATCTGGATGAAGATAAAAGAAAAAGCCCTTCCGCATCGCGCCCCCCCCCCCGACATTCAGCAATGACCTTCACGTACATAGACGGTAGCAGATGTGACCTGATAGACGTTCATTTATCAAGGATGACACAGAGGTTACAGATAATAACTGTATCATAACAACGACGTCACATGCTCGGATCAGCCAGCAGACACGTGTCCTTGAACAAAACACAGAACTAAGACCGCAGCTAATAATGATTGTCTTGTCTAGTGAGAAAATAGTGAGAAGTATGCGTCATAATTCCCTGACGTCTAAAGTGACTTCTTAAAATTGCTTGTTTTGTCCAGCAAACAATCTAAAACGCAAAAATCAGAGAAAAACAGAGAAAAGCAGCAAATCCTCACATCTAGAACACTTGAACAGGGTTTTCCTGCTGTGATTATTCCTTTTGTTCATACTGATCATTAGGAAGATCCCCTACAGATGTGCTTACAATTTAAGCGATGGGGGGGACGCTCAGTCCACACTCCTTGTTTTGAGCAAAAAACTGTATTTAAGAGTATTTTCTGAAGATAATTAAAGGCTTCAGCAGTCTGAGTTAGTCGAATTGTGGATATCTTACACAGCTACAGTTAGTTTAGTGTCTCAACAGTGTTTTCCTGTTGAGCTGCAGTGGAAGTATGGTGACAAAAAGGCACTAAAAAGACTGTAACATTGAAAGATGTTGACTTGATTTGACTGATTTAGACAGCTGAAGCTTCGTATTAGCTTAAACTTTTAAATAATGCATGTTTGCATGAAAGGAGAACTGTTGATTTTGTCCCCCATCACTTACATCGAAAGTGCAACATGACGGGATCTTCTAATGGTCAGTATGAACAGGAGGAATGATTGATCATTGTTCATATGGGCACCTGAATGTTGTTTTAGGACAACAGGAGTTGAAAAATTGTGAGCCTATCCTTTGAACATGATGAATGATCAAAACTGACAGTTTAGAGTTAATTTTCTGTCTATCAAACTAATCATTTCAGCTCAAATTTGACCTGAACAACCACTTTAAGTAACTTTTGCTAAGAGTCAAAGTTTAAAAAGTCTAAAAAAAATGTCTAAAATGTGAACGTTTAAATGAAAGCTGGATTTTTCATGAACATCCTGCATTCTTACAAAATCAGCTGTATGTTAGTAAATACACTAAAAAAAAAACACAACCTCTGCTTCTTCTAAGCTCCAAAACTGTCAGATAAATTAAATAGGAGTGTAAATGTCTGGCAGGCCACCCTGTGGGATCAGCATCAGTTATAAAACTTGAGTTAAATAGGACTCAGAGAGAACATCACAGCCCCCTTTAACAACTCGCTCTCCTCTTCTTTCCCTACTTCACCTCTTTCCTTCAGTCTGGTTTTTTCCTCTTATCCCCCTGGGTGGTGAGATGATTAATTTAGCCTGTTGCCAGTGTTGCTGATTGATGAAACATCTGCCCCCGAATTCTTCTTCACTTATCTTTTCTCGTGTTTCCCCCCTTTTTGTCATGTATTTTATTTACATCGTGCTGACCCCAGGTGGCTTTTTATCTCTCTGACCGTCTCTCCGTCGCCTCCCAGTCCCGTCGGTACCTGCTCCAGATCGGGAGTCGCTGTAACTGCCGAGAACTAATTTAGCCTTGTTTATCACGTGGTTGTTCAGGCAGGGATGCTGGAGGTTATAGAGCCGGATGAATAGGACACTTGTTCTGCTGGTGATGTGATACTGTGACACAGTTGTTAACAGTACAGCTGCTTTCAAGAACAGGACTATGTCACTCAGAGCCTCACTGAACATTTTATGTGTCAGAAAGACTATTAATGTGTCCTAAATCCAAACTATATACTAATTATATCCAGTATATACTACACACTGTACATACTGTACTATATACTACATATTATACTACATACTGTACATATTGTACTATATACTACATATTATACTACATACTGTACATATTGTACTATATACTACATATTATACTACATATTGTGCAGTTAGTGTACAACAAATGTCTCATACTAAACAGAAATGATGCAAAACCTCCTGCAACAGACGTCATATCATTTCCAACCTCAGACAACCAGCAAATTTCATCAGTTGATTGATTATATAAGAAGGATTACTTTCTTTTCTCTTTTTGAACAGTGGACTAATCTGATCTACAGATGCAACCAACTATTATTGTCATTATTGATTAATCTGTCAACTATTTCCACGATTAATTGCTTTGTCATAACAATAAAATCTCAGAAATATCAGAAAATAGTGAAAATTCCAACCATTGTTTCGTGAAACCTAAGTTGATCATGTTGCTTGTTTTGTCTGATTAGTCCAAAACACCAAAATCTTCAGTTTATTATCATAGAAGACAAAAAATGCAGCAAATCCTCAAAACTGAAAAGATGAAACTAGTAAAAATTTGGCATTTTTACTTGAAAAATTACTTAATCGATAATGAAAATAGTTGCAGATTAAATTTCTGTTGATCAATTAATCGACTTATCATTTCAGCTGTAGTATATAGCTGTTTGTATTGTACAGTATGTAATGAACCACTATATTGATCAGTAACGTCAGAGAGAAAAGGCTGCATGCTGATTGGTTTGCAGCTATCCCCTCGTCTCCTTTTCTTCTTCTTTTCATGATATTCCTGCAGGCTACAATGCTATGAGGCCTGTGATGCTGCCCTCTACACACGTAGTTTTACCCCTGTTCGTTTATGCTGCACATTGCATTGTGGGACAAAAAATGTCCACCCACAGCACACGCACATTTAATATGCACACCTAGTTTTCTAGTGTGAACACTCAGCGGACTCAAAACCTGCATAGAATTAATGTGTAGTTTGGATTTGAGACACATTTGTTCTCATTCTAGTGGAGGAACAGCAGCAGTTCTTTGCAACATAAGGGTTTAAAATACCTGGAAATACCCTAAAATGTAAAAAAAAAAATGTAAAAATATATTTTAGTCAGTTAAATAAAAAAAACCTTTATTTAACCAAAAAATACCTCCATTGAGATTAAAAGTCTTCACAATCATATAAAGTATTACATCCTAAAGACAAATGAAGACTCTTTAAAACAACCCAATATCTGTCTAAATCCCCAAAATAAGTGAAATAAAACGAATAAGACTGATCTAAAACTATTAATCCATCAGACTAACACATGTAGACTCTTTAAAACATCAGCAGACAGATGAGAGAGCAGTCAGATTGTGCAACGATGATTTAAATTCACAAAGAGAAACCAAATTTTGCAGTTTTAGATCAAATTGCAGAAGGTTCCCGGCAGAGTTTGCAGCTTATATAAAAGCTGTTTTACCTCAGTCAGAGCAGATTTTGGGAACTGTTAATAAACAGGAAGCCTCTTCACACATTTCTGTCAGTTGAACTTGCTTAAATAAGTAACTCGAGAGCGGCTTTATAGATAAATATGAGCCAGCGCTTTAGTCTACGGGAGGCTAAAGAGGATCAGCTGATCCGGCTGAACAGATTATTGATATATACACATATTGACGTAAATGTTTACGAAACCATCAATAACCCTGACAACCAAAGATGAAGTGTTGAGGGGATGATGCAGGTTTTTTTTCCTGTTTTTTGTACTGAATCACTGAACACAGAGGGGGACGGCTTTGTGTCCCTCCACATGACGCACATACAGTAACACATCACACACGCCGCGACTCTTGAGTGGCTCAGGGGCGGCAAGTAATGAGATTAACTCTTCCATAAGGGAAGTGTAGTATTCGTACTAGAGGATTTCAGATTAAGGGAAAGGTCAGAGATGTTTTGTGAGGATACTGGAACTGATGTGTCGCTGAGGTTTAAAAGATAATTAACTGTATTTTCTGTGTTTTTGTGTGAAGACGGCAGCATCCCCTCCAGCGCCGTATCCAGCGCGGGCCCCTCCTCCCCGATCACAGAGAGCTCCGGCCTGAACTTCAGCTTCAGTGAGTAGAGAAAAAAAAACACAAGGACTTCTGGGTATCTGAGGACAAGATCTGAAGACCTCGGTTTGTCCTTCTGCACACACATTCGCATAAAGACACTGGAGGAGACGCTGATGCTGGAGAGAAGCCGCTCCGTTTCAAGTAGAACAAACATTCAGACTGTAAGTTTAACCACTCAGACTCAACATGGACCCCCTTCTGATGTACAACCACGTTTCCTGCACCGGACAGTGACTGAAACACTGGACCTTCAACAGTTAAAAACCTCTTCATCATCACCTCGACACAGTCAGACGACAGAAACCTGAGTAACCGTGCATCAAGCCGATATTCAGACCAGTTGTGCCTTTTTTTTTTTTTAGTTTTAATTTGGATGCAGCCGACACTAAAACAAGAACAGAGCCTGCTGTTTTATCCTGGTTCACAGAATCTCACACACAAACAACAGCTGGCTCATTTCTGACCTTAACGTGGAGACATTTAAACCAAAACGGTGAGTCAAAGTGTCAACCGTCATCGATTTGATTTAAAATTTAAAAAAAATACAAGTGCCCTTTATTTTTGTTCACTGTTGCACTGCAGTGATGTGGCGACCTGTTCACAGCCTGCTTGTTGTTTTTTAATTCAGTGACAGTTGACCACACGGACTCGCAGTTTGCACCAAGTTTCAGACACAAATATCTGCAGGTCGGCTGAAAGTTTCTCTCTAAATGATCGAAATGACAAAGTGCAAAACCATTGCTGTGTCTCAAATTGCATACTTCTGTACTTACATTTAGAAATGTGGAAAAATGCACTGTGAGTACCCAGATGATGCACTCAAAACAGTCAATAAGTTGAGTATGAAACTGTGGACACTTCTCGTCCTCAACAGTCGCCATCTTGGCTACGTAGCGGAAAGGGAGGGACCGCTTTTTTTAACTGGAAATGGCGGCCAGGTATGTTGTAACTACGGTGAACATCGCCACATTATACAAATACAAGTTATACATGTGTGTTTTTAGCATTAAGCACCACTATACTGTTGTCGGATAAAAGCCATCAGTATGTTTTTAAGGTTAATTTAGCAGTCTGTAATGCTTTGGTAGCGTAAACGATAACACGAATGCTAACGCTAGCTAACGCTAATTTGCGATCGTCATTTCCGGTAAGTGCACAACGGCTGTGTTTGATTTGAGACGACACTACTCTGTAGAAATTTGTGCACTACGCCAGTAAGTACACAGTGTACACAATGTACTACATGAAAGTGTACTAACAGAAGTATGTGATTTGAGACGCAGCTCATGTTAACATTATTTCTCAATGACTGTCTGGCATTGACCTTATTCTGAAGCCAGTTTGAGCTTCAGACTGTTACCAAGTACTGTGATATACAAAGACGGACATCATGCAAAAGTTAGGAATCTGACACTTTAATGACTTCACAGATTGTCTGTTAAAGGATAAGTCTGGCAATTTTCTATATTTTTCTTACTGTCAACAAATCTCATGTGCAGAGTCAAACCAGCAATGAACTGATCTACTTACAAGTGTTGTGTTTGTATCTGAAGCCTGATATAATTCCTCTGTGCCGTAGACTTCCATTGTTGTATAATATTGTACTGAAGTTCTTTGAGAAATTTATAATATAGTACAAAGTCAAGAGGTTGTGTTATGTAGCACAACAAGCTAGTGAAGCTCTGTAAACTGAACCATCGGTCTCCTCTGAGACTGGAGACAGGATCGCTGTCGTTAGTCTTCGGAGACGTTTCTAAACAAACTGTCGTACCCAAACTCTTTGTAATGAAGGAACGTATCACCCAGTGCAGCGGTGTGACTCACTGATATGTTTTTAATAGTTTTTTGGACAACAATGGAAGTCTACAAGCACAGAGGAATACAATATATCAGGCTTTGGATACACACACACACAACACTTGTAAGTAGATCAGTTCATTGTTGGTTTGTCTCTGCACATGAGATTTGTTGACAGTCGCCGGTCTCATCCTTTAAAATCCTCATTACAAATGAATTAATCTCAAGAATCTAGAGGGATACGGGTTATCGTTTTAAACTCAGTTAGGATACATTCATGGATTTGGGCCGTCATGTGGTACTTTGTGTTCACAGGATTGTTAGTTTACTTCACACAACCAAAACAAGACTACATTTCTAATTGTTTTCTATATACAGGTTTCTGTAAATGTATCAGTCGGTTGTTGTATTAGTCTGTTGAATGGAAACAGTTTCTTTGTTAATGTGCCTTCAATGACTGTTGACAGGAATATTTAAGTATTGTAGACACTGTGGGGACACTGCTGTACTTTTATTTTTTATCATTTTTGGTGGGGTTTACAAATCAAATTTGATTTTAAGAAAATCTGTGGTAAAGATTTTATTTTAGAGTTAAAGGGAAAAACCACTCGATTGAGTAAATAGTATAAACGTACTGATAGATAATGACGACTACCTGAATACTGCATACTGATGCCGAGTCGTCAGCCTCTCTGTCTGCAGTCTGCTGTCACACCAAATCACGTGTATTTTTTTAATCAAATGACTGTTTCTAAAATGTGTAATTGGTGATACTCAGGTAGACATTATCATGAATCTAGAGATGAAAAATGGCTTTTTTATCAACATGTGACTGAACTGTCGGGGGGTCAATTCACTTTCAACCAGCTTAAAGGGGTTTTTTAAAGTTAGAGGTGAATTTACTTTAAACTCCAAAGAAAAACTTTTATTACTTTCAACCAAAACTTTTAAGATAAATTTGAAGCTTTATCATAAAACAGTGACTTGCAGTTTTATTATAGTACAGCGCTGCGATTACAGGCGGCACCAAAGTACAAATGGGACAAATTTTTAAAAAGTTGGTGAACCAGTTTCCTGCTCATTTCAAACTGGTTTAATAGAAAATGAACTGACCCCCGAAACCTGGAAACACCTGCTGTAGAACAAACCTTTATATAGATTTATATAAATATATATTTAGGCATCATGGAAAGATTTTAGTTTTAGATTTGAATAAGACTAATTAATTTGTACCTAAAGGTGGGTTGATGTAGATCATTCTAGTCTTTGTATTTATGTGATTATTTAATGTGCTATTTAATGTCAGCCAAAGACGACGAGTGTGTTTCTGTGACGAGTTCGGCTGCTGGAGAACAAACGTTGAATGTGGAAAAAAAAAAAAAAAAAAAAAATCTTGGTGGATCTTTGAAGGTTCTGATGCTGGAAAGAGGAAGAGGAGGAGGAGGAGGAGGAGGAGGAGGAGGAGGAGGAGTAATAAAAAAAAAAAAATTAAACAGTGAAAACATTGTTCAATATGTTACCAAGCACAACAAATCACACGTGTTCACACCTGCCGCAGGCCTGTGTGTGTGTGTCTGTGTGTGTGTGTGTGTGTGTGTGTGTGTGTGTGTGTGTGTGTGTGTGTGTGTGTGTGTGTGTGTGTGTGTGTGTGTGTGTGTGTGTGTGTGTGTGTGTGTGTGTGTGTGTGTCTTTATTAATGGCTCACAGTCCAGACACATAAACCTGTTATTGCTCCATAAACAAAGCTCCTTGTCATCGCTCTGCCAACACACACCTCTCTCTCTCTCTCTCTCTCTCTCTCTCTCTCTCTCTCTCTCTCTCTCTCTCTCTCTCTCTCTCTCTCTCTCTCTCTCTCTCTCTCCACCGTCTGTTTCGGTACTTTTCTCTTCTTCCTTTTGCCATCAATCTTTTTCTCTCTTCTTCCCCTCTTATTCTCCTCTTTTTCTCTCGCTCTCCTATCCTTCTATCCTGTTTTCTTGTTTCCTCTCCTTGTCTCTTCTTTTTGTTTCCTTTCCTCATTTCTTCTCCTCTCCTCGATTCTTCTCTTCTCGTTTCCTCTCCTCGTTTTCTGTGATCTCCTCCTTCCCTCTCCTCTCCTTATTTTGTTTCCTCTTCTCGTTTCCTTTCCTCTCCTTGTCTCTTCTCTTCTTTTTGTTTCCTCTCCTTGTTCCTATCCTCTCCTCGTTTCTTCTTGTTTACTTTCCTCTCCTCCTTTCCTTTCCTCTCCTTGTTTCTTCTTCACTCCTTGTTTCCTCTCCCCTCCTTTCCTTTCCTCTCCTTGTTTCTTCTTCACTCCTTGTTTCCTCTCCTCTCTGTATGGCCTTTCTCTTTCCACTACCTTCTTCTCTACCCTCTGACCGTCTCCCCTCTTCTCCTCTTTGCTCCTCATCGTGTCTTTTTTCTTCTCCTCTTTTCCTCTTCATCTTTTACTCCCTCGTGTTTCAGTGCTCTGTTCTCCTCTCCTCTCTCGTCTCTTCTCCTCTTTCTCTCTATTCCACTTCTACTTTTTTTGTTGTTGTTGCTCTCCCATCATTTTGCACCTCTCATCCTCTTGTCTACTCTCCTCTAAAGACCAAATGTGACCGTCTTTCTCCTTCTCCTGCTCTCTTTTTCTCACCCCATTTTTCTTTCCTCCTCTCTTCTTCCTTCATCGCCAGATTTTCCTCTTCTCACCCCCCCCCTCTCTCTCTCTCTCTCTCCTCTCCTCATCCTCTCTGTCATCTTTTCTTCTCCTCTCTGCTTCCCTGTCCTCTCTCCTCATCTTTGTCTCTTTTCATCTCCCCCCCTCCCTCGCCTCTCTGATCCACTCCACTCCTCTCCTCCCAAATGGCTTTTAAGAGAAGTGATGACTCATGCCTCCTCCTATTGCTCCCGTGCGTTGTCATGGCGACGCCCCCAGATGTAATTGACTCCTGAGCGATGCTGGGTGAACAGAGAGAGAGAGAGAGAGAGAGAGAGAGAGACAGAGAGAGACCGCCGACTCACCGGAAGCCAAAAGCTGATGTCATTCACTCTGTCTGGATGACAAGTCTTTTTCTCAGGCTTTATTTCCTGCACTCACACACACTTAATACACACTCACACACACAATCACACACACTCATGTCCATTCACTCTGTCTCTATCAGCTCTTACACACACACACACACAACTTTCAGCTATAAACACTCAGCCTTCTTTCTTCTTCTTTTTAATACAACAGGAGCTACTTTCACTTACAGTATTCAGAGGACGACCCTCTTCTGTGACCTTTAGACAAACTGTTCTTCAGTTCACAAAGAGAAATATTTCACTGATGCGGTTCGCTACCGAAATGTTAAAGCTCGGTCAAGCAAGCAGCGTGAACGCAGGACTGTCAACAGTTTCGAGTGTTTTAAAAACTGACTGATTTATTGTTTGGTTATAAAATGGACGATTACAATTTTCCAGAGTCAAACATGACGCGTTTAGATGTCTTGTTTAGTCTGACCAACGGTCCAAAACCCAAAGATATTCAGTTTAATATCATGTATGACAAAGAAAAACACCAAATCATCACATCTGAGAAGTTGAAAACAACTAATTTTTTAGCATTTTTGCTTAAAAAATGGCTAAAACAATCATTTGAACATCAAATTAGTTGTTGATTCATTCTCTGTCGATCGATTAATGAACTAATAGTTGCAGCTTTACAGTTCTTAACTTTGAGCAAATGAGTTTCATGTTGATTTGTCAAAAAACTGACGGAGAAAAATCGATTTACTGGTGGGTCAGAAAGTTTTGTCTTCTCCAGCAGGGGATGATTATAGTTCCTTATGACACTTGCCTCCAAGTTTACAGAAACAAAAAAAGTGCTACTTTGCACCAAGTCATGTAAATTACCAGAGAAAGTCGTAGGTTGTGTATTTGCAGTGTTTGCTGATGAGCATTGACTCGCCTCCCAGCAACGAGCGAGAAGTGTCAGAAGGGGACGTTTCTCGATTTGTTTACCTCCAGCCTGTCCTCCCCTGCAGAGAAATACGGGAAACTGTGGGAAGATGTTGACTTTACATGTGAACTTCATCAGCATTTAGCTGTTTGTCGTCCGTACTGGAAATCTTTACAGTTTAACTCCACCGATTTGTCACATCAAATTCAATATTTAAGGTCTTGAGGGGTTCAACGGCATCAGTGAAGAAATGTGTGTGTGTGTGCAGTTTTTTTTTGTGGCTCCAGAAGAGCTGCATGAAATCTGATATCGCCTCAAGTGATGTCAGACAGTCGGGACCGAAGACGATAAGTTTGAAAATGAAAACAATCTGGGGGAGTTCGCCAGATCTCTGTAGCCCGCTCCTCATCTCTACTGAGGCTACATTAGTAGTTAGTAGACGTCTGAATCTGTTACTGAACTGTCGACAGTCAAGTTGCATTGTGGGGGATGTAGGTGCCAGATTTTGGAGTTTGATCCTTTTTAAAACTGTCCACCGGACATATTATAAGTTATAACAATGCAATACTATCAGTAGAGAACTGACAATCTGTGCCACAATTTAAAAAAAAAAGAAGAATTTGGTCTTAAACACGATAACAAATCAATGTTGGTGCTTTTCTTATTCTGAGGGGAGAAGTGGTCGAACATAAATAACATGTTGCCATGTCGAGATACAATATTTATGCCTCTACTAATGTCTTAAACACCAGAAAATGTCACACTTTGGGTGTCAGTCATATAGAATTAAAAAGATTTGTTGCCAGAGCTGCCGTTTTGCACCAGCGGTGGACGGTACGAGACAAAGTCATTATATAGACGAGACGGAGACATTAAATCTCTGCAGAGAGGAGCCTCAATAAACCAGAGGGCGATGCAGACGCAGGTATGTCTAGATGAAGTGGTCTGAGAGGGAATGGGTACACTAAGTAAAAAAAAAAAAAAGAAAAAAAAAGCAAGTAGTAAAAGTTTTTAAGTGATGCTGAAAAAGTAAGCTTCAGCAGTGACATCGTCAGACAACTCAGAGGTAATTATATCAGTGCAGAATTTGGTGCAAATCTGTGGAGTACTTTCTCTCTTTTTTTTTTTTGGTCCATTGCCACTTGAACTGTGACACTGATGACTCATGCTTTGACCATTTTAAAAACCAATTCATGCAGCGTTGAAAGGCTCCAGTGAGATTAATCAGTCAGAGGAGGCTGAAGTCTGAGCTGTTTAACACAAACATCCGACATCATAACAGTACAGAAATAACTGAAGATCACAAAAATCATCTTGGCATTATAATCTGTTTATGTCTTGTATATTTCCAGTGGATAAAACACTCAGCTTGTGAGAGATACATGTTAAGAAATGGAAAAAAAATAAATTATAGACTGATGTTTACAAATCTTTTCTAACCTGCCCCCCCCCCCCCCCTTCAGGTTTTTCCTCTTTTACACGTGTATTTTAAACCACAGGAAGTCACCGTGCCCCGAACACGCCTCACCGATCAGTGACTCAGCTTATTCTGGTGTTACACTCTGCTAATTGCCTAAAATATAAATGCAAATGCAAAAGAGAAGTGGGAGGAAAAGACGAGAGAGAGAGAAAAGAGGAGAGTAACTATTAGTTGTTGCTGATGAGAGAATTACCCTCATCTAGTCTCCATCCAGACGCGACAGGGAGGCAGGAAGGTGTCCAGTTAGACGCTCAGCGCCACCTCCGCACCCCCCATAACCCTCCTCCTCAAAAGTCAAAATACGTTGTCATGGTAACCGGAGGAAGGAAGGAAGGAGGGAGGGGAGGGAGGAAGGGAGGAGGGGGGGTTGTTTTGCTTGGCGATGTGGCAGCGGAGCAGCAATGTGTGGGCTCAGTCGCCCCACGAGAGACACAAACTGCATATAAATGTACAGCAACAAAGGTTAGAAGGACTGCAGACATGAGTGAATGACAGGCCGAATCTGCTCCTCTTCTTCTTCTTCTTCTTCTTCTTTTTACTCTTTCTCTTCCTGAAAGTACAGACAGAGAAGCACCGAGAGGCTCACACACACACTCTAACTGCAGAAGAGCAATGAAATGAGAGACAAGGATAAATTAGGAGCCATTCATCAGCGGCTGGAATGAATGCTGCAGCTTTAGATGTAGGTGTTAATCCATCACGCTTGATTTCGGAGCCTAAATTGATCTGCCCTCCTCCATCCCTCAGGGACTATGTAGATGTTTTTTTTTTTAAAGATTACTGACTCATTCTCTCTCTCTCTCTCTCTCTCTCTCGTTGCTTTGTTAGTTTCGTGAATATCAAAGGGGGAAACGGTTAAGTTATCTTGACAAGGGGGAAAGTGAAATCTGAGCAGGGAAGCGTAACTTTCACTTTCATCTTTCCATCTGACAAATCAAAGCCGATCAACAAGCGGACCAAGTCTGTTTCCAATAGTGAGGCCAGCAGCTCTTGTTCAGTTTACAGGTGTTTTCTACAAGAAAACTAAGCTTTTATTCACACAAACCAATGAAAGAACATTTAACATTTAACATTTAACTGGCTGCAACTGCTGTTTATTTATCATCACTGATTTTTTTTCTTGTCTGTAAAATATTAGGAAATAGTGAAAAATGCACGTTATAATTTCCCAAACATGACGTCTTCATGTCTTTTTTTGTTCGACAGTCCCAAAATGATTAATTGACTAATTGTTGCAGCTCTACTTTTAACTTGTGGCCAAAATAGTTTTCTCTAATATTTCCTTACTGATGTCTTATAGGACTGCAGTGTTAGGACCATTACAGGTGAGTATTATAACAATAAAAGTTCAATCATGTTTAACTTCTTAACAGTTTTTGTTTCAGCAGCACAACTTTGGAGACGCTGCAAACGAAGCAGAAAGGTAAAACCTGCTTTATATTGAAATGTCTTCTGTGTCTGACAGATAAAACTGATGAAAAGTTCACATCAAACCAAATTTGTGCCTGTTTTAAATAACCTTTATTCACAGAAAACTTTACATTCAGTCATTTTACATACGGCCGAGTTCGCTGCATCCTTGTTGAATTACTTTCTCATCTCAAAAGTCAAATATATTTTTCACGTTAACTTTTAGAATTTCTCCCAGAAACGATCCTGCAGGGTTTTTTAAGGAATTTGTTTGCCAAACTTAAACAATATAATATATTAAAATGTTTTTAAGGGCCCAAATTCCACACTGCTTCAGAAACAAGTGTAATAAACACTTCCTCAATGCTTTATTTAATAAACCAAACTATTAGACCAACTGAAATCATGACCTAATGATGATGTTTAGAGGAAAAGTTAGTGGATCACTAATATTCATGAACATCATTAATGTTTGTTTCCAAATCGAGTGGTAATCCATCATATACTCGTCATATTTCACTCTGAACCACAGTGTCAACCTGCAGCTTGAGTCAGAAGATCATCAAACTCAGCAGGATTCATCATGTTGGGACCATGAACGTCAACAGTTGTTGAGATATTTCAGTCTGGACTAAAGTGGTGGATTGATCGTCCAGCCGTCCGTAGATCCATATGTGATTCCTAAACTATCTCTGCAGATAAAACTAAATTTGAAGACGTATTTGCTTCTAATCAGTGTGTTTTTGTCACATTTGCACCATAAAAGGGTCAAAAACTAATTCTCTGCTGCAGAAGTTACACATGTCGAAGCCGAATCATTGAGTTTCTGTTTCTACTGGATCAGAAGCTGCTTGTCCACCAGCTGGAACTAATCACAGTTAATGAGAACGCCAAAATATTATATAATGTATAATAATTACTCATCCTGATGGAGCTCATGCTTTAAGTGATGGACAATAATCGGTTTTCCATAAAGTGCTGAACTTTGCTTTAAATGGCTTTTATATGTCACAGTAAGAGAAACTCTGCAGATTCACGTGTCGTTTATCCAGATTTTAATCTACATTTAAAAACAACTGATTCAAATCACCGTATTTGGAAGCCAGTCGGACTGTAGAGCTGCAACGATTAGTCAATTAATCGATTAGTTGATCAAAAGCAAATTAATCTCCAAATAATTTTGATAATCAATTGATCATTTTGAGGCCTTTTTTTAAGAAAAAATACAAAAATTCTCTAGTTCGAGCTCGTTAAATGTGAATATTTTCTGGTTTCTTTAGTCTTCTAAGATACAAACTAAATGTCTTTGTGCATCAAGATAAAACAGGATATTATAGGTTGCATCTTTGGCTCGAAACATTTTAAAGACCAAATGATTAATCGAGTAATTAAGAAAATAATCAACAGATTAATCAATAATGAAAATGATAGTTAGTTGCAGCCCTGCATGACTGTATGATAAAAAAGAACAAACATGCTCTGCAAAATAATCCTGTTAACTTTTTTAAATTAATTGTGTATAAACACACATTGTTGTTAGTTTCTATTCACAAATTCCAAATTTTAACATTAATACTCACTAATTTACAAGCTCAGCAAGTCAGATTAACAAAACAGGCCAAACGCTGCTTTTCTCCCAACAGTAAACTGCCCGTCTGAACCACTGATCTTAACTTCCTCCCAGTAACTTGTTCATTATTTATTGCACATAAACAATACTAATAAAAAACTTCAGGAAAACTTCTATCCAAAGAGCCGAGGCCGACGCCGGGAGCTGCTTTGCTGACAGTGAATTAGAGGCTGACGTTACAGATTCAGTGAATGTTTCATCTTTTACAATCTGATATATTTTCATTTTTTAAAGTGGTGATAACATTATGGAGGAAACACACAGTCATATATCTGTCCTGTCATGCTGTTTATTGTTGCTGTCCGTGATGCTCTCTCAACAACGCAGCTGTCAAAAGTATCTTTGGATAAAGGCGACAAATGAATCGTGACTCCTCTATCGAGCTGTAATATTGGTTCAGAGACACAGTCCGTTTACTGCTTTGTTTGTTTGTATTTATCGACAAATGCAAGAATCTGGCAGCAGTTCACAGTGGCTCCACGGCTTTATGTAGCTTCAGAATAGACACTGAATCCTTAATGGCTTCCAATGTATGTGTGTGTGAAACAAATATAGCCTAATGTCATCCGGAACTGTCATATACGCTGTCATGTTTTAATGTTTTATTGATGGTTAACCATTTATTTACATTTCACTAACAAATATCTGTGTAAATGAGTCGTGACAGGTTACATCTGGTGTTGCAGGCGTCACCTCTGATTATCCAGATTCACTCGCTGCTCCCCAGAATGTTTAATTAGTTTGATGAGGTGCCAGATTTATATAGAGAGGCCAATTAAATTATCTCAAAATCTGTCAGATACACGGAGCTGTAAGAGGGTCACCTTTAAAATCTATTCTACAATACTTGCTTGTAACCAAACTCAGCTACATAAAATGGTAAATTATGACAGTTTGAGAGTTATTATCACTTTTATGGCTGCGACTAACGATTATTTTTTATTAGCAATTAATCTGACGATTATTTTTGCGATTAATTGATGGTCAATAAAACATCAGAAAATGAAAAATGCCTGTTACAACATCCTGGAGTCCAAGCGGACGTCCTCAAATGTCTTATTCTGTCCAACCAAGTAGCATAAAAACACCAAATTATTAAATTTACAGTAATGTAAAAACCAAAATAAACAAGAAAACTGACTCAGTGAATGTTGAATGAAAACTTATTTAAAAATTCAATTATAAACATGGTTGCAGATTTATTTTCTGCAGGTTGACTAATCAACTAATCATTTCAGCTCTAATTACTTTATTGACTCAATCCACATATATTTATATATATATATATTTAACTTTTAAATGTCATTGTCTGACAATATAAACAATATAAATAATTGTATTTATATTGTATAAATAATTGACTGTAGTTTTTTCTACAGTCATAAATAACAGATTACAGGACATCTGATGACTATCTTTCATAATGACTTCTTTGGATGTAATTATTCTCTTGATTTATAAAATAAATAAAGAGACGACACACACACACACACTTGTAGATTTCAATGTACTTTAATTGATGATCACCAGGCTGTTTCCCTTTTACAATGAATCTGCAGTAGTTCTAGTTTTACCAGTTAGATTTAAAGAGAGACAGAGAGAGAGATATTGAATATTGCGCTGAGAAAGAAAAAACATAACTAAGATTAATACAATGCAAAAAAACAAAACAAAAACAAAAAAAAAAAACAGAGAGAGAGAATCAAACAGAACTACCAATACAGTGTCTTCTTAACAACATGTTAATAGGGCAAACAATAAAAGCACAGCCCAGTATTATATTAGGTCATTTCAGTACCAGTTAAGACAATTAGCTTTTTTTTTTTTTTTTTTTTCAAATATACCTCTTTAAAATAGCATTGTATTTTTTTTTATTATTATTATTTCCATGTTAAACAATTACATTCAGGATTATAACTAAATAAATCACATGCAGAAAGATTAGATGGACTAATGACACCATGTTGTGATCAAATGATATCGTCGTTTTAATGCAGGTATGGCGATGAAATTGAACTGAAAGATGCACTTATTTCATTCTGTATCTTGTCAGCGTTTTGTGTAGTTTTATCGGTTTAAGGAGTATTTAAGAAGTTTTGATCCTACTGTCACTAAAATCAGCTAAAGATGAAGTATAACAAGAAGGATATCGTATAGTATCCGTCAGATTTGTTCTCTCCGGAGCGATATATGTACAAATCTTTGAGTCTACGTGTGTTTTGAAGTCATTGTCAGGAAAAGGAAAAAAGTTGTAGCTGCAGTTAGTTGTATTTCTGTGTTACTGTTGTTGTTGTTGTTGTTGTTGTTGTTACTGTGTTTGGTACGGGATCTCTGTTGCTTTCAGTCATGTTAAAAATCAAAACTCTTCTCCTCCTTTGGAACAGAATTGAAATGACGAATGTAAAACAGTATCCGCACAGCGTCTGTGCTCCCTTAAACTGATTCATGTTTCGGTTTGGTGTGAGTATTTTTTTTTTTGTTTTTGTTCGTTTTGTTTTTTTTGTCTATTGTTTTTGATCCAGCAGCATTCATATGGTAGTACCAACTCTACATTCAGAAAAATAGATCTCCTGTATAGTGCATTCAGCTTCTGTATAGTTCATACAGTTCAGTATTGTGAGATTCACAGCGTTTCTATTTATGCCTCGGGAAAAATCTCGAGGCCGGGTATTTGGAATCTGCCAACTTAAAAACTTTTATTCAAAGACAGCACAACATATCAGACCTTCCACAAAAAAATCTGATCCGTACATTAAAAAGCTTCTTCCGGACTTTTTTGGACACATCCCAGACAGCATGGAAGAAGACGGGTGGGGGGGAGGGGAGGGGTGAAAGGGACTTTTTGCTTGATCGTTTCACAAAACAAAGGGAGTCATTTTGATCCTTCACTGTCCTCAGTGTTCCCTTCAAGTCAATCAACTCCCTCCAGACTAGGGTGTGTGTATACTTGTGCGTACCCAGCTGTTTTAATATATAAAAACTGCATCGAACCCAAAATATTCTCCCCAGTGGGATAAAACAAAGCTATGTCTGCCTTTGAAACTTCACAAGCATTGAGATGCATATCAAGGCTTACACAGTGTATAATGGACAAGAAAAAAAAACATTCAGTGGCAACCTTGTGAACGAACTCCTTTTAATTTAAAAGTAAAAAGGGGCGGCCAGGCTGAGCGCAGAGGCTGTGGAAGATGAGGTATAAAGTAGCACAAGTGTTTTTACAGGGAAAAGAAAATGGCACTGATCCCAGGCTAGAACGACGCCCTCGAGTCCTTCTGTGGAGTTTGTCCCGTATTTTGAATCAGATTGAGGTAAAGAATCGAGTGAAGTTAAACCGCGCGAGCAGAGGGTCGGCGACATCCCGCCAATCAATCCGTCATCATCAGTGACTCGAACTGTAAATCCAAGCCTGACTCTGCTGCCCCAGCCTGCCCGACCTCTAGCTTCAACTCAACAATAAAACTTTTAAAAAAATGAAGCATGAGATGATTATTCAGACAAAAAAAAAAAACGTAGAAATAATTCTGTGGTTTCTCAGCACAGATTTAGAGAAATTAAAACAGAATAAAATGCAAATGTAAATCGGTTTTCCCCGACGATTAAGTGAAGAAATAAAACATGGCCTGATATAAGTTTGACACGGGCGTACGAGCTACTCTCTCGAGTCGGGCTGTAAATGGCTTCTCTGAGCTCCAACAAGCAGACGGACCTTTCATACTGTGAACTCACTCGCCTCATAACCTGCAGAAACAAACCATGCTGCGTTTAAAGAACCAAAAAAAAAAAAACAGCTACTCAGTGTGCATCGTATACTCACACACACACACACACACACACGCACACATAAAACTACCTCTAACACATTCCTATGACTGCGTCCAGTACAACCGAGACCATCACATTCATGCTCATTCTATAAATACTATTCAGGGATTAATATTAGGTCATCTCGCTAGCAGCAAGTTTAGTTTGGAGGAACGTCTCATACATTAATTTATATTACAGTGTTTAAGTTATTTTCTGCTACCGAGCTTTCGATACATCACTAACGCTCTGTGCTTCACCTACAAACAAAAACCCGACTCCTAAACTCTCCTCTCCCTCCTCTGAAAAGTGCATTCCTTATTTGGTGCAATACTTTGCTCGAAGACATTCATATTGGCTTGAAACTTTGCCTAATGTGGGATTAATCCTTTAACTGGATTACACAGTTATTTCCAAAAGTTTGAGTAATGTTTTTTCACGAGTATCCTGTGACTGGATACAGTTTTTTGTAACTTGTACTGTATGAACTGACTCTGTTTTCAAAGTGGCATACTTGGTTTTCTTTGATTTTACCCTGGTTTTTCTGGCTCGGCTTCAAAATGGCTGACATGTCCTTAAAATTATCCCACTCTGTCTGAAACCACAAGCTAAAGGCACATGAAAGAAGCCTCCTGTAACACACTTCACATATTATATCTTTTTTCCTCCTGAACAATAAACCCTAGTAATAAATATAAATATTGCAGTTCCCACCGGTACGACGTTTCCTCTGGAGGGACGAGCGGACAAACTTCCATTGCTACATTTGTCACAAGTCACTGCTGTTGTTGTTTTTTTTTTGTTTGTTTTTTTTTTCAATCCATCGCTTTGTGAAATTGACGGAGACGACACGATGTAGCTGAACAGGAGGAAATGACGGTAAATGTAAAAATTTTAACCTTCTCCTCAAAATGCATGATCAAAGACCTCATAATTTGCTGCATCATCACAAAATATATCATTTTTATAACATAACCTCTGTATTGATATAGAAACATTTACCCTATATGTATACTGGAGTAACATACAACCAACAAAGACCATGAGAAAGACTTAAAGAAGAACCATTACAACCAGCAGAGAGATGATCAGTGTAGAAACATCGTCCCTTTGCCTGGCGCCTACTGAATTCACTTGAGCATAGACAGCCAAACAGTGTAGTAAACTATCTACACTATACTGCATTCTACACTTGAAGGCTGGCTAAAGAAAGGATTTAACCCTATGCAATTTCTCTCCGAAAGAGTCCGAGCTAAACGCAAGCATCATGCACCAGTTAAGCTGTGAAAGCCGAGAAGAAAGATTTCAAAGAGTGGCGACTTCAGGCACCTCCTAAAACATCACCACAAATGACAAGAAAGGATCCTTTTTTTCTTTTTTGTTTTTTTTCTGTTTTTTTTTTGTTCACATAACATCAATTTATGTCATTATTGAGTTAATCCAAACACTACTGTAGCGTCAGCAGAATTGCGAATGATGAGTTTTGTCGTGTGCGACGATGGAAAAAGAAAATATTTCTACTCTTGTTTAGGCATAAAATCTAAAACTGAGCACTAATTAATTCAGGAGATAGTTTTGGAGAAGTTAAAGTGTTTTGGCACTTTTTTTGGCCCTCTGAATGAGAAACGTGTCACTTGGGTATATTTAATTTCAGAGTTAATTGTGATTCAAGCCAACAGTTTATGAAGTACATTTTACTAATCTACAGATAAACTGTGGCGTTATGTATTTGTGGGATAACGGTGTTCATTTCTCTGTTAGATATGAGGCAAAGACATCTGTCAAGAGTCATTTATATACTGACAATGATTAGATATTTTTTTGCCACCATTATTAGTGCTAGTATACGATATGCTTTTAGGGCAGACATTAAGTTCACATAAGAAAACAAACATAAAAAGTATGTTATTATTTGCATGATAACCCCACAGTCACAGAAAGCATAAGAAACCCAGAGTTTTGACTTTGATTTCAACTAACAGAATCTAGTGTATCGAGAGCTGCAGCAAATATGTTTGAGACTGGTACCATGGGAGAGCGAGAAGCTTTGAAGAAGCAGAGAGTGGCTCTCGCTCTACCTCCAGTGTGAACAGATGACGGGGAGGGGGAGGATGGGCGGGTGAGGGGGGGAGGGGGCACAGCGGAGCTCATGAAGCTCAGAACTCGATCTTGCAGGCAGGGAAGGACTCGTCCTGCATGACTACGGTGCTGCTGGAGGCCAGGACCATGATGTTCAGGTCCTGCTGCCTCTCGTGGGTCTGCTGGTACCAGTCTCTGGTCACCTCCGTGTCGTGGGTCGGGATCAGTGTCACCTGACGGGGACAGGAAGAGACAAAATGAGAGGGGAGATTCATAGAGGAGGAAGTGAGGGAGAGAAGAGATTGGCCATGCATGTTGAAGATAGCAGGTCACACAAAATTCAGAAATGGGCCTTAAAGGAATAGTTTGACATTTTGGGAGACACAGATGAGAGGATTGATATCATATCATACCTGTAAGGTAAATACGTAGCTACAGCCAGCAGCCGGTTTAGCATAGCTTAGCTAACCGGCTGGTTAGCTTAGCTTAGCTAACCGGCTGCTAACACTGTGAACAACAGCTAGCCTGGTTCTGTCCAAAGGTAACAAAATCCACCTACTAGCACTCTAAAGCTCAACATTTAACTTTATATCTCATTTGTGTATTTTGCACACATAACTTGTGTAAAAACAACAAGTTGTGGTTAAGTGCAAGATTATTTTTGGCCAGGGGGCAGTGATGGCAAATAAATGCATTTCCAAGAAATGTCAAACAGATCCTTGAAGAATTTATCTTCCATGAATCTACAGCGTTAGAGAATAATATTGATTCATTAGTGGCCACCATGAGGAAAAGTAAGAACTAGAAACTCATTTAGAAACCAGCATGTATTTTTAAAAGTCTAGTTTAGTCAAGGTTCAGCTGAAACATTTGGATTTTTTTTCAGTCAAATAATTTGTTGGAAACTTTATTCCAGTTTGCAGATATTCTCCATTTTTTTTCGTCATTGAACTTGTTATTCTGCACAACAGTTTTATCTCAGCACAGAGGCGTCCCATTGGATTGGAGATTTTAGGATTGTGCAGACAGCTGCATGATAGATGGTGGCCATCAGCCAATGTTCCCGGTCTAATCCATATCCTGCATTTAAAACGTCACAACAGAAATCAGGATTTGCGGAATTGGGCTGTAAATCATACATTCACTACTTTATTTCCACATTTCAGTTTGGTTAATTTGCTCACTTGAGCTTTATTTGATCTCTTTTCACAGACAGGAATGAAAATCTTAAGCCGCTGTAGACCATCCACAAGGTTCAGGTCAGCAGCAGTCAACTGAAGGCAAAATTGCCTTGTTAATCAGATGCAGGAGAGGATTTGTTCGGCTTACAAAGCTAACAGGTATCACAATAATAAAGTGTTCTAAGTACAAGCACCCTAAAATACAAAAATTTACCCTGACAGTCTTAGTAAACTTCATATTGTCTGTATACAGTATATGAATCTGTATAGAGTACCTATACTGTGGAGAATATGAGAGATGAAGGCAGACTGATGAAGACAGACGTGAATACCTGTAAGTTGGAGCCCCACTGAGCTTTGCCCTCCAGCAGGGCGTCTAGGACTCCACGGCTGGGTTCTCCGCTGCTTGGGTCGTTCCCGCTCACCACGTAGTACGCAGCTCGCACTCTCTTGAAGAATTCCTGGTCCACGTTCTTGGCACTGCAGTGATTGGGCACGTAGGCCAGGTCGACATAGACGGGTGGTCCGGGAGGGACGGCTGAACTAGTTTTCTGTGAGTTGTTACCTAGAGGAGATCGTAAACCAGCATTAGTGTAATAAAAGTACTGAAATTTCCCCTTGAGCAGCTCCCTGCTCAACTGAGCAAATTACTCTCTGTTTGCTAATTTATTTACAACAATTCATAAATTATTCTACAAATTATGACTGCAATGTATCATTGCACCTTTACAGAATCATGTCTGTACTCCATATCCAACATCCTACGTCATGTGCTCCCTCTTCCTTTTCAAGTTATACTTGTTACGCTTTCTAATGTGCAATATATTATTGCACCATCTCTAATAACCAGAGTCGTTTGCATTATAGCTGAAGTTAACATTAACAAGTGTAAATAGACAGGAAATTCTTGAAATAAGCTGTTAACATGATTGTCTTTAATTTGATGATTAAGTCGCAAAAAGAACCACAATTGCACGGAAAAAGTAGTTTTTATAATCTGTTAATTGTGCAAACCAGCCAAATAGTTTTGTCAACTAAATGTAACATGTACAACTTTCCAAAATAGTACCTTCTATTACATATGTAATAATTCATGTTACTATATTTAGATGTATTTTAATCAAGAGCTTAATAACATTTATATAATTGGGATAAATGCACAAACTGTTTCCCTGATTGCATTTTGATTTTGTGAAGTTCATGTGAATGTGGTTAATACCTGGACACAAATGTGATATGTGTTTTCACTTCTTCTTTTAACTTATTTTTATTCATGAAAACATTTCAAACAGGATTCAGCAGGGTTTTGGGGGAAACAAATAACAAAATTGTTCTCAGACAAAAAAATGACCAATTTTGCTTGATCTTCTAGCAATGATATGTGTCAAGCAGATGTCATATCTAGATAGCTCTTTTAGAGGTTTTTGTTTGTAGTTTTTTCTACAGAGTGTTTTGTGAATTGCTCATGAAATAACTCAATGTAAATGTTTGATGAATAGTTTTGTGCATATGCTTACAAATTCAGACCCTCTGTTTTGACTGCACCCAGGAATTATTTTGAATTATGTTGTATCATGTATCATGATGAAAGATATGATGATATTAACACACCTGGACTGCTCTTCACTCCATTGACCAAGCCTTTGCCAGGGTTGAGGATCTCACTTCTTGAACCTTGAGTCTCAGACATCTTGATAAGCCTGGAGCTTTTATCTGTGTCCTTCCTCCTGAGCGAGGCTGATCGAGGTGAGGCGGAGTCCTTGGAAGCCTGCTTCACTGGAGTGGAAGACCTCTTCCTGACTTCTCCCTTTCGAGCAGGAGAGGCCGATTTGGGTTTGCCCTTTCTAAGTCCCTTGGTGGTCTTGTGCTCCTTCTTGGCAAGTTTCTCCGTGCTGCCGTGGTCATTGAGGAGAGCCTCTGGATCTACCATGCAGACATCTGGGTGGGGAGGGTGGGGATGAGGGTCCTTCATTGGGGTTGGGAGGGGATCGTGAGTCTTCTGAGCTGACCTCGGTGATGGGGGATGGTGGCCCCCTCCAGCTCCAGAAGCAGACAATTTGTCCACCGGCAGATGTTCAGCGTCTTCGTCTGAGTCCAGATTTCCTTCAGCTGTTATGGACGGACACTCCTCGGTTTCTGGAGGGACGTCAGAATCTGACTGTGAAGGCAGTGACTCACTCACTGATGTCGGAGGTGTTTCCTCTCCAGCTAACGTCACACCCATCCCAGACGAAGTGGCACCGGACAACTGGTGTGGCCCCTGTCCAGCGTCTCCATGGTAACTCTGAGTGTGGTGGCGCCTCTGCTTGTGCGACCTCCTTTTCACAGAGTGTTGCTCATGCTCGTCCTCGTCCCCTTCTTGGGAGTGGTCGCTACGGCCTTCCTCCTCACCCTCATCACTGGAGAGCCGATGGGGACTGGGGTTGATGAAGGATGGAGACAGTTCGCCTTTGCGATGTTTATATTCGCAGGAGGAGTAACCTGGAGGGGAGGAAGAGAAGGAGGTGGCTCCAGCGGGCAAGTCAGAGGGACGATCAGCCTTTACATCTCCTTTGCGTGATACGTCTGTGTGATATGTCTCCTTTGAGGAGGTACTGTGGACACTGGCCATCCATTCCATCGCTTCCATTGCTTCCTCCTCCTCATCATCATCACCATAACCTGGCGGCGGGGCACTTGGACAATCGTCAGGCCTCTGTAGTAGCTCCCAGTCAGATATACTGCTCCTTCTCCTTACCTCTAATCTCTCTGATGGCTTGTCCAACAAGCTTTTCTCCTCTACTTTGTCTGCCTCTGCTTCCTTTCCAACTTCTATTTCTTCACTCATCTTAAGATCAGTTGTCACTTTCTTCTCTTCTGCACTTTCTTTACACATCTTCTCCTCCAGTTTAGTTTCTATTTTCTGCTTGACTTCAGTGTCTTTCGTAGTCTCCGTCTTTTCATGTTTTTCACTTGTTTCTTTTTCTGACACCTTTGTGTCTTCCTTAAGAGGTGCAATAGCTCCATCCGTCTTTTCCTCTTTTAACTCAGGTGTTTTCTCTTTTTTCTCTTTGTCCTCTGCTGTTTTGGGCAGGTCTGTTATGGCACATAAGGTTTCCCTAGCTCCACTATCACTTGGTGGAGTGACTGAGGCTGTCTGTTGAGTTGTTTGCATCACCACCTCAGGTTTACACTCAACAGTAGTAGAGGTCATGGTGACTGACTTTGTCTCTGTGGTGTGTGTGGTACTTTCTACAACACATGACTCAGTTATTGACGAAAAAGTTTCCTTTTGCTCAGCCACTTTTTGACATTCAATACGACATGGTAGGGTGCTGTCCTCCATTTCAAGATCATCAGGCTCCTCGTCTTCTGCTGAGCCTTGGGACCCCCTGTCAGAGGAGTCAGCCCTTTGGAGGGGAGAGACATCAAAGTGAGCCTCTGACGTGGATAAACTCTCTGCCAGTTTTACCAGGTCGGTACTTTGTGGAGATGGTGCAGCGGCGGATGTTGAAATCTTAGTTTCTAGCATATAAAAACTATCAGTGCTTGATTTTGTGTCCGTTTCTGGCTTAGCACAACCGCTTTGATCCGCAATCTGTTTGGCAGTGGTAGACAAGACTGGAGATGACGGTTTGGTCTCGTCAAACTGACTTGGTAAAGACACTTTTGTGGCAGGTTTCGTCGTCACCTCCATGTACTCGTCTCTCTGAAGGCCTCCAGAGCCTGAGCTTGTAGACTCAGTCGTGAACGATGGCTCCTCTTTAGCAAAGGAGCTTGATATTGGCGTGAATGTTTCAACTTTGTCTCCAAACTGTTGGCTCAAAGGTACAGAAGTTGAGGCAGACGACGAGTAACTGTAAGATGTGGTGGAATAAGTTGAAGAAGAGTATGTCAAGGTTGTGTATGTGCACGCTGATGAGGTAGTTTCCTCATGTTTTGCAGTGATATCTGGGGTCTGCCTCTCATCCAGATGTTCTTCTCGGATGTCTCTTTGGTAATATTTATCATCGCTTAACTTGGATTCTTGGGAGGTGCCTGAAAGCACAAAGGTTTCTTTCTTATCATCCTTCGATCCTACTTGACTGTCCTCGCTGTAAAAATGATCAGAATATCCACCAGATCTGCTCTGTCCGATATCAGCATAGCCTCCTGTTATCGGAGGGGAAGGACTAGATGTCGGCTTGGGCATGGACTCTGCACGGTCAGATGGCACAAAGCTGCCAGTCAAGCTACTTGTGGCCATTGCTTGAGAAGGTTCCTTTGTCAAAACGCTTGGTTCTGGTGATAGAGACATTTTGTCTTCATCTCCTTTCTTTGACTTTTCTACTTCAGAGGAGGTGACATCCTCAACAAACGATAACCTTCTCGTTGTTGTTGTTGTTGGTTCAGGAGACAAATGCATTGTGTCTTTGTCATCTGCTTTCTTTGTTTCAGGAAATTTTGTTGCATCTGATGGAGCAAAACAGCTGTCGTCCATTTTGAGAGCACTTGGAGCTGTTTTGCTTGCATCCTCAATCTTTGCCTCAGGAAGTTTGGATGTTGTTGCACCAACAGGAGTACCCTCATCTTTATCTTCCTTTTCAAGAGGCTTTGTTTCAGAAGATGGTGATTTTTTACTCACGTCCTGCTTGTCTGCAACTTTAGAAGCTGAGGTGTCATCAGGTGTAGCTCTACAGATGGTTTCCTCTTTAAGGAAACTTGATTCGGGAGATTTTTTATTTGAGTCCTCTAACTCTGCTATCGTAGCACCATCATCTGAGCTACGTCTGCACATTTCTTTTTCAGACTGCTCTCTGGCACCTTTCTCCATATCTACATCACTTAATTCCTCTTCTTCCTCCTCGTCCTCATCCTCATCTTCGTCATCATCATCATCATCAACATTGAAATCTTCCCCCTCTACAAGTAACCTTTTATCTATGAGGCTTTCTTTTCCTTCAGGAAAGTCTAACATGGATTTACAAGTGGCAGAGCTGCTTATCTGACTATTGTCAGAGGCAAGAACATTATTATCTACATCACGTCCTAAAAATGTGGGGACAGGGGCTGTTCTTGATTCAGTCGCTGTTTCTTCACGTTCACAAGGTGGTGCTTGTTGGGGTAAAATGTCTTTTTCTGCTGGTGAGTACCGACCAGAAGGAGAGCCCTCTTTATCAGAGGACTCCATCTTGTCCTTCATTGACTCAGCACATTTGTCCTTCTCTTTTTCTGCTGCTTTCTTTTCTGTGAATTCTCCAAACGCTACAGGAGAAGCTGAAGCTTGAGTGGTGAGATCTGGAGATTGGCTCCATGAGGGAGGGTGTGTTTCTTGTCTTAATGATAGGCCTGTTGAATGAACAGTAGCGCTGGTAGAAACTTGATCACTTTCTCCTGTTGCTCCTGCTGAAGCGCCAATCACATCCTCTTTCTCTTTCTCTGATTTCTCTGGTTTGTCCTCTTTTGGACCACAAGAGAAAGACTCTGCTGCTTGGGACATTTTGTTGTCTTGCATGTCTATGGACGAAAAGCTCTTGTCAACGTAAGGTGTATCTGGTCTTTCTTCTCTCTCACTCTCTTCTTCTTGGCCTTTCTCTCTGTCTTCATATTTTGGGGAGGCACTTCGACTGTGATGGCTGCTTCTTTCACTCTCTGTGAGGGACACTGGGCTGTAGTCGACTCTGCTGAAGGACAGTGGCTCTTCTTTGTAATGATCGTCCAGGAGGAACATGGCTCCTCCAGCTTCTGTCTGGCTTGTCCTCCTGTTATCATCAATGCCGATGTCTGAAGTATGATCAAAACCAAGAGAAACCTCACTTTCTTCTCTTGAGTCCAGATCATGATCTCTCAGGATGGGTTTTTCATATGGATCATACTTAGATGCACCAAAGGTTTGCTTTTCATCTTGTGGGCTTCCACTGCTTGTCTCCTTCTCTGGGGTCATTTTATCACCACTTTCCTTTTTCGCAGAGTCTGATTTTTCAACGTCAGCATGGCTGGCATCCTCAGAGTCTTTGTCCAACATAAAATATGAACATGGCTGTGATAATCCTGGAGAAGCCACCTCTCGTTCTCCTTCCATCTCCCTCTCTGCCTCCTTGCCTGGTTTCTCATCCATCTTTGTCATTTCTTTAGGAATGACTCCTGCGCTGATGTGAGACGGTATCTGTTGTGGTGTTTCCTCTACACTGGACTGGCTCTCAGTGCTTGAAAGTGTACAGCTTCTGGGTTGACTGTCAATACTCGGTACTGCTGACAACACTGGCTTTTTGTCTGTTGAGTCTGACACTGGTTCTGCCTTAGCAGCTGGGACATCAGACGCTGGTTCTTGTTTTGGAATAGGGGCCGTCTCCTCTTTTGATGTGACAATATCAAAGGACGGTTCCAGCTTGGCAAGAGGTGTAGGCGTAGTTTCAGTTTTCACAACATCTTTGTCAGCTCCAGGTGAAAGTCTGGATTCTTCTTTTCCAAGCTCTTTGAAGTCTTCGTCAATAGAGGGCTCCTGCATTGTTAGTGTAGGTATGATCACTGTTGTCTGTCCAGGTGTTGGCTCACTTGTCTGTGGAGTTTGGGGTGGTGGCAGGCCTGCAGAGGAGATGTCATGGTCTGATTTTCTTGGCTCTACTGACAAAGGTCTGGAGCCTGCCCCTCCCATACAAATGTACTCCTCCTCCTCTTCTTCCCTGTCTTCATCGGAGGAGTGAACCACAAATGCAGGCTTGTAATCTGGCTTGGATGCCATCGCTGCTTCTGCTGTTATTGTCGGTGCCGGTTGTTTGGCGGTTTTGTCCAGGTCTTTCTCTTGTAGCTCCTCTCTCTCCCATTTTTCCTCTTTGGCATCTGAGGAGTCGTACTTTTCTTTCTCACTGATCTCCTCTGTCTTCACGTCAGAAATACCAATTTCTTTGATTACTTTTTCATCTGGTTCTGATTTTGTCTTTTCGTCTTTGATATCTTCAGTCTCATACTCTTTTTCTTGTTCTTTTTCCATTTTCTGTTCTTTGCTCAGTTCAGCAACATGTGCGTCATCTTTTTCCTTCTCCGTCTTCTCATCTTGACTAACAATGACCTTTGCTTCTTTATCCTCTTTTTTCTCCTCCTGGGTGTGGCAGAGAGCGACACATATGCCTTCTTTTGCTGGTTTCAGGTCTTCAAATGATGTTAAATAAGAGTCTTTCTGCATTTCTAGTGCTGCAGCACCAGAAGTTTCCTGCTCTTTCTGAGCTCCAGCAAGCTTATCAGAGGTTTCTTCATGTATATGCTTATCACTAACCTCACAAATATCATCCTTTTTGGTCTTTTTGTCCTCCAAGGTCTGTGTTACGGGAAGATCTACCTCTTTTTTATCACTTGCCTTAACTTCAGACTCAAAAGAGTAATCATCTTTCCCTTTAATCTCATCTTTAGTGCTGTATGTGGGAGAGTGCATTTCCTTTTCTGTCTCCTGTCCTAAAATGGAGTCTGTGCCACATACACCAACTTTAGGCTCTCCCTTCTCTTCTTCTTTGATGGATTCGGCTTCATGACTGCTCTGCTTGACCGCATCTTTCATTTCCTCTGCGACAGTTTCAACTTTATGCTCTTTCTCTTTCACATCCTTGGGATGTTCAACGGTTTTTGTGTCATCTTTTTCAATCTCTTTCACTTTAACTTCTTCCAAAATGGGTTTGTAGTCAGAGGTGTCACTTTTTTCTGGCTCTTTAGCCTGCTGCATTACAATCTCCTTGTCACAAATGTCACTTTTTTCCACCTCTTTGTCATCCTTTGTGGTTTTGACAGAAGTATCATCTACATCTTTTTCTTTCTGCTCCTTAATGGATACAGAATCAGAGATATCACTCTTTTCTTTCTCTTTTTCCATTTTCTCATCTTTAACCTCAAGTTGTTGTTGTTCATCATAAGTTTCATCTTTCTGTGTTTCCTTTGCCTCCTCCTTGATGAGTTTTACATCAGATGTAACATCTTTCAATTCGACCCTCTCCTCGTCTGTAATTGGTTTTATACAAGTGGTGTCTTTGCTTTCCTCTTTCTTGGCAGGTTTGATATCAGAAATTTCATCCTTAATTGTTACTGTGTCTTTTTCCTCCACAATGGATTTGATAGGAGCACTGTGATCCTGAATTGTCACTTCTTCCTCCTTGGATGGTTTGACAGCGAAGGTTTCCTCCTTATCCACTGCTTTGTCTTTTTCTTCTATTGTTGATTTGACAGCAGAAACATCTTTATAGATTTCTTTCTCCATCTCGTCTTGTGTGATGGGTTTAGCAACAAAAATATCATCCTTTATGCTCAGTTTATCCTCAGATATTTTGACAGCGGATATATCTTTGCTCATCATTATGTCCTCTTCCTCCATCTTGATGGGTTTGACAGCACCAATGACATCTTTACTAGCCTCTTGTTCCTTTTCTGATTCCATGACTGGTTTGGCAGCATCCTTAAGTGTCTCTTTTTCTTCTACTTTGGTTGGTGTAGCAGAGAAATCATCAGCTTTAGATATTATCATATGCTCTTCAACCATCTTGGTAGGTTTGATGGCAGAAGTATCTTTACTTTCCTCTTGTTCCTTATCTTTGTCAGCTGTTGGTTTAACAGCAGAAGTATCTTCCTTACTTGGTAGAAGATCTTTTTCCTCTATCTTGGTAGGTTTGATGGCATCGTCTTTACTTTCCTCTTGTTCCTTATCTTTGTCGACTGTTGGTTTAACAGCAGAAGTATCTTCCTTACTTGGTAGAACATCTTTTTCCTCTATCTTGGTAGGTTTGATGGCATCGTCTTTACTTTCCTCTTGTTCCTTATCTTTGTCAACTGTTGGTTTAACAGCAGAAGTATCTTCCTTACTTGGCAGAACATCTTTTTCCTCTATCTTGGTAGGTTTGATGGCAGAAGTATCGTCTTTACTTTCCTCTTGTTCCTTACCTTTGTCAACTGTTGGTTTAACAGCAGAAGTATCTTCCTTACTTGGTAGAACATCTTTTTCCTCTATCTTGGTAGGTTTGATGGCATCATCTTTACTTTCCTCTTGTTCCTTATCTTTGTCTACTGTTGGTTTAACAGCAGAAGTATCTTCTTTACTTGGCAGAACATCTTTGTCCTCTATCTTGGTAGGTTTGATGGCATCATCTTTACTTTCCTCTTGTTCCTTATCTTTGTCTACTGTTGGTTTAACAGCAGAAGTATCTTCTTTACTTGGCAGAACATCTTTGTCCTCTATCTTGGTAGGTTTGATGGCATCATCTTTACTTTCCTCTTGTTCCTTATCTTTGTCTACTGTTGGTTTAACAGCAGAAGTATCTTCTTTACTTGGCAGAACATCTTTGTCCTCTATCTTGGTAGGTTTGATGGCAGAAGTATCGTCTTTACTTTCCTCTTGTTCCTTATCTTTTTCGACTGTTGGTTTAACAGCAGAAGTATCTTCCTTACTTGGTAGAAGATCTTTTTCCTCTATCTTGGTAGGTTTGATGGCATCGTCTTTACTTTCCTCTTGTTCCCTATCTTTTTCGACTGTAGGTTTAACAGCAGGAGTATCTTCCTTACTTGGTAGAACATCTTTTTCCTCTGTCTTGGTAGGTTTGATGGCATCGTCTTTACTTTCCTCTTGTTCCTTATCTTTTTCGACTGTTGGTTGAACAGCAGAAGTATCTTCCTTACTTGGCAGAACATCTTTTTCCTCTATCTTGGTAGGTTTGATGTCAGAAGTATCATCTTTACTTTCCTCTTGTTCCTTATCTTTTTCGACTGTTGGTTTAACAGCAGAGGTATCTTCCTTACTTGGTAGAACATCTTTTTCCTCTGTCTTGGTAGGTTTGATGGCATCGTCTTTACTTTCCTCTTGTTCCTTATCTTTGTCAACTGTTGGTTTAACAGCAGAAGTATCTTCCTTACTTGGTAGAAGATCTTTTTCCTCTATCTTGGTAGGTTTGATGGCATCGTCTTTACTTTCCTCTTGTTCCTTATCTTTTTCGACTGTTGGTTGAACAGCAGAAGTATCTTCCTTACTTGGCAGAACATCTTTTTCCTCTATCTTGGTAGGTTTGATGGCAGAAGTATCGTCTTTACTTTCCTCTTGTTCCTTATCTTTGTCAACTGTTGGTTTAACAGCAGGAGTATCTTCCTTACTTGGTAGGACATCTTTTTCCTCTGTCTTGGTAGGTTTGATGGCATCGTCTTTACTTTCCTCTTGTTCCTTTTCTTTTTCGACTGTTGGTTTAACAGCAGAAATATCTTCTTTACTTGGTAGAACATCTTTTTCCTCTATCTTGGTAGGTTTGATGGCATCGTCTTTACTTTCCTCTTGTTCCTTTTCTTTTTCGACTGTTGGTTTAACAGCAGAAATATCTTCTTTACTTGGTAGAAGATCTTTTTCCTCTGTCTTAGTAGGTTTGATGTCAGAAGTATCATCTTTACTTTCCTCTTGTTCCTTTTCTTTGTCTACTGTTGGTTTAACAGCAGAAGTATCTTCCTTACTTGGCAGAACATCTTTTTCTTCTGTCTTGGTAAGTTTGATGTCAGAAGTATCATCTTTACCTTCCTCTTGTTCCTTATCTTCGCTGACTGTTGGTTTAACAGCAGAAGTATCTTCCTTACTTGGTAGAACATCTATTTCCTCTGTCTTGGTAGGTTTAATAGCAGCAGCAACATCTTTACTCGTGTCGTCCTTCTTGTCTTCTTCTATACTAGTTTTGAAAGCATATGCCTCCTCTTTACTTGTCATCACATCTTTGTCCTGTTCCTTGGCATGTTTGGCGTCAATGCTATCATCTTTCTCTTTCTCCTTTTCTTGCTCTGTTGTTGGCTTGACAGCAAGAATCTCATCTTTACTTATTGTTACATCCTTTTCTTCCACATCAGTGAGGCTAATTGTTGAGATAGCATCTTTACTAATCTCCTGTTCCTTTTCTTCTGCCATGGTATGCGCAACAGCAGATGTATCATCCTTAATCATCATTTCTTCTTCGGTGAGTTTAGCTACAGTGGTATCACCCACCTCTTTCTCCTTTTCCTTCTGCTCATCTGTGACAGGCTTGGTACCAGCAGTATCTATCTTTTCTATCTCTTTCTCCTCCTTATCTTTGATCAGTGTGATATCAGATGTTTCATCCTTCTCTGGCTCCTTTTTCTTCTCCTCTTCAATAGGCTTTGTAACTGAGATAGCCTCTTTCTCCATCTCGTCTTTAACAGGCTTGACATCTGTGGTGTGGACCTTTTCGATTTCCTTCTCTTCAGGTTTTATAGAGGTAATATCAGGAGTAAAATCCTTTTCTGCCACTTTCTTCTCCTCCTCTTTCATAATCTTACTATCAGACACAACATCCTTTTTATCCTCCATCTCCTTAATGTCACCTTTGGTTTTGAGGTCAAAATCCTCGTCTTGTTTTGTATCTTTCTGCTTCTGCTCATCTTTGATCTGTTTGTCCTCAGAAGCAACAATTTCCTCTTTAGAAGTTATAACTTCAGGAGTAAGGTCCTTTTCAAACTCTTTCTGTTCATCTTTAATGGCTTTATCAATGCCGACAGTGTCTCTTGCAATTTGCTCTTCTTTGACAGGTTTAATATCAGAGGTATCATCTATTACTGCCTCTTTCTCTGCTTTCTCATCCACGATGGACTTAACGGCAGAAACATCTTCCGGGATGACAGATTTCTGTTTCTGCTCATCCTTGATTTGTTTGACATCAGAGGTATCGTCCTTTTCTGTCTCTTTTTCCTGTTCCGCCTTGATGGTTTTAACTGCAGATTTATCATCATGATCATCGTCATCATCTTTCTTGTCATCACCATCATCCAGGAAACGACTGTCCTTCTCTGGAAATTTACCCTGAGCAGGCACTTTAGGTTCTTTCTCTTTATCTATGTCTTCATCAGTTTTTCCAGATGAGATGAGAGAATCCCTCTCTAACTCAGGTGGTTGAACTTCTGTTAAAGATGCAGCAACAACAGATGTTGTTTCTGTCTGTTTGACCACATCTTCTGGTGCTGGGGAAGTGTCTTTGTCTGCCTCTTTCATCAGTGGAACTTCTTTTATGTCCTTGTCAAATGTTTTCTCCAAAGATGTTGAAACTTTTATTTCATGCTGATCTGCTTTCTGTTTGTCGACATCTTTTTGTTCCTCTGTCTCCGCTTCATCTTTCTTTAGGGTTTTATCTTCAGTTTTAGTGACAACATCAGGGAGCTCCTCTTTCTTTTGCAGCTCCAAGTCAGGAAAAGCTTTCATCTTTTCTTCCACTGGTGACTGACGGAGTGGGGAATGAGGTGCACTCGGTGGTCCAGAGTGTGTAGGGGAAGCCATTTTCACAGTGATATCATCCGGACTAAAGCAACGCTCCTCACTCTCTGAAGTTACTGAGTCTGATCCAAAAGGTCTAGTAGGCACAACTGATGAAATGTCTTTAGGTGCAACTGCATCTATATTCTCCTCTTCAACTGGTAGGTGGACTGGTTTGGTGTCTTCTACAGCCTTTGAAACAGGAGTTGCAGAGACAGCAAGCTTTTCGATGTCTGTCTCTTTGCTCTGTAATATTTGGAATGAAGCGTAGCCCTCCTGGAGTTTTTCAAGTGAGATGTCAACATTAGGGGTTTGGTCTTCTTCCTCCTCCTCTTCTTCTTCCTCCTCCTCATCATGAGCCTCAGGACCCTTAGCAGCTGTCTTCACTTCTGCAATGGGAAGCTGTAAGTCATCAGCTGGAGACTTGGGTTGTTTGTCATCTTCTAAAGAAGGTGGTGAAAGTGTTCCTGCAGAGAGAGGTTGCTCTTTGCTGAGGGTAGCATCAGGTGTTGTTGACACGGGAAGAGTAGTTTTGGCTGGTTCCTCAGCTGGAGGAGCTGCGACAGATGCCACAGATTGATCTTCAGCGATAGAAGTAGGGAAAGAGGAAATTTTGTCATACTCTGTGATGGATGTTGCAGAAGACACATGCTCTTCCTCTGCCAGAGGAGCTGTGATGATGTTGGTAAATACAGATACTTGCTCCTGCACACCAGGAATAAAACCTTTATCGGCTGCAGCTTGCATCTCCCTCATGCCGTGAATGTTTACAAATGATTCTGTCTGATCTGGAACGGAGATGTCGTAGGTACCGACGTCGTATTGAAGGTGTGGTATCCGCTCCTCTGCCTCCTCGTGAATCTCCTCGTCAGAGATGGTCTGCTCTGTCTCAGAGTAGCCGGGAATAGTCTCATCTTGGATGTAGGAAATGGGTTCTGCTGCAGCAGCACCTTGTGCTACTGAGGTTATGGGGGCTGTGGCGCCTCCCACATGTGACAGGTAGCCTTCCTCCTCCTCTTCCTCCTCATCTTTGGCTGTAGTCAGAATGTCAGTGGTTTTGATCTCAGTGACCATTTGTTCTTCAGCTGCATCTTCAGGTTTGACTTTAATCTCTTCATCTGCTATCACGTCTAAATCTTCCACCTCCTCCAGTTCAGCTTTCTCCACAGCTTCCTCCTCTTCTTCCTCTTCCTGCTCCTTGGATGGAGTAATTTGTTGCTCTTGTTTTGTCTCAATCTTAGCAGCAAGAATTTCTGATTTCTCCATTTCTTCTATCTCATGTTTCCTGTCAAGCCCATCGTCCTTTGCCTCCTTCGATTCATCTTCCTCCTCTCCGATCCCCATATCTTCTTCCTCTTCCTCTTCTGTTTTCCTTTCAGCAGTTGGAGCCGCCTCTTCTTCTTCTTCCAATTCTTCCTCATCCTGAGATGCGGCTCCCTCATCCTCAAACTTTTGAGCCTCTTCCATTTCTCTCTCTTGTGTCAACTTCTTGTCTTTGTCTTCATATTCGGCCTCATCTTCAGCTTTCACTTCTGATACTTCTTTTTCAGGAGACTTTGTGCCAGGTTCTTGTGCTTCCTGCTTCTCTTCAATTTGTGCTATTGGCTCCAATGAAACCTCACTAGTGTCTGGTGGCTCTGCTGATACAGCTACAACTTCAGCTTTTTTCATTTCTTCAAAATCCTTGGTGAGGTCTTCAGGTGTGGAGGGAGCAGATATGCCCTCAACAGTTCCGTTTTGTAATGGTTCAGGTTGAATAATTTCTGGTTTTGGCTCCTCTGGCTTCGGTTCAGCAGGTTCAGCCTTTGCTGCTTTGATTTTTCCAGTCTTGGCTTTGCTTGACACTTTAGCTTTATGTAATGTCTTTCTGACCTCTGGTGTAAGTGGTTTCAGGTCAGGCTTTGTCATTTTTCTCAGCTCAGGTTTGGATGTGTCCTTCTTTTTGTCCTCTTTGGATTTAACATCTTTCTTATCATCTTTTTTAGAGTCGTCTTTCTTTACTTTTTTGATCTCTTTCTTTTCTTTGTCTTTTTTCTCATCCATTTTTGACACCCTTTCCTTGGAGTGCTTTTTTATGGATTTTTCTTTCAGGAGTTTCTTTTTCTCTGGCACATCAGTTTTAGATTTTATGGTTTTGGTAGGCTTTTTCTCCTCTTTTTTCTCTGATATATTTTCCTTCACAGAGTCACTCTTTGCCTCTGTGGTGACTGATGTATCATCTTGTCCTTCAGTTTCTTTCTTTGAGATCTTTGCAGTAGTCTTCGGGGAGGATTTAAGACTCTCTTTGCTGTCTGTTCTTTGTTTTAACTTTGTCTGTTTTATAACAGAAGGAGGAGCTCCTGAAGCAATGTCCTTTTGTGTGGCTACAGGATAGCGCAAGAAGTCAAGGTGCTTTAATTTCTCTAGTCCCTCCAGGATCTTGTTTTGTGGTGCATTCCCAGGGAACAGCACTCTGACGATCTTTTCTGCAGGGTTGGCGGGAAGCCAGACGACTAAGGCTGTAACCGATGTCAGGTAGGGCACAGATATTTCTCCTTCTTTCCCGTTGGGGAGCACAATACCGGTTTTGGCCTTGCTGTTGCCAGCCCACTTTTGCATTAAAAACTGCATCTCTTTACTGTCTTTGACAGGGTTGAGAATATACATGTCTAACCTGCCCACTCCCATCTTGTGGAACAGAGTAATGGGCTCAATAGTGTTGCTGACCACTCGAAACAGTGGTTCTGGTTTGATTCCCAGTTTGTTAAGGTACTGCAAAGTAAGTGAGGCCTCTTCGATGCTGCGTTTCACTTTGAGATTAGATTCTGGCATACGTAACTTCTCTGGTACGTTGAAGAACACCACACCTAGTTCTGGAGAGATCAGGTTCTTCATCCAGTCGCTGTAGTTGGTGGAGCCTTGAGACTGCTCCTCCTCTTGTTCTGCTATCTTCCTCTGAAGAAGCCCATTGATACCTGGGAGATTGTCAGCGCCGATGTGTGTGAGTAGAATCGAGTCAATGCGGTCCAGGTGACGGACCAGCTTCCAGAAGCAGGATTTTCGTTCAGAGCCTCCATCCACGAGGATGTTGAAGCCATTGACAGCAAAGAGAGCGGAGTCTCCTCGTCCGCCAGGAAAGATGTAGCAACATGGTTTGGACAGTTTCAGGAAACCTCCGGAGGTAGGTGGCTCCAGCAGGTCAAACGGTGAAGGGACGTCCACCGTCTCAGAGATGTACTCTGTGAACTCGGTGACGCCCTCCATCTTGGTGAGAACAGGCTCAGGGTTTAGTTTGTATTCCAGGAACTCCCGCAGGGTCTGCTGCTGTCCCAGGGAGCTCCAGCCCACCTCCCCGCGGCAGGACACAGTAAGTGTTGCCTGCTGCTTGGGGGCTGTTGTTCCCAGTAATTCACTGACCTGCAGGATGGACAAACCCAGACGCATCAGTCAGTGATATACGCATCGATGGGACGGACTTGTGTTATAAAGACATAGATTACAAAAATAAAATAAAATGTTGTGAAAGTCAAAGAGACATGCTTTACTCTCTTCTTCTCTTTTGTGCAATTTCTTTTCCAATGTCCCAAATGTACAATAGTGAGTTTGTATTTCTAGCAAAAGTAGGTTCTTTTTATCTGTAGCACTAACAAATAAATCCCTAAAAAGTATCCAAAACCGTGTACAGTACTTATCCTTTCATATCAAACTGTACCAAACCACTGACATGCATTTTTTCACTGTAGAGTATAAAATTTTCATCAGATTGTTGTTGAGTATAAGAGGACAGTAGATTTGACTTACCCCAGGATCAGCAAAGATACTTGAAAAGGTCTGGTAGGTGAAAACCCCAGTTTGAAGAAGAAGGCCACCGTGATCTGAGCTCTGGCCACTCAAGACCAGAAGCTTGTGTCCTGCTGAGTCTGTGACAAGAGACTGGATCTGGGACACACACACACACACAGAAAGAGAGAGAGAGAGAGGGGGAGGGGGGGGGGGGGGGGTGATGTAGGACAGTTAAAGGAGAGACAACATTGCCGAGGTAAAAAGATACATACCTGTTTCCCTGACAATGAGAGATGCAGTAAAATTGTATCAAGGTTAACAAAATTTAGCAGATAATGTCCTGCATCGAGTACAGAAAAATCTAACAGACACGAAGGTCATCACCGGTCTTTTTATTACTGTATATCCTCAACAAACTGGAAGCTGACTGATGTGTTCATATCACAGAGTATTGTAAACGGTCACGTACAGTCTGCCTAGATTCATAATTTAGTTTTCCTGATCAGAAAATATTAATTCAAATCATGATTTTTTAAAAATTTTATACTGTATTTTATTCAGTTCTACAAAAAGAGTTTTGCAGTTCATATTCTAGTTCATATTCCTTCTAATCCTAATTGACAGGTGAATGTGTCAGTCAGCAGAGATATACAGTAGCATAACACTCATAAACTCAGTATAACTTTTTTCACATATTACCCCATTGATATGTAAGTGTACCTACAACCAACAGGATATCTCTGAATATATTGACCTTACCTCTGATACAACAGTGTCTTGTGAAGGGTTGACAAGCACCACAGTGTCTAGGACATCACTTCTGTGGTGGAGAGTCCTCTGTCCTGTAGGAGAAGATTCAAAACATTAACATCTTTCATGAGAAGTGAGACATCCAACTTGATCGAGGCCTGAAGGTTGGACGAGGTAAACAAGTTGACCAACGCTGCTGCCAACAGGACGCTCAACAGTCTGTCGTAAAGAAATCCTGCTGGACGTCATCCAGACCTGATCTGGAAAACCTCTTTGAGTCAAGGAGATTTACTACTGCATTCTGCATTGTATGTGGGGCAATCACCATATAGAGAGAAGCAACCTAATTGTACATCAGAAAAAAAAAGTTGGAATAGGAAATAGGTCACTGATGTCTGTTGATTGAGGTTTAAAATCAAAGCAATGAGCATTCTATAGGCTAATACAGATATTGCTATTAGAGAGTTTATAAAATCCGATAAAGATATACTGGTCAATACTAATTTTCTTTACACAACCCATAAGAAATTTACTGGGCAGGACGTTTTACAGATGGAAAATAAAGTTTTACTCTGTGACTGGTGTCCAAAGAATATGTAATGTACTCCAATTTATTGTAATTTTTCAGCTGAAATATACAACCGATACTGATATAACTGTCAGGCCAATTTATCAGCGAGCTCTAGAGTATACACACACAAACTAAAGGCACCTTTAGATTGTACAATATCATTATGAGGCATGCCAGATTGTGCGCTAAATTTATGGTAAATCATAGTAAATATCAGCTCACATCATCCATCTGCACTGCTCAAATTTTTAAAAATCCAGCAAAGTCTTACAAAATGCCTGTTTTGTTTCACCTCCATCATTTTGTTTTCCTTCTTTGTGTGTGCCATGGACATATTAAAAGAGAACAAGTGTGTTTTCACCCCTAAACTTTACTTAAAAAACTGCACTTATGAAATGTCGAGCCGGTTAGTGTATTCTGTGTCATTTCATGTCGTATTCAAATCGCACTTTACTGTTGAGCACACGCACACACACACATCCTTATGCATATTCAACATAATTATGCATCAGCACTTCTCTCCATTCAGAGGTGATGTTAAGCTTTTAATTCCCCTTTGTTTCAGCACAGATGCACGCTCTAATATTAGAGAGGTCTAATAATAGGGGGATCTCAGTGACTCCACCGCTCCACTGGGATCGTCAGCGCGTCCCCTGAGTTTGCAGTACTCGCCATCTTTTTAGGATCTGGGCTGTCAACATGTTTTCCATGAAAGACCTCTGATGCTTTAAGATACTGTGACGGATGAGGAACTGATACGCTGTCGGAAGAGTTTTAATGAAATTGCTGAGAAAAGTCATTTCATAAGGAAAAAAAAGTCATAAAAGCTGAAGGATTTCAGTGATATCAATAAGGTAATCAGAGCAGTTCTTATAAGTCTAGACCATCTGTGACTGAAAGGAAGGAGTACTCAATAATAAGCTGTTATATTACAGATGATAATCACAACCATATTATCTGCCTTTATCTGCCTAATGTATTATAGGCTTTCTTATTCTTCACTGAACTAAATGGCGTTAACATTATAACTTTGACGAAAGAGCAGGAGCTGAACTGAATCACTTTTTATATTCAACCACATTTCCCCTCTTATCTTGCGAGCAGTCATGTGTGACATTTTCCTATAAAGAAATGTCAGAGTGTTTCCAAATATATTCGGATCATAAAAACATTGACTGCTCTGGTGGTTCATTTTGGAAAACTCATCTGTCTCCTAGCATAAAAGTTGCATTTCATATTTCCAGCAGTACCACAGTGTGTTTATGTAGAATAAATAGAAGAAAAACCAAAAAGCTGATCCAGTTATTCATCATGAGAAGGTTGTTATTGTACTACAGTCTTTTTTCAGGTCTACCAAAAAAAGCTTTTAGGCAAATACAAATGGTTCAAAATGCAGCTGCCAGAGTTATTGATTTTAAATATTGCTTCACTGATATTTCTGACAAGCTTTCTCCATATAAACCTGAAAGAAAACCTGACAAGTCTGCTAATTATCGTGGTGTCGACACAAATCACGGGGAGGCTTCGTTTTCCTACTGCGCTACTTGGAATAACCTCCTACGAGGATTATGTTAGACACTGTCCTAGTCTGACCTTTAAACTAAACTTAAAACCGACTCGTTCACTGTTGCCTGTAACTCAACTTTTGTCTGCACTTTGGTTTTGCTCCAACTCTCGCTTCTTTTAAATTGAGGCTTATAATGTGATACTGTTCATTTGTCTCTCTCACTGCACTGTGACTTTTATTACTCTGTTAATTTAATTTAATTTAATTTTAGCTTATTTTTCTTTTCTATTCCATTTTACTTGTTTTAAATCTCATTATTATATTTAACAGGGACATTGCACATTAATAAACATTGCTGTAAATGCACTAGACTTAGCCAAGAGGCTATTTTTCATCTGTAGTCTGGACAGATATTACAAAGTCAGTCAACCTAAAAAAAGAAGAATTTAAGAAAAGGACTTGTGTCGTCTCATTTTGGAAAGCTTGTCTGGCTTACAGCAAAAGTTGCATTTCACATTTCCAGCAGCAGCAACAGCGGTTTATGCAGAATAAATAGAAGAAGAATCAAAAAGTAGATCCATATATTTTGTCTCCAACGCAAATCAAGGCAAATATTTCTGTTTATAATTTATAATTTGGTGGTACTGTTCATTCATATCTCTCACCGCACTGTGACTTTTATTATCCTGTTAATTCCGTTTTATTCTGTTTTATCTTGTCATATGATTTTTTTATACTGGTACTTTTAATTATAGATGTTCTAAATTGCTCTTCTTTTGTCTTATCCTGATTCTTTTATGCAAAATTCTTTTATGTAACTTGTAAAGCACTCAGAATTGCCACTCTGTATGAAATGTGCTACAGTATATAAATGAAATTGTCTTGCCTATTAGGTTTCAGCAGCAGCAGCAACCCATGTTTGAACAGACAGCAATATTGCCACTGTAAAGACTTTGTGTAACATGCCGTTTGAGTGACAACATTGGGGAGGGGGGGGGGACAGCTAGACCCTTCTCAGCGGACCTGCTCCCTATAATTAGATATAAAATATAAAGGGCTCATTCTAAGGTAACAAAAACACAATGATTCTTATTTTCAGGTGATTATACAATAATTAAAACATACTTATGAATATTATATTCCATTTCTGCCAAGTCCATTCTGCTAGATGCCAGTAAATCATACATACTGTTCTTTTAAAACACAGAAAAGCATCACTGAAGCCAAATTGAGGATGTGGCTCCCTCTGTTGATGTTACCATGGCAACACAATGACGACCATATGTTTTTTTTTTCCTCCTCCTGCAGACACACTGCAGTTACCAACATTAAAGTCAGATAGACAAAACGATTTTTTATTAAACTGACCCCTGGATGGAGCGAGAGAGGGGAGGTGACTGAGGGATTTTGTTGCCGGTCAGAGAACGACACCTTCCCTGCTCATATGAACAACGCTGGGACAGCAGTGAGGAGGAGTTCTAACACTTCAGCAGATCTGCCCACAGACGCGTCCGGTTTCACAGCACGATGACTAAGCCGAGAGGGCGAGCGATGATTTGCAAGTTTGCTTTGATACTTCCACCGCTGACAAGAGCAACACACAACACTGAGGCAACATCATCCATACAGACACCGGAGACGCCGGCATCATCCAACTGTGGTATAAATTTAAAAAATCCACTTGCAGGAGGATGAAGCCCAGAGAGACAGTGTGTCCCTTTGACCTCCTGATGTGCTTTTCTCAGGTGAAAACAGAAGAGACTGCACTAGCTGCTGTTCACGGTTGCCTGCAGGGTGACTGTTCGCTGATACTGCAGACTGGCACAATGTGATACTACAACAACAAAGACACTCTAAGTGAGTCTGAAACGCTGCTGTCCTCCCTCCCCGAAGCTCAGAGAACATCAACAATGCAGAGCGTCTGAGAGAACTGTCACTGCCACTGCGGGCTGGAGGTCTCTCAGATCAGGTTCACTTTCACTCCCAAATGGACAGAAATGTGTGTCGTGACCTTGAGGCACAAACAGTTTAAAAGGCCCTGTAATATTCAGCTTTTGTGACTGTAACATACCATGACTCAAGATTAGAGTAAGACCAATAAATCTGTAAGTTTTGGCTAATAAATAACAAAATACAGTAGTACAGAAATGCCAAAGGTATGTTTGAGGCCATTCAGAAACAGTGTCACCCTAACATATGTCGTCAATCAGTACATATTATCTTCAAAACTCTTTAAAAAACATATTTAAGGGATATTTATCAAAAATATGTATATTTTTGTTTTAAAAAATGAAACCTAAATCAGCCAAAATGTATCGTCATTGGATTTTTTTACTTCTCAGATATCATTGTGCTATAATGTCCTTTATTCTGTTTTGTAAATAAAGGTTTTATTTTTTAATGAACGTCTTTAGAGTCACAACATTGTTCGACCTGCTGAGTTGAGGCCTTTTAGGTTTGGTCTCCAATGCTGATAACTTTCCTGAATGGGAAGGTTTTAGTGAAGTCAATCATCAAAAACAAAGTTTCAAATATGTAGGATATGAAAATTTCCAACTTTGGTGCCTCCTTATTGTAGTTTTGGTTTGTTTTCTGCAAACAAACAACAAACAAAATGTAATTAGAATAATTTTAAAGTTAAAAAAAAATTACACAAAGTGGCTTTAAACATCATCTTGTATCAGAGTATGTGAAGGAAACAATAAACTCTTTAATCTGACATTTTCTTTAAAGCTTAAATATCACATATTCACACGGCAAACGGAAGGGAAGTCAACTTTATAAATAATGTAACAAATCACTACATATTTTCTTAATTTCATTTAAAACAAAGAACTATGTGGTTCTTGGGTTTAGAAGGATCTCTTTGACTTATAAAACTTTTTCCAATTCATTAAATTAAGTCATTAACTCCAAAATCCACCGATATTTACAACGTATAAGTGGAAAGTTATTCTAAAAAAAGACAGAAGCATAAAAACTCCTAATGATGACTTTAAAGTAAAGTACCTACCAGTGGTAAAGTATCACCACTGGTGGGTAAAAACGCAAAGGTTTTTACCCACCAGTGGTGATAAATATATCACAGTGTGTAATAATGACATTGTGCGACATACTGTGATCCACATCCTCCTTTTAACCCTGAGTTAGGTAAGATTGTAATAAATTAATGAGGCTGTTACAGGAAATTACAACCCAGTGATGTGAGTCAGCCTGGAGGTCTCATTGCATCCACTGAGATACAAACAGTATGAAGCTGAAGCCTCCTCAGGCAGGCTAACGTCTGTTCTTCAGCTTAAATATGTTTGTTTAAACAGTCCTTTTGAAGAGTGTGATGTTCAGCCAAGTTGCCCTCATCTATTCATCCCCATGGCTTTCCTTCACTGGCATCCCCGACAGAGAGGAAGCATCATCCCATCATGAAAAGTGACATTCAGCTGAAGGCATTTTGGGAATTTCATGCATCACAAAAAGAAGAGACTCATGAAAATGTTCACACTGGTTGATAATTTCTACTTACATTATTTTAAAACATCTCGCATTTCTTAAAGGCTTTACTGCTCTCGCTGGCTCATCTGCTTTCTTCGTCAGCTGAATCAATCTTAAGTAGTCGTCTCGGCTTCTTATCATATCACTTGGCTCTCTAGCTTAGTAATATGCCTGTGATTTTGAACATCAAAGTGGTTCATATCATTAGTGCAGCATTGCCACAGATTTATGCACCTCACTAACTGCAAAATAAAACATAGAAACTGACTTTGAGAATAAAAAAAAAAATCCATCTGCAACTAGAAGCTAAATTTGCTGAGATTTAGTGTTTGTCAACAGTCAGCCAGTGAGTGTTGAAGCTGTAAATATAGTACTTCTTTGCTATTAAAACAATTAATTCATCTATTCATCAAGATTTAGTCAATTTTGGTAGTAACTGGGATTTTAAAACATAATGCTGGATTTTTAAGAGTAAAAAAAGTAAATTATCATCAATGTTTTTTTGTTTTGTTTTGTTTTCTTTCTTTCTTTTTTTACATTTTCACAAAACATATATTTTTGATTAGGGCCTCTTAATGTTGGTTATTAAATAAACATAAAAAATAAGAAACGAAACAAATGTGTCAATAATATGTATTGATCAGAACATTTTACAGTTGACTGTAAAATGTTTGCTTTTTAATGGTAACACAGTTTCTAAATTACCTAAACACACATCTCTCTTTGGCAAATTCTTGTTATTAATCAGCCGACATATAGAGCAAAACATACTGACGTTCTGTGTGGTGAAAAGTAATGTTTGTTATCTTTGATGTGCAGTTCTCATATATTAATTTAAAGATTAGGACAACTGTTATTCTATATTTCATCATCATCAAAAAAAAAAAAAAAAAAAAAAATCACATGAGACGTCCAAAACCAAAACAGCTGTGCGTTGTGCTTTTTTAGAAAATACTCAAACAAGAGTAACTAATGCATTTTTTAGGAACTATTTTCAGTGGCAATAAGTATTTACAACAATGTGGGATGAACTACAGTGCCACTGTTCATTGTTATGAAGAAACATGTCAATCAATGTGACAGTGTGGCTAATCGATGTGTTTTTGATTGATTTGTTGATGATTTGTTGACAGTAAGAAATATTACCAGTCATACCTCTTAAAGTGTCGTGTACTATATTTATATTTATATATATCTAGTATTTTATTTATGATGAATGCAATGCTTTGCAACAGGCTAATTCTCCCTTTTAAGAACATATGAGCCTTAAACCTGAACTTAACTTTTGTCCAAAGCATGATGCATGGTGGCGTGATCAAAGAAATGGTGACATTTAAAAAAGTAATGCCAAGCAGGAGCCTCTGTGTTCACCGAGATCACACATCTGCAATGATCCATTTTCTTGACAAAAATAACTCTGGTGGCCGTGCAGACACAGGGTGTCATTTGCCCCGCTTCTATCGGTTAACTTAAAGATCTCGGGAGGTGAACTCTTCGCTCCCTCTCAGTCCTCGCCTTGACTGTGTTCATAACTGCGAGGCCCAGAGGAAGGAAGGTCATTTGTCAGACAGAACTCAGTGTTTCTGCTCATTCTGGTTCCTCTTCAGCTGACCCGCTTGATATAAATATCCACGTCTGAACTCCCAAAACGAGAACGCTCTGTTTAAAGGCGACTAAAACGGAGCACTGATCGACCGAGGCCCAGCCACTGCACTGCTCCAGATAGCATGTTCCACATTCACAGTGGCGAGAGGGATGGTGAGAGGAGGGTTCAAGGAATTTGAAGACAACAGGTAACAGTAGCTCGTTCTAGAGAGCCAGACTCTTGTGCATTTCATTATGAAGTTGAGCTCATTTTTAGAAAAATGTGAGCCTGTGGGACTGATTCCTGTTAGCAGGTTGATATATTTAAAGTGCAGAACAAACTTTAACTCACTGCTGATGTTACGACAGCGTACGATTGGTGTTTTGGAGCTTAGCTTCAGTAAGTGTCAGTGTATCATAAAATATGACACAAAGCTGAAAATGACTTAAGCACCACGGACAGCTCCGCTCTCAAATGTACAAACCATACTGTAACTCTAATGTGATACAAGACAGACGGAGAAGGAAGGAGGCAACATCCTGTTCTAAAAATAACACAAATGTGATTGGTTAGCATGGTAGTTAACTATAGCACAACCCACCTTTGCACACAGGCACAAAGGACAAAGCCATCAGTGTTGTTAGGATGGAAGTTTTTAGCTTGGACCATTATGAAGAGCTGAATATTAAAGCTGGAACCATTATTTGATTAGTTGACCATTTAAATTAATCAAAAACAATTCTGATTATCAAATAATTTAATGCAAGTACTTACTTTTTTCTTAGATTCATATAATTGTAAAAAAATAAATACGTAAGCCTATTGATTGCAATAAATTTACCCAAAAGATCAACACATTAAGTGATTCTTTTGCTGTTCTCTAAAATGACACCTGAGTTTGTTTTTTTAAAGTTATTGTTAAGTAATACCTTTGGATTTTGGTATTTCAGTTTAGCATTTGACATTGTTTTCATTTACGTTTTATAAAATCAAAGAATCGACAAAAAATGTGTCCATACTTTGAGCGTTTAATTTCATTCTTGACCCTTGGGTCGTACATATACGTATTTATATGTCAACTCCTTTAAAATGAAGATAAGAGTCCCTGATTTAAAACCAGGACAGACACCAGTCACTCATTGGGGACCACCAGAAGGATCCTGGTGGGACTCCCTTATGTGGTTGAGCTTTAACGACTAGTCATAAGGGGCCAAGACAGAAAGACAGGAGTGCTGTATGACATCATATAAAGTCTGGACAAAAGACCAAACGTGGTCACGGCATGGACTAGAAAGGAGTCAAAGGTCATTTATGGACCAGGAGTCAGTGGATGGCTGGAGAAAGATCAAAATGGCATTACAAAGGCGTTATAACCTCCGGATAATGCAGTTTAAAACTAAAAACTTGAGATTAGATTATTTGTTGAATATCTACATACTGTATGGACTAAAAACCAATTGTTAGTTGATGCCCATCAAATATCCTATTGCTTTAACTCTGATAGTAAGTAAATCAAGTTAAATTAGGTAAAGAGCGAGTTAATGAAACTAAACTGATGCGTCAGGCTTCATCTTCATATACTCACCAGATCAACAGAGGTTGATTGGAGTCGACGTCCAAAAGTTATTACTTTGTTTTTAATCTCATTTGCCTAATGTGAGCTCATTCCTTCCCCAGGACTCGCTACTATTGTCTGAACTTGGAGATAAACTGGTGCGAAGTGGGTTGGAAAATTAAAAAAAGCCAGTGCAGACCTGGCTGTCCTCTATGCCAATTTCAGCACTGCATCTTCACCCACCAGTAAAGCATTTGTTTGTGTTGAGAAACATGAAGCGACTGCTGAGTCACTGAAATTTTGATCCTAAAATACGCTGAATTATTCCCATGTTTTCACAGGTCTGAACAGTTATAATTTTGAGTAGAAGAAAATAGGGGCTACTACTGATAGTGTAGTAGTGATATTTTATTGTTTGTGTTATAGGGCAGCAAATAACAATTATTCTCGATTATTTTCTCAATTTATCAATTAGTTGTTTGGCCTATAAAATACCAGAAAATGGTGAAAAATGTCTATCACTGCACAGGGTGACACCTTCAAATGTCTTGTTTTGTTCACAACCCAAAGATATTCAGTTTACAATCACAGAGGACTAAAAAACAGAACATATTCACATTTGAGAAGCTGGAATCAGAGAATTTGGACTTTTTTTTCTCAAAAACTGACTCAAAATGATTAACTGATTATCAAAATGGTTGGCAACTAATTGATTTATCGACTAATCCTTACAGCTCTATTGTCTAAATATGATCTCATTGAACACTCAAATACACGCCATGTTTGCTACCTGTTATTTACTATAATTAACTACATAACTGTGTCATTTTGACCACCTTAGCCACTATAATTAACTCATACCAGAGTACTTAACACCTCGCCAAAGTGATGAAATTTATCCAATTTGTCCCTGGATGTCTTCCAGATCTCAAACCTGCTCCGTGAACCACAATCACTGTCATTGGATCACAACTGCAACAGGAAGCTAAAGTCTTAGTTCCTGATGCTAATCCCGGTCCTGTGATTTGGCAGCGTTGAATGACTGGGCTGTTAAGCCATTTAAAGCTTCTATGCCAGTAACAGCTATGGGATAGTCTCTCTCTAGGAAAAGAAAAAAACATATATATATAACATATGGATCCAGGAAAACTTTCAGTGATTCCTCAAGGTACTCAAAAAGGGCATATTATGGGGGAAATGGGTTTTAAATATTAATCAGGGTGATATACACACAGTATATAATGATTTGCATGAGTTCATATTCTGTCTGTGATGTGAGGCGGAGACGGAGTTAGTGAACACAACAGGTTCTGCTTAACTTTGATGTAAGAAGCAGTAAATCCTTTACAGTAGCAACCCGGAGAGTTGGGGATACATTGTTGGTTTAATGAGTGACTAGATATTCATTCTCTTCAAATTCTTTGTATTTCCCCACAGGGATCTGTGGAAGTGTATCTTATCTTAAAAAAAAAAAAACACTTCAGTTCCTCTTGTCTCAGCTTAAATTTTGTTCACAGAACCATCAGTGGTGGGTTTTCTCAAAGCTAATTTTGCTATTCAGTTCTTACCATTAACATTTATCAGCAAATTATTGCTATAAATTATGTGTAAGGTGATAATTTTAGTATAGTTGGCTTGCTTGGGGCCTTAAGTTAAACAGTGCGCCATGAATATACTGTAATTGCACCTTAAACAAGCACTTCAAAAAGCAGGATGCATCTGAAAATCAATCAACATTCAATAAAAAAATATAAACTTGCAAATTAAATTTAAATTTGTTTTAATTTTCTAAATATGTTTGGAAAGGCACTGTAAAAGATATATCCAAGGATTGAAGCCTTCATCTAAAGCAACAGGTGCATTTTCCACCAATTGACCCTAAAAAATGTGTCCAGTTTTAGTTTAGTTAATTTAGTTTTTACCCACGTTTATCTGTACTTGTAAAAAGAGAAACAACCAAAAACAAAGAAATACTCACTTATAGCGATGTTACACTGAGGTCACTTTACATGGTCATTACATTAACGGGCCACATATAGTATTTAAGTAATATTTTAATTTACAACAAAGCAAAAAACATTTAGGTCAAACATTCACTCGCTTCTTCAAATTGGGTCCTAAAATAGCTCCAACTCATTATCAGCATATGAGTCATTAGCACATGAATAAAGGAGATGAGAGAGAAGAATATTAACCAAATGACTTCCAAGTGCTTTACTGACTTCTCTCGTCTTTTCAGAAGAACTTTTCACCTGACTTAACACAGGACTTAGCATCACTATCATTCTGTTTCACACATTAAAAAGGGAAGAAATCGAAGAGCAGAGGATAGAGGGCAAAGAAGCGTCAATGAAAGAGTCTGATCTTTTTGGTATTTCGGTTGGTTCATGAAGTATCGCAGCTTTTAAGGCCAGACTCAAGACTGTCTTATACAGAGCTGCTTCAACCTCCATAACACCAGGCGTCCCGATCGCCTCCTTTTTGTCTGCTCCTTGAAGGGCCTCTGAGCTCCTTTTGCAAGTCTATCATTCAGTCTTTGTTGCTGCAGACTGCCATGGTGATGCCCTACAGCTCTCACACACACACACACATTTGCACCTGCACACACTTGCATTCAAGTGAACACTAATGTTTTATACTAATATTTTTCGACTGAAGTTGCAAATATTAAGAATCTATAAATGTGACATTTTCTAGAGCTGATATAGCGGCTGATATTGGATTATTATATCATGAAATATATGTTTTACATACTGTACGTTTCCCATCTGCACATTACTGGTCACTCCATTCTCTTTATTTTTAAACACCTCTTTTTATTTAGAATGTATTTTACATATTTTTATTGTAAATATCTATTTTATACTATTTATGATTACTTGACTTGTGGTACTTTGGGATATTTTTTCTTATCTCATATATTTTGATTGTTATGCACCACAACATCAAGGCAAATTCCTTGTACGTGCAAACCTACTTTGCAATAAACCTAATTCTGATTCTGATTTTGTAAATATTTTACATGTATCTTATTGTATCAGAGTATGTTGGTCATTAAATAACAAGACATGAATATGTTTGAGGTACTTTATAAACAGAGATGCCAGTATATAGTTCGTCCACCAGAGAGCACTGACAACTTTATTTTTCAACTGTAAAATGCTCAGTAGTGCATACCTTGGTCACGGTTCAAATTTAAGGAATCAAAAAAAATATTTTGTGTTCATGGACAAAATTTTAAAAAGGACAAAATGTTGTTATCAGATTTTTTTTTAAATCCTCAGGCTGTACTATTTTCATGGCCACATTTCCATTTACTAAAAGAACTTTTTACTGATGAAAAGCCTTTAAAATGGCATTTGCACCGAGCTTAAAAAACTCTCAAAATATAGATTACAATAGGACTACAAACAAGGAATTAATTTTAAAAAAACATGTCTGAACAATTACATGACCAAATAAAATACTAAAACTAACAGGGTTTTATTTTTTATGAAGACCAACATTAGTTAATGATACATTGACATATATTGCATATCTAATAAAGGATCAATGGTAGTCTGATATATAAAGTAGTCTAGTGTAAACAGGTATACCTATATACTGTACAACCAGCTTTAGAGTAATATCTGCATATATGTTGTAATTTCCCTTTGGGATTAATGAAGTATCTATCTATCTATCTATCTATGTTTATTGTTTGACTTGCAGTAATGTTTGCATTTTATTTGAAGCATTAATAATATAACTTTGTTGAAAGATCTTTATAATTAAATTCATAAGAGTAAAAGAGAGAATAAGAGGCCGATCAGCAGACTGACCACCCCGACAGTGAGGAGAGGCATGAAAATGCAGTTAGAACCGCTGCTAGAAAAGGGAAGCAGGAGGTTATTGGCAAAGTGTCATCGTCTCTTAGAGTCCGGTCCGCAGTGTGCCAACTATGACATCACTGCTACCCCCCCACCTCCCGTCCCTGTACTCCCCCCCCACCCCCCCGCCCTCCAAAGTCCTAAAGAGGAGCTGAAAGCAGTCTAACTTCAAACAATACACACACACACACACACACACACACACACACACACACACACACACACACACACACACACACAGTGCAGGCTGCCAAAACATCACACTAAAATGTGTCAGACAATCTTTTTCAGGCCACCACAAACATCTCCCCACGCTGTCTAACAGTATAAATACCCACAGTAATCTGCCTTTTGTGTTCAAGCTGTATCTAGAACAAGAAGTCACATTCACACATCTCTGCCTTATTTGTCCTAAATGAGCTTGTGTACTTCTGTGCATGCGTGCGTGTGTGTTGTTGTGCTACATTATGGGCGTTATAAAAATTTTTTGAACAGTACATATTGACAGTTCTGGTTTTATATTTCCTGCTTCTCTAAGTTTCCTTAAAAGTCGTTAATATATTCTTGTGGGAGTAAATATGTTTTCTTTACTTTCTAAATCATATCCAGTTGATGTTGATGTAAAGATTTGTAATGAATCAGCACTCTTGCCCTTATTTAGACTTTTAGTTTACATTCTTGACTTTTTGATATTTGATGTGGATGTAGTTATAATTTTATCTTTGATAAATTGGCACTTTTGCCCTTAATATACTTTTTCTATTTTTGTCCTTTTGATAGTTTGGGGTAATATGGATATTTATATTTTAAGAATTTTATGATTTATATGTTATGTATAAATATGATAATATTGTCCATTTATGATTAATTGGCATTTTTGTTTTCAACTTTTCAAAACCTTTTCTAATCTATACTGTGTTTTCTTGACTTACTAACCTGGATGGTAATGTGTATGCTATAAGTTTGCTCAAGGTGTTTTCCTCCATTAGTTAAACTGATTACTGTGGTCTTCTGATTGGATAATTGAGGCAGCCACTACATGTATATACTGTATATGCATAATGGTTGTTCACTCCGTTTACTCTCTAAGTGAATGTATTGATATTTTTACTTATTGGGGGTAATGTTTTATTTATTCTAATGCATAAATCTATTATGTAAAAGTGAAGTCGACGTGTGGAGAATTTGTGACTCTGTTCATGCTATTACACAAGCGTGAAGTGAATTTATGCCCTGTGAATACTTAGTTTCTCGACAGTTGAAGGCCTGAAAGACATTCCTGCGACGTGTGGTGCCTGTCTACTATAAAACACAGATTGACATTGACCCACTATGCCTTAAACAGAATTAAGTTGAGCATTAAACAATTTGGAGATTTTCTTATAGCTTGTTTATCACTTTGAAGCATATTGACATACTTAAATGCAGCATCACACACACACAAACATGCCCACATCTTTTTAAAAAAGGACATTTCTCATTTCTCAGCGCTGAGGTCCTGCGGTGTCAGGAGTGAGGCACAATGATTATAAAGTGGTTGTCAGCAATATGTTGACAAGTAGGGACGTCTCATTCATCATGGTGACGGACACAAGACGGGGTCTGTGGGTCAGACATGTACAGACGAGGGAGACGACAGTTATGAAAAATAACTGTCAACGTGACCTTCCCCTCCCACAATGACAAGATATTCAATCCCTCAAGGTGGGAAAACCCAGTGCTATGGAAAAAGGCAGAGAAGAAGCTTTCCTCTGTGATGGGGGGAGGACTTTGAAAACTCTGGAGATATCACAAGCTTGAGAAAGAGAAAATAGGAATGGAGAGGTGAAAAAAAATGCTATTCAGAAGTCACAGGCTGTTAAATTGGCTGTAGATAGACTGCTATTTGTTTGGAGCTTTTTGTGCAGCAGCTACTGGGTGAGAGGCATTGGCCCTCGGGGATTTACTCTGAGCTTAAGGTGGTTTTAAAACTGCCAGCGTGCGGGCTCAAGTTACTGGCCGGTCACTTGGTAATAACAGCTTATCGAAAACAACAGCCTCATAGATACACGGCTTTGGATTGAAGATTACTTGGATGCTGATCCAGTCTAACATACACAGAAGCATATCTAACTGACTGAGTGTGCTGTAATTATGCAGCACTGTATCTTGCAGTTGTGGCTCTCAAAAAAAAAAACCCAACTAATGCTAATGTATGTGTGTATTTGGTTTATCCAAATCTATGAGTGGCTGATCTCAAAAAGGAAACTGAAGCACACAGCTTCTCCTTTCACTATTATTTATTGTGTGCATTCAATTCAAAGTAATAATGAAAGGAAAAAAAAAAAGTGTGCTCCAGTTTCCTTCTGGACTCAGCGACTCATAGATTTGGATCTACATACACACACACGGGCTTATTTCAGCACTATTGCAGCTTGGCATACTAGGACGTTTTTCAATCTGCTGTTCAGCTTGCAGGTTTAGAAGTCTGCAGGAGGATTTGCAGATTTAAATTGCAAAATGAGGTATCCAATATTTAAAAAATGAAACCCCATTAATAAAGACTCATGAAACTACTTTAAGATTTGTTTGTACAAAATACGGCAGTGTAAAAACAAAACATTTCACACTCTAGTTGTTGTTTTAGTTGTAGGAACAGATGCACTAAAGTCTTCATTTTGACTTTTAAAGGGGACGTATCATGCAGGTCTATAGTTATATCTTGAGGCCCTACTGGAGTATTTTTGCATGAGCTACAGTTCAAAAAAGCTTCATCCTCTGTCTGAAACAGGCTGTTTTAGCTCCTGTCTCTTTAATGTAGCCCTCCCGATGAGCCGAATCTGCTCTGATTGGTTAGCTTCTGGAAGCTGCTTCTCGGCCGACTTCCAGCATCTCAGGTAGGATTTCACTTTTTTTTCTTGTTCTTTACTCGAAACTTCTCAAATGCATCTGGACATGTTCGAACCTGAATCCGATCCAAAATATGGCAACCTTAGCGACAAAGACTACGGAGCGAATGGCCATTAGTGGGCATGTGCAAACAATGTGATGTCATCACGATGAGGAAGTTGAGTAACATTGCAAACAAAGCATTCAGAGCAGGTTGAAGTCTTGGTTTTGAGCTTCAGGGAGCATTTTTACATACACTCACCTCAAGTTTTAGACCTTTGACCATGTTTAACATAGACCTCCAACATCATAACTGTATAAAAATAACTGAAAATCACAAAAAACATACGTCGTCTTTAAATCTCAACATACATACTGACATTAAAGCAAAGCAATCTGTCTCAGCTTTGTCACAGCATGTAAGAAACCAGAAAAGTTATTTCACATAACAACAGGGTGAAGTGAAGGACAGGTTACCATGGACACTGGCTCCTCATTAGTTATTGTCTCCCTCCTCATTTGCATCTCCTGGTTGCAGAGCACATTCAAACCTGCTATGTTCAGCAACATGCAGGTCCTCAGGTTAAACTGCATAATTCTTTTTTTTTTTTAAAAGAGAAAGTGTTTCTTTTCCATGTTTTATTTAATGACTTCTCACTGCCTGTTTACTTCAAGACAGCAGCTTGATAAAAAGGGAACCAGTCAAACATTTCACTGTAGCATCTTAAATTAGCACAAATTCAGTCCAGATCTTAGGACACAAACTCAACTTCAAAAGAAATTCCTCTTTCAAATTCTCAGTTAATCACATGAGATATTTTAATATTCGATACTGTAAATTATTTTTTAGTGACCTCACCTCCCCTCAGCCTGCATTGTGTATGTCTGCTTAAGTTAGCATTTTCCTACATTTCCCAGAATACTTTTCATCAATCTCTAGAAAGAAAAACAAATTTGAGGTTTGAGTTATAACTACAGGCAGAAACAGTGATAATAACATTTCTCATGGCAGCAATGCATTATGGTCTATTTTCATGAGCACTGTCTTACTGTATTTTTTAAAAGGTACAACATTAATGTTCCAGCTTTTAACAACTACTCATCCCATGTGACTGTGACTGCACCCATTAAATATCTATCAGACATGTAGCTGTTGAAAGCTACAAATCACAATACATGAGACAACAATCTGTAGAACAGATATCAGGGGATATCCAAGAGGTGGAAAAGGCCTTTCTATCGAGGCTACGACGGATTTCTCCCTGAGGATTGTTGAACCTCGGTGCAAAGTGTTGAGAGAAGCCCTTGCTCTTTGATCTGAAGCATAGACGCCAAGAATATTTGAGACAAAAAGGAAAAAAAATATGCTAATGTTAAAAGGATGATTTCACTTTGTTACAACTGGGGTCTTATTTTTGTAGCTGTTGTCATATTAGTAGTTAGTAGTTATGAAAAGGTTGTGCTCAAATTGCTAAAATCTGAGAACTGAGTGACATCGCTACAACAAAGTCCCACTGGACAAAAAAACATAAGTATTAGTGTCAGATAATCAGATAGATTGAGAACAAAACAAGAGTTTAGCCAGATTATTTAAATCACTTTATTTTGGAGGTAATAATCTCTAATTGCACAGGAAACAGCAAGTACGGTTGGTACAGTTAAACCCGCAGGTAGGTAAATAAACTTTCATCTGTGTTTGCAACAGTTTGCTGTTATTTTCTCTTCCAAATAAATTTGGAAAACCAACATTTTTACAAAAATCCTGATGTGACTGCTTGTGTTTGTTGCCCTGTCAAACTTTTTTTCAGAGACTTTGCCACGTTTTCAGCTATCAGCTTGTTGAATACGATGTTATTTTTACTGACTGATGTCCAAAACTACGAAACTAAGACCCAAGTTGTAAGTTTAAAGTGACATATTGTTTAATTTTGCCAGAAACAGAGAAAAATACACAGCCAAGCCACAACAAAATGGAGGCAGTAATGCGGCAAATGTCTCCAATAGCTGTTAACAAAAGGAGGAGGGTTTGAGTCGAGGTAAAGTGAGGTGACATGAAATGGGTTTAACAATACATTCATATTCACAGCACCCACACGTTGCTTTGGCTGTGGATGTGTCGGGCACGTCGGCCACACAGTGAGTGTCCCTGTCAGCAGATCAGAGTGGACAGAGAGATGGAGGTTGGGGCCTCTGGGAGCTTCTCCTCATGGAGGGATCAATGTTTACTGCTGCTCTGCACCATCAGAGGGGAACGATGGTAGACAGCGAGGCATCACCTTCGCACTCCAGGCCAATATGGCTGCCATCAGCATGAATTGCCTGACTGCGGTGTGACTACTCTCTCTCTCTCTCTCTCTCTCTCTCTCTTTTCCCTGCCCTGTCTGTCCCTCTGTATGTCTCTGTCATTCACTGTCGATCTGCCTTTGTTCAATTTGTTTGTCAGGCAGTGTCAATCTGTCCATTTCTCTCTTATTCAGTGTTATTCGCTCCTATCCACTTGTCTCCCACTCTATGTAAGACCATTTTATTTCCCTCTTTCTCTCTCTTTTTCTTGCTTTGTCATCCACACTCTTCCATCTCCGCCGCTTCCACTAAATCTTTCTTCTATTTGCTCTCCATCTAAAAAAAAAAAAGCTGCATAATGATGTTTCTTACTCTCTTTCAGTTCATACGTCTATCACTCTCTATTTCTGCTCCATAAGCCCCAGGGTGTAGAAAGAGAGAAATTTAATGAAAACATTTGGTTTTCGGGTTGCATGGTTGCACCAGTTAAAAAAAAACGAAAAATAAGAAGTAGATTTTTTTGTTGTCGAGAGCTCCTGTAAAGAAAGACAGCGAGCTCGTCAAGCAGAACGAAGCAGAGGTAGACACTGAATAGAGAGACAGACGCTGTGGCTGAACAGCATCGGCACCTTGAGACTATTTTCCGCATAAAATCAGGGACTCTAATCTCAGCGAGGGGTATTTGGGGACTGGAGGGAGGTGGGGTTTGTCGCATAGATCTGAAAGAGTCAGTACAGTCTCTTTTTGCACCGATATAATAACACAAACACAGCGTGGCTTTTTTTTCTGCGCATCTATACATTGTTTCTCTAACACACAAACACACACACACACACACTCCAGCAGCAGGGAGAGCTGGCTAAAGCAGCAGAGCGAACAGGGAGGTGCAAAACACTGCAAAGACTGCTCACTGCTGCATTCTCCGAGCCAGAACCTCCCCTCTTTTCTCTCCATTGTTGTCGACGAGTCCAGAGATTCTCGGCTCAGTACCCGATCTTTCTCTGCACCCCTCCCCTGTCGTTACTCTGCCCAAGGTTTTTAAAAACAGACATAATATAGAGACCTTTATGTTTTACGCAGTGGTGATGGTGATTTGTGCCTGGTTCTTATTTATGTACCAAGCACTTGCACTTGGGACATAAATACACCAGGAGACAGGATTAACTATATCATGACAAATTACATGGCAATTATCAAGATGCTGTGGCTCGGACAGCAGCGTGTCTTGTGAGCGTTCAGCCGAAGACTTTTTGACTGTAAGCCAGTGTTTTGTGATGATGGTCCACATGCCGATGGAAATTTTCATGTCCCCAAAGTACAAGTGCAGTACTCAGTGTTTCCTCTGACACAGCAGGTGAAAAAATGGGACACTGAAACTCTCCATCGAAACCTGGAAAATTATTTTAGGGAGGTCAGCTGCTCCTTAAGGTGTAATGACCCAATAGTACAGAAAGGTCTGGAATGCTTTACCCATTTAAATGAAGGACTAACGACAGAAAAAAACGTATAAAGTATCAGAATAAATATTACAGTGCAAATAAAACTTGATCTCTGACATAATGTACACCTACAGACATGCTGTATATATAACAACAGTATACTATATATTCATAAAGGATCCTCATTAGTCTGATATATTCACCAAATGTTCCACAAGTCTAACTCCACTGGCTTAATCCTGGTTACTTTGTGTAAGTCTAAGTCACTGTGAATGAGAGAGCTAGATGCATTAAAAAGCAAAAAAAAAGATGTGATGGAAATGCAGATAGCCTCCGTCACAAACAAGATTTCAAATGAACATAATTGAAACTACTCCTTAGTTAATATGTCAGTACATTTTGAATGGCTAATACACCCACACTGGTTTTAGGGTACAGTGAGCTAAAACTCATGCAGTGTAATACAACAGCCCTGCAACTAATCCTACATTTATGAAGATTATGATTTTTGTTGTTTGTTTGTTTTAGAGAGATGTTGATTCAACTTTATGGTCATTTTGGAGGCTGTAGTTTGTGCTGCTGTTGAATTGTATTGTATTTATACTGAGAGGTGTTTCTAATATTTTGCCCACTCCAATAAGCAGGGTTTGTAGTATTAAGCTGCTTTAGTTTTAGCTAGGTGTACCTATAGCAATAAATTAGCAAAGCATACAGAGTTTAATATTTTCTTGTTCTTTGACTCTTTCCTGACCAGTACACTCTCTCTGACTATGAGCCAATCTTCAAAGATTGATTGATTGATTGATTAGCTGGCACACAGATTAATACAGAATGGTAACAACTTCAAGCTTCTTGTTCTCCACTATTTGAAAATTAAAAATCTCAATGTTAACTTATCATCATTTAAATGGAGCGAAATTGGCAACGCAAAACTTGAGGCCAACGATATGAAAAATTTTTTTTCAAGAAAAACTGATATCCTGAAGTATCCTGGATCAGTTTTAAATTAAATCTCTAATCTGGTCTTAACTCTTCATCACTCACATAGCAGTTGATTCTACAGCCCTGAAACTGGGTAGAATGACACATCTGTTGATAAAAAAAACATAGCACATGGAATATTTTTCTGGTACATGATAATAACTCAACATAATGTTTTAATAGCTGGTATTTTAGGTTCCAGCTATTCTATTTTTGGATCTGCCAAAAAGATAATTTTGGACACATCAACTGAAAAACAGGTTTTCTGAAGGCAATGAGCCAGCAGGATAATGATGCCAGTTTCCTGGACTGGTTTCGTAACATTCTCCCAGCCCATCTAACAATGTGACACTCTCCCAGTGTTTCTGAACTACATTTCAGCTTTTAGCTGATGCTCTTATCTGAACTGAGCAGGTAGTGGCTCAGTGTCTGTCCCCCCCCCCCCCAAAAAAAAAACGTTGCTGTTGAAGGATGCTGGCATCAAAGATACGACTTTTATGCTAGAAGTCTTCCTTTCTGACAACCCAGCTACCCTGCCGCATCTGTGGAGAACAGATAATGGCACCTGGACATTTTTCTTCGAGAGACAGATGTGAGGAAAAAATGTGTAGTCAGTAGTGGTAGTAGTAGTAGTAGTAGTAGTAGTAGTAGTAGTAGTAGTAGTAATGTTGGTAAAGCAGTGACCTCACTGAACTTTACCTGCTGAAATGGGTGTTATGTTCTTTAAATAACAACAAGTCTCTTTGACGCTATTCCAAGGAGATCGTTCAAAGTCCAGCTTGTATGCAAGAGAAGCTGGTTCAAGCCGATTTCACGTTGCTCTGTGACTGAGTCTATATAATCAAGTTGGTCACAAATTGGAAAGCCATCTAATGTCCCCATATGAGCACTAACCCGGTGACATAAGACAGCTAATACTTTAATAAGACAGCCTAATGAAGTATGTCAACGATCACAGTGGTCTGCGTCCTGGGATCTGCCAAGAGGTCCTGGGAGAGTCATGGGGGCTTTGCGGTGTGTTGTAATGGTCAGTGGTTAAGCCATTAAGATATTATATGGCACTGAGGTATGTGTGTGTGCTGCATGTGTGTAAGAGCAGCTCGTTTGTGTGAGTCTATGTATGATTTAAATCAATGAACTTCCATCTAAATGAGGTGTCTGCCCTATCATGTGATCCATTTCCCTAGACGCTTAAGCTGGCCAGCGGCTAATCTGTGAGTGAGCGCGGTTCATTGTGTCCATCACAATCCCAAATCCTTGCAGTTTAACAAATAAGCAGCTTCTTGAGTAGCTAAGAGTTAGTGATTTGAAAACATGCCATTAAATCTGTTGAAGCAAATTATACATGTATAATAACTCTGGTAGGCTCAAATGTCTTTTGATTAATGGTAGAACAGGATCAACTCAGATCACCTGATGGTCTGACCTGCCAGTTCTTCTAAAAAAATGTCCCTGTTTTGTTTCCAGGTACGGTCTGAACTAGACCTGAGACAAATAATCAGACACAGAAAAAGATTCTGCAGTTATTTTTATCGTCGGTTAATCGTTGAATCGTCATTTTTAAAGCAAACATTCACTTATTCCAGTTGCTAAATTGTGAGGATTTGGTCATTTTCTTTGTCTTTCGTGACAGTAAATGTAATATCTCAGGGTTTTGGAGTGTTGGTTGGAAGAAATAAGCAATTTAGGAAACTGTGTTGTTCACATATTATAGACAAAAAGATTGATTGATTAATTGAGATAATAATCAACAGAAAAATCGTAGCCCTTGTCCTTGAGCAGAATCCATGTTTCAACTGGATGACATCAATGTCATCAAAGACCTCCACTGCCAAAGGGCAGAAAGACAAATTCTCACCAGCTCCAGGGTGACTGTTTTGCAGCTGACCCTGACATTTGACCTCCTAGTAGAGAGGGGGGGCAAGAGAAAAGATTATTCCCCCTATAATATCAATTTAAAGTATCGCATTAATACCTCGTAACATTGGTTCTGTGCAGTTCAGGTTGCAATATTTCCTCATCGTGAAAAACACAAAGTTGTGGTTTTTAGAGTGACAATTCTTGTCAAAAAAAGTTAAACTATTCAATCTTGCATTTTATCCAGCAATGGTTGTTACTTTATTGCTGTGATGCCTCATTATGAAAACAGATGAATCACTGGACTTGATGATGGCACAGAGCTTTTGTCGTGTTTTGATTTTTACCTCTCTTCCCAGAAACAGCAGCGTTCAGTTTAGTTTAATAACCCCTAACTATGCTCTTAGCAGCTCAAATGGAACATTTGAGGGTTACGTGCTCTGCTCAGTGGCATTTTATCAGTAGATGTTTATGAAAAACTGGAGCTATTCTTTCATTTATTTATTATTTATTATCTTCCTCCACTAAGATTTAAATATTGTGGATTAAAGTCTGAAACACTAATCACAGTGTAAAGCTTTAGATGGTCTTAAACTATGCCAGCATCAGAAATGCCTACAGGGTTATCAAAAGTGTATCTGTTTCAAAAACTCCATTAAAATTTTGTATACTGTCAAAAAGACCCAAGAGGATTGATGAATATACTGTAAACGTTCTGTTAGATCATAAATGGCTCATGCAGCTACTGACTGGCATCTAAAATCAGAAAATATCTACTTCAAAAGAAAAAGCCATTTACAGCAGTTTATTTCTTTATAGTCTGCTGCATTTTCATTAGCCCGTGCACTGCAGAAACCGTGCGTTTATGTAGAGTCACTGTGGGATGTGGGTAGCAATTGTCAAAAAGTGACTCAGCACTCTCAGTTAAACTGTTGATTCACTGGCAGGCCAAGCAGCTCGGCTAAATGTATGTTATTCATGACTTGTAATGCAGAGTGGAACAGCACTGTACCTGTCACTGCTCTGCGGATTTAAACCATGGAGGTTACAGTCTGTTTCTTTGTATGTATACAATGGCTGCTTGATTGGAAAGCAATAAATATCAAAATGTGACTCAGCAATGTTGGTCAAACTACCAGCAACTGATTCACTGGCAGAGCAGACAGTAGGGCTACAGTCGCTCGGTTTATGTCCCTTTGCACAAAAGCTTCTTGCCAAATGAATAAATGTAAATATAAACGTGTGATACTGCTGAGCAGCCTGGAAAATAAAATGGTGGTAAAGATTCCCAGCATGTGTCACGGACCTGATTCTGCTCTAAGAACTCTCAAAATGTCTCCACTGAGACAAAAGATATTAATGTATAAGCATAAACATGAACTACTTTAGTATAAATTGTAAAACTGACAAATCCATGCTCACTCATACACACACACACACACACACACACACACACAGGGGCACAGCTTATTACAGAGGAAGAACACGTTCAACCAGGCCAAATTAGCTCATTTTAACTCAAGCAGAATGTTAAAGTACCTTGGCTCAAAAACATCTTCCAGTCTAAGTTGACAGTAGGACTCTATCACTAATATAGATTTTTCTTTTTAAATGATTTGTGCTTTCTTCTACTATAGGTATTAATATTCCTCTGACCGAAAAAAATTGAAGAAATCTTTCATGACACATGATTATAGGAGCTGATGGATCATTTTGCTCCAAAATTAAAGTTTAGATTAGAATGCTGCAAAGTAATTATGGAGACACAGCCATGCATGCAGACAATCACAGTTTATATCTCAGAGCAAAAATAATCCTGCACGCAGACACACTCAATTAGATCAGTCACTCACACACACACACACACAGTTCCTGGGTCGAATCACCTTTGCTGAGTCACTGGAAACATCCAGTCCCAAGAAGCCCAGTACAGGAAACTGGAGCAGCCTATTAGATGGTGATAACTCGATAACACAGGATGAATACTGACTAACACTTGAGAAATAACAGCTTTTCTTGGCATCAATCGTCATCTCACAGACAGCCTACCATAAACACACACACACACACACACACACACACACACACACACGCACACACACACACAAGGATGGTTTCACTGCAATGGCAACAGCAACGGCAACGTCCTCGGCATGAATGAATCATCAGAAACACACACACACACACACACACACACACACACACACACTTCTCCAGCTCCTCTTTGTGGGCTCAAGTCTAAACCTGCATGGTCATTTGTCCTCCTCTGGACCAAAACACAGTCGGGGAGTCTGACTTCATCCCATTACGTTACCAGCATGCCAACTGGAAACCATAGCAATGACACAACTAACACAGAACTCTGTTTAGTTTTTCCCTTTTTTTTTTTGGTGTGTGCCTGTGGGGAGGCACTGGGTTCATCTGCAGCACCTGCTCGTGAGGTATTTCTCATATTAATCCACATTGACTCACAGTGACTGGGCAGAAAGAGGCTCATCTCAGGGGATCAAACCTGTGTCCTTGCAGATACAGGACAGTCTCCCTAACCTCTACATCCACCTTAAAACTCTTATCTTTTGGCTTTTTTTTTTTTTTTTAAATAATAAGTATTTCAGTGAAAAAAACCCCACTGAAAACCGAACTGATTTCTGTCAAATATATACACATTTGTTATTTGTTTGTTAGCTCACGTATATTTTCACAGAGAAAATAGGTTAAATAGTCACCTACTGTTCTATCACCTGCATTAATCCCGTTACTTTGGATAAAGACTAGACTTGGTGAAATCCCCTGACTGAACGTAACATGCTTCCTCTTATGTCAAGGTAGATTTAAGAAGACTGATTGTTTAAGGAGTTTATGCGGTTCCATGCCCTAATTTCTTCCAGACATTTCCTCCCTTGCGCGCCATCGAAAACACTGCGCATAAGTTACTGGATGTTGGATGCTTGGATGATATTACGCAATAAAAATCAGGCTTAAAAAGAAAACCGATTGACACGCAGCCGTTTAAAAGGTAAACGTCACGTCTGTGCGGAGAAGAGAGAAAAATCAGAGCTGGTGATGAAAAAAAAAAAAAAAGGCAAAATACGCAGCAGTCGCTCCACAGCATCCCACTCCTGAAACCTGCCGTCGCAATCAACTCCGCGCAAAATAAAGAAGCAGAAAAACATACATCACATATCAGTTGGGATATTTCAAAAACAGTTTACGTACCGTTGTGGATGATGAGCCACTTTAACGGAGAGTTGTGTGTCTAGAAACCGGAGAGGAGCGTCGGCGGTGCTTGTGTGTGTGCGTCAGGCGGAGACAGGAGCACAGAGGAGGAGATTTGGCACATATGGAGAGGAACGCAGCCTGGTGGCGGAGCTCAGTGCGCCGGGATGCGGCACCATCCGTCTGCAGACAGCAGACCATCGGAGTGCGATCCAACCAGGGAGGGGCGCACAAGGCTCACATACTGCACCAGCAGTAACTCATTCACTGCCAGGACGGTGTGGGTGGGTGGACTGCTTTTGTAAGCAGGGAGAGAGAGAGAGAGAGGGGAGCAGCAGCTCTCTGTGTGTGTGTGTGTGTGTGTGTCTCTCTCTCTCTCTCCGTCTGTGTGTGTGTGTCTCTCTCTCTGTGTGTGTGTGTGTGTGTGTCTGTGTGTGTGGTGTTATGCGCCATATCTCACAGCCCTTAATAAAACATCTATTGTCAATCAATCGAACACCATACTAGAAATCTCAGCAGTTTATACGTGAGGTAGCAGCTATACGTCAAATATAATCACCATTAAAGTAATTCCACAAGATTTAGGCATAGAGAAATATAAATAAACAGAATTAAAAGTGTGTCACTGCCTACAGGAGCCTACAGGAATGAGTTAACTCGCTATGACATTCACTGGACACATTATAAGTTCTTTTCATGAATATTATGACTATAAAAATTGTGTTTTTATTATGTCGTGAGTGTTTTTACTGGTTTATGTTTACATATCTATGGCGTCGGTGCCGTTTGTCGACATGAACTTTACCTGTTAAAGGTAAGTACGAAACGTGGTAAATAAAGTGATTATAAGTGATCGATGCGCTGGATTGTATGTTGTTATTGTGAAAGAGGAACTATGGGAGTTAATATGCGTGTTTATATTCTTGACAGCATACTGAAGTTTACCAGGAGTAATGCTTATCAAAATCTCAATTACTTCAAACTCAGACAAATAATTTGTCTTGGTGAAATTAAAGCAGGACTTGTTTTGTCCTGATGGTGGCGCTGTAAGTTAAGGGAGTCTCTAAAATGATGAATCACTGTTTTGGGACCGTCAATATCCAAAACGATATTCCATGTCATCCTGATGAGACTCTACCACAGCACAAAGGGCAGCTCTGGAAGGCATTTTATGCAAAGTATACACATTGTTTGACAATTATGAGGTAATTGGACACCAAATGTCCTTGTATTTTTGGTCTGGGGTTGTTACTCATGGTTTGGGGGCTGGCCCCTATGGCTCCAATGATGGGAAATCATAATGCTGCAGGATTCAACACTATTTCAGACAATGTGTGCTTCCAGCAGTTTGGGGAAGGCTTTTTTCTTGTTTCACCATGACAGTGCACCTGTGCACAAAGCCAGGCTAATGAAAAAATGGCTGGAAGAAGTTGACTGGCCTTCTCAGAGCTCTGACCTCAACCCCATCCGCATCCAAACACCTTTGAGATAAACTGGAACGCCAACTTTGTGCTACCAGGCACTAATGCTCCTGTGGCTGAATGGGGGCAAATGCAGCCAGGTTCCAAAGTCTAGTGGAAAGCCTTTCTATTAATGCCTGTGGTTTTGTAATAAGATGTACAACAATCACACAAGAGTGTAATATTTGTTTGTCCATACTGGTTAACATTTTGATGAGTAGAGCATCATCCTGAAGAGAGAAATGCACGAATGACAGTGCTGTAATCTGAGCTAAACAGTTATTATCATTAAACTGACACTCACTGTGTGCATAATGTCCGCCCACAACTCTGATGAGTTTGTATTTAGTTGTTGATTTAGTATCATGTTACGTGACAACCATGAGCAGCCCTCCTCTCTCTCCATCTCTTTCCAGTGTTTAATACCTCTCTCCAACATGCTGTCTAATAAAAATAGCTTAAAATTAATAATAAAAGTAAATAATGACAATGTTTGCACTTCAGTATAGGGGATTGTGGGATTTGAGTGTATCTGTGTGATTGTGTTTGCTCTGTGGGTTATTAAGTATTATCATGCTGGTCTGTTGTGTATTTTAGTAGTTAATATGTTATGTTTGCTATTATGCGTATGTGTAAGACTGCAACGCCGTTCTGTTTGATCCCAACAGCCCCCTGAACACACACAAACCTCATCTGCCTATTTTTTCACTGTCATTGGAAAAAAAAGAAAAGAAAAAACTATCAGCTGATCACATCACCAGAGCCCATTCAGTAGATGTTAAGACCACACCTCTCCACTCACTATGCCCCACCTTCAAATATAAACTGCCAATGAGAGGAGCTAAGAGAGAGAGGTTGCCAGGTCTCTGAATAGACAAAGCTGCAGTTTCAGCCATACTGTAAGTTAAGATCTTCCTTGTTTGTCTTTGCAACAAAACATCTTAGTCATCTATCTAAAGATGGATAGCAGTCTACTGTTAGCCTGGTTTCATTTTTGGGGCAAATATTGAAAGCTTAAAAATCAGATACATAAGGGATAGGTTTACAATGTTTAAACTCTGTCTTAAAATAAAGTCAGGTTTCCAAATTAACATTGAAACAGGTTTTGCTTGCTGTAATCATTCCTCCTGTTCATAATGACCGTTAGAAGATCCCATCCAAATGCTCTTACGATGTAAGTTTTTAGGAACAAAATCCGCAGTCCTTTCTTGAGCAAAAGTATATTTTAAAGTTGATATCCTCCACAGTCACAGTCTTTTTAGTAAAAAAATCCCTGTGTGTCTAGACGGAGAGTGTTTGTCTGTTCAGCTGCAGTCGAAGGATCGTAACAAAAGGAGGGAATTTGGCACTAAGAAGACTAACTTTTAAAGATATTGACTTAATCTGAACGGCTCCTCATATTATCTTCAAACAAACTTTTAAATACATTTTTTAACAGAAGGAGGATTTTGTCCCCCATCACTTACAATGAAAGTGCATTATGAAGGGATATGAACAGGAGGAACGATTACAGCAAGAAAAACATGTTAGTGTTAATTTGAACACCTGACTATTTTTTTTAAAGATTTGTGATCCAGAAATGTACTGAGTGGGACATTTTAGTCATAAAATAAACTTGAGAGGTGAACAAACTATGTAATGACAACTGTTTCTAAACATAATTTTAGTATTTTTTGTTCAGCATTTTTGTTACTTATCAGCTGACATATATGCTAATATATCTGAGAATAATAATACAAACTAATGAAGATAGCCTGGTTATGCTGATTGGGTAACAGTTACTAGTAACTATGTTAGCTAACAGGTTAGCTACCATTACATTCCTGCTGCTGTCCAAACACTTTTGAACTCACAATATCATAATCACTGTGACTTGTGAGAAAAGACTAAATATTAGAAAATAGCTGAGTCATGGTGGGTCAGCAAATCAAACATTAGCTCAGCAAACAGCAAAAACATTAGCTCACTGATTTGCTAACAGACAGTGGCAAGCTAGCTGGCAAACATTAGCTAGCAAGCAGAGCCAGCTTGCAATCTCTGTCTAACATGCACACAAGTTTGACAAAAACAATCCCAACACGAGTTTTGAGAGATAACACACTATTTTAAGCAGATATAGTCTTCAATAAATCTTGATTCCCTCAATTATTTATTTGTTTTGATTAAAAACAGACACCATGGTGTAGAGAGAGCTGTTGTGGAAATCTGTGACTCTGCCTGGTTTATTTTCATATTTTAGGACACCTTATCATAGGCTATGGCCTATTTAACCAGCAAACTATCTTTGCATAAACAGCATTTTCAATACTTAATGCCATGCATCAGCTAAAACCCATCTGTTCAGACAGGCATTTGGGTAGCATGTGGTAGTTTATGTTTTAATTTGTCTCTTATGTCTGTTCTCCTTGTATATCTGGTGTCTTTGTTTTTATTTATTTTGATTTGACTGTATTTGATTTTATTTCTTTGACTGCAAAGCACTTTGTGACTGGTGTCTGTGAAAGGTGATGTATAAATAAACTTTGCTTGCATGCCACTTTAAACCTGCTTAATACGGTGAGTCAAGTGTACACTGGTGAAGGTTTCTGCTCTTAAATAACAACTTTAGTGAGTTTCTAGTATTTAAAAAAGAGATTTATTTTCAGACAGAGCATAATAATATTTCACTTTCAGACTGAGGCTGTACTTTTATTGCGTGACTATACCACCTGGAAGCGTTCATTTGATCAGTCACCAAGCAGAGTATGTATTAGGACAGATGGTGTGCAAAACTGCATCAGTTTCTACCTTCAATATTACTTCTGGTTGCAGTAAAGCACATACAAGTCTGGGTTTTACCTCATTGCACCCATTAACTAAAAAAACATTGACATCAACATCATGCTTGTGATAGACGACAGATGTTGCTGTGCGTAAAATTGGCCTCAGTAATAGAAAGACTAATTGACAACAATGCATTATGGATGGATGCTGGTATCTGCCATGGTCTGATGCTTTGGCCCAGCAAGACCGCATATTGTTTGGCCCTCCAGGGATACTGTTCATGATGTGTGCAGCACAACAGCACTGGTCCCAGGGGAATGATATTTTTCATAAACCATTTTCTCCTTCTGATAACTTCACAGTCTTTTTTTATTCTTTCTCAGCTGTTTGCATCGTACAGGATCTTGTAATGCTGGTTCTGGAAGGCGCTTTATGAATAAAGTTTACTTACTTGCTTACTTCTGGAGTAACTTCTTACCTATAGCTATTATTTCTATTCATGAAAAACATTTTTTACACAAAAGGTGGGAAACTAACTCATGAATGCAGGATGACATGTTGTCACACACCATATGTACATATCAGTGTATCTTCATATCTGTCTTTGTTTCCTTCTGGTTATTCCCTCTTTTTGCCATCTCACCACCCATATATCTAATAGGTCATTTCCTAACATAACTCTCTTCTCCAATTTTACGCTTTTTTCCAATATTTTCCTCATTCACCCACTTCCTCGCTCTCTCACACTTTCTCTCCATCCCCCAGACTGCAGTGATGGCAAAGCCCTGGGATCAATATCAAAGCCTTGCATAATTCAACAGCTGCCTCAATAATGTATGACGCAATGAGCCACTTTGGAAGGATGCCTCCCTCTCTATCTCTCTTAAGTCTCTGTCTCAGTCTCTCTCTCAGGCTCTTCGTCTCCCTCTGTCTTCCTCAGTCAGGTAAAGTCAACCTGTGCAACTATTTGCATTAATGATAAACGTGTAGCTTTACAAACAAACAAAACAAAAATGAGGTGAAATTACTTTATGAATGGTGGCCATGCTACGATTTGTTTCCTGCATGTCTCAGTTCTATATTAATAAGGCAGTTCAGCTCTTAAACACTTTTGGTTGAAATCTGGTTCTCCTGTTGCTATGATAACAAAATGAAAAACAGGATGATTCATAAAGCTGTGCATCAGCTTGTTGAATCATTGCACCTCACCTCTGCAATTAGCATTGATGCGAACACAGTTATCATAGAGGGATTCATTCAAATCTAAGACTACTGAAGATTCTTTGCACCTACTGTAGCAGGGACAATACAACATACTGTATGACAGGGATCAAAAGGCTAGCCTGCAGAGGACTAATACCAGCATTACAGACACCACAGATCAAGGAGAGCAAAGTAAGCACTCATTCATTATTAAAGCAGTTCATAAATTTCTCAACTTAACAAGTAGAGCAAATGTGTTTTACCTGGACAAGTTGTTTTAGATGTGGTCTCTCACACTCCAGTTTGCTGTTTCAGATTTGCTGTCCTGGATTCGTTGTAAAAAATGATTTCTGGCAAAATATATACATATATATATATCCATTTTTCTTTAGGAAGAACATTTAATTGGAAGATAACGTTGCAATATTACCCCATTACAAATGCATATCCTGCCTTTTGCCCACATGTGAGGGGTAAGGCTGGTGACTGAACCATCTCAGAGAGATTACAGGGGAGTAGTCCATGATGACGCTGCACTTTAAGCAGCATTGGATTAGCATTAGTGTACACACAGTCGTGTATTCACTCTGGTCCATTCAGCACCTAGTGGAGCAGTTTAAAAACCATCTCCAGAAACCCCATCATCAATAGCTTCTCAGATAAAGTCAAGCTCAGTGAAATATCATCTCCACTGCTCAAGGTGACAGGCAAAATGAGTTTCAGGAGCTCCAGAATGTGAATCTGAGTCTGACTCACTGTAATCAGATGTTGCTCTGTCTCTCTAGACAAACATTTGCTACACTGGTATGTTTATGACGCTACAGGAGGAGAACTTTAATGTGTTTAATAATTGTAATGGAAAGAATTAATTTGAGGTTCCTGCATTAGCATTTTATCAGCAGTCGGTATTTAACTTGTATTAACTCAGAGTGGATTATTTTCTTATTAGACTCATGAAGTGAAAGGAGCCGCTTGCTGGTTCAAGATGTCGGTTTCTTTTGCACTGTAAATTATTATAATCAAAAATATACAAACAGAGGAGTCTGATAGATGATTCAACAATAGTATAACTTCATGTTATGGTCATCAGTTTTAATTATTTCAACTTTGTTGTTGAGAAATTAGTTGTAGTTTTTTTTCACACCAGGTTTAAACGGCAGACAAACATTATAATAACCATGAATCTCAGCTGCGGTTGCAAAGGAGATTCAGAGGCACAAATCAGCGCTGTAGAATGATGTCATTGTAATTGCAAAAATTCATACAAAATTGACTTCAAAGCAAAGACTGAAGCTTCAGCTCACCATTAGTGGTGCGTGCATCGAACTAAGCTTGGTGATTGAATGTTGCTTTCAAAAACGTATATGGAGTTTGAGTTGACAACATCTTTATGTACACAGGCTTGTACCTTTGAATTTTTAACAGAACCTGGTATTTTCTGCTGGAGTTGCTCAGCTTTTGTACTGATGACTCAACCATGAGAGTTTCATATCTATTCAAGCCTTGTAATGCTCCACCTGTAAGTCACCTACGATGTCTTTGCAGAAAATAAACTAGACCTTTACTCTGTGGAATCCTGGATGACTTGTCCCATTTCACAACTCCTCATGATCACAGTCAGCTGATATTATTACAAATGTACCTGAACTGTTAAGAACTCATGCAAGGTCACAGTTAGCATTTAGCTTCAGCAGTAGCATTTGTAGTATGAGATCGATTCTGAAAGTTATGTTTTGTTGAACATGACAGCAACATGAATACTGGAAACAAACATGAAATTTTTATGCACCACTAACCGAGGCAAGTGGTACTCGTGAACTGAGTGAGGGAATTTAAACTCTTCACCCTACTCACTGCCTCCGGGCACCGGGGAGTGTTTTACTAGAAAGCACAAGACAAGACGATGTGCAGAGAGGTGGAAAGAAAGGAGTCGACTAAGCGCAAAGGGCCTTTCCACGTTGGTTCAGCTCGGGGCCATTGAAATGGAAACCGACAGCTCCTCAGATGGTATTAGAACGATAGCTGACGCTGTGTGTATTTGCAGAGCAGATTGTGCCGCGAGTGTGTGTCTGCATGAACATTCACTACTCATATATGTGTTACTGTATTTGTATGAGAAAAATGGATATGTGTGTGTGAGTGTTTGCTCTCAGCCAAGGAGACTATAAAAGAGGGATAGGTCATTACATGAACGCACATCGGTGCCACACTTGAAAGCTTTCGGTGCAGTTAGCGTAGTGGTGAATGGGCGGACCGCTCCTTCATCTCTCCTCTCTCTTTACAGGTTATCAATCTGGGTGATGGAGGCACCGCTGTTTTGGTGTGTTGTTATTTAGCTAATGTTTCATGGGTTTTCAAGATACATTTAGTTTGATTTGTATGTTACTGCAATAATTTATTTGCATGCAAGTTGCATTAATGTTATGCTAGATTTATAATGGACTGGGGCTTCTCATGCATATGTGATTGACGTTAGTAACAGACTAAAGTTAGTAAATTACCTGTGATAATACCCAAAATAAATTAATTCTGAGCCTATTAATGTTATGTGACGTCTACAGTTTTCGATATGGTGATCAGGTGGACAGCAGGGCACCAGACAAATGTGATTACAGCCCGGGTGTTGAAACTGCTTCTTTCATAATTACGATGCATTATTTTCTGATGATCAAGTTCATTGTTTAAAGTTTCTGATAGCCATGAAATGTATGCCTTTGTTGTTTTATAGCTAAGGATTAGTTTATAGCCTACAAATGCACAGCTAATAATGACAGGAGGTTTGTAAACGTTTCATTTGAATATGTGATATTCCGATAAACTTTGCTATTGGTAGCCCTATCGCAACAAAACAGAGAGAGAGGGAATGAAAAATACCAATGTTAACAATATTTATTTATCCTAAACATCAGTATTTTCGGGGGACACTTCACTTGCAACCTTGCAATCGCCATGAGCCCTGTAAAGTATGCCTATAATAATCTGTGGATACTATCTGGAGACAAACAGCAAAGAAATGAATGCACACATTTGGAAAAAACAGTCAGTATTCTCTGAAGGGTTTTCTTTCATTCGGTAGAGGCATTTCTTTATCAATACGACGTAGATATGTTGGGTTTAAGTGTGCCTCTCCATACATCTCCCACAGGCTTCAATGGAACTGGCATCAAAGTCTGGCACCAAGCAGATCTTAGAGCGTTGGTATTACGATGTAAAGACCGTCCTTCTTTTATAGTTTCATTGCTCTCAGCAGGTCTGTTCAGAATGTTAAACTGCTCCAGAAGTGAGTCCTTGGCTTAATTGAATGCTTCACCAAATCCCATGGGCAATGGTGACCCCTCCCCACTCCTCCCAATAGCACCACAGGGGGTAATCACACACACACATACACACACACACACACCCACACCCTTTATTTTATCCTGCTGCGACAAGGTGAGAGAACAGAACTGCTGTGTCACACTGTGCTGTAGGTCAGGACACCGTTACACAGCAAAAATAAAATGGCGGTTACCTTGAGTGCTGTAACAGCCAGTGACACACAGTTGAGAGGAGGATGAAGATCATAAAAATGAGTTAAATGAGTACAGCTCACATAGGTGATGGTCTTGCCCTATGACAGAGTTTAACAACGTGCTACAAAATGCACTTCACCTTTGTGTGATGAGTTTTACTAGTATAGTAAAGTAAAATAAGTAATAAAAAACTAAACACAAATCAGGATTGTAGCAGTCTCGAGCACCATCGTTAGAATCGGAGGGGCTACTAGGGCTCAGGTAGAGGTCAGGTAGGTTGGGCCCTTTGGTCACATACTGCACACTTAGCTAGTCTGCTTAGGGCCGAACCCTGACCCCTGGCAGGGTGTTGGTCTGTTTGCAGATCATATGTTCCCTTTCAGAACTGGCTCCAAAACTTCTGGTGTGAGCCAGCTCTGTCAGGACAGAGTGTTAAGTGTTTTGTGGTTTGTTTGTTTTTCTTCCAGTTGAAGGTCCTGGTCCTTGCCCTCACCCTGCTTCCCCAGTGCAGTTTCTCCTTTGTAATGTTGGTAACAGTGGCAGGTAGCAGTTGACAGCCAGCTAGTTGTTTTGATTTAAAAAATATATCCAAAGATGATATTTCCTCTTCTGTTCATGCTCAATAATGCTGTTACCTCTTCTTTAGAGTCCTTTCTGAAAATATTTGAAGGTTATTTTGCAAAATGTCCCATTTTTTAGGTTCAAGTTTGAGATGTATTCAGGAGCTCGTCTCTGGTGCAGCCACTCTCTCTCATAGAACTTTTTTTTTTTTCTTTAATGAAATTTGAACTCTGATTGTATAAAAAGTATGAATGGTATGAAAACATTGAATTAATGTGAGAAATTCCCAAGTGTTATGACCCATTTAAAGTTTGGATGAAGTTTCTATGTGAATGTATGAACGATTTGGAAGAGGTTGAAGATGAGTGGGTTGGAGTGTTTTTCTAATTGACTTTCATTATAACTAAGGCTCAAACAAAATTGAATATTCTAAGAAGTTTTAATAGGATTTGAAAGTTGAATAATACCTTGAATGATGAATGATGTGGAACATTTCAAAGTTGTATGAAGTTTGAATGAGTTGAAAATGCACGAAAAAGTGTGAAAACGTGTCAATTTTGAACATTCCGTTAATTCATTTGAACGGAATATTAGATTGTGAACGATTAAAATGTCTCCATCATCTGCCTTTACAGAGAGATTGTTAGTATTGTGCTACAGTGCACATTGTATCAGTTCAGCTCTGTAACAGAGCGCACTCTGCTAGCAGAAGGCTAACGCCTAGGACACACTGGATGCCTGAACCTCAGCGTGCATGTGTGTCGCTGAACTGCTGCGTCTTCCACACAGGAAGCGTGTCTGCTGCGGCACTCCTGCCACTGGCAGCCCTATCTTTCTATCGCGTTCCCTGTCTATTTCTGCTGAGAACCGCATACGTCATGCGGAGAAAATAAGCGAGACCTCGAATCTCTAGATGACGCAACACAGCAGAGAACTGGGGCTAACGCTAGCTGAGAAGCTAGCTGGCTGCACTTCCCTGTAGTCATGCTGCGGCTAACGCTCTGCTAGCCTGTCAGCTAGCGTTAGCCCCAGCTCTCCATGTGGATCCTACCAGAACACCGAGCCCCAGTTTGTTATTCAGGTTTAAGTGGGAAGAAGCAGCGGGTCTGACAGGCAGCTGAGTAAAGTGAAGCCTGCAGAGGAAGCACCGGGGCCATCAGGGAGAAACAGTCCGTCGTTTTTTCCGTCGTTTGGAAAAAAAACCTTTTTCTTTTTGATTTATAACGGCGGTTGGCAACCAGCGTATTAGGTGCATTACTGCCACCTTCTGCTCCGGAGTGTGGACCAGACATTAAATCCTGCACATTAATCCTGTCTGTCTAATAAACTCAAAGAAAACTCTACTGCTCTGCCCACTTGGCAGGTTCATTTAAGTTTTAATGCTGAGCTCCTGAACTCCAGTCTTCCTAAGTTCTTCCTTCATATATTGTCTTTCTTGATCATACTTAGTACAATCTATGCTTGCATGCATAATAATCTCCTCAGCCAGCTGAAAAAAAATATGTGCATATATCGGTATCGGCATCGGAAATTGGCCACAATGAGTTAGAAATATCGGCATATCAGATATCGGCAAAAAAATCCAATATCGTGTATCCCTTGTTGTACTGTTAGTGTGGTTTCCCACTGCAATATCCATTTTAAACAAGTCCAAGTAGACTGTAATTACTTTTTAATGCAGCTTTGCACACCTGCCCTTATTTATTTATGGAATTGTGTCTGTTTTAATGTAATTTTATGTCTTTATGTCTTTCATGGGTGTATGTTTTTGTTTGTGAGCCCCTAACCTAAGAAAAAATTCTAATATTAAGTAATAGACAATAAAGGTTTTTGAATCTTGAGGACTGTTCAGTAACTTGCAAAACAGTCTTAAAAATCAACATGGAAAAAGAGTCATGATAAGATCGTGGATCGTGATCCTGCCTGAAGAAAATCATGATATGATATTTTTGCCATACTGCCGACCCCTAATCAGTTGATATCTTTCCTTTTAACAATAAAAAAACTGAACATAAAGAAAATCCTCGACGCCCTTCAACACACTGTTACTGAACACTGAATACTCTGAACAAGCAGATAAATATGTATGTGACTTTATCATGCATACAAGTGTTTCATATATTCAAAGCTACCTGCAGAGAAATCTGAGGGCTGTATTGAAGACACTGAAGATTAAAAAGTTAATTGCGTAAAAAAAAAAAGATTTAACGGAGCCCGACCCAGAAATTGATCATTATTTGATACTCAGCTTGCACAATGTTGACAAATGCAAACATACATTTGGGATGGGAACAATGAAATAATGTTGAATTGCTTATTGCTTATGTATGCAGTGCGTCTCTTAAAAATGGTTTTGCAAAAATGTTAGGTGGACTTAATTTGTAGCATTTGCAAGCTGAATATTGATTATGAGCTGAATAACAAGGACCTTTTTTGTCATGAAACTTTGTTTGCAGCAGCAGAGCACTTGTTTAAGAGGCCATCTGGGACAAAGTAAAAACAGCAACCTCATGCAATCTGGAGAGTGCGAGAGTCAGAAGTTTAATTTTGATTTTTATATGGCTAATTGTTGTTTTGATTTTTATACAGCTAATTATTGTGCAACCCTATATGAAGGGAACACACAGAGGAGGTTTAAAAAAGGGCTTAGTTCAGGAGCTTTGAAACATCAGACAGGAAATGAAGAGCTGACACAGTATCCTGGCACTAGGGAAAAGAGCTTCAAGCTTCCCATCCATAACTTCTGCCGCCACTGTGCTCAATCGATTCCTTCAAGGCAATCTAGCAGAGCTTAACAGTGATGGAAATGCCTTCATCTCGCCATCCAATATAGACGACAGGCACAGAGATTGACACAGGAAGACAAATTTTAGAGGCAAGAGGTGATTGGCGAAGGGAAAAGGAAGGACCGCTTGCACCATAAACATGAGAAACTGTGAAATTATTAGACGGGTGTTTGTTCTGCCCTTTCACCGCGTGACTTCAGAAACGCGTACAACATGACAAACATTACAGGTTAGTGGAGGAGTTCGGATGCAGTATGTGCGCCTGTTTGTACAGTACATGTACGGTAGAAGATCCATGTGTTCCAGCAGCTATTTTCTGCCAATTACTCTTTCAATCTATCATCTCTCCATCACTATCCAAATCTATTAAAATGACAGGAGAAGAAAAATGAGAATGAAACCAAACATTTACACGTTCTCAGCTGGAATATACAGGAAGTCTTGTTGCCTTCCAGCAACCTTTTCATCAGAACGAGAGTTTGACTGAATTAATTTCCTCTTCCTCTTCACTGCAAGCAAGATTTTCTTGATTCTTTCGGACACTTTGTACTCAGTTCATATTTGTTGATGCAGATTAGGGAGAAATAAGGGTTTGATGTATATACAAAGGCAGAGTCATTTCCGTATAAGAATGAGTCAAAATCTCGATTTTAACATAATTCATCATGCCACCCTACTATAGACATTACCTCATATTTATGAGGTAAACATAATCCGGATGAGAGCAATTACAAAAATCATCCTCTCATGGAGTCATCTCATGATCCACAAGTAAGACTCAGCAGATACAGGGCATGTAGGGTAGTAGGATGGATATTATTTATTCCATTTAATAATCTATTGTATTGTATTCATGTTTTAAAATGTTTTATTCCCTCTTATCTATTTTATTTGTCATTGTTATTTATTTGGTTTTATCGGTTCTTATTGGGTTTTTTTTATTCCACTTCAATCTATTTTAGTGGAATCATGTGCATTATTCTCAAATTGTTTTAACTGTTAACATTTGTTCTGTCTCATTAACCGTATTATTATCAGCTTGTCAGTCATCTGTAAAGCACTTTGAATTGCACTAACCTGTGCAAAAGGTGCTATACAAATAAAGTTTGTTTTGATTTATACAAATGTTTTTTGTTTGGGATTTTTGTATTACATGTTCTGAGCAATACTCATTTTGTTGTATTGTATTTATAGGGACCATGCACAGTGTTATAAACGTAAATGTTACCATTTGATGTACTGCGCCAGAGTTAGCTTATAGCCAAGTTTCATCTGCAGTCCCTTCGGCAGATCACAATTAAACCATATAACAGCACGATAACAAACAGTACAAAGCAAAAAACACACAGGACACATAATACAAAATACAAAAGGTACACACAATAGCACATCACATACACTCACAACGTCAACTAGAAATTAATAATGTAAGCTTGTCAAATTAAAAGCATTGTTGATTTGGCTGATGATTTCTAATCACTACCACATGTTTACCTACTGTGTCATTCACAAAGTATGTTTTTGAGTAACGTGAGTGAGTTTTCATTATAAATATCATGATGAAATTAATACTTTTTGACCTAAAGTTAATAGCTTACCCACCTTATCCACTAACAGCAGTGAGTGGAACCACAGTTGGGCCCCATTTACTCAACTCCTGACAGATAAATATTTTTCTGTCTCCCCCCCCACGCGTTTCCCTCACAGCTTTTCTGCTGTTTGTACAAATAAGTACATAATCATTCTTCTTTTAAAAAAACTGAAAAACAACAGAAATGGTCAGCAAACCTAAACTGATTAAATAAATAATTATGATGCCTAAATGATTTATTGGTACACCAGAAAGTGAAGAGAAAGATGGGAGCGAGAGCATGTAGCTAAAGGTCATGACCTGGTCTTCTGGTCACTGCCACTCCTTCAGTTCACGCCTGCCGCCTCTGTAAAGTGGTGATTAAAAGCTTTTATTAAGGTCTCAACTTGAGTGGGTGTTTGGTGTGATAACAGCTGCTTAATCTATGTGGATAACTCCTTGTTAGCACCTTAAAATGAGACTTTCACTCTCACTTACACATTCAAAACAGCTGAATACCCTTTAGTATGGATGAAATAGGATCCTAGATCTCCAACCTTACAAGTAACTACTATGCGTTTCAAAGTTCAGAGCCAAAGTGCCAATACTGCAGTGACCTGGGGATGATCATTTTAGAGAGGAGTCAGGAAAAGACGTAATATGAAAGCTGAGGAAAGAGATAGAAAGGATTTTTAAAGCATTTAATACCAACTATTTCTCAGATTTTAGGTTTAAAAATATTCCTTTAAGCCTAAAATGATGAAGTGAGAAAACAGGAGAGATAGAAGTTTTTCTTTCTTTACTTCCAGATAAGCATATATTACAGCAAGTAGGATATTTGGGAAAAGTGATATGATACAATGAGAAAACGAACAAATGAGGAATTACTTCCTAATGTTCAGAACTCTCAAGCCCATGAATACAGAAACCCTGGAGGGGCCATAGAGAGAAAAAAAAAAAAATATATAGAGGCCACATTTTACTACATTGAGCACTCGAAATGCAATTGTGTGCACACAAGATACAATTCGTTCCCACGTTTTGATTAATTTGTGCGCACGAGATAAGTGTATATACAGAGAGCCAGCACAATAGACCAGCCTTTCTCCCTGAAGCACTATCGGGTGTCAGACTGTGGCTGCCCACTGCGCCTAAATAGTTAGAATGGGTATAAAGTATAACAATACAATTGGATGGGTAAGGATAGGATGCAGAGTATAAATTCCTGGTACATAAAATATACTTGGAAAATAAAGATATTCTGATTCTAACAGGATGATGAATGGATTTCTGTCAAGTGTCAACAAGCACTAAACTGACTGTACACACTCCCCGTCAGGTCGGTAAATATGAACACGGAGTTGGAACATCAAGTCACAGCTGAGACAAAAGGATTGTGACTACACATCGGGTGAACCCTTTGGAAGAAGTACCGAGAGCTTGTACTCTGGCCCAGTGCCACGAGGGGTCTTAAGGTTGCTTATAGCCCCCTCAGTTGTATTTTTTGCCCCCTCTGTTTAAGCTTTGTGTATCTTTAGAAAAATAGAAAAATCAACAAAATTATTGGCCGAGATGCATGCGACTATCACTTGGCTGTTGTTTCAGAACCATGGACAGTGCTGTTTGTGGGGGTGCATGCGCTGCAAACAGCTGTTTCCATGCACCTCCTCCTGCTGTTTTTGACATAGAATCATTCATAAATTCAAAAAATATTTAGCACTCTGCTCTGATTAAGAAATGTAAATGATTTTGAAACAGTAGCCTTATGTTGCTGTTATGCCTCTCTGAAGCTATTGCATGGTTAAATCAGTGAATTTTATTTTATTAAAAAGTGCTCAATGTAGTAAAACATGGCTTCGATATACATATATATATACATTTTTTTGCCCATGTCCCCTTAGGGCCTCCGTACATGAATGTGTGCACACATTCACAATGTAAAGAAATTCTCATCATGTCATACAGTATAGTGTATGGTCTAATGTTGACATATAGCACTGGTAGCACTTTAAAAGTGTTGAAATGACTAAAGGCCCCCAACAGGCAGGAAGCCCCAAGTGTTCACAATTTTTCCAATGCTAATATAAAGATTTACACATTTTGACCTACAGCTATGCATTTAGTAGCTGCAGTTGCATTAATATTTGATACGGACCCTCAACAAAGATACTACTGTGGCTGTGGCATAAATCAACATTAGCTTACAATGCATAGGTTACAACAGGGGTTTCTTACCAATAACTTTCATAAAATGTGTACAAATTCTTTTGCTTCTGCTGCCTTCCTGACTCTGTTTGTCACACATATTGCAATGTTTGTTTTTTGAAAAAAAAAATTGTAGAGAAAGAGCTGGAAATCTTGAAAATAATTGTATCAGTGCACGTTGCTGTCTGCCGCAGTGTCTTTTTTGATACTTCCGCGGGGAGTTGCCAAAGTCAGAAATGTTCCTATCTTACTCAATGGGGCTTTAAAAACAACATACTCTTTGCAGTTGCTTCACAGTGTAATTTCAAATTATAATTAAGCATTTAAACAGTACGTCCTCATGTCCCATTGTCATTTCCAAACCAAACATCCTGTTCCAACCAAACTACATCCAATTATGGAACAAGACCAAGCGGCAACTACCACTTGAGGCTTGAGGCTGAAGCCAATGTGGAAGTACCATAAAGTGCAATGCCACCGACGTCTGCTAGATGTTGGCTCCAAAAACATCCCTGGATCCAACTGACTCCCATCCAAAAAGTGTCAACTTCTCTCTAGAAATAGAAAGTCAATCGTTTTTTTCAGCAAGTCATTATGGTCTCAATCGCTAAATTTGTGCACTGGTGGTCATTTTGGAAATTATTGTTCTATTAATAAGATTTGACAATGAATAGTAGCTTTGATGTCTAGCATGTGGGCACTGATTGACAGTTGTGATTGACAGTTTGGCTCCAATGCAAACCAATGGGTGACATCACACCTCGCTACGTCCATCTTTATATACGGTCTATGAACAAGACAAAACCGCAACACCTTCTCCTTGTGATTTTAAGCTCGTGTTCTGTCCATCCTCCACCAGCCACAGCCTTCTTTGACCTCAGTCATCATATATCAATAAAGGCCATACAAACTCTTTAACCTTTCATATTTGACTCCTTTGGGGTCCTGCAAGCGTCATCCCGCTCAGGCAGGAATGGTAAGGTTGCCTCGGCAACAGTCAGGAAGAGGCACCAGAGCAAATTGGTTCCACCATTGACTTTGAATTTTTAATCACTCTGTGCCGCCCCCAGGCCAATACTTACCTCTACCACATCCACGTCAGACAATGCCATGGAGATAACATGTCCGTGTGTGTGTGTGTGTGTGTGTGTGTGTGTGTGTGTGTGTGTGTGTGTGTGGGAGCATGTGTGTGTTTCCATAAATGCATAACACACAGGTCAGGCTGAGAAACTGGTAATTCATTGAAAAAAAATATGGAATTAGTTTTCTAATGGACAAAAAAAATATCCTTTCCTTAAATGATTGTTTTCATGTTTTTATTATTGCTAGAGTACAGCAGGAGGGCACTATACACAACCAATAACACGGTATAATTTATGAAAGATTCTTCTAGTTAAAGAAGTAACTCACTGCTGTGAATATGATGATTTCTTAAAACTAGGTCACCTATGTAGTAGAAATGTGCAATTATTTTTTAAAATTGCTGCCCTATGACTAGAGAAAACTGAGAAAAAGGCTGTAGATCCCTCATCCCGCTCTTAAGGGGGAATCCTACAACAACCAGAACGCATTGCACATCTCATCCAATGAGCTACCAGTGAGTCTGAGTCATTGAGTCTGGATATATCGTGCTGGTGTGCAAGGATTATAAAACAAATGGCGCGCTGGAGTTAGTTATGTTGATCAATGCAAACTTACATTACAGAGAGCTGCACACTAGCCAGAGCTGCCACTGCTGGACCGGTGAACAGTCAAAAAAACTCTGAGTCCGTCATTTTCATTTCAGCTTGTTTTGGGAAACAATCGTGGACGAAGAAGTGAAAAACTGCGAGCAAAACCTGTTTCTTTTTCTTATTCTGGGCGACAAGGAACCAGGACCTAAGTGCTCAAGCTGGATGAGATCGCATAAGTTACAAGTAACACAGTCACTGATGTGCTGTTATGTATTCAGAGTTGGAAAGGCTGATATGATATTCTGTCAGAAAACAAAGTCAGGTTTACCAAAGCACCGCAAAGTTTGTTGCAGTGCAGAGTTTTCTGTTCAGTCTCCATTCTCTCTGCACCTGGCACCCGATCGATGCTGCAGCAGCCTCCCCGGCTGCTGTGCATATATCGGCTGCCACTGTAACATAGCTGCAGTGGTCGCTTCCCCCTCCACACTCTGTTGTGTCTGACTCCGCAGCACGATATGCGGCCTCGTAAGTTGTAATAGTAGCGCCACATCATATTGTAAAGCTAGTTGTTTGTTTGTGTTAGTGTTAGGATCACAGAGAAGCTCATTAGCATTAACTCTGTTGTGTCTGATTCAACAGCGCAATATTCGGCTTCCTATCATGAAACTAGTTTTCTTCCAAATATGCTAATATTTTAAAGTATTTAGTAGTATGATATTTTAGTATTCATTATAGTATTTAGATATTTTACTATTGCTTTCCCCTATCGCTAGCATAACATGGTAGATGGGAGTGTTTTGGGAGACACACATTTTACCCTCCTTGAAGGCCTCCTACAGAAAATGAGGAGACGTAGTTTGTAGCCGGAGACAGATCTCCAAAGTCCACCGGGTGACGTAAAACTTGCTGGCAAATGAGAGAGAAGCTCTGGGTTCAGGCAACATCGAGGGAAGTTAAACACTGTTCATTTGTCATATACTACCCACGTTGTAATAATACAATGCTGGTTGAAAATCGACAAAGTTCCCCTTTATCAAAGATAGAGCTACAGCCTTGAATTACTTTTTTTTTTGAAAAGTATATCCCTTTTATTTATTAATTAATTGTGTGCATGTGTGTGTTTTTTTTTGTCTCCAGTGGTCACTGACTGACACAGCAAAGTTACAGAAAGAATCTTAACAGCATGACTGACTTCATGAATGAGCAGCAGTATTACATAACAACGTCCATACTGCAGATCGTTCTGGAAGCCTCTTATTAGGGATTGGATGTCTATTGTCTTTCATGAGCTCCCTGCCTGACAGAGCCATGTTACTGAGCTCAACCTGTGTGGGTGAGTCTGAGTGTGTGTGTGTGTGTGTGTGTGTGTAGGTGGGAGGATCCACACGTAATGATTACATCGAGTTTATTCCCACTGATTCTTTTACTTTTTCTTTTCTCTCCGCCCACATCGTCCTCTAAGAGAGAGAGAGAGAGACACAAGAGAGAAAGACATGATGTTTGACGTCTCCCTTCAAAAGGATCTCTGGACCTTTGAAGTCTGATTCCCATAAACCAACTGCTGCTTTAGTCCTAATTAGCATTCTCAGTGCTTTGTTCAATACGTTTAACAAACATCTTAAAGAAATATCTGCACTGACAGGCCAGTAGTAGCTTCTTTGCCAGTGGCATTGTTAGTGCTAGTTTAAACGGACAGTCCTTACCAACACTGTTTTCTAAAGGCGTTTCTGAGGTGTTTCATTATGTTATGTTTCTATTTCTATAAATTTGGAAATCCACTTTGACTTTGGGAAACATATGTGTGGCGTGCATCATTAGATGACCCTCTACGTTTTTCTTTTTAAGGCTCTAAATGGGTGATAAGTATAATTCCTGTAGCCTGCCATTTAAATAACACAAACCTTCTACTTTCAATATGTTGTGAACTTGTGAACTATATATACACTGATGGTTAAAGATGCTCAGTTTCACTACGAGCATATTAAGCTCTGGTTTGGGAGATAAAATAAACAATGAATAAGACAAAGTGATAATCATTAAGAAGCTCAGGAACAAGCCAGTAAACAAACAATATGCAGAGTCAAAATGAATACAGTGAAAGTACCTCGAGCAGGACTGGACAGCGGGACATTTAATGCTTATGTGATGCTGACATGTCTCCTCTAGTGTGAGATATCCTCTCCCTTTCCTTTTCTTAAAAATGGATAAACATATTGTGAGTCATTTTTCATGTTGTGCGCTTCCTTTACCTTCCATAACTCACTAGAGCTCCTTTTGCATCAAAAAGCAGTCCCAGCTGATTCAAATTCAAACCACACAAAAGATAGATTTCCCTCGACAGAGCTTCTGTGGTGTTCCTGGAATATATAGACTAGAAACAGCAGGTAGACAGGTAGATGTATAAAAACAGCAAGTAGACAGAATTTTCCATAAATTTGAGCCATTTATGAAATCTAGAAAGTAGTGAGTGAGAACTCTGATACTCAGGATTTAGCACTCATTCAAACTCAATCAAACACCAACATGAACAAAGGCAATTTTCAGTCAGATAAGTGCAAACACACACAGATACACACTGCACATGGACACAAGCGCGCACGCACACACACACACATTTGTGGGAGGGTTAATCAGAGAAAATCGCTGACACTAATCCATAGCCTATCTCACCCGGGCCTAGCCTGTGTATTTGTGTAGGCAGTCAGTGTGTGTGTGTGACTGTGCATGCATTCATATTTAAAGATCCCCTCCGGGTATGTTTTAAGACATAAAAATACTCTGCTCAGAATAGTAATATGTGGCTGATATGTTTTTTCAACAAAAAAAAAGTGCAGTTACCACGTTAAAATCCTTAAAATAGCATCTACCCCTTCTTCTTCACTGTGAAGCCAGAATGTATGTATGTATATGAAGATATGTTTTCATTTCAAAAGTTTAAGTGTTGGACACAAGATGTTTCCTACTTCACTGAAAAGTCAATTATCAGTGTGTGTGTGCACTGGAGGCTTCAAGTTTCTGCATCACACTTGGAAAAGATTTTAGCTATAAGACCAGGACAGGCTTCCAAACAAGTCACAAATCATGCTCGTAGGTATGAACCTTAAGCTCAGATATTTGGTGATCACAAAGAACTTTTACACTTTCAGCAGATGAATATGACTTCTAGTGTCAAACTCATCATTCTGCACAGTGAAGCTCAACTCCAACTGCAGGAACAAGAAGAAAAACACCATTTTTGAGTGGAGGGGGGCTTTAAGTCGGCTGTTTGAGCTTAACGAGGAATATGGCAATTTAAGTGTTGTTGTATTTGTCAGATGTCTGTGTTTCATTGTGTGTGTGAGTGACTTTGAAGAGAGAGAGTGACGTAGAGACAGACAGACAGACTCCCTGTACAAAAACATGAAGTCATCGCTGCATTACAACATTTCACCACTAGGGGCTGCTGTACTATATTTGTTATGGGGGGCTGTTCATGTAAAAGTGAAGATTTTACTGTAGTAAAAGACAAACATAGTATGAAGAGTCCTGTGTATGATACGATATGTCACATTCAGTCTCTGATCATGTCCTTTTTTGGTTATTTGAACTTGTCAGCAGGTGAACATGATCAGAGCTTTGAAGGGAAAGAGTGACTATGTTTCTTACTGTAAAGAGGTACTGAACAGCTGTGTCATCACTCTGCTACTGAATGTACCCATTAAATGAAATATGATCACCATTGAAACACTGAAGGACAATTTTGGATGTTTTATCAATAAAAACTAATTATAATGTATTTAAATTTTTAAAATGTCCTATACTTAATATAAGTTGTGATATAATAATGCAATATTTCCGTTGGAATTAAAATGTAGACATTACTAAAAGACTTTAAAATGTTTTTACTTTTGATCTGTTTTCTTTGCAACTCATTTTTGAAAGGTGCTTTATTATTACTATTTATTTAAACAACATTCACATGAAGCTACAAAGCTGGTATGTTAGTTACTTGTCAGCATTAATGTAAAGTAGCTTATCTATAGTCAATAGGGCAAAACAGTCAAAATCACCAACATGGTCCATGAAGACGCTAAAGGGCTTAAGAAACTGGAATTAGATTTGAATTTTCAAGGTTTAAAATTACATTAATGAGGAGAGAGAAGCAGAGATTAGAACAAAGCTGTGGACAAACAGCAGTAATCTTATTTGTGGTATCAGTCAAAACCAGTAAATCCTACTGTGAAATCACACTGTATCAGTGTTGTTTCGATGACCTTGTGATTTCCTAGTACAATAGAAAACATACTTCTCATTCTAAACAAGTATAGAGGGCCTTAGAAATGTTTATTAAGACCAGTGTGCTGTTTAATTTGAAGATGTACACATTTCTAGTTAGGTTTCAACAGCATATTGTGTAATTTTGAATACTAATTATGTTTAGACATGTTGTATTCTGCCCATTTAATTACAATAGCATTATCACACGGAGACTGCAAATCTCATTTTGAACAATAAACCAAGCTTATCAAATGATCTTGTCAGCTGGCAGCAATTCGAGAATCCTGCAGCTTTTTAAGTTGAAGACTAAACCATAAGCTGTTTCTCAGTTTTCTCATCATCATGATGCAGCTCAAAAGTGGTTTTGATGGCAGTTAACATTGGACTAAATCTACAAATATAAAAACCATACACCCCTGAACACCTCCATTAACTGTAACGCCCTTCAGTTAACTGACAACTGCCCCTTGGAGAAAAGAAGACAATCATGAACAGAAGGTAGTTATGTGCATCAAGAGAAATCAAGGACAAACTTTCATACTGGTTTAACACCATAGAGACTTGACTCAAAATAAGAGACAGGCAATAGGGAATGGTAGTAGGCAGCTGAAGGCCTGGGTTGGCAATGAAAAATAACTAGATAACAAAACTAAAATTCTCTTTTATTGAGAGACTATATACATAGTTAATTGTTATTTTCTCTTGCAAAGGGGATATACATTGGAAATTCACTTTTGAATGTTCTTTCAAGGGTTGATTGAATGATTGCGAGTCTGTAAACTGAATTTGAAGTGCCACCATCAACTTAACTTTGCAGTAGTTTCCATATAATAATACTGAGATTATTAATTCAGAAAGGTTTGCTGAGCATTATATGCTGTTTCTTCTGACACCCTGACTCAGTGTCATACACAAACAGCCTGATACCATCTCAATGCTGAAATGTAAATGAGCTGCCTGAGAACACCTCAGCTAGTTGAGAGAGTGTATAATCAATACACTCTATCCCCCCAGACTTTCCCAGTAAACTGATCACCCCTCCTTCACCTTATCACCTCGTTTCCAAAATCAGCCGAGTAAAGAGCAAGGACTGTTGCTATTTTCCCACTATGGAAATTTTTCTGTCAACCCAAAGCAATGTGATCCCTTGATCTATTTCTGCACTGCAGCCATTGGATTGCTCTCCATTGAAGTTGTATTGATTTGCCCCGTGTGCCGCGCTGAAAGATGAGTGTAATCAATACTCCCAGCCTCCATCCTCGGTCGTCCAGCCTCAGCTACCTCACAATGTTAAAAAGGGATGAGGCATTTTCAATTATCTCCCTTATCTGTTTGATCGCACAGTTACGTTTCAACACGATGTACAGTCTGCATGTTGAATAATAATAATACACAGTATATATAATATACAGGGCTCCAGTATGATCTGTGACCATAAATGATGAAAATGTTTTACAGATATTTGAGAAACAAGATAACAGTAAAGTTCATGTGACTTTTCTTTATATGACACTCTGTGGTACACCTTGTATTAAAGTGACAATACGTTACTTTTGAAAAAAGAAATAATATATTTTTCTTCTTACAAATGAAAAACTGAGTTCATGATTTAAAAAAATGACTGAAACGATTAATCAGTTAACAAAAAAGTTTCCAATTTCTTCCATCGAGTAACTGATTAATAGTTTCTAAATGTTGTATTAATACTGCATTCTATTGCCTATTAACAAAACACTTTGATTCAACCTGGAGCCTTAACCTGAATTAACAAAGCATTTAATTAGTTTTCTCAGTGTGTGGTAGGTCAAAAGCCCTGCGTGGTTCACAGTATATAATGAACACTGTTACAACTGAAAAGACAACAAACACTTTATCACCTACAGACTGTAACGCGTCGTCAACAGAAAATCTTAATGACACTATTCAGCAGGAAACATCTAGTGAAGAAAGATGTGACAAACAAAGTAAAAACACTCATTCATTGACTTCCACAGAAACCCCAGCATCAGTCAGACCTTCAGGGATGTTGGAACTTGAACCACTGACCACCGTGCTGTTTTACATGACATTGCCTTTACAAATCTAATATATCATTCAGAAATCAATAAAGATTCTCTGAAGACAGTCAACAAAGATCCATTAAATGCAGTGATCTTGTGAAAATAATATACTTTCTGTCTGTTTGCTGAAACGAATACAGGATTATGTAAACATGTTATTGTTGCCTGAGGTGAAAATAAAATAAAAAAGAAAGATTTGTATATTTCCATTTTCCTGTGTTCAAATGTTAATGATGAAATGTGTTGCAGATGGAGGAGACCTGAGGGAATTAATCACTAATATATATATACACTGTAGGTTGTATCAATAAACAACAGTTGACTCACTTTGGTTCACAGGAGTAGCGACGTGTTTCTTTCTAGAAGTAACCCAGAAGGAAAGACTGGTTGACAGATAGAAGTCGGTTACTAATAATGTTTATTGTTTCACAGAAATTTCTCTGTTTCATCTGAAAGTATTTGCTCTGTTTAACAACTGAAAAATGCTGTGTCATTTTCTGCTGACTGCTGCTGCTGCTTAGCACTTGCCACCAGTGCAGTAATAATCTATCCCGTGGTTGTCTGTTTCCCCTGACTTTGTGTACCGGTATGTGTGTGTGTTTGATCCCATCAGGCCCTTACCTGGCAGATGATTGAAATAATTCCTTAATTCAGCATCTATTGTACTTTCAACCTGGGCTCTGAGCCCTAAATCCTCACATCACATAGACACATACAGACACATAGACACAAACACACAAGTTTGCACAGCTATCCTTGTTAGGACATTACATTGACTTCCATTCATTGTGGACAGCCCAACCAAAACCCAAACCCTAATATCTTTACCATAACCAATTCATGCCTAACCGTAACCTTAACCTAACCTCATTACACACACACACACACACACACACACACACACACACACAAAGAAGCCTAACACTGAGGGTCCACAGCTCAATGAGCAGTCACCATGGTGATTATACATATAGTTCAGCGTTGATGCAATGCAGATGGATTAAATGTTCACTAAGTACAAGTCACTACCGTCAATCATCCTAAAACAGAAAATGGGTTGGTATGATGTTGGCATGATAAATTCTTTTTAATCTATGGCAGCATTTCTGATTTAGCTGTAAATTTGTTCACCATAAAGTAGACAGTTTTGATCAAATCAAATAATATTTTATATATATATAGATAAAGTGACATTTTGGGTTATTTCCATAGTAAGAAAGTAAGAGTTAGTAAGGCTGTTTGTTCCATTAGTGCTCTAATCTCAAGTCAGCATTCTGAGGCTTTTTTCAAGTAACCTAACGAGCAGTGAGCCTCCATTTAATCAGCAAGTGTATTTTTAGAAAGAGCAGTTATTATTAATGCATAGCCAGCGTGGAAAACAAACACAGACAAGCCAGACGAGCAGAGACATTCATTGTTCATTTATGCAAATAAGTTCAGAAACTCAGATCAGTTGACTGTAAATCAGCTTTCAGGACAATAAATATATAATATCTAGTCTCATGTCACAATATTGGTATTGTATTGATACTCCAGTATTGATATAATATCAGTATATCTACTATATATTCATGTTGAAAGTAATGGAGGTAATACTGTACATGCAGTCGCTGATGTTTACATATTTCATTTGTGACTCATCACTTCTTGTAGCAGGAGACGTACCCACCAGAACCTTCACCTGATTATAATTCTCTCATCCACAAGATGTTAGTTAAGGAAAAGAGCACCACATTGTACTGACCTCTGACCTCGGAGGAGAAGTTGGCGGAGTGACGAGTTATAAACAGCTGCAGCTGCTGATCAAGGTCGCAGCAGTTGAGGTCGACGTCCCAGGATCGAATTCCTGCCAGAGAGGAAGAGAAAGATTGCTTGAGGACAATAACATGAAGCAGTGAAGGACAGTAATTAGGAAACTTGAGCAAAAACTGTTGGACTAATATCTGATGAATCTGGGACACAAACACACATTTAGCATGCAAGTTAGTGATGTTTTTCTCTCCGTTTTAATGAACTCCAGGTGACCTTTTAGCAGATGTTGCTGCAGCATCTCCTTCCTCCCACCAGGGTGGGAAATTAGCACCAGCCACCAACCAAATGCTGTTAAAATATGAAAGTGGCTGGTAGATTTCAGACATAAAATAATGATTTACTACTGAGTGGCTGGTGAATTTGAACATTTATCTGTCACTGGCAGGTAGATGTTCACATTTTAATATTTTAAAGTTAATTTCCCACCCTGCCTCCCACCTTCTCCTCTCAACTCTCCTTTCTAACTCTGTTTGGGCTGCAGGGAAGGTCACTGAGCACAGAGCTTTCCATTTTTAAAATGTCATGAAACTGAAAGCACTACATGTATTCTTCACCTCAGTACCATTAACCTCAATTAACACTGTCGTCACACTTTAGATCTGTAATATATAAGAACTTCTGTCTGTCAAAGTACCAACTATAGTAGTTAATAGTCGAATATAATTGTATTGCCTTAGACATATATAGTAATTACATTTTTTTCACAGCGTACCATATTTTTACATAATAAAAAAATCTGACTGCATGCTTTGTTTTTTTCTTAACTGATGAAAATTTCTATACAAAATTTAGCATTTTAGTGTTTTACCCCTTTTGGTAGAACACTTAAGATGCATCTGGCCAATAAACACATAATAATGACTCACTAATATTTATTATAAGTTACTGAATTATTATTACATCCTCACCTTATGAAGCAGGCTATTTTCCATATTTTTCCTTTTGTCAACAAATCTCAAGTGCAGAGCCAAACCAATAATAAATTTATCTACTTACAAGTATTGTGTGCATCAAAAGTCTGATATATCATATTCCTCTGTGCAGTAGACCTCTGTTGTTGTCCAAAAACTATTAAAACACTTTAATCACTCACTGTAGCACTGGGTGACATGTTCCTTCGCCCTGAAGAGTACGGTCACGGTAGTTTGTTTAGAAACGCCTGCAAAGACGACTAACAGCGATCACGTTTTCAGTGTTTCTGTAGTTCCATGTAAGACAGACGCCACTGTGCACAGAGCTTCGCTAGCTTGTTGTCTTATATATCACAACCTCTTGACTTTGTACTGAAATTCATTGAGAAATTTACAATATAGTATAAAGTCAAGAGGACCGTGCCCGTAATCTTCATGGTGAAGGAACATGTCACCCAGTGCAGCAGTGTGGCTCATTGATGTCTTTTTAATAGCTTTTGGACAACAACGGAGGTCTACGACACAGAGGAATACAATATATCAGGCTTTGGATACACACACAATACTTGCAAGTAGATCAATTAATAGTTGGTTCGGCTCCAAACATGAGATTTGTTGACAATAAGAAAAGTACAGAACATCTCTGGCCATATCTTTTAATAAGTAAAAGATCCCACATAAACCTAAACACTAGAGGCAAATATACACTGGAGTTCACTGGATCAGTAGAAATGACTCAGTAATGAACTGATCAGCATCTCACACACCCACTCTCTCTCTCACACACACACACACACACACACACACACTCAGCGGCTTTATCAGATCCTACTGAGCCGCAGTGAGTCCGACTTCAGAGTGAACTTGTGTCAGATCTCGTCCAGCAGGATAGAAACCAATGCACACGCACCTCTCTCATCTCATCCTCTCATGGATTCCTTCAGCAAGAGCAAGAAATTAGATTATTCTAATTTTTCAAATCCATACCCCTGTGCTAAAATCTCCTCTATCACAAAAAGACTGTGTAGCTCTTGTTTTGACCTTAACTGAGGAGAAAATGTTCTCTCACTGCAGACTGCAGCCTCTTCACAGAAAGGCTGTGTCATTGTTATAAGTGTTTTGTTAGCGTTCATGGGCAAATGTCTTTCTTGGCACGACCTGATGAATAGAAATTACAACCTTTTAGTCTCATGTCATCCCAGTCCTCACTTAAAAACATTGTTATCATCTATAGGAGACAGGGCATTTTCCTGGAGGAGCAAATTACCTCGTACCAGGAGGCCATCGCATTTGTGCAGCTGAACCTGCTCGTTATGCGGCAGCAAGACGGCAGCAGTCAACAAATTAATACAGCAAATGTGGGAAACATCAAAACTGACTTACTGTTTAGAGACAAGAGAGCAGCCATCAAAGACTACAGTATGTTTACATGCATGAAGAATTGATTATTATATTATACCCGGCTTGTAAACATAATAACGGTTTAGTACTGAAATAATAAGTCAATTATTTGGTTAGTTGATCAACAGAAAATGAATCAGTAGCCATTTTGATAATCAATTAATCATTTAAGTAATTTTTCAAGCAGGAAGGGAAATAATTTACTGGTTCTAGTTTCTCAAATGTGAGAATGTGCTGCTTTTCTTCATCTGTTTGACATCATTGTAAAAGAATATCTGTGTGTTTTTGGACTGTTGGTCACACACGAAAAATAAGTTGAATAGACATTTAATAGACTAAACAATTAATAAATTAATTAACTATCAACAGATTATGCAATTATGAAAATGACTGTTAGTTGCAGGACTATAACTTTGATTGAACCAATTCAGCTCATACTCTTATGATAAAAAGCCTGATTAGACTGATTTTATACAAGTTAATGTGGCAAGAAAAACTCTTTTGTCTTTTCACTTTTAGTTGTCAGTATCTGCTCAAATTCACAGAGTCACCCAGACTTGCACATTATTATATGCATATGTTATGATGACCCTCTTATCCGCTGCATGGGAAACACTTCCAGATGCTTCCCACTGAAAACTTAGGAAGCAGCTGCATGCGCTGCTCATTAGAAGAGGAAACTGATCAGATATTCATTTCTGCCAAATCAACCACTTTGTCCTCATTCTTGAAGCCTCCTTTTTTTTGTGAAAGCAGAACATACTGTTTTCTTGTGATAAAGGTCAAATCTCACCTTTGTGCAGTGTGTCCATGTTTGTTTTTGAGTGTGGAAGAGGTTTATTGCTGCCTCTTGTGGCCAGTAGCGAATAAACATCCAAGACGACTGTGGCCCTTAATAACTTTAATTGCAGCCGGTGTTTTCTGCCTTTTGGCCTCAGGGAGGCAGTAATTTAAGCCCATTACTGCTCAAACACCTAATTGGACAAGCAACACAAAGGTGGGTGAGACAGTCCCAAAGGGGGGCAAACTTTATGAATTAAACAAGCTTGCACACTGCAGGTGGACTAAAATATTCTATTATTTGGTTTGCTTGTGGTAATATAGACTCATTCAGGTTAACATGAATCTTTAATACACCTGCAACTAAGTCCTTCACCAGAGTACTGCCAGTAAAGCTGGGGGACTCAACATCCTGAGCATTAAAGTGATCCACCTGATGCTCCAGTCAAAATGGTTTTAGTATCCTACAGTCATCCTCTGTAGTCTTGTAAGGTGACTTTATAATGTTCCCTTTAAAACGTTCCCTTCACACAGAAGAGTGGCGAGGGTGACTTTGATTTATGTCGGTTACAAAAGGATTCCAATAAATACTGTCATAATTTTACCGAGATATGACAAAGATATGACTGTTTCATACCTACTGAGCGTAAAGTATAGATGAATGGCAGAGCAGAGGATTATTCTTTTTGCCTTGGACTCCATTGTCATCAATATTAATCAAGCTGACCACAGCCATCATTCTCTATGAAGGACTTTACTATCACCTTTGAAGCCTACAAAGGATGACAGTTTGTTATTCAAAAGATTTTATATGTAGTATCACTTATAACCCAAAATAAACACCTGACAAAAGAGTTGTGAAATGTTACTAATATGTTATCACCTAATAGCTCATCAGTTACTGAATGAGTCATTTATAGCTCGGTGTGTAAAATATTTCATCGTTTCCAACTTTTGAGACGAAGCCAAAAGATTATGGCGGCTTAATGCTGCAGAACGCCCACAGTAGACTGTATAGAGCAGAAAGTGTTAAGACACTGCTTCAAAGTTACATCTAATAAAGATTCAGAGCTTTGAGATTGTCGGGTCGGGACAACGTGTCTTCACACTGTCTGAGGTGAGAAGGGAGAAGCATTAAGCTCAGTGTCAGAATCACGGTCGTACTCATTTTGTGTTTCGCTGCCTCCTGGTTTCAGATCTGTTAAGTCTAAAGGTGTTAGGCCTGGATGTTCCCCTAGCTCCTCCTGGGGGAAAAACTGCATCACCAGCTCAGGACGTGTTTGTGATGTTTGATTAGCCGTTTTTCTCAGGAACAGTGATTTTCTTTTACAGGAACAATAATGTGGTTTTGTTGCAAGGACACTATGAGAAAACAAACAGCACTACACATATACATGATGCAGGAACTGGACTTCAGATTCAGTGCAGATAAAGACGACAGATGGTGCATATGTATCACTTTACACATACACAAACAACATCCCATCACTCAATGCATTCATGCAATATAACCAATTTGCAGCAAGGTGAGTATTCAGTAGGGCAACGGAGCAACATAATACATTTTAAATTGTATAAGTAACATATCTTTCAAGCTGTAGGGATTATTCAAGGGATGCAACTAACAATTATTTTCATTATTTTGTTTTCTTGATTAATTGATTAGTTGTTGTGTCTATAAAATGTCAGAAAATGGCAAAAAAAATGTCGATCAATGTTTCACAAAACCCAAGATGAAACTTAGAATGTCTGAAACAATCCACAACCCAAATATATATTCAGTTTACTGTCATAGGAGACTAAAGAAACCAGATAAATATTCACATTTTAGAAGCCAGAATCAGAACATTTTAGCTTTTTTTTTGCAGAAATGTCAATTAATTCTCTGTCAACTGACTAATTGATTAATCAACTAGCTGTTACAGTTGTTTACAGTATTTGCTCTTCAAAATTTCAGGATGATCCCAAAAAACAAGATTAAGAAGAAAAAGTATGAATAAAGGACTTTTGTGAGAGAACATCTTTTGTCCAATCAGATTCAAATAAGTGAGGATGACTATATTAACCCTGGGCTCTGATTTTGAGTTGGAATCCTTCACCTGGGAAGAACAGGAAGCTTTGGGTTATAAATGTGAAAGACTAAGCTCGGTGCTTTCTGTGGCCTGGGGCTCAGGTTAGCCCGAGGCTTAAAAAGTGAAGAGCCTGTGTGTTTCATGCCGTCATGTACATCAGTCAGTATCAGTTTCTGCATCACAAGTGTTCAGAATAACATAAGAGACCCCAGTGGACCCTATTAAACCTTCATTCTGGCAGTGTTAGCACATTCATGTTTCCTGGTAATCCTCATTGTACATGAGCCAACAGTAACAGTCAAGTCAATTTTATTTGTAAAACCCAATATCACAAATCCCACATTTTCCTCAGTGGGTATGCAGTATGACATCCTCTATCCTTAGACCTTCATACAGAGCCAGATTGGTAGAAAAACACCAGATATGTACGTTTTAATCTAGACAGGGCAGCACTTCTCACATGGTCAATGGTCAGATTTTGTGCTCAACAGAAAATTAACTGATAACAATTTAGTAATCAGTTAATTGTCATTTATCATGGAAATATTTACAGATTTCAGGTTCTTAGATGTGAGGCTTTGTTTTTTCTCTCTGGTTTTGAACTTTTGGTCACACAAAATAAGCAATTTCATGACATCACCTTGGGCTCCGGGAAATTGTGGTGCACATTTTACCATTTCATTTTAGAGACTAAACAATTAAAACAAAAATAATTGTCAAGTTAATTTTATAATGAGAATATAATGAGAACAGCTGCACAAGTCACAATCCAAAGATCTTTAGCCTTGGTCTTGTTTTGGTCTTGACTACAACGCTGCAGTGAGGGTGACTTATGAAAGGACCCTGCAGCTAACATGTAATGAGAGTCGATGGTAGGTCGTTCACACTGAGTCACACTTAAAACACTGACCTGGGCCAAAGAATTGATGCTGTAATGAGCCGAGTGGGTGTGATACAAAGCTCACCACAGAGGAGCAGAGCTGTCAAAGTCTCTAGCAGAGCTAAGAGGAGGTCAGAGGGGATGGATAGGGTTGCTATGGAGCCGGACTGGCATCTAAAAGTGCGATTGATCATCTGGACTGAGGACAGCTTAGAGGGGCAACGGCACAGCAGAAAATTGCTGACCAGCATAGTTCTGAGTCTGCACACAGCAACATCTTTCAAAACTGCCAAACAATCTGTTTACATCTCAAAACTTAAGACAGCCCACACTGACTGAAAGGACTGCAGCCTGCTGCAATTCCTCAAGAGGAGGAGCGAGGTTTTAAGTCAGACAGCTCTGAGATATTCAGCTGAGTAATGATGCCAGAGTGTGACAAAATAAGACTCAAGCAGGAAACAGAAAATATGTCTTTCCTTATAATATGTGTGAGGTTGTTGTGCTCTAGCTGCTGAGCACAGCCTGCATATATTGCACTGCATATATTTGCTTGTTTATTTAGTTGGTTTGAGGGTGCATGACACCCCATCAAGGAATACAGCCACACTACACACGAGCACACACTTGCACACGCACACACACACACACCCACACATGCACATGCACACACACGTACACACACACCTGCTCTAAAATACAAACCTGCATAATAGATACAAAGCAGACAGAAACATTGTTGTGCAGGATGGAAATAAAATGATTGACTTCACTCATCCAGACATGCTGATCTGACAAATGTATTCATATCTTTAAATATTAATTATTGATTCATCTATTGATTTGACGGTCTTGTAGAGTATTTTTGGTTGAAATCCAGAGGTTGGCTGCATGCCCAAATACTGCTTTAATAAGGTAAAAAGACCTATGCTGCATCTACAACTTGACTGTGCAATTTCAGAGTCACACAGAGTACACTGTGGGTGATAGGAAAAATGCGTGCCGTCCCATGGTGCAATGCTGCAGCAAATGACTACCTATGGATACTATTCCATCGTTGCGTCAAAGCATTTCTCTCCTGTTGACGTTTCCCGGTTTAAACCTTTTACCGTGACTTTCCAGCCTAAAGCAGCTCACTGAATCACAGCTGTCACACAGAGAACAAACATGGATTCAGACCGGCGGGTCGTCCCGTCACTTACCCCGCTCTATCTGCGCTCTGGCGCTGTCCAGCTGGTGCTCTGTGCCGATCTCCCCGATCACTATCAGCATGTAGTAGCAGCCGCGGTTGAACGGGAGCCCGCGTCGCCGTCCTCCACCACCTCGGCGGTACCGTAGTAGTCGCTCCTCGGACCCCGGCAGCGGCGCGCTGAAGCCCTCGTCTTCCTCCACTACCGGGAGCGCACCTCGCACCGAGATCTCCATGGCAACAACCCCTGGAGCCGACGCCGGTGCTGACTCCATCGCCATGACAACTACCGGTGTGAGCGAGGGGAAGAGTCTGGTGGGGGCTGGAGGGTGAGGATGATGCTGAGAGGTGAGGGAGGGGGGTGCTGGGGGGCGGGGGTGCAGGACGTAACCTGTTAAACATCGCAAAATTTTATTTCCGGCGGGGCTTTCAAAATAAGAGTTTTGGTGAGTCAACGTCTCCTAAATGACAAAAACAGAATCTAAGAGGTATTTTAACAAATGGCAGCTTCAGGTGTTAAGAGACTTATCATGAGGCGTTGGAGGAGTTGGTTTATATTAGCTGCAGAGCAGTGAATGTTTTTTGATAAGTTATTTAATAAGAGCCATTCTAAACAAAACAAGGCAGGCTGATATACAGAACTGTTTAAAACGTTTAACTGCATTGTCAAGAAGAATCAGATCTATAACTCTAACAAAAACATTTAAAATCAATTAATGGTTGGGTTCAGTTGTTATAAGATGTTTTTAAAAAAAGCTTTTCAGCAGAATAGACTCTGGTAACACGCCGGTGTTACATCGTATTTGGTGATCCATCAGATTTTGTGATCTGCTGTGGTGGAAGAAGTACTTAGAACCTTTACTTAAGTAAAAGTATCAATACCACAATGTAAAAATACTTAATAAAAAGTAAAAATCCTGCATTAAAAAAATCGTACTTAAAGTAGCAAATCGGGGTGATTTGCTGCAAAATTAGTCCTTTTACTTTAGTGCTTTAAGTAAATTTAGCTGGTAATACTTTTAAACTTTTACTTAAGTGGGAGTTTAAATGCAGGACTTGTAATTAAGTATTTTAACAGTGGTATTGATACTTTTACTTAAGTAAATTATCTGAGTACTACACTGCAGGTCACAGAATCTGATGGGTCACCAAATACGGTGCAACACCTGCCGTAGAGTCCTCAGCACGTTACGTCAAGAGTCGGTCACATAGTGCTCTTTGGGCAACATTTAGGAGGAAAACCCATGATTTCGTGGTCCTGTAGATGTCTACCCGGAGAGATAACGTGTTTGCCCGGGGTGAAACCAATGTATAAAACCAATATTTATACAAACTGCGGCAGGTAACTGCCCTGGCTAGCCATATCGGTAACGCTAAGCTATTTGTCTATGAGCTAACGTTAGCTAGCGCAGCGTAGAGGAAGAGCAGAGCTGAGAGGCTCATTTCTTTGGAAAAAAAAAAACAGGGTTTAAACGTCGATGTTGCCCCGTACAAAAAAAAGTATCACACTGGCCACTTTATAGACAACAATTAGATCAAGACAATACCTTTGAAGGTAAAGTTTGTAAGAAAAAAGTTTTGACTTACGCCCCTTGGTTTGCTTACGGAACGCTATGAGGCCGTAAGCTCAACTGAAGTGCGGAGGTGAGCTGAGGCTAGTAACAAGCTGGCCGATGAAGTTATACTATTTATTTCAGTTGGGGAAGTTTATCGAGTAAGATCAGCCATATTCATCATTCTCGAGCCCCCCCCTCTCTAATAAAATGTGACATATTGCTTTAAAATACACCCAATGAAGCATTAATCTTACCTTAGTGAGGTAATACATTTTGTTTTAGTAAATTAGTCTCTCCCAGCTTTTTGGCAGCGGTCTCGAGACAAGTAGACTGTTTGAGTCTTTCTAGTCTCGTCATCTTCTTCTGACATGATATTCTGTGACACCATATTTCTTGGCCGCTTGACAGGTGACTCTCGCCATTTCTGTAGGGAAGACGTCAGTATTTCAACCGCCAAAACAGGTGACCAAGGTAACACGAACCTTTAATCTGTAACCTAGGTAACACGAAGCGTTAAATTAACCCAGTTGTTGACAGAGGCCAACAACAGGCGTTAAATGTCGTAATTCCTGTACTGAAGGTTAAACTGTTTTACTGAACAGTTTTGGACTTGGGAAATTATACAATAGACAATTAATTAGGCTACTAGCTAGCCTAGCAGCATTAAAGGACAGGTTCACTGTTTTGGTCTTAAAATGTCTTAAAACAACAGTCAGTAACCCAAATGTAAGTGATGGAGGACAAAATCCACAGTCCTCTTTCTATGTAAAAAGGTATTTAAAAGTTTATCTGAAGCTTAAGTTGTCCAAATTAGTCAAATCAAGTAGATATATTTCAGCATTAAAGTCTTTAGTGCCAAAGTCCCTCTTTTTGTTACTACTAGTGCAGCTCAACAGGGAAACACTGAGGAAACACAATAAGGGAATCTGATGTTAAAAAGATGAAATGTGGCAGATATCCACTTGATATGACTAACTCAGACTGCTGAAGTCTCATATAAGCTTCAGATAAACTTTAAATATATTTTTGCATAAAAGTATCTGTTTGACCCCATCACTTACGTTGAGAGCACATTTGAAGGGGATCTTTTAATAGCCAGTATGAACAGGAGGAATGATTACAGCGAGGAAAACCTCTTTCAGTGTTTATATAAGCACCTGACTGTTGTTTTAAGACAGACTTGAAAAATTGTGAACCTGTCCTTTAAGACTATAAACAACCCACAATAGACACTTTTAAAGTAACACACACCGTGGCTTGCTTAATTCAAAGAAGACTTTAGTCTTTGTTCTTCATTTTCAGGGACCCAAAGTTTAATATTCAAACCAATACTTCTGTTTAAGTGCAGTTTCATGGGAAGATAGTGTTTTTATGTCCTGTTTTGTTATAGTGTAGTGCAGAAATGACAGTGCATTTGTATCCTTTCTAGCATCTAGCAAGTAGCTACCATCCTGTTATGCTTGTGCAAGAACATGAATATCACCCAAACCATATTTTTACATAGTATTTCTTTCTACAGTTATATTTGTACAGTGGACATCGTTCATGCAGTGGAAAATGCATATAGAGCAAGTAGTTGACGATGACCAAACACTGAATTCTCGCTCTATTATGCTGTAAAAATGGTTCTAGGCTATGCTTGCACAATGACCTTTATCTTGCCTTTACTGCATCTTGAAGCATATAAGTAAAAGAGATTTAAAAAATTACAAAACTTTTGACAGTCAGAGGATAACAATGATCTGTGACACTGAAACAATATCCACTGTTCTCCGGCACAACTTGAAACAGTCGAGATTAGCAGGTTTTATAAATAAACCAGGATAAGACTCCTCTACACATCAATCAGACACTGCTGCCCCCTCTCAATCTTCATTTAGGATTCAGATCATGTGTCAATGTAGTCAGTCTTTTATGCTGTGAATGTTGAGGACTTTTTAAAACAATCTGTAGTAAACTAAAGGATAATTCCTGCAGAGTTCAAACGTCTTTTCATGCAAACACACACACACACATCAAGACACACTGATAAAGACAGAAACAGAACGTGGACCGGCCTTAAAATAGCCTCTTTCTTCTCAGAGAAATGTTCCTCATTCAAATTTTCTCCTGTTTAACCTTGAGCTTGGCACATTTCACTGTGTAGCAGAGGGCGTCTCAGCATAAACTGTCAGCACCACACTGTGGGGATAATAAGGAGGTCCACACCAACTTCTGTTTAACCTCACAAGTCGAGCTGAAACCTGTCTTTCTCTGCATACAGGAGCACGATGTACACATTGAAGCAGATGGTAAAAATGGTAAATACTTGGCAATTCCTTTACATTCATGCTGCTGTATTCTTAGTCTTTATTTATCTGTATATCTGTTGCAAAATTCAAATACCATCACCAGACTAATTATGGTTTCTCATCTTATAAAAACATCACTCTTTGTGAATGAAGCCACAGAACAAAATGTTAAAATGTCTTGTAAAAAAACAAAGCTCTATTGGTTAGTATATGACTTGATGAATAAGTGTATTTAAAGCTCCAATCAGCTTTGTAAGAGACAAAAACAGTGACAAATTGTGTGTAACAGCTATACAGTCTATGGTATGTGTATAGACCCAGTACATCATATAGGTTTGTGTGCTGCAGGTTTCTCTGACAGTGAGTCAGCATTTCACACCACAGAGCACCTTCACCACAGCCAGGCTTCCCTCTAGTGGTAATATCTGAGACCTTCAGCTCATCACAAGTTCGTACACAATGTACAATTAGCAACAATAAATCTGTAGGTCATGGCTGAGAACATTGTCCTCTTTCTATAGCGTTTCTGTTTGTCCGTCAGAGAAAAGGAAGACAGGCAAAGCAAATGTTTAATCAAAGTCTAAACCCCTGAGTTAAAGAGGGAGCAGCTACAAGTCTTCCAGTTTTGGAGTTGATGTTCAGCTCAGGTCTAAAATCAAGATCATACATCCTGGCACTTTAAAAATAAAGCATGTGCCTATTTAAGAAAAACTAAATCTTGATATTCATTTAAAGACATTTCTGACTTCAATACTGAAGTCAGAAGCATCAAACACATTTTCTGTTAGTGGCAGATGATCTTTTTTGTCCTTTTTGGTCACAACACAACTGTCAAGATTACAGTATCCAGATTTGGCAATTATAAATAGACTCTATGTCGCCATCTGCTGGACAATTAATGATAAATGACATTTGTTTGGTCAAACTTAAATCATAAAATACTCTTTTAAAAAGTTACTTTATATATATTTATATTTATATTCAATAAAAATAAAATAATATAATAAAAACAATAAGAATAACTTATAAACAAAATATTAAATATGAAAATAAAATAAGACTTTTTATCTAATAAAAAAATCTTAATAGTGTGTTTAAGTGTGTGGTGAACCATCATGCACTGTACCAGGGTCATGATGACTTTGGAGAAACTAAATGGAGGTCCTGTTTGCTCCAGTTCTTGGGGGGGCAGCGTCTCTGGTTTGGTTTGGTCTGGGGGCCTTTGTTACATGTTGTGGCATTTCTCTCTACTTCTCTACTTTGTTTGATGTCTGTCTCTGTGCTCTCTGCTGCCAAACGAAAGCTAAAAATACATAAATAAATAAATAGGATTCAGTCGTCGTTAACATTCGTTGTGTGTTGTGCTGTTTGGCCTTTGTATTCCCTGAGGAACATAGGCCGTCGACGAAAGCCCTCCATCCTCTCCGGTCTCGTGCCTTTCGATCAAGTCGCTGCCATGACAACCCATCAGCCTTAATCTCCTGTTCGGTGCTTCTTTTCCAGGTGGTTCCAGGTTCTTTATTGCACCTATGCTTTTCCTGCTTTGCTTTAGGTAATCTACATCTGCTGTAGCAGAAGAGTCTGGAAATGAGCTGTTAGCTATCACTAATGGCGTCGTCTTCCACAGACCCATAAAACTGTAAAACCATAGCAGCCTGCGGGATGTGGACTGATATATGGACTTTATAAGCCCACTGGGAGGGTTGAACACTGCAAAATTAAATGGTATTTGAAGTCTAATGATCATATTCATTCCAAAGCAAGAGACGAACAATACTTACGGTTATGACTGATCCGCAAATTGAGATCAGGAAGGCTTGAAAGTGCAAAACGAATCACCTCCTGCTAACTTGGTTGAACAAAGCTTAACTGCAGCTGGTTTGTTAAGGAAACCCAAGTGTCGGTAATGAGATCATTAGGTAATATGTTTTTTTTTCTGTTCTGTTGCATCTTTGTGCCACAGGCAATAATAACAAGCAATCAATTTTAGCATGTTTATGCCTCCTAACTGAAAATCTGATCCGTGAGAGGCCACAGTGTGTTTCAATAAGAGACTGTCTGTAACTTCAGGGTTGCAGGGAAAAGTGGCACAGCACAGCTCTAAGTACCTGTCTGCTCAGGTATCCCTCCTGCTGTCTAACCCAGTTGTTTATGGCTGTGTTTGATGGGAAGTGGCCGAGTTATTCGGAGCTCCAGGCAGACAGTGAGAGCCTGGAGAAAGAAACGCAGACCGACAGGCAGATGGTCGAAGCAGCAGTTTAGGTTTCGGTGCAGATTCCCCACAGACTGTCTGGGTCACTGCAGACACAAAAGGTCTGCCTCTCTTCGCTTTGTGTCCGGTCTCCTCTGTCCTTCCTAAAATAGAGATGAGGAAACTGACGCAAAAGGGCAAGCCTCTCTTTCAAAGATTAGAAAATGGCCTTGAGCTATTGATGAGTATGAGGTGAGGATGTTTTTTGTTTTTTTCTGTGTTCTGTCTATTTCAGGTGTTTTTGCTATGGGCAGAAATATCAGCTTAGCAATACTTATACAAGTAAGAAACTAACAGTGAATATTACAGGGAATACACATCAGAGATTCTAACAGTAACAAGGGCAAGCCCCAGACTATATCATCGAACTAGAGCTGTCGTGGCATTAATTTCACACCTGCTGTTACAGTCGATTGGTCCAAGTATCCTTCAGACGAACTAGGTTGTGTAACGCATCGCCTGCCACGTCTGGCAGCCTGAAAAGCCGGATATTATCGGGGTGAGACTGGAAAAGAAATGGAAGCAATCGTGTGAAAAAAAAAAAAAAAAGAGAACTTGAGAGATGAGTTCAGACCCTGCCTACTTTTACACCTCTTCACTCTTGGCTGATCAATGCATGAAGAGGGAGTGATTGCTGGATTGTCTTTTTTTTTCACTAAGACACAATCCCAAAGGTGGTTTCAGATGCTGTTCAATCGAACAAGCACTTAGTTTGAAGTGTACTGAGGCCTTAACCTGCTTCATCTATCAGCAATATAAGTTTAATAGACCTTTCTCACAGCAAACAGTTTGACATGTCAAAGCAGGAAAAGCACAGGTGGAATTGGCTGCATTACATTTCTTTCAGCCAGTTGAGCCAGTTCCAGGTATTCGGTATTGTGCATGCTTACTGGGATAATTAAAGGGGATGTATCATACATATTTGCAGGCCTATATTTATATTCTGGTGCTCTACTGGAATAACTGCATGATTTACAGTTCAGAAATATACCTTCTTCTCTCTGTCAGAGAGGCCATTTTAGCTCCCTCTTATGGAGAATCTACAGCCTGTGAAATGGGAACTGCTGTGAGCTTAAAGCCAAATCAGTGAGGTGCTTTGCATCTAAAAGCAGCCGTTGCTCAGGCTATACAGTCACATTTAAGCTTACTGAGTACAGTAGCAAAACAAACTCAAGAAATTTGATCAGACAGAGGACAGAAGGAAAGGATCGATTCACTCATTAGCTAAAAACAGATTAAGCAGTCTCCTCAGTCTGCCCTGCAGTTAAGTACATAGAAAACTATTATTGGAGTATCAGTACTCCAGTATGGGCAAGTCCAATACAATCATGACTATCTATGACCTCAAAAGGTACTCAAATTGAATCATGTGTCAGTGTTTTCTTTAAAGAAATAGGACCAGAACCTCTACTTTACCCAAACATGTAGTTATTTCCCTTCTAAGAAACTAATAAAGTAAAAAGACACAGTTTTAAATGAAAGCAAAGCATTTTATTAGATGCTATATTCAATATTGAAATACAAAAGGCACTGTATTCTGCTCTCCCAATACAACGCATACAGAGATGTGTGAATTAATACAAATCTTCTATCACATAAAAGGATGTAGGATCAAACTTTAAATTAGACCGTTATCTGTTGCAAGAACGTCACACAAACTCTGAATTTGCATTTGTTCTTGAGGATTGCTGACGTATGTCACATCCGAGCCAATGTTTTAAAACAGTACATCAGATAAAACATACATATGCATGTTTTGTTTTTTTTTTCCAAATAAGAAAATCACATAGAAAATATACATCAGTACACAAATAATTTAGGGCTTGGTGATAGTTTTACAGAGGTACGAAGAAGAAGACGACTTTCGAGCAATGAAATTCCTTTGAATAATCAAACAATCTATGAAAAAGTGAAGATGCAATACCTTAGCTGCATACTGGTGATGTTGAGACACTGACTTTGTAAAGGAAGTTAAGTTATGTGGCGAATTCACACTGCTCTAGCAGAAATTACGAATCAGGAAAACATAATAGCCTGCGTCTACTGTCATACCCGTGACAGTCAGACTTCATTATTTTCTGATTATTCCATATGATTCACACTGGCCGAATACACTGTTGCACTTCTACATGAAAAATAAACTGTCCCTCCTCCTCCTGCATATACTGTTAGTACTGAAATAAATGAGAGATTGAGAATGACTCGACCACTTAAAGCCAACTTTATTAACCGCAGCTGTCAATCTACTCGGAGGAAATTAATTTATTTCACTGGTGTTATTGTTAATTTTTCATAGTTAGTATTTCGTTGGTATCCTTAGGAACCAATAACAATGGTAGCAAACAGGATAAACAAGATTTACCTCAAGCTGCTTCATCAACCATTAATACGATACAGAAAAAAAATGAATTAGTTTGATGCTTTAGCAAGAAAATTTTCCCTAAAGTGAAACCAAATAATGGTTTTCACTGTCAACAAGCACGACGTTAACTGAAGCAAAAGCATGTTGATGCTCTTTGCAGATGTGATCTGTATGTAGAAACCATTATCTGAATACAAGAAGGAGCAGATTCACTATGAAGGATCTCCACTAATTTTCTGACACCACAGTGGTTTTCCCAAAATGTCTAAAGAAAATTTTGGTTCCAGACAAAACTTTAAGGCCAATGTTTTAAAAAAATCAACGATGTGTACCACATTCTGAAAGAGATGGGGGCTCCCTCATGTCGTCAAAGACCATAAATCAGAGGACTTTGATGTATTTTTCTTATTGAATAAATGACTCCGGACTTAAATGGATAATTCCAGTAACAATAATGTCCAAACCACTCAAACAGGCAGATTATTATTAATTACATGAACTTTTGTTATTTTTCTTCCTCATTAGATTAAATTTGTGGTACACAAAAGAGAAACAAACTGGGAGAGAAATGCTTTTCCGAGACAGAAAGATTTGCCAATCAATGACACACAGAAACACTTCATCTTATTTATATTACAGAATCAGAGTCCACTCCGTCTGTGGGAAAACAAAACCGTACTGCAGCCACATGAATACATGTGATGAACATGCCGGTGCACACGCACGTACATATGTACGTACACAATCACACATTACACTAAAGAGCATTGCTGAAAAGTGCACACAAAATATACAAAGCCAAGACACACTGAAATAGCAATCAGTCAACTTCATTCATGCTTTCCACCCCAGAATGCACTTGATGTGAGACTTTTCCCCCTCGACTGCTTTTTTTTAAGCCCAACAGAGCCACATGATGTCACTCTGCAGGCAGGAGACATGCTGGATGTGAAAAGCAAAGTTAACATGGGGATTTATATGTGCATTGATAGTGGGGGTGAAAGGAGAGGGAGGGGGTGGGGTGGGCTACTAACATAGCCTCACCTGGTTCAAGGTCTATTCGTTATAAGGTTAGATTTTAATTTGTAGCCGCTGCCAAACTTCCTGATTGATTCAGCTTTGTATTAGTTGATCATCTAGACCTGATAACATATACACCTTGACCTGTTAAATGGAGCTTAGCTTAGCTCAGACTACCATTAGTTGTTTCCCTGGAAGGCTCCCTGGGCAGCGTTGGATGCCGCACCAGCAGCGGCTGTTTGGAAGGTTTTATTGCTTAAGACGCCCTGGGAGAATTCCTGCTGGGCCTTCTGGAAACTGGCTCCAGTCCGGCGATACATGCTGTGGACCTGAGGAGGAGGAGGAGATTGTGAGCAAATGGCTTTCAATATTTTAGAAAGTCACACTGGAGAGAAGGATATAACACCTGAGCCCCATTTACACCTGGTATTAACATGTAATCTGTATCTGGATACATTATCTGGTTAATGCGATCCATGTGTCTTTACACCTGGTATTAACATGAGTCCTCGTTTTCTCAGCTGTGCCTGCATTGTGATTGGATCTCAATGTGAAAATTAGCAAAGCTGAGCTGACGGACTTGTCGACAAAGATACATCACACCCAGGTCAAGGAAACTGCTGCCATGAACTGATGTCCTTCATTTCTAAATCACTTTTAACAAGGGAAGACTTTTAACTTCTGCTACTCCTTGTAGTCACATCGTACTGATTGTATTTACGCCTGGCTGACATCCAATCACAATGTGTCCTGAGTGTGTGTGTGTGTCAGCGCCAGTTAATCTAATAACACAGCTGCTACAATGTTAATTTACATAAACATATAACGTGTTTAAAAATTAATGTACTGGTAAAAAAACTCTCACCATCTTGAGCAGGATGACTGACAGCACGGCGCACATGGTGAAGAGGATGGCCACTATGATCATGATGGCTCCCACCGCCTTGTTTGTACCGATGATGGTGAAGGCAGCGATCCAACCGCTGGAGTCGACAGAGATCATTACATTTTAGGTGGTGAAAGAACAACTTTAGTTAAACTGAAGGTCATTTTCCACAGTGTGACACACTAGTCTAGAATACAGTGTGTGTGTGTGTATTCTAGTCAGGAGTTGGATTAGATTTAGGAAGAGAAGAAGAATGTGTTAAAGCAGCATGAAAAAGCTGAAAAGATGCACAAAGAAGAGACAGAAAGAGAGTTGACAATTGTAATTTTTAAAAATAACTGATATCACTCAGAGGTGAGCATGATAAAAGTGGTATTATTTCAATATGAATGCATGTTTTAAAAGATACTATTAAAGTGTTTTCAAAGTGGGAGTATGTTTTCATATTAATATCCTAAAACTACTTTTGTTGTTTTTTTTAAAATGATGCTACTTTGTGATTTGCATCTTATCTACGATGGAAGTGCTACTAGATGTAACTAATGTAACAAAACAAGAGAGGGTCCCCTTGACTGTGTCTGTTTTGTCATTATGCAAAGTGCTGCGATGAAATGAGAAGTGTCATCGTCTGAAACGAGGAGCCACTTGGACACCTGTTATTCTGAAATCAGTTCTAAAGTTGTTATTTTTTTTCTAAAGGAAACTAAAATGAGTTATAATGTAATACCATGTGGAGTATTTCCTCAGCATTCATCTGCCCATACATTATTTAATGGAGGCAAATTTATCTATTTTGTCATTTTCAGACTACTACTCTGAAGTAGAGTCTTTCTTACAACTCCATTATTGCTCTAACTTGCTATTTGTTAATATTATCTAATATTTCTTTATTTATTTCTATTTTATTCTTCTGTAAGAGTCAAATATGGCTTTATTTACTTTTATCATTAATATTCATAACAATAATAAAAAATAAAACATTTAAAAAATCTCACAAGTATTTGTTGGAAGAGTAAATTAAATAAAAAAGAGAAAAATAGAAAATAAAAAACAAACATACTCAATGTAACTTATAGTGAAAATTAAAAAAAAAAAAAAGTATTGAAATATTTGTCAGTAGAAGTGAGTTTTAAAAAGTGAGCCTGAACTTGACAGTTAGATCCTCCAACGTCCAGCAGCCTGAAGGTTAAACCCCTGAACTGATCATCTGAATCACATACTGGCCTGTTTTATTCTCTGCTTCTTTCATTAAGTGTAAAGTCCATCAGTTTATCTCATATGTCTAAAATAACCTAAATATTTACTTTATAAGGATAAAGCAAGCAGAGAGAGAGAGAGAGTGCAAGTGTCGGCAGAACGAAGCAGCGACAGTGAGCAGCAGAAACTTACAGAGTTACCAGCAGACAGAGAGGCAGCAGGCTAGAGGCTGAAGGATGGAAAGTCTCTGTCAGAAGAAATGGAAGAATGCAGAAAATCAGGAAAAAAGAGAAAAGAGAGAAGAGGACAGCAGCTCAGCTGTTTGGTGGCACTTCAGATATTTAAGACAAGGAACCAGAAGTCAACAAAACACTTCTTTCAGTCAGTCTGAAGGCTGACTGGATGTAATGTTGATCGTTAGTTTGTGTGATTAGTAATTTGTTATCAACATGTTCAGATCGGCTGTTACTTCATTCAAAATATAGATGTGAATAAAGTCACAATTCATTTTCATGTTTTTTTCCAACTCAAGTGTTATTTATTCATGGTAGGATTAGTGTGTTTTAGGAAAAGTGTATGATCATTATGTCACAAACAAAATATATATACATGTTTTTTTTTTTTTTTCAAACTACTGTTAATTACAAGCTTAATTTGCTTATGATTCAGATATGTCAAATATGGCAGCCAAATCCACAAATTTAATGAATATGATTTGGAATTGGACATTTTTTAACTAATTGAATTAATTTTTATCAAACTAAATTGCCAATTTTCAATTTGCTGCCTGAACCTGGGGTCCAGGCTACATCTGGGTGAACTATATACTAAAAGTTATGTATCACCCTCATCAGTGATCAGTGGGGACACTATCCAAACCATTTAACCTTAATTTTATAACCCCTCCTAATGTTAAAATTAAAAATACTCACCTGTTCCCCCACTTGGGGATGCCCACAGACTGGATGATGAAGATCACCACTTGGCAGAAAAACACAAAGAAGAAGAAGAAGAAGCTGAAGGAGCTGTCAGTCCTAAAAATGAGAAAACAAAGCATGTCACTAAAAATATAACACTCTGGAAAACATTATCAAAACATTACTGTCAGTTTCAGAACACAAGTAATAACATCATTTAATGTATTTACAAGTACTGAACAGGTGTTGTGCATCTGCAAGTCTTATAAATTCATGACAAGGTGTTCAGATACAAGAAAATAACGGACAAGGTTGAAGCAAAGAATGACATGTTGTGACATTTTCTCTGTTCATTATTGTCTATATTGGGACATGGCAGAGTGCATTACTGCTCTTATACCACAAAGCTGTGTTTAATGAGTCTATGTTGGCTTGTAAGCAATTTTTAACATTTGTTTGTAGTCACTTTAACCCATTTTCATGTTAGTAAATAATACATTTTGTTGCTTCAATTACCTTACAGCTTCATATACTTTGTAGAATAGTGGTTGAACTACAGAATGAAACTGCTGCCTGAGGTGTGAAATAAGGTGTTAAATGATTTTAACACACCTGCAAACCAGTGAGAAAACATCTTTTTTCTATGGTGTCAAGAAAACAGCCCTATGTACTATAATAACACTACATTATTATACTAAGTTCCATGTAAAACTTACACTTACAAATAAGCTACTTATGAATATTAGTCAAATGTTAAAACACTTTTTTTCTCTTTAAGATACATTTTCTTTGGCTTAGTGTTCATCACGGGATGAAAATGTCCTGAAATAAGGACATTTGTGTTGCTCATAATTGCATATGAGTGGTTGGCATGGAAACATAGTGGTTATAATTATATTTATAAAGATTTCTCTGCACTCTAGCATTGATTTTCTCTTGAAGGATCACGTACTTTAAGTATTATTATACTTATTAGTGTATTTAAGATGGTTAAAATAATCAACTGGGCGACTGAGACAGCACGTACATATTTTCAGCAACACAGAAGGAAGACTCACTTGAAGGCCTTGTAGACGGGCCGGTACCAGCAGAGGAAGGAGCAGGGAGCGAAGAGGATGAGCCAGAGAATGGAGAGGCCAAAATCCACACCGTAGCTTGCATCAGTGGTGAAGTAAGCCAGACAAGCCAGCAGGTTGAGGAACAGAGTCACACAGTTGACTGAGGAAACAGTGGAGAGACACAGCAGTCAGTGACACCAAAACTAATAATACTACTAATAATAATATTACCAGCAATTATCAGCATTAGGTTTATTTACAGAAACTGTCAGTCAGAGTTGGCTACAGAGACTAAACAGAAAAAACATTACTAAATGCTGCATGCTCCACATCATCAGCCGGTGCCAGTATAACTTGCATGAAGCATGTTTGTGCTGCCACCAGGTGGCATTTTTTGTACAACAGCACACAGTAACAGTGATGTCAGATCAAACTGGTGCGTTATATTCCATGTTTATACCAGTGCTACTTATTGAGAGACATATACAGTACATGTTAGTATTTAGAAATAACTTTTGGTACCGATATAAGGTTCACAAGATCAAATGACATTAAAACATTTTAAAATCTGGTTTTATCTGCCTACACAGATAAAACTAATCATATAATACAGCATTAACTGTATCACATTTGAACCTGAGCTCACATTTCAGCCTTGACAAACACCGTACATCCATGTCCCTTCAACTTAGTGTACTCACACATCCAGAGATAGTACATCATCTTGCAGACTCTCTGGTACTCCGGGGGGATTTCCTCTGAGAAGTCCTGATAGAAACATGGTTTAATGGGGAAGAATTTGGGAAGTGGAGGCCAGTTGTTCTCTTTACCTGTTGAGACGGACACAACATCAAACCTGTTAGAAAAGTAGAGCCTGTCTGCCAAACACAAAACATTTACCACTGCAGGAAAAGAGAAGAGAGGTCAGCTCTATTAAAATCATAGTGAAAACACAAGTAAAACTCCTGAAGTTCTGTTACAGAAACTAATGTTTAAAATATTTCTTAGGAACAGGGAACCTGCAGTTATTTTTAACATAGTGACACATCTATGTAAGGTGACATTTTCACAGTCTAGACTTGAACTTTCTAAAAATCAAATATACCCACATGCGTGGGAGTCAATATGGCACTCTGGTGAGATAATATGTCACACTGAAGATAAGGAATATGATACTGACAGCAATAAAGGGAAATACAGTTTATACCAGGCAGCACAGAAACAACATAAGGAAGCTTGCAGATAAACACTTCTGGTTGATTTCCTGTGCTGCAGGTTAAATATTGTTTACATTGAAACCACTGCAGCAGGTAGATAAGCTATGTGTTAATGTATATTATACAGTATATTGTCTGTTATAGCACAGATTTTGTATTCACTCTATAACATGGTCTGATTATGAGAACATCTGCCTTCTAAACTGTCACCTAAATCTAGCATGACATTTATCAACATGCACATCTGTACTAACATTTTCTGATGACCTATTAAGACATCAGTCTACTTAAATGACAATCCAACAGTCAAATTAACATAGATATAAAAAGGGAAAAGCAAGCAAATAGTTTCATTTCAGATGCCATAAATAGCATGTTTGCAGTTTTTACTTGATAAACATGTTTGTAGAGCTGCAATGATTAGACAATCGATCGGCAGAAGATTAACTGGCAACTATTTTGATGATTAATTAATCATTTTAGTAATTTTTTAGGCAAAAGAAGCCAAACAGTTGGTTTCAGCTTCTCAAATGTGACGATTTTATGCTTTTCTTTGTCAAACTGATGACATTTGGAGTTTGGACAAAACACGCCAGCACAAGACATCACCTTTGACTTTATGAGATTATAACAAGCGATTTTCACCATTTTCTGACATTTTACAGACGGAGAAAATTATCGACAGATTAATCGATAAGGAAAATAATCGTTAGTTGCAGCCCTACATGTCTGTTTAATTGATTGACTGATTCAGCACCGCAGTGGGATCAACATACATGGAGGTTCAATGCGGGTCTACATCAACACTAACTCAGCAAACAACCTCAAATTGAAAACTCTTATAAATACAAAACCAAACTGATTGAACAGCATCTGTAGTTGCTACCAACATACTGCAGTTTTAATGTAAAAATTAGTTTAATATAAATGTCATACTCTGCCACAATATCAGATAAGGGAAACATGTTTTCTGGGTGGGTGCATGATCTTCTGTAGACCTGTTTATAAGGATGTGATTATATTTTTTCACAGCCTGTGTGCAAGGATGTAAACAAGGAGTTTTATATTCCTTTCTGATACATAACGCACACATTGCACGTTGTTTTCCTGTCGCAGTCTGTCAGAAAAGAGCGCTGCTTTTTGATACTACCGCAGAGAGAGGAGAGGGGAGGTTTTGTATTTAATGACCTGTCGAGCCTCTGCTCTGTAGCTCTTGCTCTCTGCGGTCCAGCTCGGCAGCTTTTCTCTCCAGCTCCTCTTGCTGCCTCAGCAGGTTGGCCTGAGCTGCAGCAGCAGTCGCCTGAGAAAGAAGACGCAGAAACACTTTCCTCAACAAACTCACTGAATATAAGCGAAGGCATCTTGATGACATAAGTGGAGAGACATGTCAGCAGCTTGCAGTAGTTTCACATTACATACAGACACATGGCACAAACATCAGAACCTTACAAATTGCAATACATAGTAAACACATTAGCCTGCTTTATGTATTCAATATTTTACATATGTAACATCTGCAGTTAGCTACCATGAGTTATTACAGAGACTACATGACATCAGGCCTTTCTGCAAGCATAGTTGCATTTTTAGAAGGACACAATCATGCCCATAAGGCCAAAAATACATATTTATGATCATTATAAAATGAAAATCTATTACCTGGCAGAAAAACTGAGGAGCTATAGTCCTGTTTGTGAATATTTATGAGATTACCAGAGGAGCAAGGAGACTCATTATAATATTGTGTAAACTGAGTAGATGTAGATGCAACGTCCTCAGGTAACACTTGCTATCTAAGGAGGCTACTCTTAGTAGCTCTTTAGCCACATCCAGCTATTAGACATACCCACAGGTCTGAAATACACAAACTGTTTACTGAAGGTAAATTCCAGCGTGACTATTTATGTCAGATGTTGTTGGTTTCACTATTCTTATGCCTAGAAAAGAAAACAACTCCTAAGTAGATAAGACAATGCAAATAAAGCAGCTGTGCCTTGAGCCAAAACAGCAAAAGCCATACAGTATCTCTGTGGGTTTCTTGAGATGATACGTGGTGAATCTGCTGTGGCTTTTAAAAGGTTAACATTTGACCTTAAATCATCCATCATCAGTGTAATTTTTTTTAACAGCACATTTGATTTAAGTTAACCTTGCAGTGTCTGAGAGATCACATTTGAGTTAAACTATTTTATCTTTGATGGCAGTGCTCAAATTAGATTAACCAACATTTAAATGCTTGAACACTCATTCAAAGACTTTTTTTCAATTTGTGGCAAATTGTGCTTGGACGATTCTTTTGATGGGAAATTCATAAGACCAAAAACGCAAGTGAAAGTTAAAATATAAGTAGCTAAACATATAAATTAGTCAATCAGTTAGGAAGCGGACCAAGGGAAGTACTGTCCTTCTTTCTACTTTAAAATAGTATTTTTCAGCAGATAGGTGGAGGGTTTGGAGGACAGAGTGTTGACGTGACTCACCTGTGGACTTGGCTCTGTAGACGGCTGCAACACAGCAGGCTGGTAGGGAGAGGGAGCAGCCGGAGTAGTATGAGCAGCTAGGCTGTCCTGAAAAATAATAATAAGTGAACAAAATGACAGTGATTGTGAGAAGTACAAGGATGAGACAACAGGAGAAAGAAAAAATGAACAAAAAGACGAAGGAAGACGAGGACGGGAAAGAGTAAATGAAAGCAGGAGGATGAAAAAAGAAAAATAAGAGATGAAAAATTAGAGAAGAACAACAAAGACCAGATAAGAAGACAAGAAGCGATAAAGGAAATAAAAGACAAGACAAGAAAAGGCAAAGATGAGACGGTGAAGACGGAGAAAGAGGAGACTAAAACAAAGAAAAGGTTGAAGGAGGATGAAGAGCAAGAGAAGAACTAAAAGACAAACCAAAGATAAAAATGGAGAAGAAAAAGGGGAAAAAAACAAGATAATGACAGAGCTTTGAATGAGCTTTGAGTGTCTTACTGTGGGATGAGCAGGGAAAGGGTTGAACTGGTCAACTGGTTCTACAGAGGAGTTGGTCACTTGTGTAACAGAAGGATCCTGGAAAACACCAAGAAAAACATCACATCAGTTTATTCAGCTCATCACCACAAAAGAAAGTCAACAATATCTGTAAATAGACAGATCCCACTGAGGACTCAACTGTGTAAAATGTGAAATCTATTTCTTCAATTTAATCACTTGACATCTGATCTCTTGAAAGAGCTTCTTGTGTCTTGACCAGCGTGAGGTCAGAGTAGAGGTGCATGAAGACACTTGGAGAAGATGAGGGTCCTAAATACTCCCAATACAGTGCTGGGTGATGTACATGAGGGCTGGATTTTCTAATTTTATAGGAAATACCTTCACATGTCGCCTTATTTCAAGAAGCAGAAGACAGCAAGGAAGCAGACTGCAAACCTACAGAAGAACTACAGAAGACCAAGACACTCTGTACTTCTTTTACACTCTGTTACAACAAAAATACTCTTTGCTACTAACAAGGTATTTAGTTCAACTGTACCGGTAACCTTGACTCTTGATATTTGACCACTGGAAAACACTAAAAACATTTATTGCTGTTTATCTAACTGTACATTCATCTTACTCTTTCCCTTAGGATATTTCATTTCCTGAAACAAAAACAGCCCAGACTACAATGTGCTTTGACAAAGTCATAAAGTGAAATACAATAACAAACGGCTATTGTTGCAATAACCTCTAAAAAGGTCGCGATCAATCATTACCCGGGAAGAAGTCGTTCCTTAGCAGAGTAGTATAGGTAAATATTAATTTGGTCTAGTGGTCTAGTTATCTGTGTCTAACTGATAGGACTGCTGAGCCTCAAAGTGAAAGTCGGACAAAAGCCGCTTTTCCATTGGCGCCGATAAATCCCATGAATTTTCCAAGACGTTCCATGAATTTTCCAAGACGTTCCATGAATTTTCCAAGACATTCCATGAATTTGTCAAGGCACTTCTATGATGAGCTTCTTTGCTGGATTGTTAATGTTGTTTTAGAGGGGTTTTTTTTTTTTTTTAAAAAACCCACATCTCAATTAGTAAACATTGTTCACCTGCCGTTAAGCTTTATGTGGAGGAGAACAGCTGAAAACATAATCTAATCTGTCAGAAAACTCCATAAAACACCTCCTTTTATATGGTGTTTGCAATGATCCAATAACTTCTGATATTCTCTGAGTATCAGCGAGTATCAGTTCTTCTAATAATATTTCAAATGCCCTAATAATCACTGTCTGTATACAAATAAACATCCCATTATATTCCAGAAATTCTACATCTGTACAAATAGGAAAGGAAAACACTGACTGACTGGCAGTCTGGCACTTTACTGGGACAGCTGTTGTCTAGAAGTAGATTTTGCATATTTACAGTGGAGCATTTTTAATGGTTGAAAGATGTAACTATGTATACATAATATTACACTACAGTCCCCAGATAACACGGCAACAGTTATCTATGCAGTCCTTTCTACATGGAAGGCAGCAGAAGGGATCCTGGGTATTGTAGGATTTTTGTGTGCTTGATGGATGATAAAATATTTGTCTAAGCTAAACAACTATAAGAACCATTTTTACAAACCGGGTCAATTTCTCCTTTTATGAGGTCAGAACATGAACCTCACATGACGGCAGAAGTCATCACTCACTGACCATGTGATTAAAACTGTGACCTCATCTGTTGCTTATCTGTTCTTGACACACCTGTCAACATTCCCAGCAGGAAACTGGGATGTCTGGACAGTTTCACTGCAAAATACTTTGGAGGAAAAAAAAAATGTAGTTAAATCCGCAGCTGAAAAGCTACATCTGATTAACTTATATTTGATGGTAACCTCTTAAAAGAGCAATCACACTGGCAGGTTAGGCCTATTGACCTCGTTTTTGAAAGGAACTCTTTGCTGTTCACCGCTGCCTTTGGAGATATTCAAAACCACTTATTATGCAAAATGTGTTTACCATATACCACAGTGTAAAAGCAGGAAAGCATCCTGCTGAGTATCAGCTGATAAAGGTCTGCTTGCGTCTTTTGATGACAGGGCTCAGACAGAAATGAAAGAGAAATACTGAGCAAATTGATGACATGAGAAACCCCCACTAATCCTCTCTGAAATAAAGACAGAGCTGGAACAAGCCAAAACGAGACATCATCATGTTCAAAGCAACAGTAAAGCGGTGCGGAGACGCACACAGAAGCACCTCTTCACAGATATTAATGGTCAGGTCTGGCAGTTCTACTAATTATAACCAAAAAGAGAGTAAAAATAGATTCAGAGTCAAATCCTGATCAAATGATTTAATGACCTAAAAATCTCTGTACTGGGAAAAGGGAGTTGCTGTGACAGCTGTTGAATGCCGAGGTGTGGCTGTTGTACCTATTTCATAACTACAATTATATATTATTGCTAAATAGACTTAAGCTCCTCTTTATTTTACAATCCACAGGCTTACAGTACTATGTTTACAAGTATAGCACACGACTGGTGAAAAAACACCAAATTTTAGGTCACAAAGAGTGAATATTTTAAATTATTCTATTACGTTATCCTCCTAAATTTCTTTCAGCATATTAATTATTTTCATATATGTCACCACAGACTGCAGGGCTGCATAAATATAACAGCTTAAAGGTGAAGCAAGCTGCACTATAACATAGGCAACATATTGCAGCGACTAGCAGGTTATTTATTCAGCCACTTCCACACCCAGCAAACAAACAGTGATCTCTACTGACGTCACGGCCATTGTGCACCCAATATCATAAAGTGTGACTCTGCACTACTGTTAAAACGACTGCGTTATGTAATGTCACTGAAATCATAGAAGAATTTTTACTGACTCTGAATTTTTGTATGTATGTAATGTCATATGAGTTGCCATTAAATATGTGTCACCGTACAGTAGGTGAGGTTTGGTTGCCAGTGAGTCATGAATTTATTGTTTTACTTTTCATCTGTCAGCATCTCTGCACCAAGCTGAATTCCTCCATACAGTTTGTACTTGAAAACTGAGAAAATGGTGGATATAAAACGTCTTTGACATTAAGTGTGATTAATAGAAATAAACTGAACATACAGGCCCAATGTGGTGCTGTAACCTACAGAAGATCTTATCTTGTACAGTCTTGAAAAGAACTGTAATCTGTGTGTTCTAGATACACTGCATTAAAATTCAATTCACTCTTCATCTTCCTCTATTTCTGAGGAAGGTTCCTGTGACCAAAATGTCATGCTCCTGTCAAAGGACTGCAATAGAGATTTAGTTGTGCCTGTTATCCTTATTGTTTTCTTCTTGCAAATTTCCAGTTTCAGCAACTTCATACGACATACAAAATAAAGACTAATGGGTTTATGGCTTTACAGTTACAAGGAACCAACACGGATCATATCCTTAAGAAAAATACACGTGCAATGTGTCGGGATTCCAGATAAACTCAAGTCCAAAGATGTTGGAGAAATGCTTTAGATAAGAAAAAGCTTAACTTCTGTGTGTCTGTAAGTGAATATGAATAAAAGATAGCTTAAAAAGAAAATACTACTTTACAGTCAAAAAACCCCTGTTAACACCATGTAAGAAATAGTAAAATTGCATGTTATTTGTCCCAGATTTGGAGGATGCATCTTCAGAAAATGAGGACAACAGATATCCCAAGGCCCTTCTTGAGAGTGCAATTGAAAACAAGGCAATGTATCATATAGGAGGTACATCTAGTATAGTAGTATTATATATATTAAATTATCGATGAATAAACTTTTACATCATACACATAAAGAAACAATTCTCATCTGAAGGTCAGCCACTTTAACATGGAAGTAACACGAGTCAGCTGGCCTCCTGAGGCATATTTATGATTTGTGATATTGGGCTATACAAATATAATTAACTTGACTTCTTCTAAACACTGACCAATATTAACTGTGAACACAGCAGGCCAGCTGCATTTTTTTGTTAAGTCATCCGGATTCAATTAATTTTTGGACACAAAGACAATGAGGTTACAGAGCTTTTTATAGACTGAATAGACTTCTAGGCTACATCCTGTAGGTAACAAAATGTATTTTCATCAAAGAGCAAACCATTAATTGAGGTAGGTCGGTGGGAACTGACAGCGGCTGTGGGAGCCCAGTGGAGGTGACATTACAAGAGTCTAAAACAGTGGTGAAGGAATTATTCTGATCCTTTACTTCGCTAAAAGTAGAAATACTGTTGTCTAAAAATACTGTATTACACGTAAAAGTCCTGATTTCAAACTGTTAAGTAAAAATTCAGAAGTATTATCAGCAAAATGTACATAGGTATCAAATGTAAAAGTAATTATTATGCAGACTGTCTTTTTCTAGAGTGTTATATTGTTGTAGTATATTAAATGGTTTTTTTATCACTAGCAAATACATGTAAGAGCATTTTAATGTAGTTTATCAATGTGGAGCCAATTTTAGATACTTTGGGTAGATTATAATTAATAGTACTACATCATATTATATAAATGTATCATGTTTTATAATATTATTAATAATAATAATGACACTTTATTTATATAGCATCTTTCACACAAAGTGCATACCTTTTTTTAAGAAAAAAGAGCAGATAACTTAAACAACAGAACATTAGAATATATTATTTTAAGTAAAATCTTAATCTGAAAAGTAACCAAAGCAGTCAAATGAAAATAGTGGAGTAGAAAGTACAATATTTCCCCCTGAAATGTAGTGGAGTAGAGGTATAAGTAGCATACAATGGAAATACTCAAAGTATAAGTACCTCAAATTTGTACTTAAGTGCAGTACTTGAGTACATGTACTTAGTTACTTTTCACCCCTGGTCTAATATGATATCAAACCACACCCTACATGTTAGAAAATCCCTTTTAAATGCAGCAGTAATCGTTGTAACGTGGCTAAAAAAGGTTTGACACACATTCCTAGTTGGCTACAGTTTAACTTCCTGCAACTTAGTTCATAGGCTACCCCGCCCTCGTTCTCTAACGAAGCCCGCTGATTGGTCCAAGTCCTGTCAATCATGCCATCTTTGCCAATGGCTGGCAAAACAGCATCGGTAGGTCCCGCCCCGACAGTTTCCTGGCGTGCTAGCTAACTTTTCACGAATGATATGCCAACCAGGGCTCGACTTTTGGTTTACCAGCTATTCAACACAAAACTACAAACTTACATTGAAAGGGTTGTCGCCGGCTGGGTCTGCGAACGGGTTGTTATCAAATCCCGACATTTTTTAAAAGATTGCGGGCTGTTTTATCCTCTCCGAACGGGGAATAAACAACAAACTCCTCTCTGTCGCTTGACTTGTCTCTCCTACCCACTTCCTCGAATGAAGTTTGAAGCGCAGGCGCACTGAGGCGGCTGGGCAATGACGTGCACGTCAGATGACACGTCACAACGTGCACGAAGCAAAGCGCGCAACACCCGGCTGGGTTTCAGCTCAGTCATGTGACGTTAATAAATGACAAGAAATGTAATAATAAACATATTCATCACATTTTTCATAGTAAAAACATTTGGAACATATTGGAACTCATTTTTTTAGGCAATGAACAGGAAAAATCATGGCTTTTGACTGATAAATTTTGTATTCCTAAAAAAAAGTTAATTTAAAAATTTTACATAAAATCTGTTCAGTGAATTCTATAATCTCCAAATATGTGGATGTAGGTAACTCTTGTTCTTTGTGTGGACATACTGATAAAACATCTATCTATTTATTCTTTCATACTTGTGTCCTCAGATAACAACGGTCCACGCTCAGCATAACTATGATACCAGGGACAGTGTGTGTTCATGTAATGTTCATGCTTGAGTGAATAATGTAGACAGAAGTTCCTTTTTTTCTTTTTTTTTACACTGGTGCATGTTGTGCAACAGCCTTCCACTACACATCCAGTTTTTAAAAATGAGAAGGGTTTATAGAAGTCAGGTTAGGACTTATTTATAGAACAGGGTCACAGATAACAATGACAATGTTTAATTAGCTGTAATGTGGGAGTTATTATTTTTTATTTTTTAAATTGTGGTGATGTGTTTTTGGATTAAATGATGCTTGTTTTTTCATGTTGTTCATTTTCATGTTCTTCTTCTTCTTTATGTTTCTTTATTTTTCTTTGTCTTTTAACATCTTGGGACCATGTTGGAAACAACTGTTTTCACTTTAACATGTTATCCCTTGAATGTTTGTTTTTTGTGTCTGTTAATCCAAAAAATAACATCAATCAATCAATCAATCAATCAATCAATCAATGTAAAATAACAATGAAATTTGGGTCTGATTTAAATTCTCATGCTTTCAATACTACTAATGTTACTCGCTGTTTTAATCCTGAAAATATAATGTGTTACTATGACAATAAGAGTAACAAACCTATAAACTATATTGGTAACTTTTTTATTAATACAATTCTTTACTTAGAAACAGAAGTTTTTAGGTTCCCGACCCTCTTTCCCTCTTTTTTTGATTGAATTTAACTCAATGCTTAACAGGTTCTTAGAATATTACAGAATTATATTTGATTAAGCCCCCTGGGGTCAAATTAATTGCCCTTTTTGTAATGTCTTCCCTTATTTCATTTTTTAAAGATTTAAGAAAATATATTCTTATAATTTTTAATTTTCAACTTAATTTGAATATTTATTTGTCTCATTGCATTGATTTATTTTATTTTCATCCCTTTTTTAATATTAATATACTATTTTCTGTGGTTATCATGTTGTTGTCCTGTATTGTGTACTTCTTTCGTGCCTGATGTAACAGGTACAATTATTTTGTTAAATAAAGTTTTGTATTGAAAAACAAAATAGACGCAATAAGCACAACCTGTTGGATTTCAGTTCAGTAATGTAACTTAAATGAAAATATTTCAATCCTGAGTGTGAAAGGTTCTTCTTTGTGGTGACCCCTGGTGTCATCTGGGGTTTGATCTGGTGTTCTGGAGTCTCTCTTGGTCCTGAAGCTGACTAGTTGGTGTAAAAACCTGGAACACCTGGTGCAGGTGTTCCCAGGCGATAAAGTCTGGCCACCTAGCAGCTTCTCTGTTTGTTGCTGCTAGTCATGTATCCATTGTTGTTGTTGTTGTTGCTGCTGCTGTTCTGCTTCTGTGTGTCCCCCCACCCCACCCACTTCTCTCTCTCTCAACCCAACCAGTCAAAGCAGATGGCCGCCTGCCCAGAGCCAGGTTCTGCTTGAAGTTTCTTCCCGTTAAAGGGGAGTTTTTCCTTACTACTGTCGCCAAGTGCTCGGTCTAGACCTGCTCCATGTGAAAAGTGCCCTGAGATGACTTTTGTTGTGATTTGCCACTATATAAATAAAATTGAATTGAACTGAATTGAAATTCTCTCTCTCCTCTGATTACCTCACTGCTGCTGCTGTTGCTTGCAGCTCTTTGCTCCCCCCTTGAGTTAGATTACTGTAGTTATTTGCTCTACTTTCATGCACCTGACACCATACACACACACACACACACACACACACACACACACACACAGTAGTGTTTCCATCACTTCACAGGACATTACATTGACTTACATTCATTTCCTGGAGTCTTATCCTAACCGTAACCATAACCACCACATGCCTAACTCTAACCTCAACATAACCCTAAACTAACCTCAACTTTAAACCAAGTCTTCACCCTAAAAATTAATGATTTTACATTAAGGGGACTTGCTTTTTGTCCCCATAAGGGAGGCAAGTCCCCACAATGTGAGGAATACCTGGAACACACACACACACACATCAGAACATGGTCACTTTTGGGGACATTACATAGACTTACATTTATTCCCTGAGGACTTAACCATAACCACTGACCCAAAAATCAACTTCTTCCCAACTGGGGACACAGCTTTTGACCCCAACTGGTCATCAGTCTGAAATTTGTCTCCAAAAGTAGCCCATGACAGACAACACACACGCTCTCTCTCTCTCCACTCATGCATCACACCTCACACTGATAACACTGATTGCCACAACTCATACTCTAAACATTTAGTTGCAACTTTAATTTGGCTTAATTTGGTTTAATTTAGTTTTAATAAATATCTTTTGTTAAATGTTTACTATGGTGTATCTCTATTGTGTTGTGGCCATCTGAGTCAGGTCATATCTTAAAGCACTCATATGATGAATAACGTATTATAATAAAAATAATAAAAGTGGAGCACAACAATGGTTGCTAGGCGACAGGTGACTTTTGAAGGTTTTCACTTAAACCTCTCGATTGGTACAATAGTACTTGAAAAAAAGAAAAGCAAATGAATGACTGTTTTCAGTTAAATTTAGGCAGAAAGCTGCTCACATATGAATGGACCCAAAAAAATCATGAATTTGAATGGTGTTGCATTTTTACCGCATATAAAAGGCTAAATCACTGTAATACTGTAACTAACCATAACTTGTGTGTACAATTTGTGCAAATGAACACAGGGCAGGATAATAAAATAAAATAAAATAAAATAAAATAATGATAACACTTTATTAACAAAGTGGGAACAAAGTAATGCTTAACTAAAGCCTGTCATGATCATTTAATGCATGAATTAATGCAGAATGTATCATGAATTCCTTTTGCTCACCATTAACAAATGATCAAGTCACTGTTATTTTATGTGATTAGTGAACATTTAATGAATATTAATTCACAGTTATTTCATATATTAATTGATATGCCACCAAATGCACTGAATTATAGTAATTGGTATTTTATACCCATGCATTTGATCAGCCTCTATGAAGATGCTTTTTTCTTCTAACAAACTGGTAGTCAGATACAAACATCTACATGTTGCTGCAAGACACAGTGGTCTTTATGCCACATTTGCAAACTAGACAGATGTATTGTACATGATTAGTTTGTATTATGCTTTAATCTTAATAGCCACAGTAACTGTTAAAAACTGTCAATGTATGAAGTCTGTGAAGATTCTCAGTCATGCAGGTCATCATTATCTGAGGAGGGTTGAATTGAGGGAAACTGGACGTGGTTGAAGATGTTTTTCCTCTCATCCAATGGGCATCATTAGTTCTAACTGACTAGCTGGGAGTCGCAGGTATTAACCACTGTGGGGTCGTTATTAAGGTCATTGATATCACTTGGTTCATTAATTGCTGAGGTCACCTGAGGCCAAGTGGGCTGGACTGCCAAGTTTTGACTTCAGCTTGGAGTGACATTTAAGGGGGGGGGCTATATTAGTAGGCATATTAAAGGAACAGACAACATTATTGCTGACACGTTGTTGTGTGGTCCTCTGTGTTGACCTGAGCTTAATATACTGCCCTGTTGTACTGTCTTATTCATCTGTTGTTGCTGTGCCTGTCTTCTTAATTTGCTTCTCAAGTGCCGGGGTTGCTGAGGATAAGTGGGACAAGCAATGGATCCAGGACAAGGGTTGTGTATTTTCTCTTTCTTTTTTTGAGTAATTGTGATTAGTGCTATTACGGGTGGGTCGATAGTATGTCTGTGATCTCCTTGGGACACCGACTTGAGGGGGGAAGAGCGGTTTTGAAGCTCAAAGAGGGCGGCTCTAGCCGTCACCATCTTGGAAGCTTGACTCCGCCTAGCTCCCTGGCTAATCCAAAACGGGCAAAGAGGTGGAACTGAGGCTTTTTGCTAATTTGAGTTCATTGTGTGGCATTTTTAATATACACTCCAGATATTAGGCTACACATATTTTTCTTCAAAACATAGGATAAAAATGCTCCTCACCAAGTCACTTCCATCATCCGACACGCCCCACTTTAGTCTCTCAGGTCTGTGCATGGGCACTTGGACTTCTGTCTACCCCTTCTGGCAGTGAGAGTAAAGTTCGGCGCTCGGCTGCAATTACTTGACACAAGCATGCAGAACGCTCTCATGTGCACCCCGAATGACAGGTACACAGAGGCAAACACTTGGAAAGTCTAGAGGAGCTGCACAATTAACAGCCAAACAGCCAGCATGGGAATGTCACACCCGGCATGAGATTTAAAAACTCCATATACTGTGAAATACAGAGAGATTTACCTGGTGGTGATAGACTTAATCAGCATTATGTGAAATCCTTTGGAAAGGGTGTATTGTAACAGATATTCATTTATGTGTAAAAGTCCCGCACTGCAGGTTTAATGACCCCTTTTTTCTGTATTAAAAGCAATAAAACCAACTTCAAATGAACCTTTACTGCATTTATCCAGCATAATATCACTATAATGTGTGTTCACAATTTTTCAAGTGCGTCATAAAACAACAGTCAGGTGTCCATATGAACACTGAAAGAGGTTTTCTTCACAGTAATCATTCCTCCTGTTCATACTGGCTATTAAAAGATCCCCTTCAAATGTGCTTTCAACACTGGTGGACTCAGGAGAGGGGCAGGGGGGCAACTGCAGGACAAAAAAATACTGCGAAAGTGCCGTCTAAGGTGACCCCACAAAAGAGAAAACATACCAAAGTTCTGTAATGACTGTCTACTTATGGGTACATCAGGATAAAATGACCTATAGAAAGCCTCCATATGTGACAATCTGGAATGAGGTGCTCTCATGATGCCCTTTCAGTGGAAGAAAATGTGATTGTGCCCTGTAAAGAACCCCCAAAAACAAGAAAATATGATGTGCCCTTAAAACGAAGAGGATGTAATGCAGTGTCCTATGAAGCTGTTGTAATGAGGTGACCTGGAGGTTTTGTATGAGTGCCCTTCTAGTGAACAAAAAAAGGAAAAAATGCATTTGAGGTTGGTTGGCTAATTTGTGGTCGTTGCTCAGACATACCAAAGCGAATTCAGGTTTTTAAAAGAAAACCAAAGTGTCACTGGCTGCTGAGCTTGACTAATAGGCTAAAACTGTTCTTCTTTTAAATTAGCGAAATGAGTAACTCCCTTCTTTTCTAGTAGCCTCTAGCCAGAATTGTACTTCCAGTAGTTAACTCCACCTCAAAATGTCAAAAAGTGACTGAATCACTATGCCAATTTGAATTTAGTTGAACTACTAGCAAGCTACTGCAAAATGTAGGCTAGTTAAACTACTAGTTTATTTTCATTTAGTGAAATTACTCCCCGTCACTGCAGACAGCCATGAGTTTAGGAGTTGAATGAAAAATAATACAAGTAAAACCTTTTGAGATGAATTAAAGATATTAATCAACAAACGTTTGAAAACCTTACAGCAGATAGTTGGTTTAAACAGAGTAGAACATTACCTACAGGTTCTTTATTGTAAAAGTGTATGAAATGTCAATTTTAAATGTTAATTTTAGTGTTAGATTTATATCAATAAAATGAAACGTAAAAAGCTGAGAAAAAAATATTTTTACAAATCCAGTTTCAGGCAAGTCAGCAAATAAATATTCAGTAAACATTTTGCAGAGTCAGGCCCTTTATGTGTGCAAATTTAAGTTCAGTTACGTCCAACAGACATGAAGTCAGTTAAGGCTAATTTGTGGTAGGTCGCTCGACATATTTGATAAGTGTCGCTCGACAAAAATGAAGTATTTTCGACAGAAAAAAAAGTGTCGCTCGACAATTTCCTTTTATGTCGCTCACCTGGAGAATTTTATGTCGCGGACACCGTCATATTTTGTCGCGAAATGTGATGGGGTAGTGTTACTTACTTCCCCATGGAGACTGTAGTCCAGAAAACATGCTGTCAGAAGGATACTATATGGTTATAAACCAGTCAGGACGATATGGAGGATAACGTCTGGTTACCATGGAGACGACTGAAACCTTTCGCCGAAGCACGCATTGAAAATCGTCGCGCGAAAGCGTCAACAAGCAACCAGGCGCCTGTAGGCGACTCGTGACGTCACCAGCGGTCTGACAGTAGACGTTGCAGCCATGGAGGAAGTGAGAGGTGAGTGAGATTTTCTCCTTCATAACTGTTTCAAATCATTTGTTTTACCGATGAATGTTTAGCTAGCCAACGTTGCAGACGTTTAGTTACATAATATGACACAAGAGCAAATATCACGACACTGAACAAGACGGCTAGTTGTTATAACGAGCATCCACATCTTCATTAACTAACGTTACAGCCCCGGCGTTGTGTTCGTTGTATGGGAAGCAGATACTGTTGGCAGCGCTGTTAGCATAACAGTGAAATAACAAGTAGGTAGCTCGGCCTTTTGGTTACAGATAGAATGTATAATATAATCTACTACCATGTCCGCGAAGAGTATATATGTTATTCAAACTGGCCAACAGAGTCAGTGTCTCGCAACTGTAAACCTGCTTACTGTATGTGTTTCTTATAAGGGACGTTGCAAAGTCAGCTGGCCGGTGTTCTGCCAGATAATGTATCCCCAGCAAATCTGTCTCCCCTGCTTCAATGATTTATAATGAGGGCATATTTAGGCAGCCTGGATTTGTTTTTGGGTTTGTTTGTTTTTTATCCCTACTAGCATATGTAACACCTTATTGGACTACAAACATGGCCATATAGCTTACAAACCAGGTTATTATTGTCCAAACTGTATGGATTATTGTGCATGTTTGGTTTTCCTGCCCTTTTTTCATATGTGGTGTAACCATTTGATACAGTAGGCAATCAGTAATAGATGCACAGACTTTGTCAGGGATACAAAATGCACCAAGGGGCAGGAAGAGTCACTAATCATGTGATGTTTTTTACATTTGTGTAGGGATTAGATGTCCTAGGAATAGAGCTGCAACGACAAATTGATTAGTTGTCATCTATTAAATTAATTGCCAATGATTTTGATAGTTGATTAATCGTAATTTAATTAAGAAATATCATAATTCTCAGATTGAAACATCTCAAATGTTAATATTTTCTAGTTTCTTTAGTCCTCTACGACAGTGGTTCTCAAAGTGGGGTCCTTGAGGGGGTTTCAGGGGGACCCCAGCGATAAGGAGAATCATTTATTTCCACTATAATTCCATCCATATTTATCAGAATGACAGAATGTATGACTAATTTGGTCATGGGTTTCATACACTTTCTGTTATAAAACATCTAAAAGCAAAAATCTTATCAGATGGGGGACCCTGGGACAAAATATTATCAAATGGGGGTCCGTGGACTAGGCTAATTTGTGTCAGTTTAGGGGTTCTTAACATGAAAAAGTTTGAGAACCACTGCTCTGTAATTATAAACTGAATATCTTTGTGTTGGTTGGGACGTCACCTTAGGCTTTTGGAAACAGTGATCGACATTATTCACCATATTCTGACATTTTATAATCTAAGGAACTAATCGATTTATTGAGAAAATAATCCAAAGATTAATCCATACAGAAAATAATCGTCAGTTGCAGCCCTACCTAGGAATATACTTTATTCAGGGCTGTGTTAGCATTTTGTTTAAAAAGTAAAATAACACACTAATGTTTCTGCTTCTTTAGTGTTTCCCCTGACCTGTGCCGTGCAGAATTATGCGTGGGGGAAGGTTGGTCTGGACAGCGAGGTGGCGAAACTGGTGATTGGTGGAGATCCACTAGCTGTCATAGAGGTTGGCAAACCTTATGCTGAGGTAAGACAGTCTACTGTCAGCAGAAGATTATTACAGGGAAGGTACTCATTAAAAATAAATAGACATATCCTTGCGTGACACCCCTGTTTTACAGAGATGGTGGTTTAACACTTGGGTCCCAACATAGGATACATGGTTGGGTTGTGCAGAGAAAATCATCATCCCTGGATATATTACATATAAAACATGTGAAAAAGGTTTTTGGCTACAATTTGGTCACTGTAATTGGATGATTTTTCATTTAATTAAAAGAAAAAAAAGTAAGCAAGTCCTTTGTATGTCATGTCATTCACAAGTCTTTCTTTATTTAGCTACAGCAGCTCTGCAGGGATTGTAATGAAGGTCATTAGTTCAAGTTGTGGCGGTGGTGACATTTTCACGTACCACCAGCCAGATAATGTCACATGCCAGGGTTGGTCATATTTACTTTCATAGTTATATGTGTCAGAGGGTGGTGTGGATGCTTAAAGGGGCCATATTATACCTCTTTTCTACAAGTTAACTCAGTTCTCTGAGGTCTTGATAAAAATGTCTTTTACAAGCTTCAAAATACCACAATGATCAAGCACCACAGCTGCCTTCTCATCCTGTCTATACAGCTCTGGTCAGAACAGCCCGTTTGAGTGTAAATAAATTTAGATTTTGCTTTGATTTAATTGCAATAAACGGATTAAAAGGATGCTGAAATAACTACATCATGATGCCAATTTGTAAAAAGCCTGAATTCACCCTTTGTTAGGTCTGTCCGCATGACAACAAGCAAATAACTTTTAAAATGCTTGTTTTCTGTTCGGATTGATTAGGGCTATGCTAAGATTGTAGTAGCTCCATCCACACTCAAAATAACATCATCTAAAGGCAGAAATACAGCAGCGAGGTTATTGTTTATACACATAGATATTAACATACTATGTAACTTTAAAATTATATAAACTCACCGGCATTTAAGATGTTTATTATTGATGACAGCGGCCGAGGTGGTGGGTGACTCCGGTGTTGGCTCCAGCTAGGTTGAGAAGTGAGATGGAAGGTAAATCCACTTAATCCCAAAAGTTTAAAAAACAAACTCCTGCCGGTAAACTGATCCAAATGAGAGCAGAATCAGGTGTTTATTCCTCCAGAAGACAGCAGCAGCGAGTCCAGCCTTGCGATACGTGCAAATTTTTTTCCCTTAGCTTAGCTTCGTTTAGTTTAAGTTCGTCCCATGTGACGTAAGAAGGGGCATCAAATCTGAATAGCTTGTTGAATCACATGAGTACAGAGAAAGCCAGCTCACACCAAACTGACTGGGTGGTCTTACTTCACAGCTTGCGTGTTAGTAGGCGCATCAGAGACCCAAATACATACAAGCACTGAAAAAGTGAGGTTTTCATGGCTCCTTTAAGCTAACATGTGACATGTATCGTTTAGTATGTCTGTAACATTGTTATGATGTTACAGAGACGCACGCCAAACTCAGCAGCAAAGAACTGAAATTCATTAAAGTAGATATCAATAATAACTGTAATGAGGTGTGAAAGTCAGTATCAATTATGTTTGAAAGTGTATGAATGTGTTGTCTTATGTGAGGTGCATGTTGTCAGTGTAAAACAAAACCAAAAAGGGAAATGCAAAAACAACCAAGGCTTTGTAAGCGGGGAAGGGATCAGAGAACTGGAATCAGGGCAGGCAGACTTAAGTAAGCTCTGGGGCACCGGCCAGGTGTTCCCAGTTAGTACTCAAATGGCACCTCAGCTCCACCCATCCAAGGACCTGCAACACACAGACACAAACCACAGGACCAAAGGCAACAGGCTCTGGGGCCGTCACAAACATGTTAATGTAAATGTTGGGTGAAGTCAGTGTGAATGCACAAATATAATTATGTTATGTGATAATAAAAAAACAAATCAGTGATAATATGAGTTTGTGGGTGAAAGCCTGGACACGCAGTAGAGACGGACCATCCTTTAACAAAAAGGTTTCAGGTTTGAGTCCCTTGGTAGCAGTAGAGACAGTATCCTTCATTTAATCCTCTTATCCAGAGATAAGATAAACTGCCTTTCTCTCAGAAAGAACTGTGACTCAATCCAACATTTTCCAATCATTTTTCATGGTGCAGAGTAATCCAAAAGACTTGTTGAACTCCCACAACGTCTGAAATAGATGCCATGAGACCGATGATGTCTATATAAGGTGACAAATTTCAGCCTGGTCGTCAGAATGAAACATTGGCATTGTACGTTTCTGTAAACCACAGATGCGTTGAATATCTACATTTCAACACCTGTAATATGTAGTATATTAACATTTCTGAGGTGATGTACTTCACATGACATCTATATAAGCTGACTTTCTTATTAGGAGGTGGAGGGTTTGGTGGATGGCTTGCAACATTGTCTGCAGAAAGTTGGAAATCAGCAGAGAGCACGGTTCGAGACCACCTTGCCGTTTTTATCTTATTTTTTATTTTAACCCAAACCATGATCTTTCCTTAACCCTAACCAAATGGTTTTTGTGCCTAAATCTAACTAGACCTTAACCACCACGTTGTCACACCATAAAATATAATTACTTTTAACAGTGAATGCTGTGATACTGCACATTGAAAAATGATGCTGAAGGGGTGCCCAGTGCACCACGGGATCCTGACCAAGTTTCAGTAAGTGACGAGTTGGGAGTGAGAACATGTTGGCATTTCTGGGTTGTATATCTTTTAAAATGTAAAATACTTTGAATTGGGATCCAGCACTCATCACTGGTACATATGTTAAGGAATGGGAAATGGTTTCACACTCCTATTTTTCCATTGTTTTGAAGATTTTGACCCAATAACCTCGCCATCACAAATGCAAAAAGAGTGAGTGTCTATCTGAACATGATGTTGTCTCTGCTGTCTCCTCCAGCTGTGGATGGGCGCCCATCCAAAAGGTGACTCCCAGATTAAAGACAACAGGATCGCACAGACCACGCTGGGCCAGTGGATCGCCCACTTCCCTGCCTGTCTGGGCTCCAAGGTCAAAGACACCTTCCAGGGTCAGCTGCCTTTCCTCTTCAAAGTCCTCTCTGTCAATACAGCCTTGTCCATACAGGCCCACCCCACCAGGGTGAGTACACAAACATACACGCCTACGCACTGTTCAAATTCTGGATACCACCTGTTTATCAGTAGGCTGACTCAGTATTCTGAATTAGGACATTGTTTAGCAGATGACAGTAGTGTCATCGTGTTATGCTAGTGTTTGTTAGAGTAGAGACAGTTAATATAAAAAAACAAAGCACCACCTTACATTTGCTTGCTGTTAGTATATTCAGAATATAGGTGTCAGTTACTGAGTATTCATTGTGATACACTTCACTACTCACAAGCTTTAGTGAGTTCCCACAAATTGTTGACATCATTCTTACAAAGTAAATGTTAACTTCAAAGTTATGTGTGGTTGTTTTCCAGACTAGAGAGAAGATATGATGTCTTTGATGGTTGTGTGCTGAGGAAATTAAGAGCCACTCCATTGTTTTTAGATGACGAAGTCTTCTGTTATTCTTGTTTTGTCAAGCCAAGAAATGGACTGAAGTGGCGTCACTTGAGTAATCTCACTTTGGACTTGGAGACTACAAATTTGTAACAGAACGTTTGAGCCAAGATATTTCAGGCTCTGCAAGTCTCTCGCAAGTCCCCCAACTTTATGGAAGTGCAATAGTAAATCATTGGAGTTCCCCTTTACTTTACACAACATTAATCACCATCATTTTATGTAATGTTAAGCATGATTAATAAAAATGAGAAGTTCATTCCCTCTTATTACATTGTGTTGAAATGTCACCTCTACCTTTTTTTTCCCGTTTTTGAAATCTATTGTTGAAAATCCACAATTCAACCAGTTGTTGAATGATTCAGTTTAAAGTTTAATCCTGTCCTTCTACAACATGTCATTATTTTCTATGTGTATGGAAAAAATAAATCAAAATTTTTCCTTTAGCACCGAGGCCAATGAAATGATGGGTGATGGTGTGTTTCAGCAGCTTTTATCAATTATCAATCATATAAACATAGCTGATTTTGGAAAGTATAACCATTAACCTTGTGTATAAAGAGTTTAGTCTTCATGCTCTCTGCCTGCCCTCTTTAGTAAACCTCTTCCTCTTGTCTCATTATGGTTTGGTCAGGAATTAGCTGCTCGACTCCATGCTCAGTTTCCGGAGCACTATCCAGACAACAACCACAAACCAGAGATGGCCATCGCTCTCACCCGCTTCCAGGGCCTCTGTGGCTTCAGAACAGTGGAGGAGATCCTGGGATTCCTTAAATGTGAGTCGCAAAGTCCCACAGGGGCATTAAAGGATTTTGGATTGGGCAGCGACTGGAGGAACAAGGAAAATAAGCTGATTAAACCCAGACAGTACTGTATATTATATAATGGGTAGGATTTGAGATAAAATACTTTGAATGCTAAATGTTTTGTGAAAGATAAAGTCATACCATGTGCATGTGTCTGCATCTATCAGCTGTCCCAGAGTTTCATGCTCTGGTGGGCAATGAGGCAGCAGAGGAACTGAGAAGCAGCGTTGGAGATGCGGTCCGCACCAGCCAGGCGTTGAAGAAGTGCTTCACCAGGATGATGAACTGCGAGAAGAAGGTGTTTGTGGACCAGCTCAACATGCTGGTGAAGAGAGTCACTGAAGAGGGTGAGGACACATAGAGGAGGCTAATCCTTAAAGCTTCTAAAAGCAGAAAACAAATGTGAAATTCTTGCTTTTTAAGAATTAGCATTTATAGTTAAAACACTGCGTGATACCTGTAATACATATTCAGTATAAAAGTGTCTCCCTCTAGATTCACAGTCTTATTGTGTAACATTTAAGCTTCAGCTTTTCTTTGTTGCATGATCTACTGTGGTCTTACTGCAAATAGTGCTGGTTATCAAACTCAAGTACTTTTTTGGTACCAAGCAAAATGTGTCTGTACAGTCGTGTCAAAAACTGTCAAATACTAAAAGCTGGCTCTGAAAGTGTGTCAGATTTATAGTCTGCTTTAGTTATTCTTCGATCGCACCAGAAAATCAGTCTCTGATTTACAGTATATCATGTTTTTTTCCCAAAATTCATATAGGGCTGCTTGTGTTTAGACACTATTTATTAGAGTAAAACTTAAGAAAACTTTTTTTTAATTGAAACATTTTTGTAATTTGTAAAAAGGAATTCATCATTTGCTTAAACTTTGTTACTTACTGACATTTTACCATGAGATGATTGCTCAATATGTGGAACTAATCTTTTATTTGATCATAGTCAACAACCTGGTATCTGATGTCAGTGTGTTAGAAAGTGAACTTTCCACCATTTCAAGAAGTCATCCACCAAAATGATTATGTTGCACTAAAGAAATGCGATTTGGGACACTTACTGAGACATAAATAATTTCCAGTTGATAACTTGGCAGATATTTTACAGAGAGGGGCCTCTATATATCAAAAAGTAAAATAACGAACTCTTGAAATGGGTTTTTTATTTGCAGCATCCTCACAGATTTACAAGAGACAACTGCTGGTGATAAAACTGAATGACTTTAACATTTTAAAAAACAGTAAAATCAATAAAATAAGCATACTCACTGAAACATATTGAATTATAGTCCCTATTGATACCATTTATATGTGAGTCTTTATATAAAGTCTATGCTTTCAGTCAAATAAACTCTGCACTGTCATACTACCACCAGGAGGCGCCAAAGTTACAAATAGACTGCTTTAAAACACATCTAAAAAAAGGACAAGTTAGTTATTCTGCTTTACTGACATATTCATACCTGTGGATGTGTATTACTCATGTAGGTGCAGCAGGGAAGGACACATCAAGTAGCAATGGTGATTTGTTGCTGCGCCTCCACTCTCAGTACCCCGGAGACATCGGCTGCTTCTCCATCTACTTCCTCAACTACATGGTCCTGGAACCAGGCCAGGCCATGTTCCTGGGAGCCAATGAGCCTCATGCTTACCTCTATGGAGGTCAGTAGGTGCTTTTTGTTTACATTCATGAGATGGTAGCACACTGGCTCTTTCCACACTGACTTGAATGAATGAAATGTGATGATAGAGTGCATATGAGTACAATGTGCCTGAATTCCTACATTATTGCGTCTCTGCAGCGTTCCTGTATGACAGAGAAGAAGCAGGTGAAATATTAACAAACCAGATAGAAAAGAAACATTTTGTTTTAGTTTGAATTTTGTATCTATTATTAGAAAATTAAATGTTAATTTTTTTTCACAGCCACAACATGTTTCCAGCACAGTATAAAATGTTGTGCATCTTTTTCAGGGATTTAAAATCAACCGACAGCGCCATAGAAACAAATAAGTGCTTATTTCAGGACACTGCATTGTCGATGGAGCTGGTTGCATCAGCTGTACTGTGTAGTTTAAATAGCTAAGTTTAAACTAGGCTAGTAAGTGCTTATTAACTGGAGATTTACACACTACTAAATTAAAATAGGTTGCACCACACAGACTAGTTCTTACATACAGATTAGTTGCTCATAAATGCAGTTAAGTTTAATATATCGTTTGGCCTCCATTTAGAAGTTCTGTTCATCTTGAGGTGCTACAATGACTTCCTGTTTACATAGTTGATTGCTTTTTGACTGGACAGTGCTAAAAATGTTTCCTAGCAATTGATTTACACATTACTAAAGTCTTTACTTACTAGCTAAGACATCTCTTCAGTTTAAATGGGGCAACCTGATTGAGTGAATAATTAGATTGAAAATAGCTGTTCAATTCAAAGATTTTAGGAAGGACTTAACACACAGATGTAGTGATGGTTTCACAAAAAGCTGCCACTTGATCCAGAACTATCTAAAAAGAAAGGCAGTCTTGCTTGTCTTTTGCTGTAACTGTTCCTTTATTCAGCCACAAATGCAACTAACAGCTGAGTGTAAGTTCACATCCGTCCTCTGGAAGTTGTTTAAAGTTATTCTGGGAAATTACTAAGTGATATAAATGTATGAGACAAGTGAAGGGAAAGAAATAGTTCTTGGAATTCATTTAACATCACAGGCTGATGGTATCTAATATTGTAATTTAAGAATTGATTTTTCCATTTGAAGGAGAGTTGACTGCTCACTTTGCTTATTTAAAACCTTTCCTTTTGTCCGTTCGTCCATCCTTGTAGACTGTATCGAGTGTATGGCCTGCTCAGACAACACGGTGAGAGCCGGCCTGACACCGAAATACATCGACGTAAACACGCTGTGCGAGATGCTGAACTACAGCCCCGCCCCCGCCAGCTCCAAAATTTTCCCGTGTGTTCAGGACGCTTCGGACCCCTGCGTGTCCCTGTACGACCCCCCGGTGCCAGACTTCAGTGTCATGAGGATACAGGTAGTAAACCTCAGCTGAATGGATGACAAATTTACACTTCAGGGGGTTCATACCAAAATGAAAACGGTGTGGTAAAAGTTATTCCTCTCAAAACAGAACAGCAACAGTTCAGTTTTTGTATTTAATAATGACCAATGTAGTTTTTCCATATTGAAACCTTTAATTTGTATTATTTATTCATATTTCATTACAAATTTACATTCAGAAAATGGCCAGTGTGTCAGAAATAGGCAAAAAAAGAAACTAAAATGTCTGTTTGAAGTATAAGGAATCTTCTAGCATCGTCACATTCTAATAGAAAGTGAGGCTCTTCTGCTATTGTTTCATGTTTGAAAAGAGAAATTCCTCTAAATTATAAAAGAAATGTCTCCATCTTAAGTTGACTATAAAATCAACCTTTGTTATTAAAGGACCAGCATGTAGGGTTTAGTGGCATCTAGTGGTGAAGTTGCAGATCGCAACCAAGGGAATACCCCTCCCCTTTAAAGCTACTATGGCTGCAAAACTTGCAAAAAATGCTAAAGGGCCTCTCTAGAGCCAGTGTTTGGTTAGTCTGTTCTGGGCTACTGTACAAACATGGAGGTGTAACATAGCATATTGATCAGGTATCAATAGTGATAAGAGTATTTGTGATACTTCTGAGTAGACGGCAACAGGTGCCTTTGATAGATTGAGTGCAACTCATTGATTTAAACATTTTAAACTATAAAAAAAAAATCAAAGACCCACCCACAATTATACAATCTAGGCAGTATCAGGGATTTAGGCGTGTCCTGTCATTTATCAGTTATGTCCTACAAATTTGCAAACTGTAAATCACCTTTGTCCTGTCCCGTATTTCCTCCAGGTCCCAGCCTCAGTGAAGCAGTACACTGTGGCGCCAGTCGACAGCGCCAGCATCCTCCTGGTCATCGAAGGCGACGCCTCCGCAACCTCGGCCGCCGCGCTCTCCGACATCACCCTGAGGCGGGGCACCGTCCTGTTTGTCTCGGCCAATGAGAGCGTCTCCCTGCACATCACCTCCCAGTCAGGGATGAGCATGTTTCGAGCCTGCTGTCTCCTGTAGTTGTGAGTCTGTGGCTGTGTGTGAACGCTCATACTACCCCTTTGTTTCTTATCCGGTTTGACTCGGCAAGGTCTGCCCTGCTTTATGGATTGAGCCTGATGATCGCTGCGCACTTTAGTTGGTAGTATTTAAAATGAGCTTTCAGACACAGAGAGTCGATGCCCGTCTGTGCCCGCTGCTCCCCCCCCAACAACTGAAACTCGACCTGCGGACTGCCGTCACCCCTCCACGCCAGCAGCAGTTTTCTCTAAGTTTAAAATCCAGCAGGAATCCATCGCTGCTGGATTTTAATAGGTTTAAACCTATTAAAAAACCGTCTTTTTTTACCTGTAGTGGTGCAAGTACAACTTATAGGAAAAAAACATAGGAAAAGGGTGCACACCCCAAATTCTTGTCAGGTGCTAAGAATAAGAAGACTAGGTCAAAATCTAGTATATGGGTTGACTGTGTATGAAACGCTAGACGGCCGACCAATGGTGTAACTTCATCACTCAGTCAGTCACTCAGTCAGGGACAGACTTGTGCGTTTATAGGGCTGGTCCTGCTGTTGTGGTCCAGCAAAAAAGTAAAGAATGTCTGCAACGCTGAACGGCACCCAATATAAATAATATTAGTGATTAAGTGCACATGACACTGTTTCAATCACTTGATCCTGATGAGATTCCTGATGAAGAACCTGATAGTTTAAGATCAAGTGTTTTTCATTCTTGACCTTGGAAACAGCATTTAGAAAACAATCTCACCAAAAGGTAAATTTAGTGGTTCTGGAGTTCAAAGTGAAGCCTTTAAAGTGCCCAGAAAAATATGGAAATATAAACTTCTACAACTTCACAGCAGTTGGGCGAACTCCCATCTGCTGATGAAGATCATGTGATATGAATCAAAAGCTACTAAATGGACCTTGTGGTGAGAATGTTTTCTCAACTGCTGTTTCCAAGGTCAATATTAATAATAAGAGCTAAAATGGTTGGAAAAAGTGCTCAAAGGAAAAATGAAATTAGAACATTTACATTTCTCTCTATCTGCTGATGAAGATCATGTGATATGAGTGAAAGCTTGAGAAAAGCTACATTTTATGAAATTAAGAAAAACAGAAAACATCAAAATATCGTTCATGTGCAGTTTGTAATCAGAGTTTTTTATTGGTTGCCCTTCAGCGTTCTGGACATTTTAACTTTTTATTCTTCAGCGGTACGTTCTTATGTTCCAGTTCTGAAGTTAATAAAACAAACATCAGCTGTGATTTCTTCAAACAGCATTGAAGCAAGGTGGCGGAGGAAATACGTATGTTTACACTGGTGCAGAACATCACCACTCACTGCTCTGTACATCGACCATGTTGGTGAGCATGTCTGTTTTATGAGCCCGCGGTCGTCGTCGTCCCCCCTCCCCTCTCCCCCCTCGGGGTCAACGGTGTCAATACATGTTCTATCGTTTTAAGTTTAGCTTGAACAAGTGAATATCCACCTTTTTAAACTCAACTTTGAAAAAAAACATTGTTAGTATATCAGCAGTTGAGAGCTTATAGTGTAATCCTGAGATGCCTGTGCATGTTTGATTTAGAGCAGTAATACTGGGAGGAAAGGGCCTTTTACTGGGAGTATTACTGTTTTTAACAGTTACCAGCGCATGTCTACGGTCTGGAAACTTTTCTTCAAAGTAGTGAGTCATTAAGATAAAAAAAAAAAAAAAACATGAGAAAACAAGAAGGGCCGCTAACTAATGTAGATCCATCCCATGAAGCACGACGAGTTCTGCATAATTGAAAATTCATTAACGCTGCTTGTTGCATTCTTACACAGTTCGAATCAAGTCATCAAACACGTCCACGTCTCGTACATTTATACAAACAAAATGCTGCATTCAGATTTTCAGTATTTTAGGGAACAAAGTAAGAACTTGTCTGTATTTCTGAGTATTTGAAGCCAAATATTTTCAGACTTTGTATGTTTTGTTGTTTGTACTGATTCATCAATACGTGACATCACATACTAAGAGAAATGATCCCTGAACTACAAGTATTAGAGAGTTTTACCTGTGCATCATGATAATCACGGGTGGTTTGGTTTTTTCGGTGACCACTTTAGCCAAGTAGAACACTCCGGTCCAATATGTTGATACAATATTTCAACTAGATTATTTCAATATGGTGCAAACTTCTGCAAAATATTCCAGTTGATAGCAGGGTCGATGTGATTTCAATCAATCATGAAGTGGATTTTCTTGTTGTCATGGTTTTTATAGGCAATCTTTAATCAAATATTTGAGTGTGAATGCTCTATCAGCCTACTTGTGAATAACTATTACTCTTTATAGTCCGACCTGAATGAATGACCACAGTGAATTGAGCCAACCCTGATGATGCTTTTACCTCCTTCATGACCACAGTTGTAACGCAGGGTGAATCTCTAAGCTTGTCCCGAATATATAGATGCACTAAACCTTTACTTGTTTGTTGTTGCTAAAAATGTTGAACGATATCAAGAGATTGTAAAGGAAGGAACGAAGGAAGGATGTGACGTTAATTTAAAATCATTGCGTCTTTTTGACTAAAGAACATTACCTCAAGTTCATCCTTCCATATCTGTAAAATGTCAAGCCGCCTCCCGTTATGTTATCTGCCATATTTTCAAAATGTTTGAATGTAGTGTTTCAATTTAGTTGTTTCATTTTGAATTTTAACTTTTAATTTATCACACACTCTTGTTATCGATCTTGTTTTAAGTCACCTTTTAGTTTAAATACTGTAGATCTTTTTTTTTCCTTCATATGGATTTTGCACAGACTGTTTGAGTTTTACGGTTTTTTCACTTTTAACTCATGTCCTTCAAGTGCACACAGATCTGAAGGCCACAATGTTTTACTTTGACTATTTTATTAAACTATTGTTAGAACATTTCTTGGAATATTTCTCTAGTGAGGGCATGGTTTAGCATTTTTGAATATGGTGATGCTGTAGCATGGGACTGCAGAGAACATGTGTATGTAGTGGTTTAATAAAGCCTCGTGCCGTTACTACACGGTCTCAACTCCTGATTGTATGTGCTGTGTCTTTAGCTCTCGTTGGATAAACCTACACATTTACTCAAGTACTTTACCATTAATAACAGTTGAAAGACATCAAGGATCTCTTCCAAGAAGCAGGTTTATTGAATTATCTGAATAATAAAAATAAAACATGGAACAGGTTTTTTACATCAGTCCACATTCCAGATTTTAGGGGTTTCAGTGTTTCCAAGTTATCTGGATAACTCAGTAAACTTGCCTATAATTAGAGCTCAGCAATAATTTAATATGAGCTTATATAGACATGTGTAATCGTATTGTGATATTATCATTTTGTATTGCTAAAGTGTGTTTAGGGTTGCAACTAACGATTATTTTCATGATCAATTAATCTTCTGATTATTCGTAATCATTTTGGTCTATAAACCATCAAAACAAAAAAAAACAATTTCCACGGTGACGTCATAAAATGTCTTTATTTTGTCTGAACAACAGTCCAAAACCCAAAAATATTGAATTTACTGTAATGTAAGATGAGAATAGGGAGCAAATACTCAAATTTGAGAACCTCAAACCAGAACATTTTGTGCATTTTTGCTCAGAAAACAAAAAAAAGGACCTAAACGATTAATTGATTATCAGAAGAGTTGCCAATTAATTTTCTATCAATTAATTATTAAATTAATCAACTAATTGTTGCAACCCTTATTGTGTTATTTTCAAAATTCACTGCAAAGTGCAATTAAATTAATTGGATTTATCCAAAGTATGACATTACAGTAAAAAAACGTTTGTTGTATTGATGAGTTTTATTACTGTAGGTGTAATTGGATGGATATCAGGAGAAAAACAACAACATTCTTATTAATATTAATTGATTTCAGCCGTCCTACTTGAAATATCTTAACTGTTTATTCAGCACTGTGCAGCAACAAAGTTATTAAGGGAAACATGGTAGAAATATAATACATTTATTAGCAGGTTTATTTAACACCATTAAAACTTATTTTTGTTTAGGGCTCATTGAAACATGAGCTTCATTCAGAGTAGAAGTAAACATATCACTTTTTTAATAGTCTACATTTTCACCATTTATAATCCCACAAACAGACATCTGAATCTTGGCTTTTTGCTAAGAAATCCTCAGCATGTATAAAGTCAATGTGCCTGAAATAAATTGTGAAGAGGCAGCACACAGCAGGCGGATTTCAACATTCATCTTAACATTTCCCACACATGTATGACGAAAGTGTTAAAACGGCTACAACGAACAGTCAGACTGTGCTTTTGTGCCTCCTTCACCTTTTAACTGCTTCACACAGACTGTTGCTACAACGCTCCGTGTGTGTGTGGTTTGGGGTTTTTTTTATACTTTTTGCTTCACTAAAGTGGTTAAAAATGTTTGAAGTCGTTCACCATCAACCACTTCAGGAAACTCTCTTCTCTGCTTGGAGGAACAACCAACTTACTGTTATGAAGCAATTCTGCAGATTTCACACATTTACAAATGTGTGCACAACGTCCGGTGCAGCGTGCAGGCTGATGGAGACCGCCGATCAAAATCTGGTAATAATTTGTTGCTGTTAAACATTTTTTTTTAACCCATCAACTTCTCTCATGCTCCTCTGCTTTGCCTCCTGTGACCTCCACTGCCTGTCTGAAGTGCTGCCACAGGGGGCGCTGTCCCGGTAGCCGACAGGCCACTTTGGCATCTGTCACAGCTGGCTTCTTTTCCATGGTGTTCAGAGTAAACATATGCCTATTGATCAACTCTGGCGTGGGCTGAAGTACACTGTACAGTGTCTGTAACGCTCGCACATCTTCCAAAGCATCATGAGCCTTGTAGTTCACACCCAGCAGCTCCCTGACCAGGTTCTCCTGTCTGAAGCTCTGGAGGCAGCGGTCCTTCAGCATCTCCCGGGCCAGCGGCAGGGTGTCAACGTAGCCTGAGACTGATGACTCAAACTTTGCTCTGAGGTCCAGTTCATCGAGAGCTCGAGCCAACAGCGGACAGTCGAAGCGACGGATGTTGTGGCCGATGACAAGTGGACGTCCGAGCATTTGAAGGAAAGCTATGAAGGACACCAGGACCTCTCGGAGGGAGTTGGTGAGGACAACCTGTCGATGGAGGTACAGCCTCTGTCTGCGGACCCTGAAGCCGGTCACTTTGGCTGCTCCTCGCTCTATTCGACACCGAGGGATGATGTAGAGGTTGAGGTAGTGGCCTCCGCTTACTGCAGCCAGCTGGACGATCTCACAACTCTGACCTGGTGAGATGAAATGTGCCAGTAAAAACATAACTTCTTGTGATTCAGAGCTTTTTTTTTCTCTCTTTTTTTCCTCCATGCAGACCTCACAGACACTGGTTGGTAAAGGAGCAAATGTAAAAACTTTAGAGCTGCAACATTTAGTTGACAGACCACCAACTATTTTGATATTCAACTAATCGATTTGAGTCATTCTTTAAGAAGAAATAGTAAAATTCTCTGGTTCCACCTTCTTAAATGTGAATATCTACTTGTTTCTTTAGTCTTTTATGACAGTTAAGTGAGTATCTTTGGGTTGTGGACTATTGGTCGGGACAAAACAAGACATTTAAGGTAGAATCTTGGGCTTTTGGAAACGGTGATTGACATTTTTCACAATTTTCTTACATTTTATAGACCAAACACTAATCCATTAATCGAGAAAATATTCAACAGATTAATTGATAAGGGAAATAATTGTTAGTTGCAGCCCTCGATGAACTGATTACAGGGCTGAGCAACAGTCGGGGGTCGGGGGTCAACAGATAAATCTGAGGGGTCGTGACATGACTAATCCAATCTTTGATTTTTGGTGAAATATTGGATCATTTGAACATTTATTGAAATTAAACCATGTGACAAGTTTAGAGGGGAAAAACACTACTTGGTGGAGCTGTTAACAACTCATAGACATCTGAAACCACTGGTTTCATCTTTCATAATGTGTTGTATTTTAAAAGCTTGTTATATTATCCATTGTGTCAAATCTTCACCTGAAATGTAACTAAAGCTGTCAGATAAATGTAGTGGAGTAGAAAGTACAATATTTCCCTCTGAAATGTAGTGGACTGGAAGTATAAAGTAGCATCACATGGAAATACTGAAGTAAAGTACAAGTTCCTCAAAAAAGCACTTGAGTAAATGTACTTAGTTACTTTCCAACACCACATATTAGCATCTTCTTACCCAGTCCAGTTGTCTCTAAGTCGAAGAAAACCACAGACCGGTGAGAGCTGTCAACGTCTGGGTTTTGCATCACGGACACAAACTTCAGCAACGTTTTTAAAAGCGGGTTTTATAAACCAAACTAAGACTGACCTGTAGTTTGTATTTAGCTACATTATGCTGCATAGCGTCGATAAACACAGTATGTAAAGAAAACCAGAGTGAAAGCTCAAGCTAGAAGTTTCCCTCCGTCTTTTTAAATACCAGTGTAACCCGGATGTCGAAGTCACGACCCGCCCTACTCTGCCTCTGATTGGCTAATACTCATTGCTTTCGTTGGTTGGATTGGTTAGATTTAGGCACGAAGAGTATTATTGGTTAGAGTTAGGGTAAGAATATCAGGGTAAGCCAATCAGAGAAAGAGCAGGGCGGGTCATGACTTCCCACAACAGTAGCATAGCATGATAAAAACAAAGTCAAGTACTAGTACGATAAAGATACACAGATCAAAGAATAAGAAGCAAATTAAAGTAGTACTTCACATTTCTCCCATATAAGATAAAAGTAAACATAGAGTGAATTAGTGTAATGTGGGACACCTAAGCTCACATGCATCTATCTCTTTTTCTACTAAATGTTAATGATTAGGACTGCTGTTAATTAAACCTGAGATGTCATGCAATTGAAATCACGACTCCACACGTCATAGATTGGGGAGAGGCAATCTTCCAACATCAAGTACTTGCTGTGAAGTCCAGTCAAAGTTCACTGATAAAGGATTTTTAATTTATTTAATATTAAAGATCAATGTGTCATAAATGTCGCAATATTGTCAATTGTTATCAGATTGTGTTTATGATATATTCATGCCTCAAAATATTCATGTTTCATATATATATATATATATATATATATATATATATATATATATATATATATATTTTTATATCAGTCAATCTTTCATTGGCCCACTTCAGAAAATGTGGTTTGAAATGTGGGGCAGTCATATATGTTGTTAAATTGGTGTATTTAAGTACATTAAATGTGCAATATCAATAGTTATTTAGAGGTCCTAGTCTTGTAATGCTTAATTTTAACTTATTTTTAGGCATGTTACAAATTATATTATTTCTAATATTAATACATAATATATTACTAAACTATCTGTAACAGCAAAAACATTGTAATTACTGAAATGACCAAATGTGCCTGCACTTTGGCCTTGAGTGTTACTGACCAGAGAAGTTTTTATTGTATGACTTAAGGTGATTTAGACCATAGACTATAGTGAGTGTCCTATATTTCAGTCTGAACTGTCCCACATTAGGAAATGCACATAATCTGGGACAATTTGGCACTTTTATATTTGCCATGTCTTCTCTGAGTGATATATTGAATATTTGCATTCTGTTTTCTGATATGATTAGAAAACATCTTGTGGATTTCAGAATGGCATTGGGTGCTGATATAATGTATTGGCTTTATATCAAAATATATTGCTGAAGTGCCAATGGCAGAAATTGACCCATTCTTCTTCTGTCAAATGAGACTCATACGTCTTATAGGTATCCTGCTGCCCTCCAGAGGAGAGAGAATGAGACAGTAGGAGTAGTTTGGGGAACATTGCGTATTTCTTTCTGTGGTAGAGTTGACAGAATGGACTAGGTTAAAAGATCCTGTCTTCCTCAAAGGTATTTTACCCTCGCATGAGTCAAAGTCATGGATCATCAGGACCTCTATGACTTTAAAGGACAATCATCAACATAAAAGACCTACACATCTTGATACCGTAACGTAATCCATGTTTTGTCTGTTGTTTGTTTTTGTTCCTTTGCCATGAGTGGTGTTTTGGTTTTAGATATAACAGAATATTTATCTCGTATCAATTCTTACACTTATTGGTTTAAGCTGTGATGAATAAAAAATAAGACCTCCAGAGTGTGATTACAATACAGCAATCAAACATCAACATGAATAAATTTAGTATTAAGTTGTTGTAACACAACACAACTCGCAGCTGCATTGCATTCTGGTCCATTGAGGCTGCAATTTGTTGGTGAACACCTGCAGCAAAAAATCACTGATAGTCAACAGAAAAGTCTGTTCTGTTTAACAAACAGTTGTTGACGAAAGCAGAGTCCATTCAGGGTGACAGCTCCTCTACATCCACAGCTCCAGATCTTACTTCCTGGTTCTCTTTTTAGAGTCACATCAGCAAAAACTACCACAAACAAAAACCTTTTCATCCTCTCGGCCATCTCTCAACTTCACTGTGACAAAAAAAACAACAAACCTGCTCAGGGTCCAAATTCTGGACACCTCGAATTTTTACATTATTTATATATTTATACTGAAACAGTTTATTTTAAATTGTTTTAATTTGTGCACTCAGCTTTCTTTTGTATTTATTTCATGTTTTTATATTTATATGTTGTGATCATGTGCTTTGTGTTGTATCCTGTGTTACACTGCTGCACTACAAACAAATAAAGTAACTGATTGATTGATTGATTTAACAAAAAATTATATTAAAAAAAAACAAGCTGTATAGAATGATTAAAAAGAAATAAATTGATTATTGTGGGAAAACTGTGACTGAACTGTATTTATTAGAAAGACCTCTGAGCATGAGACATGTTACATTTTCAGAACAAAGTCACAAAACAGAAGATATTCATACAGTATGAACATGACATATCTGTGAATTTGAGGGTGTAACATTCATTATTGTGTCCAGTCATAAAAAGAATAAAATCTACTTTGCTTCATTTCATTATTCTGTAAATGTTCCAAATGTCAGTTTGTCCAAAGGCCTGAAGGTACACAATGAGAACAAAACTTCAATTAAAATAATTTAAAAATCATTTATAAAAGGCATATTTTTTTTGCGCAGCCAGATTGGTTTTCTTTTTTTTTTTTTTTTAGAAAAATGTCGTCTTGAAGGTGACGCTCCTGATATTCCGCCTGTCAGGATTCCAATGGTTGTACAGCTCCTGCAGCATCCTGGCGTCCTCCATAGCATTATGGGCGTTGTAGGTCTTTCTCAGGAACTGACGAACCATTTTCTCCTGAGAATAGCTGACCAGTCCGGGGAAGAGACTCTTGCTTAGCAGGAAGGTATCCAGGAAACCAGACACCACCTGCTGGAACTCCCGCTGCAGGGAGCACTGTCGCATCACTCTGGTGATCACAGGCGCGTCGAACCGCCGCACGCTGTGTGCTGCCAGAAGCACGGGCCGGCGGAAGGAGCGAAGGAAGGCGATGAAGGAGGTGAGAGCGTCGACGAGAGGGGTGGTGTCCACGGGTGTCCCTCGGAGAAACAGGCCGGCGTCGTTGACGGTGAAGCCTGTGACCTCCTTGGCGCTCTCGGTGAGGGCGGTGCGGGGGAGCGTGTAGACGTTAAACATCCTCTCTCCACAGACGGCCGACACCTGGATGATGTCACATATTGTAGTGTCTGAGACAAAGAAACAAAGGTAAATAAATATAGGTCACAATATTCATTTTGTCAACATCTGAGACACTAAGAGAACATACCACCCTTGTACTAAAATATCTTCACTGGCTGCCCGTAAGTTGAACTGGTTTTAAAGGATAAGTGGTGATTTTCCACACTGCTGCACTGGTTGACACATGTTCCTTCACCATGAAGAGTTTGGGCACGTTAGTTTGTTTGGAAACGGCTCCAAAGAGCAGTAACAGCAATCATGTTTTCAGTCTCAGGAGAGTGGTTCAGTGTAAGGCAGACACCACTGCGCGGTTCTGTATACAGGGCTTCATTAGCTTGTTGTGCTACGTATCACAACCTCTTGACTTCATACTGAAGTTGTTTACAGTTAACAATGTAGTACAAAGTCAAGAGGCTGTGATAAGCTATCAAAATGCTGTAAACAGGACTAGGACCCTGTGACAACTACGTCTGCCTTACACAGAACTACTCTCCTAAAACTGAAAATGTGATTGCTGATGCTGCCGGCCAGGCTCGCCTTGGACCAGCCCTTAGTTATGCTGCTATAGGCCTAGACTGCTGGGGGACTTCCCATGATGCACTGAGCTCCTCTCTCCTCCTCCTCCTCTCAATCATTATGCATTCATGTTCCATTAATGCATGTCACTAACTTCTTCCTCAGAGTTTTTTGTGCTTTCTCATCTCGCAGGAAACCCCGGGTTGCAGGCCAAGCCTTCGCGGTCCTTTGCAGTCCCGTTGGCGTCCTTCCCTGGCTATTACTATTGCTGCTGTTATTGTTATTGTTATTGTTATGATTGTTGTTATTCTGTCCCACCCCATCCTCCCCCGTCCCCTCCCCCTTTTTCTTTCTCTCTCTCAACCCAACCGGTCAAGGCAGATGGCCGCCCACCAAGAGCCGGGTTCTGCAGGGTTCCGCTGATTTGGCGCTATATAAATAAAAATTGATTGATTGATTGATATTAGACTTTGGAGCCATTTCTAAACAAACTACCGTAACGGTGATCTTCATGGCGAAGCAACATGTCACCTGGTGCAGTAGTGTGGTTCATTGATGTGCTTTTTAATAGTTTTTGGGCAACAACAGAGGTCTTTTCAACAAATCTACACATGAGATTTTGTTGAAAATAAGAAAAATATTGAATATTGCCAAATCCTTTAAGTGCTCCTCAATGTTTTCAAACCACTTCATGGCCTCGCTCCAGACCACATCAGTGACATCACAGTTTATGTTCGAACCAGGTCACTGCTCTCTGCGGACTCTCACATGAACTATTCCAGGTTTTATTTCATACAGGCTACAGATTCTGGATCAGTCTCCTTGTAGAGTTGAGACAACTTTTAAAACAACACTTCAAATTCATATTTTTAAAATTCGCTTTTACCCAGAAACTTTTACCATATTTTGACTTCACCTACTGTATTAATTATCATTTTATTTAACAATAATTTGATTCGTTTTAAAATCTCTTTGATTTGTCTCTTTTTTAATACACTGTTATGTTTTTAATGTTCCTATTTCTTGCATCTGTCAGTTAATGATTTGTATTCATGTTTCGTGAGGCACATTCTATTGCGTGTCTCTATTTTTATGAAGTGTGGTATGTAAATAAGGTTTTATTATTATTATTATTACCTGTGGCGCCACACCTCTAAGAGATCTGTTGACATATCATATCTTTCTCTGGATGTGTGGCCCTCTTGTTTGTCATGACACACTCATGCTGACTAACCAGATAAAAACCTCTAAGGATGTTTCTGTTGTGAAGTCCTGGCAAATGTGTCATGCAATATCACGATGTGTTCTCTGAGTCATTATGCAACACGCCCACACAAACCCAAAACCACAGACTCGGGCACTTAGTTTTGAAATCTTAATGAAACAAATATATACAACAGTTTCTGCCACACTGCTACTTAATACTCACCTGGTTTGACAGGATTGAACTGACATACCAAACAACCAGATCAACGAACCAGTCTGGCTCCTGTTCTCAATTAACTGAACAATCATTTGGTCCTTGAAATGTTAGAAAAATGCTCATCAAAGACTGAGCTGAAGTGCTTAATTTCTATCATAGTAATTTGCGACATTGTTCATATAAAACATTTATTATTGCTGCTTTAATCAAGATATCACAAACTAACCGACACACAGTGAGACTGATATTTTAAAGAGACCCCTGGGGGTCTGTGACCCTGCAGTTGCAGAGTCTCCATATTGTTAAAGGGGACATAACATGCTTTTTTAAAATGATTTTCTGTCATTTTTATGCTGTTATTATGTCGGATGTCTGTGTTAAACATGGTCAAAGTTCCCCAAAATGCTTCCTAAAAGTCAGCCTGCTCTGAATGCTTCAATGTAACCTCTACTTCCTCATCGTGATGATGTGAGATTGTTCACACATGCTCACAAACGGCTGGTTTGTAAGCAAAAAGGTTGTTTTTACTGAGGGCTGTTCACTCGCATATTTCGGCTGTTACATTATAGCTGAGCTCCTTTCACACTGTCATGACTTACTGGGACTCGAACATACGTATATGGATGTATTCGCTTTACAAGTTTATATTTCGAGTAAAGAACGAGAAAAAGAAGTGAAATCCGACTGCTACTGTTTTGTTTATGTAGCTTCTGGAAGCTGGCCAATCAGAACGGAGAGGGCTCATCGGGAAAGGAGCCTTAAAGAGACAGGCACCAAAACGGCCTGTTTCAGACAGAGGCTGAACCGAGGGGCATAGAGGGCCAGTATGAGATAAATAAGGAGTTTTTGAACTGTAAATTGTGCAAAGATATTCCACTAGAGCCTCAGAATATAAACATAGACCTGGAAATGTGCATCATACATCACCTTTAAATGATCCTGACAAAGTGTGATATGTGAGTGTTGTAAATTAATCTAAACCTCTGAAGTGTTTACTGTCTGTTTGTATAACATGTAACCTCTTAAGTGTGTACTGTCTGTTTGTATCACATGTACTAGTTATGATAAATCAGTCTGACACGTAGCGCAGGCATCCTGTCGAAGCCACAGGAAGGCTACTTCTGACTGATTTGAGGTTGAGCTCAGACAAGTGGTTTGATCTCATTGGTTCAAAGTTCAACGACAGCTCAGTGTCACTACGCCCTTTTCCAGCTAAATCATGAGGTTTAATTTCTCAATAACGTCATGACCCTGAGGAGTCAAGCGGTCTGGTTATGTGAGATTAGACATGTATAAAAATAGAGACTGAAATGCACCCTTATCTTTCTTATCACATAAGAGTCCACCTGATGGGTGTCTACAGGTGAAGCCTTCAGACCGGATTGATAAAGATCTATGACGCTGTCTGATGTTTTTTTATGTAGATCTGAAGGAAACATTAGAACAACACCACAGTTTTATCTAGGAAGTATAAATTAAGTGTGTTAATTGAGATGTCACGTCAAATGATGTACATATATTCAGTTGTCTCTTAGTCAACAAACTGTAAACAGACATAAGAATCTACTGTTACTGTTTATCTGCTGATGAAGGCCACAGGATGAGGCTGAAAGCTCTGGAAAATGTCCGGTATGTGGACTTTATTCTAAGACTGCTATTACAAAGGTTAATAATGAGCTGTCAAATTGTAAAAAAAAATACACCAAAATATTCTTTTAAACAATTATTGTTTAGAGAGATGCTCAGTAATCATCGAAAAGTTAAATTAAAGGTGATATTTAGTTTTGATGTTGATGATTTGTGGCTGATAAGCAGACAAACTTACCTAATCCAGTTGTCTCCAGGTCGAAGAAAACGATGGTTTTGTCATCAGACATCTACAGGAATTTAAAAGTTAGACATTTTAGTGTCAAAGTTTAGTTTCTGTTAACCCTTTGATGAACTGATCCGCCCTACAGTCATGACAACGTATTAAAATTAACATTAAAAATAAACAACTTTAATAGTTTGAGATAAGTATTAAAAAGTTATTTGAACACGGCTGATGAAGTAAACAAAAAACAAAACAAAACAAAACCCTGAATTTAAAGTGAAACAGTGACAGCAGAAGTGAGAACTCACCGTGGGCTGTGTGATGTGGAGTCAGCTGAGTCGTGTGACAAATTTCACGTGAAGTCAGACGAGAAACCTCACTTATCTCTTGTTATCGGTTCATCAACCAAACAGCAGGTGAATCACTCCCTCATCATTACTAAACCTACAGAAACTCAACTCTACTTTCATTTCGGTGGAAGAGAAACTCGCTGCATCATTTGTCTTTTCTTCTTCATCTAATTATTCTAATGAATCACGTCCCCGTCGGTTGAACTGGTCGCTGTCAGTCAACATGTCGCAGTTGCAAAGGTGGAAACTTCGCCGCTGTTCGTTTAGTTTCATTTCTGACCCGGTGGATGACGGGAAGCGGAGGCTTTGTTGTGGTAACCAGCGGTTGCCTGGGAAATATGTTTAGTTTAAAAACTTTAATAAAGTTAAAAATTCATAACTAAATAAATGAAGAAAAAAAATAAAATTTAAATGAAAAAAAACAACTAAAATTCAATTAAAATATGTTAATAAATAAATAAATAAATAAATAAAAATAAATTTATATATATATATAATTTTTTTTTTTAAATTACAAATAAAATAAAGTTTTGGGGGAAAAAACGTATTGGTATCAATGACTGGTATATTCAGTTCAAATCAGTATCCTTTATTGGCATGAATGTCAGATGAACAATATTAATATTAAATTATTGTTAATTATTTCATTTAATATATTAATATTAAGTGAAATAAAATAAATAAATAAGTAAAAACAACAAGAAAATGGCAGAAAACATTAAACATGTGTTTTGTGTTTTGTGTGTGTGTGTATATATGTATTACATACACACACACACACACACACATATATATATATATATATATATATATATATATATATATATACTCCATCTACTCCATCATGACAGCAACACTAGAAAAGATGTGGGGAGTAAAGGCAACAGTGGTGCCAGTGATAATCGGAGCACTGGGGGCTGTTACCCACAAACTGGGAGAGTGGCTCCAGCAGATTCCAGGTACAACATCTGAGGTCTCTGTCCAGAAGAGCGCAGTCCTGGGAACAGCTAAGATACTGCAAAGAACCCTCAAACTCCTCCCAGGGTCTGAGTCTAGGTAAACGCTTCACAGGGGTCACCAGGTGGGCCCCCTCACCTGGTATCTTAAAATTAAAGATATAGCTTGAAAATTAGCAACATAATGACACACAGTCCTTTGAGAAATAGAGTAGTGATACCACATAAGATAAAAACACACTTAGAGTCACAATAAAGGCCACAAGTAATATTATACAGTATGCAGGGATTTGAAATTCACTATACTGAATGTAACTCTGCCTTTTTTCACAGACATTTTCACAAGTGACATTGGAAAAAGAAAAACACAGGTGTCAATGATAAAATTAATTATGGCTGAGTTCCTTTTAGCTGCTTAAGTTTCAGGATCCTGGTATTGTGCTTCCTCACTGTCACACTGTCATGACTCACTGGGTCTCTTGAGTACAACCATTGTTACACTTCTAAAATATTAGGAACACTTTCCAATATAATGCACTCCAGTAAACCTGCACCACCCACTATGACCTCAATAATAACCATAAAGTAGAATGATCAACTGTCTGACAACAAAACCTGAACATGTAGAAGCTTTGTAAGAGTAGCTGTTGTATTGGATTGCATTAGATTGCACAGGTGTTCCTAATAAAGTGATTGGTGAGTGTCTGTGTCAATCTATCCTACTTTTAATCTGAGGTTGATTTTCAGTGTTAGAAGTTAATTGGTTTCAATAAAGGAAGATATTTTAGACAATGATGTGGTTTCAAATGAGAGGCAACAGAATCTATCTATACCAACATAAGATATGTCATCATATGTGAAAGCCAGAGACACCGACAATCAAGGAATTGACCATTCACACTGCAGCAAATAGTCACACTGAGTCTGACACACAGTTTCTGGCACCTTCTTCCAAGGTGCATGGAGAGAAAAAAAAGCAGCCTGACGGTTTAAAAACTGCAGCAACAACTTTATAATGAGACCAACGTGTTTCGGCTTGTGGCTTTCATTCGGTTCTTTGTAGTGTGTTGTAAACTGACCATGATGAGCGCCACAAGCCGAAACACGTTGGTCTCATAATAAAGTTGTTTTTTATACTACAAGTGTTGCTGGAGATTTGATCCATTCGGGCAAATAGTTACAGTCAGATTTGATTATTAAAAACAAAAACGTCTGTCTAGCTCTCTTTCTCATTTGTACCTGGTCAGCTACCTGAGAATTTGTACCGTGGATCTTTCCTCAAATGCTGGATTGTCTTGCTTGTAAGTTACTTTAGATAAAATCCCTAGCAAACAGACATGAACATTAAATCTTACTGAAATTAATAAAGCTAAAAACTAAGTACATAAGGAGGAGTGTTGGCATTAAATATCAGCAGAGTGTTGGTTATCATGGTGTACCTGCATGAATATGATTGGACATTATATTAAAGAGGAACACAAACGTATGATGTTGCACACTTATATTTTAAAAATGATTTAAAAAAACGACTCTTATGTGTTGAAAATGAACTTCTGTCAGGCAAAAGATGACACAACTCATTTCAATTTGGCTGCAGTTTTGCTTTTTTAATAAGCAGATGAATTCTTCCCCCATAAAGTCTTTATTTTTTCTTACAACCATAGACATGTTTGTATCATTAAAAAAAAAGAAATATAACACAAATTGCACCTTATACAGAACCAGAGTGTCCAGAGTGGCGCAGACAAAAAGACACAACGCTTTTCTTTTTTTTCTTTTTTTTCTTTTTTTTGATTTCTCTTCGTAGCACAAACATGACAGACCGATTATGGCCTGTTAAAATGTCGCCATGATTAATAGTAGATAATGAACCGTACACAGGATAATATATCCTTTTATAACACCTTTTATGACAGATTCTTTTCAACCAATGTACACCCCAAAAAGCATGATCATAAATAGTACATACACTGTGTATAAAAGAGGAACAAAAACAACCAGAGAAAGCAGAGCATGCCTTCCAGTGACAGGTACATTCACTTTTTTTAAATCTTTTTTTTTTCTTTTTTTTTTTGCAGAATACCATATGGACAGCTGAGACATGTACAAATATCATCCTATCAAATATCAGCTTTTGTCCTTTTCAGCTCACCTCCATAACTGTTTTTTTTTTTTTTTCTTAAACAGGTCTACAGTGTGTGCTGCAAGTCTCCGCACCTGCATTAAGTCCTCACTGAGCTTCAAGGAAAAAATTGATTAACACTGATTGTGTTGGTGAAATCGGAGCAAAAAAGTTATCTGTTCACAGACGCAGGAAGCGAGGAGAGATATCGCAGGTATAGAGCGGAGACATCGTCGCTGTTTAGCTACTACGTAGGCCCATAAATTTGAATATTACACCGACTGTTTCGATACTGTATGGACAGACAGACAGAGAGTAAAAATATGCAGAAACACGTGGACGGTCTGAGTTAGTAGTTGCTACTTGTTTTTGATTAGATGCTACTTTTTCACAGCCAGAGCCGGGAGAGAAGAGGATGGAAGAGCTGTTATTATGGTAAAGAAGGAGAAGAAGAAAGTATTTTGGATGGCTCAGAGGACAACATGGACGGTTTGAGTGTGTAGGTGAGTGCAAGAGTTTCCCCACGAAAGATTTGCTTTAGTCTGCGAGTAGTTTTAGTGTCACTTGACGGCCTCTGCAGAGACTTTTGACATCCTTTAAAAAGAGGAGCATTTTGGGGGGAAACACTAGTGTGTGTGTATGTGTGTGTGTGCAGAGAATACACATGCACAAAGTGAGAGCTGATACAGTGGCAGGAATCCATTCATTCATTCATTCATTCATTCATTCATTCATTCATTCATGCACACACACACACAGACTGGAAAGAAAAATGGCTTTCATTTGAACAAAAATAAACCGTGAAATTATAACAATATTGACAACAAAAACATGACATCTTTGATATCAATAACAACACCTATAATACAGCAATAATATTAAAAAAAAAAAAAAAAAAAAAAAAAAATTCAAGTCCTGACATCGTAACACTGATGTTTCTGAATAAAAACAGAAGGAGAAAAGAAAGCTTGCAAGGGGAAGAGGGACGCAAGCTGGGAGAGGCCGACACAAATACACTTATGGCTGATTGACATTTGACACCTCGGGTCAAGAACGCGTGACAGCTTTTCCTTCTGTTATTTCTCACCCAAAACTGGCTCTGTTCATTGTGAAATAGAAAAAGAGAGAAAAAAAGACAAAACAAAACAAAAAAAAAAAAAAACAAATGACAGGAAACCGAGCAAAACCAGCACAGAAACGAAAGTGGAACCTGAATTCCACACACTTCACTTTTCAAAAATAGACAACAGGAAATAACAAGGAACGACCCCGGAGCAGCACTGGAGTTTCTTTCTATGTACACTTTTTTCCTCTGTAACATAATAATAATAATAATTAATAATAATTAATAATAATAATAATAATAATAATAATAATATGTAACATACAGCTGTAACGTATATTTGTACAGTCTCTTTAAACTGGCGTAGGAAAAAGTGTAATGGAGAAGCATGCAGCCTCTTGGCTGGTGTGTCCCGTGTAAACGTGAAAAGCAGACTTAGCTTGGCGCTGGTTACAGACAAAATGTCCGCCAGTTCAGTCAGTATGGCTACATTTCTTCTGAGTGGCTTCGACCACCTGCCCACATGCTAAAAAGTAAAGATGGGGCACTATAGATTTGGCTTTGCAGGTGTTTTTCTGTGTCTCATCACCTGTCCTTCCCTTCTTCTCTCTTTCCTCTAACAGACCCCTGGTGCTCCAGCAGGGGTCAAACAGCACTCAGTTCAGAGGGCAAAGGTCAACAAACATGGCCCAACCATATCTTTTCACTTTGTCGCTCTGCTCCAGCTCTCTGCGTTTTGACCGTCTGTCGTTTCGTCCCTCTGTGTAACACTTCCAGTCATCTCTTCTTTTAGCTCTCTGCTTTGACTGGACCAGGGGGAGGAGGGGGGTGGGTACTGAGGAGGGGCAGCAGGCGACACTGGGCACGAACCTTCGCCCCGTGACCAGCCTCGTTCAACCCCCGGACTCTCCCTCCTCCCCGTCTCGCACGCCCACCCCTGCGCTCGGACGGGGGGCGGCGGCCGGCGTTCCTTCCCTCCTCTGCATCACACCATGAACTCGTTGCTGCCGTACAGAACCAGCTGCTGTGGCGCCGAGCTGAAGTCCGGCTCCCTCCGGTGGCTTCCCGAGGTCTCTCGCGGTGAGCTGCGGCTCAGCCTGAGCCTGTGGCGGGTCTTACCGGATCTTTGCCCCCCCTCCGCCTCCGTCAGCGGGGTCCCCAAGCCGCAGGAGGTGAGCAGGGGACCGGAGGAGGAGGAGCGGAAGCGGTAGTGAGGGGACGGAGAGCCGGAGGCGTTGGAGGAGAGAGAGGAGGAGGGGTGGTAGGAGGAGGAGACGGTGGAGGTGGAGTCTGCCGAGTCCTGGGAGTCGGGCTGGCGGCGAAGAGCTCGTCTGCCCTTAGCCTCCGACTTTCTGGAGCGATAAGCGCCGCTGCGATCTGTGGAGAGAGAGCAGCAGCGACAGAGAGGTGGTTAAAGGTGAGAATATTCAACAACAACAACGTGTTTGTCCATCGCTCAATACTTTCTGACTTGCCAGCACTTCTCAGTCCGCCCATTCATTCCTTCTGTGATGTAAATCTGTAAAAATGGGCAATGAATATTTACTTTTATTTCTAATTCATGCTATTAAACAAAAGACACATTCTCAATATGTTGACATTGTATAGTAACAGAGATGGAGATCAGCTTTCATGTATTAACTTGTTTTTATAGAATCATTCTTCACCTACAGTATATTTCTTCTTCTACTGATTCTGTTGACAATTGTATGAATACATACAGCTCACTGCTATGAAAGGAGACGTATTTGAGCCCTTTGGCTTCAATGCAGAACTGACTTTGCCTGTTCTGCACCAGTATGCTGCAGTAATTGCATCTTTTGTATTTGATTTATGTAACATCTACGTATATGTTGTGTTCTCCTGTGATTGAAGTGCATGGCGTGTGGCACTCGGATTCTATTCATCCAATAGATTTGAAAGTCAAGTCAAGTAAATTTGATTTATAAAGCTCAATATCATTAATCTGTACAGCGTCGTTTATTAGACCCTCGATTCAAATAAGGAAAAACTTTTTAACAGGAGAAAAAAAATGAAAGAAACCTCAGGAAGAGCGACAGAGGAACATGAGATAGATGTTGTGTGTACAGAAGAGACTAAAATAGCAATATATTCATTTGCTTTATCTCTTTGTCCATTTTGACATTGATGAACATCAAAAAGTTTGTCTGTTTGCACTAGTAAAGGCTGAAAATCAATCACTGTGCTTGTACTTTGTAATAATTTTTGAAAACTGCTCTAAATATAAAGAAGGTTAATCATTACATTAGTTACTGTGCTGTCTGTGACTCATCTGTAACAGCTTTGGCAACAGGGAAACTGTCTCTATTGCACAAATTCTTAAATAATTTTATATGTGGTAAATATACTGTACAGTCAGTTGACATACCATCAATCTTTGCATTTACATTAACTATTTAATTATAACCAGGTTATGGCAATACTCTTACTGCATACTGTCATGTCACCTTAACCAGACTTTCTCACAGAGAGATTAACAGACTTTACCTGCTTTAATTAAGCTATTAATTAATTATTAATAAACAAATTAATCAAGTTATAACGTACAATAAAAGCTATCATGTCCTTGACGACTGTGATTATAAATGATGCAAACACTTATCACTCTACCACCTGAATAATCACAGCAAAAACTTATCAGATCCCTCACCAGAGGGGTCGGAGGTGGCTCCCTCCGTCTCCATGGTGATATTCTCAGAGCTGTCTGCTGTGCCGATGGAGGCTTCAGATTCAGGAGTCTCATCGTCCGACGCCCGCGGCTCCAAGATCAGCATCTCATACGTCAGCTCCTCTCTGCCGACACACAAACACCGAGGATTACCGACAAGGAATAATGATCATAATAACAACTTTTATCTTGATGACATTTAAATATTTGAAAGTCCTTGAAGATAGTTCATCTTTAAAGGATACACATTGGCACAGTTGTACGCTATGCTTATTATACCTTGTGTGTGATTTGGTAGCTTGTGCTTTGTCACACAATAAAAAACACAATAAAAGCATCATCTCATAGTCTCCATCTACAAAGACATCATCATACTTCTCTTTCTGCAGACTCTCGATCTGCTCGGTGAGGATTCGCTCCTCCTGCTGCATTGCCAGCTGCTGCTGCTCGCTCAGTCCGGCCTCTGGTGTATCCTCTCCTCCTCCTCCTCCTCCTCCTCCTCCTCCACTTCCACCTCCTCCTCCTCCTCCTCCTCCTCCTCCTCCCCCTACTCCGCCCCCTCCGGCACTCTCTCCATCCACCACAGGGGCCACCTTGGGACTGTGAGGAGGCGAAGGTGTATGGGTGCTGCTTTGTCGAACGCGGCCTTTGCTCTACAAGTTCACACACACACACACACACAAAATCCCACAGTGTGTTAGCGAGGAAGAGGCTGACCAGTAAGCAGCTAGTTTGTTGTTGACAGACAGTGATGAAGCACAGACTTTCTATAGACACTGCTGGATGTTTTGACAAGATACTGATCATACAGAGATGTACTGACCACAGTTCACGACAACACTGCTAAGAGACTATGAGGTCTGCTAGTGTAAGCACACACACACACACACTGTCTAACACACACACACACACACACACACACACACACACAAACACACAGGTAGGCATTACCTTAAGTTTAGCTGTGTTAGGCTGCATGTTTATAAGTTGTGAAGCAGAAACAAAAAGCAAAGAGCGGTCAGTGGAGCTAAAGTCACTCTGAGCGTTCACCATTAACAAACATTAATCAAACACAAACTGAAGTAGCTACGCTGGACCCATCGCAACCCTGAAACAATTATAAAATACACTGAGCTGCCTGATTTCAGCCCAATAAAAGGAAAAAGTACCTCTATTAGTCCCACAGGAACGGTTCCACTGGCTTTATTCTACTGTTAACGTTTTAAAGTTGGGATGCTTCTACCAACAAGCTAGGTCGTTAGCTAGATGCTATGGAACTTCTTTGGACAATTAGCTTATATAAACAACAACAGATCTACATTATGACACATATGTGAAAGTACAGGTATACTGTAGGTCAGTTAAATAATGTTGGAAGTAATTAGGCTAATTATCTTCAAAATGTTGACATTGAACTGCTTCAGTTTTAGAATACAATTGTGTCTTCATATTTTTTTACTTTCTAGGAGTTTTTAATTAACTAGTAAATGCTAGTAAATGTATTTCACTAAATAATCACCAATGAATTCCCAAGGCATTTTAAGTTCAAAAGTTCAAGGTCAAATTTTGCAAATTTCAAAAGTCAAGTCTGAAGACATTAGAAGTCAGATCACAATCCTCTTTATTTATGTCTGGGCAATAAAATTGTGATTTACGTCAGATTTGAACATCATGTGAAATACTCTGATTTGAATAACTTGTGTCTAATATGTTTTTTTCCCCATAAAAAACACTAAATCAAACTGCTACTACTTGTCTTTCTCCATCCTTTCATTTCAAAAGTTTAACTGTTGGACACAAGATGTCTCCTTCTTCACTGTAAAGTCTATTCTCAGTGTTTGCGCACTGAAGGCTTCAAGCTTCCACATCACACTTGTGTAAGTCGAATACCGGACCACGATTGGCTCCAAACTAGTTGTGATGTCACAAATCATGTACATGCTTTAAACTCAGATTTAAGGTGAGCACAGAGAAACTTTCCCCCTGCTCATACATCGTTCTGCACAGTGAAGCTCAAACATCCATGTGAAGTGACAATAAGCAAAACACATTTTTGAGCGGAGGGAGACTTTAACTCTGATCAGATATTATCTAGAAACATAAAAAGCACAGCGACAAAAAGATTGCCAGTAAGTCTATTCATGTGTTTTTCATACTTTGAAACATCCAACATGGCTGCTGAAGGCCACATTACATCACCTGAATAAACTAAAAACTGTTTTAACTAGAGTATATGTTAAACTTAACACTCTTTTCTTTGGTAGCGGTTCCCATGACAACGTTATTCTGTGACTGCGCCGCTAATCAACACATTCAGCTAAATAACTTTTAACAAAACAGTGAGAAAAACACAAACAGACACCTGAAAGAGAGCTAGCTTACAGACGGACAGACGTGACAAGTACTGTGACTGGATGTAACAAATATTATGAGCGGACGGAGCGAGTCGGCTGACGGACAGGACAGGACTGGTGGTGGGCGGCACACATGGAGTGAGAAGGGGCATACATACCGGGGTGGCAGTGCGGGTTATGCTCATAAACCTAACAGCAATTAGTATGGGTTTCTGGAAGGAGAGGTGGGGGGGAGGAAGGAAGGAAGGACAAATTAGGGTTAGGGAGTGGTGAAGGTAAAAGTCTAGATACAGTTGGATCCTTGTTGAGAAATTCAGGTGGACTTTGGAGTCACTAATAAATTAGCAGCAGCTTTCTGATTACTGTTTGTGATATTTATGCTCCTTAGGGATCACAGTATTGACATTAAATCCTTGTCCAAATATTAGCTGTTTGCAGGCTGTGTAAACAAAAACTATTATGTGAATGGCTTGTAAGTCACTCCTGCTCTTTCTATTTTACACTGAAGTTGCATTTAAAAGTATTTTTTTGTAGATTTCTTGTGGCAGAGAGCTAAAGTAGTAGAAGAATCATGTTCAAGGTCTCTTGATTTGATGGTGTTTCAGTTATGTTTTTAATTTTTCTTGTTGTTTAGGGTGGATATCTTCATTCTGAGTGGCCTTCTTTGCTACATCTTCCTTATTACTAGTAATTTTATTTATTAATTTAAAAAATAATCATTTTAATGACATTTTCATTTTCCAAAAGCCTCTTTAACTCACATTTTGCCAATAAATCAGTAGCACTAAGCTAATTCAGTTTCTTGGTCAACTGTTTCTGTTATCCTGTTCTGTATAAATGTTTTTTGTTTAATAAAAGTAAATTCATGTTGGGAGCCCCTGAGAGTCCTTTTTAACATCTGATGTTAATCAGGCAGAAGATAAGAGGAACATGCATTAATAATAAATAGGTATTAGTCAGCAAAGTTAGAAATGTTCCTAAAAGAGAAGAAACGCTGCACATCGGCAGCTTGTGAAGATTTTCAGCCTGTAATTTTTTCTACTGAAGCCAAACATCCAACAGTAATGTCTTTTTCTGGGCAAAGTTGTGTCAGTTTTTAAGCTATAACCCCTTGAGAGTGTGCTGTTTAGTCAGCATTTTGCTTGCAGCAAAATCTGTTGATGAAAAATGTGAAGAAACACACAGGAATGACCTCCTGTCATGGCCGTGTGAGAACCATGCCAGCTGCTCATCGAGCTGAAAACTGTCGCCATTAAATGATGAGTGAGAGGAACAAGCTGGAAAACATCCACCTCAATGACAGGCAGTAAGAATTATTCATATTAACATCTTTGTAATGATAATACATAATGTGTGTAATGATTATGTAACTTATCATCCAAGAACCGGCCCCGAGAGGCCTCCAGAGTCTGTTTATTAACAGCAGCTGTAGTCTGTTCTTACCATGGACCTCCTGATGTGGGTCAGTCTGCTCTTTGCTTTGCTCTCTGCAAACTCCAGACTGTTGATGTCCTTCAGACGAGCTTTGTACTTGCTCATCTGCTCGTTGATGATCAGCTCCACACACCTACAGTATGAAGGAGAAATCCATTTAGAACAGAAGTAGGGAAGCATACTGCAGACGATCACAGCCTGGATTTAACACCACTAGAGTGAAAAATGATGGAAAAAAGGTGAGGTCTCAGCCTATTTAAAGGTTTCCTGTGGAGTTTTTTGATCTGTAGCACCGATATGGAGCAGTTTTTTATGAGTGGGTTCCTGTTTCTAGCGTCATGCATGCAGACGAGGGTGATGGTGGCTGTAATGATCTGAGAAACACAGCAATGCACCAACAAAGGCAGAGAAGAAGAAGACTGCAGGATTTTAAGAACTTCAAAAATAGTTTTGCAAATGTTTTATGAGGAAGGACATGGATTCAACACATTTGTTAGATCACCAGGATACACACGATGAGTTCTGGTGAGTAATAGTGAATGTAAACAAAACTTGTGTTTGTTTACAGGAAAACTCCACAGGGCACCTTTAAATAGCTTCATTTATAACCTCTAGTTCCTCTTTTCCTGCTAGACCGCAACCAGCCAGTTCAGTCAGGTTTTTGTTTGCTTGTATTCATTACTCATCAAGCTGACTAACTAGATGTAGCTGACTAATAACATTATTATTATTTTATTTAGCTTAAGTTAACAATAGATGTTTTTTCAGACATTTTATTCATGTTTGATTCATGTATTCATTTGTTGTCACTGACTCTGGGCCAGTTTGTGATAAATGGAGGCTCATCATTAGAAGAGAAATCAATAAGTGTTTGCTCCTGAACAAGTCGGTAATATGTTCATATTTAAAAGATTTAAAACTTTTATACTTCTCAATTTTTGTCCTTACTGGCCACTGTACATGCTTTTTACCCATCAGCCCATCAAAATCTAAGTAAAAAAAACTTCTGTTACATCACTTAACACAAAGTCACAGGATGAAAACATCTGTTTCTTCACTCCCTGGTTTAGACTTATTCTCATGTTGCAACACACATGGGTGTGAGGCCATCAAGAGGAAATAACGTGGATAAAAACAAAAACTAAATACCTGAATCTTTACAAAAAATAGCAAGTAACATGTAAAATGAGACTTTTCTATTCAAAGGTATATACACTAATGTCATAAAACTTCTGCTGCAGACTGTTATCTTGTTTATTAACCTTCAAAGAGTTAATTTGGGAAACTACACAGATGTTTAAGGAGGGTGGACGTACGCTGTAGTCTTGCTGATGTCTTGGACGCTCTGCAGCGGGTCGATGGTGTCGGGGCAGCGAAGTATGCAGGGAGCGAACACGATGGCGAGAGCGTTGGCTGACATCCTGTTCGTCTCCTCTTGCAAGGCGATCCTGCAACACATCGCAATATAATCCTGTTAATCCTTGTGTTGATCTTCACAGAGTATGAAGACTTAACACCGGCATGTGACGGCTAATCCGGCGTGTTTGATAACCAGTGAGGAAAAAAAACAAATAGAATCTGAAACCACTTCTTCTAAGATTTAAAAAAGGTGACGCTGGCTCCCAGATCTTGTTTCAAAACCTTATTTTCAGACGCAAACGGTCTTGCTGTGAGCTGCGCTGCTGGTGTTAATGTTTATCTCATCGCTCACCTGACCAGATGGAAGATGAGGCGCTCCAGTGTGCTGAGGTGTGTCCTGCTGAGCTGGTCGATCACTGAGTACACCCCTCGGATCACCTCCCGCTTGTCCGGTTGACCTGAAAAGAAAACACACGCACATTATCATCCAACCACAGAGTCTGAAACTGACTCTCAGCTGGAGGACTGATGAACATGCTGAACCTTACCCATGGCTCTAAGAAACTCCTCGTACAGTTCAAAGGTCATGAGAGGGCTGGGGAGGTCTCGGAGCCACTGTTTGAGCACGCTGGCTATGACGTGGATGTTGTAGTCGTCCAGGTTCACGATGCTCACATCTGGAAGGGAAAGATGATGTTCATGCAAAGCAAACTTTCCCTCCTTCTCTCTCTTTTTTGACTGAAAGAGGTTTTAAAACTGTTGTTTAAAAAGTTGTCTGCTTCCTCTTTCTAATTGTTTGAATTTGTTTTCTCTAATTACACTTAAAACTTACACAAACTTACACTTACATTAGTGCACACTTAAAACTTCACTAAGGAAATAGTTAGTTTTATTAGTTAAGCTTTATATATTCAGGAAGTCATAAATGACCAGCGGTGGAGGAAGAACTCAAATCCTTTACCAGAGTAAAAGAAGCAATACCGCAATGTAAAAAATGACAGTTTTATCAGATAGGGGTACTCAAAGTATTAAAAGTAAAAGTATTCTTTTTGCACAAAAGAAGTAGTAGGATCCTGTTTAGTGGTTCCCAACCTAGGGGTCGGGCCCCTCCAAAGGGTCACAAGATAAATCTGAGGGGTCGTGAGATGATTTATGGGAGAGGGAGGAGCAAAAAAACACAGTTCTTACACATAGATTTTGATTTATTTTTCTTCTTCTTTTCTCCAATCTTTGACTGTTTGTGAAATTTCAATCTAAAAAGTAACTAAAGCTGTCAGATAAATGTAGTGCGGTAAAAAATACAATATTTCCTTTTGAAGTGTAGCAGAAGTATCAAGGAGCAGAAAATACATAACTCAAGTAAAGTAAAAGTACCTCAAATGTAATGTCATTTTGCACCACTGCAAATTACATAATACAACGCTACAACAAGACCAGTCATCACACACACGAATCAAAACATATTTACAACTATCTTTAAATAAAATCAGTACTTATGACTATGAAGTCTCTCTAACTTCATCCCAGTAGTAAGTCAGAGTTGGTATGAGGAACTTTTTGTCATTATCTCTGAAGATATTAAATATCTCTGCAACTTAGATATCAAATCCTTATAAATGAATTAATTAACAACGAACATGTGGAATGTAAAGATGTTTTCAAAGACATGAAATAAAACATTAATGATTTATTTTTCCTTGCTTTAGGGCCCCGTGTCAGTCTCACCTGTGTCCAGCCCCTGACGAAGTTCTTTGATCTTATTGGTGGAGCCGGACTTCCTGTAGATCCCCTCCGTGTAGAGGCCGTGCATCTCGATGTAGTTGATGAGTTTCTCCACCAGCTGGGGCACCGTGCGCTCCTCGCTGGTCAGACGGGAAAGCTCCACGCCAAACTGCCGAGACGACAGCTCCGGATCGTACTTTTATACACACACACACACACACACACACACACACACACACACAAAAATGTCACATTAAAAACACAGAGTTGAAATCTATAATCTCGTCATCCTGTTTTTCTGATCTGTTCTGTACACACACGCTGCTTGTATTGCATGTCTGTCCTTCCTGGAACAGAGATCCTTCCTCTGTTGCTCTTCCTGAGACAAATTTGTTTATTGTTCAAATTTGTGATATCGGGGGTTTATAAATAAAAACGGACTTAATATCAGCAAACACACAGAGACAAACAATCAAACTCTAATGTTACTAGTTCTAGTTATAATCAACATAAATGCCTTTAACTTGCTGCAACTAAAAATATTGTTTCAGGAAATTAAGCCAAGAAAAATAAACTGTTGTTACGTCACAGAGCTTTTGTCAAAAAGACAGCAATTACATAAAAGCCAATGTGTTAGTTTCACATCTTACACCTTACAGACTACATCTATACAGTATAATCAAAGCAGAATCACTATAAAAATAGAGAAATCTATTGCAAACAATTTTGTAATTTTCTACTCTGTAAGATGATACCGAGTCACAAAGTACTCAAACTCATCTGTTTGATAAGAAGACCTGAAACAAGAAACCTAAAGATAATCAAAGACAAATCTCCACCTACCTTTTTACTGCACTTGGTGGTCATCTTGGAGCAGCACTTCCTGTGGCAGGCGTAGCGACACACTGAACAGAACAGAACAGAACAACACACAGTCAGACCGATGACATCGCTACAACCTCCGCACAGCTGAAACAACGGCCGCAGTCAGTCACGACTCCGGAGACTCGAGTAAACGTCAGACGGTGGCGGAGAGTTTTTTGGACGTGATACCTGCTCTCTCTCTCTCTCTCTCTCTCTCTGAGCCGCCGTCAGAAAGTGCAGATGGAGCTTATAACTAGATAGAAGATAGATTTATGAAAGGAGCGGGAGGTTTAATCGAATTTTTCTGACACTCAGAAAGGCAGAACAAGTGTGTGAGTTTTCTTGTGTATGGACGTGTAGTGTGTGTGTGTGTGTATGTGTGTGTGTCTGTGTGAGAAGAGATAGGAGTGGGTGTAATGTGCTGTGTGGGTGGAAGTAAAAACTACACACATGGATGTGAGTGCCTGAGGGTAAGTGAGTTAGGAGAACATTAGGAACTGCTACTGGTGTGTATATCTGTACGTGTGTGTAATACTGGGAGGACTTGCTCATCTTTACAGCCTGTTTTTAGGCCAAATGCAAAAGCACAAAAGATTTTTAAAAATGCATGAGGTAAAAATAAGAGAAAGCAGCTTTAAATGTCTTAACACCAAGGTAAAGGTCTTTGTATAATTTCCATGACTTGACTTGATTTTTCCATCATTTTCCAATAAGAAGACATTCAGTTTTTTTTTAATGTTTTTGCCATTAAGTGTTGAACAATTTGGCTTTTGCTTAATTCTGTTACCAACCATTTAACTTTGACGTTTAATGTCAGAAAAACCTCAAGATATTCTGTATTGTAAGACCACCACAAACCATGTAAATCTCTGTAGCACCTTGATTCTAAATCTTAATGGGGACATATCATACTTTTTGTGATTTTCTGTTATTTTTAAACTGTTATAATGTCAGATTTTTTATGTTAAACATGGTCAAAGGTCCAAAACCTGAGATGAACGTATGTAAAAATGCTGCTTTGAAGTCAAAAGCCCAGAATACAGTTTGTTGTTGATGTATTTGATAAGTTGTTTTAACTCCTTAAAGACACAGGAGCTAAAACAGCCTGTTTCAGACAGAGGCTGAACCGAGGGGCTGCATAAAGGACCAGTATAAGATAAATAAGGAGTTTTCTGAACTGTGAATCATCAAGACATTCCAGTAGAGCCTGAGAGTATAAATATAGACCTGAACATGTGCATGATACGTCCCCTTTAACTATTGATTAAGTTTCTTGTGTATCTGCATGTCTAATCCTCACGTTTGCAGACGCAGGCTCGGTCCATCATCCAGATGAGGGAGGAGCAGTACTCGCAGTAGGTCGGGATGCTGTACTGGGTGGACTTGAAGATGTGGCCATTGTGTTCCTCCACCTGCAGGAGGCAGCAGATGCCACGGGTCAGCTCCGTTCAACTATTAAAGTTATTGTTTTTAATCCAAATATTTTCTTATGATCTGTCAATTAGATTTCCAACTCACAATGTCAGTTTCCTTTTTCCTCGACTTCTTGCGCTCACGTTTAGGTGCCTGGAAAGAGAAAGAGAGAAATGTGTTGAAAAGGGCTGCACATGTGCTTATATTGCAAGAGCAAAAGTTACTAAATTCTCTCCCATAGTCTGAAAAGTTTACAGTGCGCCTATTAAGTAAAAATGTAAATGATATAACTACAATTATTTACATTATCTGCATCAGTTTTTTTTATTTATTGTGTAATATTTTGCTCGCTTACATTTCCGTGTTGTGTTGTCTAGAAAAGAACCCGTCACAATCACTCTAAACCTAAATGTTTGTCCATCAATAAAGCCAAATCTGTAATCACTTTTTAAACTCTTACCCTGCCGATGGTTCCCTCCATGGGCTTGTATTCAGTCATGAACTCGTCCAGGAATACCTTGAAGGTGTTGACCCAAACCTTCACAGGCGACTCGCTCCAGTCCCTCTGCTCCAGACGCATGGTCTTCTCCAGGATGTGTTCAAACAGGGCGTAAAGATCCTTGTAACGGATACTCTTCCCATCGTCCATCTAGCAGTGAGCACGGAGGAAAGAAATGGAAATATTTGACAGAATGATCGGAGCTCTTTGTGTCTCAGATGACATATTTATCTTCTTATAGTTCGCATGATATTCAACATCGGTTAACATTTACTATTCAGGGTCATTCTGTTGAATTTAGATTATTCAGGTTTAATTGTGTCCTCTTAGGTGCCAGATGGGTGCGGTACCTCACTGGGCAAAACATTACATGCCAGAAAGTCTCAACAATCACAGGAAAGTATTTGAGAGTCAATTTAGCGTACTTTAATGTGATTGACAACTTCCCCGACTTCCCTATCTCACTGGTCCCGTAGTGCTTCAAGCAGCTGAAGGCAAACAAAACAGAAAAGAGCAGTGAGGACTTACAGCCAGGGCGGTGGAGTAGGAGTTGAAGATGTTGATCCTGAACTCCTTGAGCGCTTTCTTGAAGACGAGATCCACCATAGTGTCCTTCTTACCATCTTCAGACTCCAGGTCAGCAATCTGGAGGGACAAATTATCAAATAAACGTCCTCAAAAGTGATAAAACATGAATAAAATAGCTGAATGTTTCCTGAGACATGTTAAAATGTAATATAGAACGCAAGACCATCCTTAAAAATTGGAAAAACTATGTTGAAGTGACTGTAAATGCCACATTCTTATGCAATTTTAGCATAAACATACAAAATATGTTGGTGATACGCTATTTTGAAACTGATTACAACCTGATCTGTAAGTACTGTAAGTAATAATAGTAGTTGTGGCAACATAAACAAATCTGAGCCATAAATCTGACAATAATAAAGACAAAAAGCCCAGTCAAGACACTGTTTACAAGACAGACTCAATCAGCGTCTGCAAGATTCACCAAGTTGAATTTAATACACATTTAAACCTGCAGTAAGTGATTTTTGGCCACTTGAGGGGAGTGAAAAAAGCTATAAAAACAATATATAACATATATGAATATCAGTGTCTTTGGGGAAACCTACATACAGAAACCTAACAGTTATTTAAGTGTGTTATTTTCCAGGGTTGACCTCTGACCTTCTTCATGAGGAAGTCGTTCATGGTGCGGTAGTCGTGGGCCGAGGTGAGGATGTGCAGAGCATCGTTCTGCCACTGCGCTGGTTCCAGAGCGATGCTGCTGATCTTCACGCTGCGACGCCTCCTCATCTTCGGAGACAACTCCTTGTTCTCCTTACTGTCCCTGACCCCCCGCGAAGGAGCCGCCTCCAGGTCTGGACTGTGAGGAGGAGACGGGCCTTCTGGGAAGACAAGAAAGAGACAGGAGAGAAAAAGGGATTACTAAAAATGATTTGTGATTTTGTTAATCCAAGAGTGAAAGTCCCTGTAGGAAAAATGTGGTTCTTCATAAAAACTTTATTATTCTATTAAATAATGTTCTGTGCAGTGGTGGACTGAACTCCGCTGCTGTTCTGTTTCTCATCAAAATTGTGGAGGAGGGCAGCCAAAACTAAAATCTGCCTGCAGGGGAAAAGTGTGCTTGTAGTTCTGTAAAAATGTGTATGTTTTTGTGTTTGTGAAGTTTGTAAAATCTATACTCAGAGGCTAAAGACAGAACATTTTGTGTCTAAGTCTTTTTTTTGTTTGTTTGTTTTTTTACCATGTGTCTCTGCAGCTTCGCTCCTGCTCGCCTGCTTCTCTCTTGACAGTTTTTTCTCGCCGTGTTTCGTCTTACTCCAGAATCGCATCTTTCCTCTCATCCTGCTAAATCACACAACACAACTGATTAATTTAAAAATCAATTAATTAAAAAAAAATACATCAAAAAGAGTGAGGAAAAGTAACAAAAAACTTCATGACAAGCGTGTTCTCTCAATTGTAAAGGCTTCCCAAGAAATGCATCTCTATGACACATTGCAGCTGTGAAATAAACCAAATAAACCACCTGAGGTACCACACACAGTCAGTCATTGTTTTTATAGATGTATTGAAGTTTTTTAGAAGAGCATATCCAAAATAATTAGCAAAAATGGGAGTCAATATGAGAAAAAAAAGAAAAAAGAAACTACAGTAACATTGGGGTTTTTTATTTTCTTTTGAAAGAAGCTGATGTATTTGTCTTGATAAAGACCAAAGAAATAAGAAGCAAGAGGATTTTCTGTGCGTGTACGTAAAAAGAGACACTGGAGGAATCTACCTTCCATCCTGACTGGATGTTTTCCGGAGGACCTCCACCTTGCCCAGGTCTCCTGATGACATGGTCTTATGGATCTTTTTCTGATCTTTGTGAGAAGGCTGGAGAGCAAAGAGCAACGACGGGTCAGTCATAAAATATATGAACTTTACCTTCATCAGACTCATCAGGGGATGCTGACGAGTTTAGCAACCATCTCCAGGCCCTCGATTTCCTGTTTAACACAAGCTGATTCCTCTATGTGGACAATAATGGACAGTAATACTATGTGATGGAGTAATACAATATGTTTATATAATTTATCCTGTAATATTATTCCACATTACTGCAGTAAACATTTGTAAATTGCCTGAGTGTCCACATATTTAAGTATTTCTCTTCAAGCTCTACTGATTCTACTAAATCTACTGATGTGATGAGTTACACAAACATCTACTGCATCGGAAGAGATTGAAGAAACCAGCAATATTAACGGGAATAATGCTGATATTAAGAGTGTGTGTGAGAGAGAGAGAGAGAGAAACAGAAGTCATGCTGTCGTTAGTGAGAAGTAACTCTGCTCGAGGTTTTGACGATTCCAGCATGCAGGAGCCAGCAGTTGGCGTGCAGAGCGATACGAGGCGTGATGATGTGTTTTCAGGACAGGCCAAGTTGTTGAAGGTAAACATGTGAGCGGGCAACATCTTTGTCCGCTAGTCAGTCAATACTGTGAATATCTCTGTTCGTTGTTGTTAAAGAAGAAGTAGATACAGGGATACTTTAATACTTTTGAGCATTTTGAGTTTTAATCTCTTATTTTTCCATCAAGACACTGTAAACAGCACATAGTGAGGAGTTTTCTTCTTCACCCATTGTAAAAATGACTAAAATCATTCCCAATTGAATCTGATAAGGGTATCAAAAGCAGCAGAGTAATAACTTGAGGTGGATATAAACAATACCAAAAATGTTTTCAGCTTCCTTCACAACCAATGCAGAAAGTAATCACCAACAGTTTCGATAATTGATTCATCATTTTGGTTGTATATCAAACAAAAATACCAAACATTTTCTAGTTGCAGCTTCTTGAATGTGAAGATTTGCTGCTATTCTCAGTTTTATATCAATGAAAATGAATTTCTTTGGCTTTTGGACTGTTGCTTGGAAAAAAAAAGACCAACAGAAGATGTCTCCTTTGGTTCTGAGAACTTGCAATGGGTGTTTACAATCATTTTTTGAACATTTAATTGATTGAAGGGATTAGTTGCAGCCTTATTCACAATGTGGCATGTGTTTATTGAAGGAAAATAGGCGATTAAACTCCAAAATGTTGACGTATCCCTTGATAAAGAGAAATACTGTTGAGATGGGAGGAAGAAGGGAGCGACGCTCAGATGTGAAAGCTTAGCTTGGGCCACCAAAGCGAGGTGCCATTCATCCCCGATCAGCCACGGTGACGGTTTGCTTGAGTGGAAAGATTTCAGATATTTTCATATCAGCAGAGAAACATTTGTTTGGTGATACTGTAGCTCAGTAGTCAGAGTCCAACAGTAGAGGGGTTAGCAGTGTTAAAATGCTCCTCCCCCAGCCGCTTGGCCGGGTCCACCTGAGAAGAAGGTGGAAGAGGGGAAGGAAACTTGCTCGGAGGTCAAGGGACCTCTGGAGATCTGGGAATTTACCATCTCGGAGTCACTGTGACAGTCAGCCTCGGGGTGGGCGCGTGAGGGAGACAGGGAAGGGGGCAGCGTGCGGGAGTGGGCAAGGATGTAGTATTCGTCGTCGTCGTCCGACTGGGTCGCCCCCTCAGAGTTACAGCGGGTGAGGAAGTCGGAGCGCGTCCGGGACATGCGCGCTTTCTTTTTGGGGCCTGGGCGGCCCACCTGCTTCCAGGCAACCACAGGAACATCAGGTCAGCTGCCTTATGTGTGTGTGTGTGTGTGTGTGTGTGTGTGTGTCTTTACATGAGATCCTGGAATTGACTTGATGACTTTTGATGTAGCAAAAGGTAAATCCAACAAGCCTTAGTTAACCTTGAAATATCTTTTATGAGGTAAATTCATGACAAAAATTACAGTAAGTAGCTACAGATACTCAACTAAGCAACACTTCAAAATAAAACTGGGTGAACAGGGAGGCTGTCTAAAGTCTGCAATAAGTAGTGAGTTGGTAGAAATGTACCATTTTTTTGTATTTTCATGTTAGTGTGTATTTCTGCATGTTTATTTTCATATCTGTTGTACATAAAAGCTTGTTTGTCCTTGTCTAGAGTTGTTATCTTTGTTTAGCTGTTTGTTTATGTTGGTTTCCTCTCTGTATATTTGTTATTTGTTGTACATTTGAGCTACTGGAAATCAAATTCATCCGAATTATTTGAGGTATCAGCAGACTTCACCGATAAAGAGGTTTGAACACAGAGTGAATATTTCTGTAGATACAGAGATGGTAAAAAAAACAGAAAAGCAAAACTGTCTCCAGCTTTACAATCAGAAATGTACTTTCTACTTATCATTCCTGAAGATTAACTACAACAAGATCAATCTGTACATATATAGTATGAACAGGCCACTGCATAAGAATCAGACACTTGTGCCTCTGATGTGTGAGGTGTGTGCGTTTGCATCAGTGTGTGTGTGTGTGTCCTACCTCTCTGTTTCTGGATCCTGCAGATTTGGAGTCCTCTCTGTACATGGCCAAAGATCTTTCCTGGTTTACCAAATCCTTGTCTGACCTGCAACACACAACCAAGAAAATCTATTTTTACACTGAACTGATGCTTTGGAAGAAAAAAACTCTAATAGTGGCAGAACTTTGTGTTTTTACTTTAACTGAAACCTCACAAGGCGCTTTGTAGGATGTTTGTTGAAATTACAACTATTGAAAATGTATAACTTTTTCAAAACGCAGCTTTAAAATAATCAAATATGGTTCTTTTCCTTAATTGCATGAATAAATATTTACATAAAACTTCCTTCAAATTAAAAGTAAAGGCTTGACTTTTTACAGAATTTAGAGAAAGGGTTTTAACGTCATAGAAAGTCATATTTTTGGTCGACCACAACGTGTTTTGAGACTTTATAAGAGACAATTTCACAGATTGATGTAAACAGTGACACCGCCCAACAATAGTCACATCCTGCTCTTGTTATCGTCTACCTCTCTGTGCTTGTATGCTAAATTTCCCTCCTGGGATCCAGTAAGTTTTATCGTATTTTATCTTTTAATGGTTGACTTACTTGGAGAAGGGCAGCTTGCGTCTGGGTGGGGAGAACACAGTGTTGGACGGTTTCTCCATCATATTTACAATCACAGTCTGGGCTGAGCTCTTCTTCTGGGCTTTTGGTGGTTTGGTGTCCAGGACCGGGCTGGGAGCCTCCTGAACAGGCCGGACCACATTCTTCTCCTGCTGACTCGGGAGAACAGCGGGAACATCGGGCTTCGGCTCCAGGACGATCTGGATGTCCACCTCTGAGGAGCTAATCCCCGCTACTTCTGGACTTGCTGCTTGAGTGCTTGAAGACTTGTCCACCTCAGAGACATCTCTACTGGACTGGGGAGCAATCCCGTTAGGCTCTTCGACTGCCGATCCTACCTCCAGGCCCGCAATGTGGGTAATTTGGGAACCGGATGATGTTGCTTCTGGTTCAGAAGCTCCTTCTTGGGTTTGGGCTGCCAGCAGCTCCCCCTCCTCCACAGGGCTCTCTTTCTGCATACTGATCAACACCACTACAGGTCTTCGAGAGGTGGACTCCCTTCTCTCTTTGTGAGATTTGTTGGGGCTTTCAAATTTTGGTTCATGAACTGGACTTTGGTCAGAAGCGATATAAAACGTTGCCCGTGGACTCTCTGCCTTGTTTGGTGCCCCAATCCCGGGCTTTTCATTATGGTTTGAGTCTGTCAGTCCCTCATGAAGTTGACTATCCAGCGCCGGGGGATGTTCTTGTTGTGTAGAACCTTCAGTCTCCATGTCTTCCACACTGAGCAGCTCAAAACTTCCATGACTAGCTGGAGATCCCCGGGGTGAGTGTCTGTGATGGTCCTCTGGCTGACAGGTGCCGCCGTCGGGGACCAGGTCTTCCTGCACAGTTCCTCCCACACTGGTTGTCCGAACCTTGAGTAGCTCCAAGCTGAACTGAGCCTGCTCCAGCTCCCTCATTCGTCTGCTCTCTCTTTTTGATCGATTCTTATGACTTGTCTCATCTACGCTCCTATTTCGCTCAGAGTCCTCTTCTTTTTCTGTCTCTCCTTCATCAAACGAAACAGGCTTCGAGTCTTCAGCAGGTTTGGCGGAGGTATCCTGGACGCAACTTTCCTGTCCTGATGCGGTGAGATCCTCCTCGGTTCCTGCATCCATCTCTGCAGGTGGACTACAGAGTAGCTGTCTTTCATGCTGCTCCTTCACTTCTATGAACCTAAAGACATTATAAAAGTTATTAACATTTGGTCAAACGCAGGAAAGAAAACTGACACCTAACAACGTCACTTTACATTAAAGGCATTATCTGTAGAATTTGAAAATTTCCAACATTACTGACCCCCAATGGTATCAAGAAAGATACTGTGGCAACAATACAAGCTGCTTCCTCCCCCAGCTATTGAACCAGGGGACACAGAAAGAAGGGCTGAAAGCAACATGTAGATGGCACCAGCTTTTTAAATTTATTTCAACAAGATTGATGAGAACAATGATGTTGGAACAATTTGACAGATGTTATAATCACATAAAAAGTCATGGCTCAAAGTGCAGAAATGTGCCCGTTTTTTCTTTTTTTTTTTTAAAACAGAGAAGGTCACATGTTTTTAAAAAAAAGTATGGAGTGGTTTCAGATTTTATAGTCCAATGCAACCAAGATTTGTTGTTTCCTGCTACAAGAAAACAATTGTTGTCAGTTTAGATTTACAGAAGAGGAGACAGCACAAGCGCCTCTTCATACATTTCAAAAATAAACACTTTAATTATAGATTGTTTGCACTGCAAATGCTGTTTCTGAAAATAAAATCGTCAGTTTTTTACACCAATTTGAAACAGATTTATTCTCAGATTACTGGAACAAAAATAATGAGTTGTACATTGGCAAAGCAAACAACTGGAACTAAGTGCTTGACCATACATACACTAACTCCTTGACGTACCTGAGTCGAGCCAAGTGCCCCCTGCCCATCGCCTGTAGCTGCGTCACAGCCTTGCACGTCGCACAGTAGCGGCTCCTCTCCCTGAATCCTCTCCAGGCCGCTTGAACCGTGACGGCTGCCAGAGTCCTGCGATGGCAGCAGTTTCTCCAGCTCCTCTGTATGACTATGGCAGAGTCCCGCCACTGCAGGAACCTCCGACGCTCCCTGTAGCTCCTCCAGGCCGCCTGCAGACACACCGCTGCCTCTTCCTCATCGCTCGCATCGATGGTGGACTGTCTGAGGAGGCAGCATCGCCACCATCGCTGCAGAAACAGAAACAGAGAAAGATTCGTTCATTCATTTGAGTAATGAAGAGATTTCCAGTTGTAAGACAAATCCTTTAGTGATAGATTTTGACCAGAACACGCCTCTTTACTGATTTTACCTTTTAGGTTTGATGTACTTCAAGACTTGGCTAGCAAATATTGATATTTCTGAAAAGGTAAAAGGTGTTAATCTCCCTATCAACCATCTAAAAACACCTTCCTGCTGAGTGAACTCTGGCTAAGACTCAAATGAGTAAATTTATGGAATTTGATATTTTTGTTATTCATGGCATCCTACAGTATCTCAGGACAATGTGATACGACTTATCTGGCAGACATCACTGGAATTTTTGACAACTTCAAGCAGGCTAAGAAAACCTTGCATCATTTTGATTTGAACTTGGAATAACTTCATTTACTTCCAATTCAAACATGTAGTCATGGTCGAATTGTATTCTAGCCATGTGCTGACAGAAACTTTATTAACAAGCTACTGAAAATAACGACCTTAACCTCTTTTTCTGCCCAACTTCACAAATGAAAAGTACACTGTCCCTGTGAAATTTTAGAAAGTCATTACAGTGTTTATATAAAGAATTATTAGACCTCAAAGAGATGGAGGCTCCACAGTCAACCTTGACATTTATATATTAAGTGACGGTTTATGTATTAATACTTTCACTAAATTATTCTTCAGCTTCATTGGCTCCTGCTCAGGGTTTCACTGTGTCTGGACTGACTGTGTTTGTTTTCTTTCAGCCTGACAAAGATTTGGACAGCTCCCCTCCGAGGGTTCTTCCAGAGAAAACATACCAACAGAGGCCCGAATTTAATGTTTTCTTCCTCTGTCAATCCGTTTCACCGTTTGCTTTCTTTCATTCTGTCTCTCGCTCTTGAGTCTCTTTCTTTCTCTCCTGAGAGAGGTAAGAGTACAGCTCTATAGTCTGACAACATACCTGTTCAGCTCACCGATTTCAACATAAAGGTCCTTTCTTAGGTTTATACCAGAACAAGTTATATACAGAGCTATATATCTACTTACGAGAATAAATTAATACTTACATTTATTTAAGGTGTGCTATCAGTCATTTAGTCAACCAGCAAAGCCAGTTTCTTCCTGCTTTATTTAAAAGTACAAACACCTTTCAAATGTAATCTTGTTATTCTGTAACACGTTTTAAATGATATATTTCTCCTTTTGGAATGAAAGCCAAAATATACACAGTGCTTTATATTACAGAGCTGCAATAGCTGGAGGAGTAAGTGGAAACTGTTGTAGCTACTATATAGAAGGAATAAACTTTCATCATCCCTAATCTCTTCTCTATATTTAGAGAAGATTGTTCTTTATGAAGGTTTAAAGTTTCTGTCTGGAGTAAATGCACAACTGTTAATCACTTAATGCTTAACAGTCTAAGGTTAAGTAGCCTTAATGGACTAAAGAAACTCCTCCTGAGATGTTGGATGGAAGAAACTTTGACTTGTGGGATTCTTGAATTGATTCATGATGCACTTACAGCAGTAATTTAATAGAAAATCAAATTTTTAAATATTGTTTAACTGCATGAAGACGACAACAGGATCACGGATGTGTCAGTGCTGAACATGACCACGTCTCAGGCTGAAGCCTTCACCTTCCCTTCACAGCATCTCACCTGGATTGCAGAAGCAGCTCGTCTCATGTCGACAAAGTGCTTCCTCTCCAGGACGGCCCTGAAGCGGCGCTGCAGCGTGACGATTCGCCGCAGCACTTCCTGGTGGAGGAGTGTCTGAAGACGCTGACGCTCCGCCTCCCGCAGGAACACCTAAACAACACAAGAACATTTACATACATGAAGTCACACACTAGTTGAAGCCCAACAGATAAGATGGTGAAACAGAGATGTGAATCCGTACCATCGTGTTGCCCACTTGATACCCAGCAGGTGGCAGGTGGATCCGCCGGAAAAACTCCCTGATGCCTGATTTGGTTGGACTCGTGCCTCGAGGAAGCAGCACATGAAAGTGACGCACAAAGTCCTGGAAGAAGATGTGTGTGTGTGTGGTTAATATATTTTATTAGATACTAATGTAAGTTGACAAGCAATGTTTGATTTAAGCTTCCATAGAAAATAATATATTACTAAACATATCATTATATTTAGAATAGAGCTGCAACAGTTAGTCAGTGGATAGAAAATTAATGATGATTAATGATATTTGTAAATCTCAACATCCTGCCAGACAACTTAGATGAACTTTAAATTTAGCTTTACCTGTAAAGCAATAAAAAGGAAGATGCATGAGATAGAAAAAGCTGAAATAAGCATGTAAATAAAATAAGATGAAATAACAAACTACATTTTTGTTACTCATCTCTATCACCTCACTATGAACTAACACAATGCTAAAAATAAAAAAAACACTGTAGCACTAACATGGCATTGACTGTGGATCTGCTGTTAGATGGTAGCGGGAGAGGATTACCTGAAACGTGTACTTGATACTGTATCCTGATTGGCGGATCCGGACGGTTTCCAGCATACCTGTGTACCTCAGCTGTCTGAGAACCAGGCTGTCATTGAAACGCAACGGCAGCTGAGCGAGACAGGACAAGAGATTAAAAAGGTAAATAAAAAACGAAAGTAGAAAGTCAATCAATCAGCCGTAAAGGAAGCTGCATTTAAGTGATGAGTCTGCAGCGGAAAAATTACCTTCTCAGCGTTGGATCGAATACACTTCACAAAGTACGGCTCCGATTGATCGAGAGTCTCCATCAGCTTGTTGAGGGACGCCTGCACACAGAAATCAATGACATCACATCCTGGACCACATCCAGTGGCAATAAAGGGAAACAACACTTTTTTTCGCTTATCTCGTAAATCAATTAGCATATTTAAACACAGAAAGCGATGCAGATAACAGCTCATATATTGCTAAATGTGTGTCCTCTTCAGAAAAAAAACAGTATCTTTTCTCGAGTCTTGTACTCTTTCATGCTTGCTAATAATCATTACAGGCTGTTGCTGCTGCTGCTGCTGCTGATGTGTCACCCATGTTTTTGTAATTCACAGACCCGTCCAGCAGAGGGTGACGACAGCACTGACCTGGAACTGGGCACTGATGCTGGGCGGTTTCTTCTTCTTGTGCAGGTGAAGCAGAGACTTGGTGATGCGGTCGTGGAGCGTCACGCTGCCCAGGTATCGTAGAGACTTCACGTCTAACAAGTGCTACACACACACACACAAAACCAGAGAATACATGAATCTCCTGAAGATGCTGTTTTTAAAATGCTGTTTCTTAATATGTTGACGTGTGTGTGTGTGTCTTACCTTGGGAAGAGTCAGCTTAGTTTTGCAGTTTTTGTTTCTCCTAAAAGGTGAGAAAGAGTGTTTTCATTAGCAGATATTAGATGCAGATTTCGAGGAACAGTGAATGAAAAGCATACTTTCATGATTTAATTTTATACATTCCTAAATGTGGAGACTTCTGAAGGACAATTTAAAGGAGTATTTTCAAAACTGAAGCACAAAAAACCAGAGATTTCTTCCCTTTCAGTCCCTATAATTTTCTTTCTCTGAAAGCCTTACACAGCAGCTACACTACCGATAATGCAAATGGATAGCATTATATCCCTTGGCCTTCCTGTTTTGGCTACAAAAACTGTCACTCAAGCTCATTTCCAGCTCTTCTGCCACCTAACAGATGTAGCTCAAGTTACACAAAGAGCTAAAACGAACAAAAAAAAGGCAAGGAGGAAGGAGGAAAAATGGAAAAACAGACTGTGATTTTAAAGTCTGTGAGTTTAAACCAAACATTTAATAGTTTTTTAAGTAAAAGAAATGAGTCAGAACAGTTCTGTCTCACTCACAGTAGGATGCCCTGAGCTCTCTCCAGGAGCTTGCTGTTGGAGGAGTTGATGAAGATGCCGTCTTCTTCCAGAGCGGGGCTGCCCGAGGACAGACGACCCGACCTTGAGCTACGACCGTTACAACCAACACCATAGCCATCCCTACGGAGGGGAAGGGAGAGACAAGGATACATTACACACTATTACACACTATTTTATTTAGTTTAAATAGTATTATTAATCATTATTACAGATTTTAATTTAGATTTCCTGTGGTGAGGGATTTCAAGATGACACCAATTTCAAATAATTAACAGTCTTCTGACTTTATTACAGTAATTACAAACAGCCATCTTGCTTAGTTCAACTGGAAGAAGTCGGATATAGAAGAATATATTAAAATGTCCCGGACTGAGACTTGGAGAACTCACCAGCTGGCCTTCTCATTCAGAGCGTTGGTGCCTTGAAGATCTGATAGAGGTGTTCGGGGATTCTTCCTAGTGATACCTGGATGGCAGGACAAGAGGAGACATATCAGATTCACATCTTGCTGGATTTATCTATAAGTTGCTTCCAACCGCAGCGTGAAGAATCCAGCTTTTTAGGGCCTCTTTCCACTACTTTCTCTGAAGCACCTTGCTTTTTCCACGGACATACTGTATTTTAGATCAAGTATTCACCAGGGTATCTCTACAGTATCCCTCCTTTATGTCTCGTTACTTGCTGCTTTCTTTCCTACTTTCATCCTTGTCTTAGACTGGTTTTACTTTTGTATCTGTGTGTGATTGACTGTGCGTAAAAGAGATATTTTCTACACTGGTTTTGTCGGAGGAACATTAATGAGTATGGTGACATTATATGTGAAACAAACAGTTAATGAGCCGGGAGTTTCCACTTTACGTTTGTGGTTTTCTCTCTTTAGTTTAAACTCACTGCTTTTACTATGCGATGACACAATTTCACAAAACGAAAAAAAAAGAAGTTAACTCTGTATTTCGATATATCTCTCTGGGGGCTGGTGGAGACCAAAAATAGAGCTAAAAGAAGAGTGAATATTGGACTTAGATTCACTTCATTTCTGTGTTGTCCACTGTAAATTTTAATAGAATGAAGTACAGCATTCAAGTATTGCATTTCCACATTGCATTTGCACTTTACTTTAAGTCCCCCTATTTAAGCATTTATAAGCAGTATAGTTGTTTTTAACACACTATAACACTGTTGTCAGCAGATAAGGGCATTGTAGGTGTTAATTAATGTATAGTATCATTGTCAGTTATAACTTCTGTGAAGATATTTTATATTATTACAACTGTGTACAACTGTCATTTTCGATTTTGTTTTGTAGACCAGCATCCACGTACATGTGTCCATGAAATATCCTGACTTTTAATCCCTAATATGGTTCAAACTCCCAAATCTCCAACAGTATTTCCATTAGATCCTTAATGCCCACGTCTTTCAAACCTCACGCCGTCAGTTTGTAACCCATGTGACATCATCAGGGTTGTTTTCTCAGACTTGAACCCGTTCCACCAGAAGATGTTATTCAACTCTTTTAACAGGCTGAATAATACTTCCTCTGACTAGTAAACTCATCTTAATGCGTAAAATCAGTGGAGTTTCCCTTTAATAGAGGAAACTCTTTGGGGATTTCACTTGGAAATGTTCTTGGACGTTAATTTCAGTGCTGGCTGCTGAAATGAAAGCAAAGTGCTGTTTAACAACATGAAGACATGTGACACGCACACTCACACATAGAAACATAGGTGCATGAGGACAGACTGAGTCACACTTATATACACACAAATACATGGACATTAGAGAAAAAACATGTGATCAAGAATCATTAAACCCTCCAGGTCCACATGGGACTGTTCATTTGTCTGATCACTCATGCGTGGAGAAATCGTCTGGTTATAAGCTGACCGGCGCTCTGAATGACCCACATGTCTGATTTCCAGTGTCTTATAAACAGCTGTAATAAAACCGGCTCACTGAGGCTGAAAATCATAAGAGAGCAATTACTCTCAACTTGACCATAAATGACTTTTTCAGTGCAGCCTGGAATTGATTCCTTTGATTGGGTTGAGGTAAGCGAGTGGGATTTTAATAATGGCAACACGTCAGTTCACCTCAGTTCAACAGACTTTTATCAACGGAAATTCATCCCATTATAAAGCCCATTAACATGGAGCACCTTTCCAAAAACGACAGATATGAAGACTTTTAATCCTGAAAGAAATGTATCCAGTTTCACTATTACTTTTAAAGGCACACTACATACTGCAGGATCCTAAAAAAAAAACAATATATACAAAAATAATCCCTCTAAATCATCACTTACGACTGACTAGAAGTCTGTGGTGTTGTATTTATCTGCAGAGACTATCCCCTCTGCCTTTATTTTCTTATTATTTTGCTGTTTTCGAGACGTTTTTGGGCATCAACCTTTGGGCACAAGTGTGTAGCCCCCAGCCAATAACAACGCCTCTACCTCTTTTATGATAAATCAGGATATTTTTTAGTTCATAAACAACAAACACCAATACTTTCGTGTACAATATGGTAGAGAGGCTTGAGTTTTTTTTGTAGTTTCTTACTGTATTTCTCATCTTTGCATCTTTGAAGGATCTCAAGGCTCCTTTGGTGAACCGGATGATGAAGGAAACTGAAGCTGTCAACAGTTTTGACAACAGCGCAGGGAACTGCAGCATCATTACCTGCAGAGAGAGGGGAGGTGAGGGTGGGGAGGGGGGGAAAGAGGGGAAAGACTTTATTTTTTCCTCACTGAAGCATCTCTATGCAAGATCATGAGGACCAACATGTTTTCAATACCTTAAGCACAAAACAGACAAGAAAGAGAAAGAACAGAATCAAATGAAGAGGAGATAAAATGGCAGAGAGTCGGGGAAGAAGGTGAATTAAGAAACAACAGAAGCAGCAGAAACAAAACAAAAGGAGGATGAGTCAGATAAGAAGAAGAAGAAGAAGAAGAAGAAGAAGAAGAAGAAGAAGAAGAAGAAGAAGAAGAGAGGGAATTCTTCATGTGAAAAGAAGAAATAAATCAACACAAAAGCCTCTGATATAATCAGTGGTGACATTTTCAAACACTCTGCACCAAAACATTCCACCCAGTTAGTGAAAATAAACTCTGGAGAAGAAGATCAAAATCCCTCTTCTTCCTCCTCCTCCTCCTCCTTCTCCTCCTCATCATCAACAGCAGCAGCAAAACTCCTCTTCCTGGCCCAATTACAGTGAAACATGAACTTGAACATCACAGTATTGCAGTGCAGCGTTCTCTACGCTAATTAATTCCATTAATAAATATACGTGTGTGTGCGTGTGTTGAACCGTGAAGTCGAGCTCATTTGAAGCACATTCAGGAGGAGAAACACAATTATTTTTTGCTTGTTGAAACCTTTGGAGTGAAAAAAACTATTCTGAGCTTGTATTAAGCTTGTCTAATGTAACCTTATTTAATCAGGGCTGTAAAAATGATTATCATTTTATAATTACGGTGGATTAATCTGCGGGGTTAAACTTTTTGATTAACTGATTCATTGTTTAGTCTATAAAAACGGCAGAAATAGAGAAAAATGCCAGAAACAAGCTCCCAGAGCCCCTGCTAATATGAGTTGCCTGTTTTTTTGGTATAGTTTGGTTTAATGACAATTCTAATATATTTATAAAATATCACATATATCAGACTTTCTTTAAATTTCAGGGATAGATTCATCATTTACCAAGATTGAGATCAGCATTAAATGTCTGATATTATGAAATATTATAAAATAGGGACTAAAAAAACCAAACAAACATTTGAATCATATGAACAAACAATGTTTTTTTTCCGGAAGAAGACATAGTTGTTATAGATACCCCAAAAAAAGAAATCACATCATAAAAGACAACAATTGTATAGTTAAAGATGTGAGATGTTAAAGATACATACAGTAGCCCCGACAGCTCGATATACTGCAGCTTAAGAAAACACAAATGAAGGAAACATCTCAGAACATGTTATGTTCCGTGCAACTTGCAGTGTTTCTGTACTTGGTTGTGTTTTCTCACAATCAATCAACTTGTTGTTTTCTTCATTTGCTTTTGTCTTTTCTTATGTTGCAGTGCACTGAGCTCTCAGCGGCCACCATACAGACATTTATAGACAGGGCTTATACTGTCGGCCTTTCCTCACCAGTTTTTTTGTGGGTGTGTCTGCGGCCGGCTTCCCTGAAAGCCACCAGGGCCCTGAAGTAGGCGCGCAGCACGGCCCAGCGGAAGGTCGCCACGGGGTCAATTCCCATCAGGCCGCATATGAAGGCGTTCTTGCTGCTTTTCAGCAAGGCCACAATGTCGGGACGCATGTGGTCAGTGTTCTTCTCCCTGAAGTCCTGAATGAAGGAAAGACACATAAATAAATTAATCGATTTGCACCGCACTTTTCATTCATGGTGAAACTCAAAAGTGCTACGGTATTAATAACACAGAACACACAACATGTGCATCCAATCAAGCGTCGGTCACTCCGAGAGAAAGTTTGTACCGTCATAATTACACAGTAAGAGTCTGACAGTCTGAGTCTGTCGGTCTGTTTCTTTAACCTCTTGTTGATATTGTATTAAAAGTGCAAATCAAGCAGTTTCTACGTGTCTCGGGAAATCAAATACGGAAAAAAATCATCGGCAAACACAAGGGAAAATGTGTAACACTTATTAGTTATTTAAACAAATAAAAACCTACAGCTCAAGTATCATAACAAACAAAGGCAGACATTATGGCCTTGAGTTAAATGGTGTTTTTTTTATTGTTGTTTGTTTAAAGCCAGTTGGCAGCACAGTTTACAGCTATTTATGGGCAAATGTGCTGTTACTCCACACTGAGTTAATCTCTAGTTCAGAGCAGAGGAAAATAGAGTCTGAATCATCAGCTCAGTGAAGGTTTATATCATTTCGGGTCTACATTTCTTTCTTTTACATTAAATATTCTATAAAACAAAACCACTGAGGTGATGAAAATCCCCCTCATACACGCAGAAACACCCGCTTAAGCACACAAAGTTGACCGCCGTCTCTTCATCTGTCTGTAAGCGATTAAATATCTCGATTGAAGCCACGCTATGATAACGGAGCCATGAACTATAAACCCTTCAACATATTCTCTCTCCATATGATACGAGTCAGCTGGGTGTTCACTACCGAGCCAACGTCAGACACATTTCACGACTCTGGCTCTCGCCGCGCAGTTCACACTTGGCTCTCAACAGATACGAGATACCTTTCCACATCCACGATAACCAACTGTTATGGATTTATATTATACAGTCAAACTACAATATGCTCGACCCCATTCCAGCACATGTGCTTCTTATCAAAACGCAGCTGGGTAGCGAACTGAGAATTAGATTTAGTTGGAAAAATAGGTCGACAGAACAACAAGAAGGTCTGCTGCAGAGTTTCATAAAGGCTGAAGTGAAGTGAGAAGAACCGTCCTTCATCTGTTTAGAGCTTCAGTTTTACTCTTTAACAGACAGAGGAGTTTTGTTTATTTTACATTTTAGGGATTTTGCCCAAAATTGCAGTTCAGATGAGTCACACCAGCTTCATAACAGTTTAAGCTGCCATATGAGGATTTTTGTGGTTTTTCCCTCATTACTAGACTGTAATGGAGTTGAGTGTACATGTTACACATTGTTAGAAAATGTCCAAATGCCTCCTTTATACTGTGAGATTCTGGGGGGGGTTTTTTTTGGGTTGACAATCGTGGGAGAAACGTGGTAAAATCTTTGGTCGTCAATCCAAAATGGTGGCCCTCGATCTGACACGTCCACTGACGACCAATTTGGAGTTTTGCAACCAAAGACAGCCTGAGGCAAAATTTGACAGTGTTAGAAATTTAGGAGCGAATTCTTAAGATGTGACTGCTGCTGCGACCTACATCTACAAACAAACCAATCAGAATACAGCACAAAATGAACAATGTGACACTTTGTAAGTGCAGTTTACGAATAAAGTTTAGTTGGAAAACACACTCATTCTCCCAAAAAATGAAAACGATGGAGATGAAATGAAAAAGAAATTTGTGTGACTTTGCTGCATTTTCAAGACATCAGAGTGGTGCAGATGGATGACGTGCCTCTGCTTTCATAAACTTTTTTCTATTTACATCTCAGTGCTACGATTCATCAGACATTCAGCGCACAATCTGACAGCCTCAAACTGATATCATACAGTCTGACACAGACTGTGACCAAGATTTTATTATAGGCGTCTCGCACAACGTGACATGCAGTAAATGCACATGATTATTGTTGTCGCACAGTCTAAAAGGCAAAGACCTGAATCCCAAACTACTGAAGCTCTGTTTGTGATTAGTCCTCGACATCAACATCATCATGTACCGAATTAACAAACCTACATGATACTCCACAAGGTACAAGATAGTTTGTCAAGAAAATACAAATATGCGAAGAAAAACTGTTTTTAGTTGTGAGGAAATGTTCCTTTATTTAATCTCCTGAAGGAAGAGAAACTCAGACAACTGTTGATATTTGTATTTTCGAATCTCCCAAAGAAATATGACATTTATCTCTGTTCTTTGTGTCTTTAAGATGACTGTTAACTGGGCCCAGTATGAAGCCAGATTTTCAGCTAGTTTGCCACTGATGGATGGGACAGGTCCAACCTTCACCGACCATTTTATCCTTTGTGAATAACCTGTTTTTTCACATCTTCTCTCTTAGAAGATGATAGAGACTTACATTTCATAGGTGTGTCAGAGCTTTTATTTGATTGGCATTGTTCTCATGTGTCCAAAAAGAAGTTGAGAGTAAATGCTCCACAGATGAAAACTGTGCTAAAACCTGCTTGGCGTAAACTTGCGCTTTGACTTTTATAGCATCTCACCAGCACTAAACTAAAGAGTGAAGGTTTTCATTATGTTCACACTTTAATAAATGTGTCTCCTAATACTCTATAAGTGTTTACAGGTGTTGACTGAATGGCTGATTACAGCATCAGTCAGCTCATGCGCAAATACAACAAACGCACTTAACTGATACACATTCTCGCTTATACGAAGCCCAAACTGTATGTATACACACACACACACACACACACACACAAGCACATGTCTCACCTTGACTCCGTACTTGACTTTACCGGCGTAGTGTCTGATGATGAAGGCGGGCTCCATAACAGCAGGGAACTCGATGTAGCTGTTTCCTTCATGCTGACGCTTGAACTTGTCCAGCAAGGTCTGATTGGACGCCTGGGGGAAACTGGAGATACAGAGATTTCATCAGTCTGAGGTTCAAAACACTGAGCGATGGCACATCACAAACTGAAATCTACAACTGAACACATCTTTGTCAACAACCAGGTCACTTCATGCAAATTACTACTCATATATTAAACTATGTCTGACTCTTTTTCTGTCTTATGAAGAAGGTAAGTGAGAGAGGCCACATAGCTCATACAACAGCATTATTTTATTTTTAATATGACTTCTGTACTGATTCCATTCAAACTAGACTAAGAGTCTAAGAGTAATAGTATTGGGAATTGATCTAAGGAAATGTCTTTGTGCTGACCTTTGGGAAAATATACACATACACTCAAAGACAAAGAAGAAAGGTTTCAAAGTATCTGGGGCCCATTTATGAAGTATATTAGGGAAAAGTATCTCATATGTTGGATGAGTCTGGGGAAGGATAATTATAGCCTTTGCATTTAAGTAACTGTGTTGGATGAATGTAGTGCAATATAAATATTTAGGTAATGCAGGCATGCCTCTATTCTACTGTACCCCTGTTATTATATTATTATTTATGTAATGTAATTTGATCCATTAATAGTATGTATTATTCTAAACCATAGTTTGTTTACTTGTTTATGTATGTATCATGTGTATATATCATATATATGTGTATATCATTTTACATACTATATATTCAGTACTTGTAATTATGCATACATAATGTTTTTCTTTTTTTCATTTACAAAATTAGAAAACTCAAATACATTGTTGAAAAAAGAAAAGAGTCTACACTCAAATGCTAACATGCTGATGTTTACTATGTTAATCATCTTAGTTTAGCGTGTTAGCATGATAACATTTCCTGAATGGCATTAAACACAAAGTACAGCTGAGGCTAATGGGATTGTCATTAGTTTTGAAGTTAATTGGTCATAAAAGAAATTACTGGACAAATTAAAATTTCAACCCGAGGATGGCGCTAGCTGAATAGTGATTCTGATTCATCCAAATGTCTCTAAGAAATTTCATGTCAATCCATCCAATAGCTGTTGAGACACTTCCCTTAAAACAACAAATGGACATATGATCTAAAGAGAGAAAGTCAGAGGATCACTAGTCACTAGTAAACGAACACAAAGTCATTCAGATTAATCTTCTGGGGTCCATGAATGCTTGTACCAGATTTCATGGCAATCCATTAAACAGTCCAAAGAGGTGGAACAACCTATAAACTGACATTACCATCATTGCCCCCGATGCTGCCAGAGAGCCTAAAATATAAATCAGTTAATTTTCTATTTCCATTTCCTGTCAGCCACAGAGTTCAGCATTATTCTCTGCTTAGTGGTACTTGATAAAGTTTAAGAGAAGTAAAGTCTCTTTGATGGCATTCCCATAACCCTGAGGGGTTAAAACTGTCAGAAACTTAAAGCTCTGGCTCAGATGTAACCAGGTACGTCACCTCTACCTGCACGTTCTTCTGTAGTCGTTGCACCTCAGGTTAGTTTTTTCATTTTACCCGTTAAATGTACCGCTAACCTCAGCTGGCTGGATCGACATTCCTTATGAGATGTTTTATATCATCGAAACCTCTCCTCCCTACACCTCTGAAACACACTGCTGGCTGAAGAATATCCACAGGGGTCTTACAGCTTGATGCTGTTACTGTAGAACTGAACCCCCACACTCGCTCCTGCAGTAACCTAATCCACTTCTCCAGAGGCCCCGAAGCCCTGCGAGCTCCACTAACTGTGAATGATGAGATCTCTAAGTGTCTTTCTTTCTCTCTATGTAATCATTTAGCATAAAAAACCCCCATAGAGACCCTGTCCCCCCTCATTTTTTCTTTAGAGATCCCCCCTTTGACCCTAATTCTCCAAAAGTGGTCCCCCCTCCACACACACACACACACACACAAACATATATATATCCACAAATGTACACATGCCATTTGGTCCATTCCAGGCATTATTAAATCCAGATGAACCAGCTATGCTAAGTGGCAAGTAAGATGACAGCTAACATAGATAAATATGGCTGTGTGTGTACCGCCTGATGTGTTTTTATGCGAGGGGGGCGGGAAAGCGCTGGATTTGATTTATGATGGAGAAAGATGCCGAGGCAGCGTGCTGACCTGCAGGATGAGAGTGTTTCACAAGAGAGAAGGCAGAGAGAAACTAAAATGTGATCCAGAGATGTTGGCGGAATTAGCATGTTTATGCTTTAGTTAAACCCTGTAGAAGTCCCAGTGTTGGTATCAATCAAGCTAATGAAGAAAAGGCTTGCACAGGGAGCAGTTTGTCTCTTTGATTCACCATTGTGGTGCAAAACATGCTTATTCAGGGTGATCAAAAGGTCATTTCAATGAAGCATGCTAGGATAAAATATGCTTCACTATCAGACACGTACACAGGGAATGAAACCATAACCATGCCGTGCAAAAAGCCTGCGTCATCTGTACACAGGTGTACAGGAAGTGCATTTTGAGTTATTCTTCATTACTCTCCAGTACGCCCAGTATAACAGCACAACATAATATCAAAATCATCCATCACAGAGTTCGACAGGCCACTGCTGGAAAAATGTAATTTACAAAAAAGGGAGAAATAGATGGTTTGGCAACAAAATACCTCAAACTCCTAAATGTCAAGTCTAATTTACAAAATATCACCAACAGAGGCTAACTGCTGACTTTAAGAGATCAGCTGTATTTCAGCAGGTGGCGTACTTGCACTCCTCGTCCAGCAGGTGGAACAGAGCGGTGGGTTTCTTGCTGATGAGGTTGAGGCAGCTGCTGTTGTCGATGTACTCGATGTTGTGCCAGGTGATGCCCTCGGCCCTGTACTCCTCCTGCAAGGGGGGAAACACACAGGAAGGAGAACTTCAGGTCAGTAAATACTTGAAGAGCTTTAACTCTTGTCGGAGATGTTACATGAAGAAAGCGATGAAAAAAAGAAAAAGACAGCTGCTGCTTTTATCAGATACTTGTGAATACTCTAAATGGCATTCTCCTTTCACATGACTAAATCTCTGCATCCCCCACTATGGAAACACCTGGCTGCTTGTTGGTAGGTCAGTCATTACCAACAGTCAGCTGGTGAGGTCTATTTGCCCCCAGGGGCCAATGATAGCTGAGCTATATGCCCCATGTCCTTTTAATACCCCTTAGGGAGTCCAGTGGGAGACACCAGTTAGAATCCCTCTGCCAGCTAGGAGGAAGAAGAGAGGAAGTGTGTACATGGGTTCATTTCTCTCCTCCCCTCACAGCTACTGTTGAGGTGCACTTGAGTAAGGCATGTCAACAGTTCCTGGTCCAGTAGCTTACAGGTCAAAAGTGTGTTTTAATGCTGAACTGCTGGAAAAGAGCATGCATACTCAGCAATCTCCCTTGAATACACACAACTTGGAGGGGGTGGGGGGTCTCTAGACATTAAAACCGAAGAGTCAGCACCAGAAAGGCAGAAATATAAGGTAGTAAATAAAGGGGTTTCCATCAGAAATTAATTTAAAAAATGATTAAAGTGATAATCTTTACGTCCCCCAACACAAAAGCACTGGACAGAGTTAATTTTTCTAATTTATTCTTAGAGCCTTACCAGTGGTGAGGATAAATACATAAAGTTTGTCCTTAGGGTGGTGCTATATGAAAAGCAATCAGGTCATTACATAAACGGTATCCTCTGTGGAAACATGAGTGGGTTCAGAAGTCTGAATCTGTCTATAAGACTATGTTATATTTTGTGTCATATCTTGTGTGTAACTCTGACAAATCCTCCTCTGACGGGCACAAATGTGCTTAGTACATTTCATGGCCTTTTACACAGATATTTCTTCAGTACACATGGAAAAGCTCGTGCTGTCGGTGGTACTGGAACAAAGGTCAATGAGGTCATAAAAAACAATAAATATAATAAAAGACTAACCCCTCTGGGAATCATCAACATCCACAGAAATTTTCACAGAAATCCAGCCAGAAATTCAGATTCCCAATACGGTAATGGGTACGATGGAAATTTTGATGAGATTACTTCATACAACACTTTGCAAAAAAGGAATCACAAAGTGCTTTAAAGGAAAAAGAAAAGAGAGAGATGCAATAGTGGAGACTGAGAAGAGAAAATATAAAAACAAGAAAGTGTAAGTGTGGAGAAGTGTAAACCACAAAATATAAAGTTAAAGAAAAGGACAAAAAACAACAACAAATGTTTTTATAATCCTCTGGGAATCACAAATATTTGTACCAAATGTCATGGGAATGTGGCTGGAATTTTAGCTGTGGACCAGTGTGTTGGGCGAACAGATGGACCCACATCACCATCCTTAACTCGTCACAAAACAACCAGCGTGCACAGGAATGTGCATAATGTTTGGTACTGAAAAAGTGAACCCAGCTCTAAATATCACAGTGAGTGTATGTTTTATGTGTGTATGATGTACAAGGTTATTTGTGTAATGTGTAGGTGTAACTACTTCTAGCAGAGTGTACTTAACATTATGGTAATGAAAGAAAAAAAAATCAAATATAGTTAAAACAACATTGGCTCACATGTTAAACACTCACTAAACTGAGACAGCAGTAAAGTATTCAAAACAGCACTGGAGCATACTTTTATAAACGCGACACGTCTGCCCATGCCTCCTTTTTTAGGCTGCTGAATCACAGACGAGGCATTCTGAACATGTGGCATGTTTGGTTTCATTCAGAGGTTGCACCAGATCAAGCAAAACGAAAACAGAACCGTAAAATAGTTGCATGCGGCTGCTTTTGTTTTAATCTCATCGAGCCAAGTACTGACCGACGAGTGACTCAGTTCATCTGACTAACTTTGTTATGTCTGTGAAAGAGTTTTGTGAACATGTGTTGACTAAGAGAGAAAATTAGATGTAGACACACAGAGATAAAGAGATAAAACACACTCGCTCTCATCAGCCGTTTTATTGCATACACACATTTAGGTAAACAGCTCAGCCCGGCAGAGGACTACAAAGCTCTGACTCAGTATGTGAAGCACGCAGAAAAGATGGTTCAATTACAGTTTGACTAAAAAAACTGAGAGTGATTTTGAACGAGGTTTCATCACTGAGTGCCAGGCATGCCAGTTCCAGCATCTGAGAAACAGTTGCTTTAGGAGACTTTCTGTGCAGTGAACAACACGTCTTTACATGTTGTTTCTCAACGCCTGTCTTTGTTTTCCTGGCATTTTGCCTTTATTGTGGACAACTTACAGTGTAGATATAGACAGGACATATATGGAGAGAGAGAGAGAGAAGTGTATGACATGCAACATACCTTACGGTTATGTTAATCATTACGCCACCGGACGCTGCTCTACTGTCTTTTTCAATCACTTTAACCTCTGTCAGTGCAGTGCTACTGGTTGTCAAGTGCAGGAGCATCACTTGTTTAGCCTCCTGCTAGATCGATTTCAACAGCTACTTAACAGCTACTTAAACGTACAATATGTAATTTCTGCTCCTAAGGGTCTCTTAATCAAAACGATAACAAAAGACGGAGTTTGATGACGTCGTGAAGTACCGTGGGATCATGAGAGTTGTTGCCTTCATTGTTAAACAACCAGCTATTCCCGGTTAGGATTCTTTCAGTGTTCATCATTCAGGAAGTTTTTACTAGCAGCTGAATTATCTGTAGAGGTCGTTCCCTCTCCAAAACAAACAGACACGGTGATTAAAACCAATAAAAACAATGAATAAAGCAGTTTCACATTCAAAATCAGTGTTTCTCTGACGCTGTTCGAGCTGCCGCTAACGTTTGCTCAACTTGTTTCTCTGATAACTTAAGATCCAGACGCCCGATGAGTAAAACCCTTCACTCGATTAAAAGATACAGTTAAAAACAACCAACATTTTCCACTTCCACCTCATTCCACCTCTGGAATGAGGTGGAAGTGGATGTCGGCAGTCAGAATGAGACCACGACTCCGGTACTTGCTGTTTACTTCAAGGGTTAGTTCACCCCAATCACAAAAACACACATATTTTAGTTTTGAGATATGCATGTTGAGATTTTATGCTTCCACACCAGCGTAATGGAGGTCAATCAAAATGAATTTGTGGTGCTCAAAACGTTGCAAAATAACATTCTTTCTGGAATAAGGGAGCCTGATACTCTGGATAATCTGCAGAACACCCTGTGAGCGAATATCAGTGAATCTACTTTCTACCAAACAAGGAGTCTATATGAAATTGGGGTGAAGGAAGTAATCACAGAGATTAATATTTCAAAACTTAAGGATAAAGGAAAACTATCTGCATGGTTAGATACCACTAGAATTAAGCGACAAAATCTGTCTCTTTGTAATTTGAGTGAAAAGAGAGACTTACAGTAATAGATACCGAGACATAAAACCAGTCTGCAAGCACTAAAAGCCCTATAATGTCCTGCTGTGCTGAAGAAAGCAAGAGGTTCTGTTGTGGTTGATGAGGTCGGTCAGGATCTGTGGTCATCCCTCCATCTATTAGTCAAATCTGTCTGTTCTCTGCTGCGTAACGCAGCGCAGCATTCAAGTGACCTGAATTGTGCTTGGCCCGACGCCCCGGTGCAGAGGTGAGGGAGGTTGTGTTTGTGTGCAATTCTACATCTACCCCTGCCATCTCTCTCCTCTCCTTTCTTTGTATTTCTCTCTCCCTCAGCGCCCGTCTCTCTTGTTATGACAGCGGAGTGTTTTTATTGAACAGACAGGAGGAACCGCGACGCAATCGTGGGAGCTGGAGAAGGTTTCTGGTGGTTTTAAAAGCACAGACAGAAAGAGATGTACAAACTGATGAAGACAGAGATTAAAAAAAAAAAAAAAGAAGACATGTTCGCTGTGTTGTCGTTCAACATGCTCCGGAGGTGGGTTTTTGCTTTTTGTGGTCCAGCCAGAGGAGAAGCAAATGGGACTCTGTCAACCAGTATGACTCACAAAAATGATGTCAGAGAGTGAGCTGGGCCGTATGATCAAAATAAGGGTGTGTAGAGCGGAAAATGTGCATCAAAATGTCAACTCCGTCTTCCTAATCTATAAATAATTAACAGCTGCTTTTATCGGTATGACGGCTTATATAATAAAGAGCGCAATTAGACAGAATCTGGCAACTCACTCAAAGGGAGGAACATGATTTAGAGATTCCCCTGGCACTTCTACTGCTCTACTGCTGGACTTTACAGTAAACTGCAGAGCAGTAGGCTGCAGGGTTCTCCCGTCTATCAGATGAAGATAAACCTGGCCACATGTTTATGGTTTCTATACTCAGTATGACATCTCAGGAGTTAAACGTAATGCTGTGTTTGCCTATAAGGCGGTGGCTGTCATGTCTTTTCTAACTTTGATATACCGGTGTCAACACACACAGAGAAGAAATCGAGCGCCAATTGGCATGTTGAGTGTAAACACTGCACTCTTAAGTCCTCTCTCACACACACACACACACACACACACACACACATATACAAACACACCCCTCCTCCATCCAGCTGAGGCCTGCAGTTGGTGTGTTCCTATTAGCTTTGGCTGCTGTTCCTAAGGTAAACACACACTGCTGATAAGACCAACTGATTGGTTGGAAGCCCGGAGGAAGGAGAAGGAGAAAGTCCCCCCGGTGGAAAGTCAAAACCACCTTTCACAGTCAGGATGATGGACAAAGAGAGAGCAGCGGTTCAGAAAGCTTCTTTCTACAGCCAATGACTCACTGGTTGATTGAAATGGTTGTTCCGCATTTAAATCGACTTGTCAACTGAATACGTTGGATCTTGTCATCCTAGAAACTCACCTAATCTCCTTTAAACCTGCAGTAACTGATATACAAGCTGTAAAAACATTTACAAATGATCCCTGTTAAGTTTGATATGGCAAACATAGCAGCTAAACATAACTTAGCAAACAGTTGCCAACTGACACACCTAGCAGATATGGAGAAACATAAGCACTCATGGAGTTGTGTTTCTGGCCGCCTCATGAAGGTAAGTCCAATATTTATTCTCCTTTTAGAGTTTGGTTTACACTAACTCTTAAGGGAAATAGTCTTTAGCTGCCAAATGCTCAACATGTTCACCAGCTGGCTGCTAATTTTGTCTTGTCGTTTGGTTCTGGACAGGTAGTTTACGGAGGGTTTGTCAAAGTTTTTACTCTGAAAACAGCTGCCTGCTGAGTCTGGATACTCTGCTACTGATGAGAGCCCTGAGAGTGAACCAAAACAGTGATGTTGTGGGCAAGAAAACTGAAAAAGTGAGATAAAAGATACTATAAAGCTACAAAAAGCTGAGGGGAACTGAAGAGTTAAGTCAAATTAAAATTTTTAGGCAAGCAGAGGAAGAAATCCAGACACTTAATTCTCACATGCAGATATTAAAAGGCCATGTGTTTTTTTTTAAAAAGCACTGATAATTTCTACAAAAACAAACAAAAAAACCTAATAAACAAAACCATCTCAACTCAAGGTCCACTCACTCACTTGTTCTGGAGCTTTCAACCATAAGACACAGTCTTCATGGGTTGTCATTGAACTTGTAGATGTTCAAAATTCCCATGAATCTGAACACCTCTAGGATTTTTTCATCCATGTTGGCTAAATGTTCAACATTAAGCCGATATGGTTGAAAGCTCCAGAACAAGCAAGTAAGCAGACCTTGAGTTGTTGTAAACTGCTGTTTCCTACAGTGTTATGATTATCATTTAATTTGGTTTAATTTATGTAAGCTGGGTAAGTTTCATTCATTATCCTCTAAAGGTAACAGAGTGCCTGCTGATCAGAGGTCAACAGTTAAAAAGGTGCGGAGTGCTTTCCTCTCTTTCTGACGTCAAACTGAGGGTGTAAGGGGCCCGCGGTGTGAACTGCACAACTTTATTCAAACAAACACAAATCAGAGTTGAGATCTGGCAACCCTCGATTAAGAAGCTATACTAACCTGCCTCAGGGGGGCCCAGAGATCAACTCCACCTCAACTGTTGTCCTGTCAAATAAACTCATGGACGGCAGAGAGCCAAAGGTTTGGAGGACCCCAGTGATTAAAGGATAATAAACATGAACTCTGCTGAAACAATATTGGGCACCGTCCTGTGAGGGCGAGCGTCTCAGCAGCACTTTGACACTTATTAATTGAACATAACACAGGAACAGGCGTTCAAGTGAAAGGTTGACTCCAAACAGAGATATCCATCATCTGATGTCACAGAATGATGGACGACATCAAATTTAAACATATTATTTTACTTTTAAAGAGGCAGCTATTGTTGAGAAAAACACTTTTATAGGCAGCATACTCTAAAGATAATGAAATATTTATTTAATAGGGGTGATGTTTTCTTTTTCCTTTTACAGATATATGACTTTTTAAAACTAAAAGCTGCTATTATCAACATGTTTTATATTAACAACAGATCTCATGACTACTTGTGTGAAAGGAGTCGCTCTTTGTGACAAATCCACAGAGATTTATCATCCATCTTTGCGGTTCCCCCTCAGTGTCGGAGCTTTTTTAGCATCTTTCAGCTCATTTTTTTGGTTTTATATGTCAGCGTTGTGTTTACAGCTTGTTTTTCGAAGCCCCAAAGTGGCCAAAAAATCTAGTCAACCTACTTATTTCTAGTCAAAGAGATAAAGCAGTTTCTAATTTGAGTTTGGCCCCTGATGAAGGCATAAGCTGAAAGCTTTGATTCAGCTTTTTACTTTCTGAATAAAAGAAGAAGTTTAATGTGTGTGGTCTTCCTCCTGCCAACAAAGTAACACAGAAAACTTCCATAAGCGCCACTATGTCTGAAAATTAATTAACATGTGTATGTGAGGTGACTTCTGTCGATTAAGATCAAGATCTAACAACGTACAAATGCTTTGAATTAGTACTTAATAGTGACCTGGACGGATGAGAATCTTTACAGACGACGACGGAGAACTGAACAAATCTTACATCAGAAAAACCTTGTGTCCAAACTTTTGACTGGTGCTTTATATCCAGTATATACATTACATATATGTATAAATAAATAATTCTACTGTTAGGGTACCTTTATAACATCTGGCTTTTTTGCATAGAATGAGGATTTTCTGCTCCATCGCTCACCTTGGAAGCATGTTAGAGATCTTTTAATGACCCATATGGAGAGCAAACTGTTTCAGTGTGCATAATGTATGGGCATATGAGTGATGCTTTATGAAAAAAAACATATGAACATATCCTCTAATGAACATTATCCCTGACAAATAATCAAATAAAATAAATTAGTACATACATGGCAAAAAAACAACTTTTCTGCCTTAATTTAAAAGTGTTTTTCAGCATGAACGCTCTATTGTCTAGTATTTGTAGCTTCTTACCATGTCTGTTATGATGGCAATGCCTGTGGTCTAAAGCAGGAATAAATCTGTTTATTTTCTGCTGTAATCTGTTTGCTTATTTTCAGGAATTCATTTTGTCCTGGCATGAGCGTCAGCAGAAAGTAAAATTCAAGCAGCAGAGTGATTAACCGTCAATTTTACATTTACAGATAACAACCAGTTTGTTAGTACATGTTACATCCTGTAGTGTGTGTGCGCGTGTGTGTGTGTGTGTGTGTGTGTGTGTGTGTGTGTGTGTTTGTATGTGTGTGTGTGTGTGTAGGGCCTGAGGGCTAACTGTCAAAAACAGATAACAGAACCATTAGCGCAGGTCGATCGGCAGTCTGTGATCTTCATTGAGGGTGAAGGAACGTTATTGCACTCGTTTACTGAAACGCACTGCTCTTTTTTTTCCATTTCTGTTCCTCTTCTCGTTTAGCCTTCAGCGATAGGCCCGCCCGCTAAGTTGCCACAACCTATCAGGGTTCAGCAAGAGGGAGACGAGAACTGGCAGCTACTGTGACACAGTCCGACTGATTTAGACTCATTATCTCCCCCAAAATGTCTCCCTCTATTTTCTATCCCTCTCAGAGCTCGTCTGGCTTTCTCTATGGATATGATTGGAAAAAAAAAAACATGTACAGAATATTAAGTGGTTTGGCAGTTGGCATCTGAATAAATGAGCATAATGAATACATAATATACTGTAGCTGGTCAGGGATTAGCGGTTCAGTAATAGCCCTTTTGAGTGAAAGAGAGGCAGATAGAGAGAGAGAGAGAGCGGGTAGTTATGATGCTGGCGTCTCTGTGATCAGCACAGTGGCGACAGTGATGAAATTACATGAGAAAAGAAAAAAAAGAGAGAGAGAGAGGGGGACTATTCGAGGCATAAATAGTAAACAAAAACATAAACAAACCCAGCTGGGGGGAAAAGCAAAAAAGCTCGTTGCAAAGCTTAAAAAACAGTGTTAATGTTAGCGGCGCTGTCTGAAAACATTCAGCCCTGTTTGACTCCTGCTCTCTAACTCGGCCTGTCAGCCTGTTCTGGACATTCAGCACTTTTCCTCTGACCCTTCACTTTAATGGATGTGCATGCTAACTTAACCTAGCTGCATAATTATAGCTGCCTGTGCTGTAATGTCAGGGGGGACGTGGCTGTCCGGCACAAAAGCTCTTGCAGAAGTTCAACTTGAAATGACCGGTTGCTTGTAGCAGTGAAAGGTCTGACAAATGTTAGTCTGCTGCTACTGAGCTAAAGACACTGATGATAAAACATAAAACCCTAGCAAAGCAGAGTTAAACACACTTGCAGGAAGAGCTTCTTGCCAGTTTAAGCCATCTCGGTTTGTTTAAATACAAGAGAATACAACAGAAACAAGCAACAAACCAGCCCCTTGAGCTCTTCTCTATTCTCCTTTTATTCTATTTTCTTTCCCAGCATTTCTCTTGTATCATTGTTCTCATTACCGCTGGTAATCTAGGGTAACTTGAGTAGTTTTGTATTGCACTTAGATCAAGACATCATACAGTAATTCAAGATATAATGACCTAGAGCAGGACTTTCTAATCTTTTATGTGGAACATTTGTAATTTGATGTAGTTTATACAAAGTTCTAATATACTGAAATCAGAGCCAAACTTAGTCAGCTTCCACCCTGCACTGACACGTCAAATTATATTATGATTAATTAAACGTATTTTGCCACCGGCAGCTGGTTTCAGTTAAATACTCTGTTGCTACGGCAACCCCACAGTTACAGTTACACAGCAGTTTAACTGGTTGTTCATCCGGCCTGTTGTCAGAGACACCTTTTTATCTAACTTACGCTTGTTGTTGGATCGTTATCTGTTTTATTGAGAAAGTTCGTCTGTGATTTGTTATTGTAGTTTCTGTGTGATCAGATAACTGCTAACCAAGCTAACCACACTAGCTGTCAGAGATGAACATGTTCCTGAAATAAAAACATTACTGTGTTGTACTGTGTTTTCAGTATTGCGTGTGTTTCAAAATCGACGTGTTTTTAATAGTTTTTGAACAACAAAAGGAGGTCTACGGCACAGAGGACGTTTTCAGCAGTATGACGTCTGAAGTGAAACTACAATGTCCTCCCTTACAAGTGGAGGTCAGGAGGGTCCGTTCTTTACTGCGTCCATCAAATCAGCCACAATAATATGACGCTAATGCAGAACCTCTGATGTCACGACACACAGTACCAACACAAACCCTCCCAGACGGAGAATAAATGTTTGTTGCCATCGTCACAGCGGCAGTAGAAACACAGGATGCAGAGGCATGTTATCAGCAGCCGCACAATAATCATTGTCTGGATGGTAAAAAGGAGAGAAGAAAGAAAATGAAAGAAAAGGAGGATATAATAACACTCTACTGTACCTGCTCTAGTTTGAAGATGTGCTGGTTGAAGTAGTGCTGGAGTCTTTCGTTGGCGAAGTTGATGCAGAACTGTTCAAAGCTGTTGTTTTCATAATCCTCAAAACCAAAGATGTCCAGGACTCCTATGGACAGGATCTGGTAGAAAAGACAAACAGCTCATGTTCTTTTCTATATTTAACACATTTGTGGAATCGGTTATCAGAAAAACACTGTGAACATCAGTAAAAAAAATTATGATGCTTTCTCCTCTTTATTTACAGATGTTTTGTTTCTTTTTACATCCTATTCTTTACAGCTTCAGTGACCCGGTTGCCCTTTGGATGTCAGTAAGATTCATCTCATCATATATCATTAATATGCACCATCTGAAGGAGGCGTGCACTCAGAGAGGGCCTCTAATTAAGAGATGGACTGTAAAAGCTGTTTCCAATTTAATTTTATTTCATTCTGGAGTGTTTTATTTCTCTCTTAAGGGTGATTTTTTTTTTTTTTTTTTACTCTGGCGTAAAAACATACATGAACGCAGACTGCATATATAATCTGTTATCTGTACACAATAACCTTGACACAAAGGGCAACCTCATCGACCTCCTGACAGCGCTGAGCCGAGGGAGGACAAACGCACACACACAGATGATGTCAGTGCCAAGGGAAACACACACACACACACACACACACACACACACACACAGAGAGCACTGGGAAAGCAGAGGACCAGAGGGGGTAAACTGAGCTGAAGGGAACTTGATGCCATCTGCCCAAATGTTCCTGGCACACACACACATCGAATGATCTGTTTTCTAATCCTTTAGATGCCCCCACTGGGTATGACTTGCCAGCTGCCACTCCAACACACACACACACACACACACACACACACATATACACACACATACATAAAACCGCACATAGTGGAATTGTCATATCACGCCACTCCCCGCCTGTGGGAGTAGAACGAGCCAGAGAGCAAGGGGATCCAGTCTTAACTGACGGACAGATGGACAGATGTGGTTGACAGACAGACAGACAAATGAAGATGAGGGAAGACAGACAGAACAAAGGGAAGACATGAAGCAGGGCAAAGGGAGAATAAAGGCAGACTGACTACATACAGTACTTCTCCTCCATCGGTGTGATTAGCCTTTTTCTACAGCAGACATATTGACTTGTTATAGGAGGAAAAGTAGTAATTAACATCGCTAACCGTGGCTCTGCTTCATTTAAGTATATAAGGCTACGTTCACATTACATGCTTTTTTTTTTTGCCCCCAAGTGGCTCAGATCAGATTTTTTCATGGAAGTGTTAACAAACCAGATCAGATTTTGTCCGGACCACTTGTCATCCTACTGTAGATGCGATTTATATCTGATCTCTGGCTATGCGACCGCTGTCAGAACGGTCAAATCGGTATTCACATGTTTTTTTTTTAAAAAAATGTCTCACTTCTCTGCGCGTGATGCCTGTCGTCGTTGTTCAATGTCGGCACCTCACAGCCCGGTAAAAATAAACACGTCACCCTCACACGTCGACAGCCATGTCATCGGTGTTTATGATTTGACTGTCGCGAAAATGACATTATTGTTGTTATTCTTGTACATGTGCATGTGGCTCACATTTCAGTTAAATATATGTATGTGTGGCAGTTTAGGACCTCGACAGTGTTCACATCAGAGCCAGATACACGTCACTTAAAATCATGAATGTGAACTATCAACACAAAAAGATTTGACTAAAACATCAGAATTGAGCATTAAGGCCTATAATGTGAACGTAGCCTCAGTAAACCTCATCAGGGAGCCAACAGACAAAGTAGCAGTGCCCAGAAACTAGTTATGCTAAATGGAGCCAAACGGACCTGTGGTTTTCCTGTTATGTCTTCGATTAGTCGCCAACTGTTGAATTAATCACCAACTACTACTACTACAACTATGATAATCGATTACTCATTTTGAGTCAATAAATGTTCAAATCCTCTGATTCAGACTTCTCAAATGTGAATATTTTCTGGTTTCTTTAGTCCTCTATGACATTAAACAGAATATCTTCGGGCTGGTAATGAAAATAATCATTAGTTGCATCCCTACCTGTGTAAAACGAGGTCACCCATAAAGCCGTGCAACATGTGAGTGACAGTGATGAGCAGTACTCGAATAGGATCTACTTTTCTTGTTCTCTTCCTCACTCACAGTGAAGCTGTGAGTGTTGCTGCTAACTGAGAGAGCAAGAGCTCAAAAGTAGTAAGTAGCATTACATTATTCTGGTTGCTAGGCAACACAGTTTGACAACATCTTGTATGCCTTCTAATTACAGCGCAGTAGCTCTGTCTAGTTAACACGGAGTTGGAAAACAGGTCGATATCTGATTAGTCAAAGTCAGACTACTCAGAAAAAGAAGATTCAGGTACATTGTGCAGTATGAAAGCACAACATCTTCTCTGTGAGCTCAGCCTGCAGAATATTTCCACCTGATAGTGGCGCAGTTCAGCTGCTTCATGTCACTGGATGGTGTCACTTACGCTGAATTCAACCTTTGGTTAAAGGTGTTATCTTAGATTGAGAAGATAATACTGGAATAGAAACCCTCAAACACGTACATAAATATTTCTGTTTTTTTTATAGGTAGTGTTAGTTTGTATTTGTACTGGGCACAAGACCCAGGTCTAATATTGGAGCGTTGTAGGTGCATTTCAGTATGTAATGAGATCTTTCCGTGTGCGTGTGTTCTTACCTTTGAATTGTCCTCCAGGTCCCTGTTGTTGAGCAGAGCATGGTTGGTCCTGAACACAATCCAGTCAAACAGCGCGCTGTACAGTGATTTGGCCATTGAGTCCCTCACGGTGCCCGCCTACAAACACAGAACATGTCAGTCTCTGCATGATTGAAAACATATGGATTCCTTTATCTGGAACGGGAGTTAATAGTGTTTAAGCCTACTCTGTGTGTGGTTTATCGCTCTCGCTCTGTTTCTCTCTCCTCATGCACACACAACCATGAAGTTAACCATTTTTATGTCACAGGGGAGAAAGTGTTACTACTATGGCCTCGAGTGATGAACGAACACAGTGGGGAACACTTGTGCTTTTTTCTGTCTGTGTATTCTGGCCCAGCTGTTATTAGAATTAGATTTTTCTTTTTTGTCTTTTCGTTGCATACTGCTTGTCTTCTTCAGCGGTACAAAACAGCTCTGCAGCAAAACCACTGTTGCTGCTCATCACCGCCTTTGACAATTACTGTAAGGTAGCACAGAAACCTGCAGACTTCAGTGTATAAAACGCCCAAACTGCCAATTGCTCAGCAGTAGCTTAGGAAAGGGCAACAAGACAAACACAACATGAATGCTAGTTCTTCCTCCTCTGGAACTGGATCAGTGTTATAATAAATGTGTGAAGTGGGCAGGGAAGAGGTCTAATGAACTGCTGCGGCTGCTGAGTCATCTGATGGGACCGACTGAGAGAAAGAAAAGGTCTGGAAATAGAGATGGGCCGCTCAGAGGAGCATTGGGAACAATTCATTAATTAAGAGATTGTGTTATAAATCATCCTCACACACTAGGAACATGACTAATTTGGATCTGGCCACTAAGGAAATCTCATTTCACAGTTGTACTGAACAATTTGGTTGATTAATCAATTAGTCAAGTGATGGAAAATTAATTGTCAACAATCATTTAAGTCATTTTTTAGCATTTGCGGGCATCTCCTTGAGTAGGAAAAAATCATTAATTAATTTCACAGTTCCTTTTGAACCACTCTGCTGCAATACTGAAACAGTTTGACATTTGGGGAAATGAGCTTATTTGCTTTCTTACAGAGAATCAGATGAGAAGATCAACAACACTCTAAAGTCTCCAAATATGACTAATAAGCATATTCTGTTGTTTAATTTGTATGATAAAAGTGCAAACTCTCAGCTCTGAGGTACAAGCTTTACAAACTTGCATTACTAACTAGTGTGGCTTTTTGTTTGGAGAAGTGAGTGATTTTAGTGCTTTTTACAATGGGCGCCTTTGTATGTTGCACTTGCATGACTGATCTGAAATTTGGACGTTTGTCTGCAGACTGAGCAATTTCAGAGATGCTGGTAGCAGAAGGCAGTCTGGAGACACTCGTAAACAAGGGTCAGTATTTGGGTTTAGTCAGGTTTAATCAGTCCATCACACAATCAAACACAAGTTACTATTACTGAACAAAACACCCTTCAAAAAAACATCCACTGTCCATCTGCGGCCACTCTGTATTTCTACTAGTGGAAGTTGGCAACCCTACACACACATTTAGCAAGAAAAAAAAGCCATCAGCAGTTGTTGTGTGCGGCCAGAACCGGGTGAGGCTGCACAGAAAGCTGCTGAGGCCGGAAGAAAACGGAGCTGCTGCCCGCTGCAGGGACGGCTAACGGCAGCTGGCGTCAACTCTTGCTGCATTCACTTGCATTCAGACATCAGAGTTTCGCTCTTGTAAATGTCCGACCAGCTGGGATGGCAAGGCATTCTTTAGGGGTGGCAGTTGTCACCTCACGCCACCCTGGTAGATCCGCCCCTGACATTCATCTCTCTCAAGTAAGATTCGTGAGGACAACAGCACCTATTAGTTCTCTTAAGCTACCATCAATGCTATCAGTCTGCTTGCAACTGCGCTACTGTAGCTTACAGATGGTAAATGCCAGAGAGCTGCAGTAATACCACAGGCTGTTAAATTGTTAAAGGATTATAACAACAGCCACTTTGTATTTAAAGGGCAAACACAGAGCATGTTGAAGCTCCCAGAATGTTTGCAACTCTGAGTTTCTGTTCTTATGTTTGGTCCTCTCGCTGTGCATAGAGCCGTAATACTTTAGGTGTTTTCAGTCAGGAGCCAGAGCCTTAAGTGCCTCCAGACCTGCAGATCACTATTTGGACAACTTTTTTATGGATCACTTTTTGATCCATAAAAAACAACGCTGCCAAGAGGAGCCATTATTACGCCTCGATAAGCCAAAGAGCAACTATGCTCTCTCCTTAGACATGATGAAAGGCATGCTAAGCTAACATAAGCAGACTTAAATGGAGACTTGGACAGCAGAGCACGTTCTTTGGCAGCTTGAAGTGTTATGATTGAACGGGGAGTGGAACATGACAAAAGAAATGTGCTTCAAACTGCATTTTCATGCTAGCAACCCCAAAATGGTAACACATTACAACATATACCCCCGTCTGAAAATACTTTGCTCAATCTAATCAGAGAAGATTTAATTTAGCAGAGAATGGGAAGTGAGTCGGATGACAGTGAAACTTCTGTAATTTTGTCAATCTCTTGAGAATGAAAAAAAACATCATAGAGCTCATTATACTGTAAATGCTGAAAAACCTATGAAACTCTGACAAGGGTCCCTGTATTTTACTACTCCACATTGTCAAACACAGACAGACAGTGTTGCAAATTTGGTATAAGTGTTTCCTCTTATAAAACACAGCAGACAAGACACCAGTATTTGACAGTAGTGAGAGTTATAAGGTTTCTTAGTTGGTTTCTCTCGTGTCAAGCTGGTTGTCAGAAAATAAAGTTCACCCTGATTTCACAGGAAATGCTAACTAGAACGCTATGGGCTACACTGGAAGGTAAATAATCAACATTTTGTTTATTTTGGCCTGATCAATCAGTGTAAAGTGACGTATCCGCCCCACCGATGCTGATTTTTCTACTGTTGTCATCTACGAAAATGTTTATCACAGCAACAAACAATGCCACGCATAATATGGCAAAGTAAGAGTTATTATTATTATTATTATTATTATTATTATTATTATTATTATTATTTCTTCAGTCATGCTTGTCAACATTCCTGTTGCTACTTCTATGTTATTTTCCATTGACGTAAGTAGGGAACTAGCTAGTACCAGATCCTGTCTGCAAAGCTCTAATTGGTGGATTGTTTCTCCAACTAAGGAAACAACTGTCAGCTGAATTGTTGAACAAGATTCAGAAGTCTGGAAGGAGGCTACTAATCTCCTAACACACACACACACACACACACACACACAATGATAAACATATGAATATCAGAGATTAGCAAGAAAGCGACACCAGAGCTCAAATCGCACACGGAGTTGTGGCTGCAAAATGTGTTAATTGGCATTAGGAATCAGCAGAGGAATACGTAGTGAGGAGTTTATAAAGTCCACCTGGTACGTTTGTATGATTGTGATTGGATGCTTCTTGCCAGCTGGTAGCTCAACAGATGATGCATCAATAAACCAACGAAACCGGGCATGAATGTGACAACAGATTCTGATCTGCTGACATCACTGGTCTGCCTGAACTAATCTTCAATAACAAAGCTTTATTAAACTTAACATGTTACAACGCTGGCTCAGAGAGAAGCAAAATAAAGAAGAAAATTCCCCCAAGTTCAGATATCTGCCAAAAGAAGTTGGTCTGAAGCTTCCTGAACACAGACTCACACTGCACAGCACATTAAAGCTGAATAAACCTAATTGTCAGAAATTCTGTTATATAACAACAAACTATTATTATTATAAGAGGTTTTTGCAGGACAGTCATTCATATCAAGCCCTAATTTGGATGCAGTTATAATGAAGGACTCTGCCAGCTGAGGCCACATGCAGCCAACAGCTGTGATGAAGCAAAATTGTACATTTTAAGAGCTGCCTCTTCACTTTTGCATTATTGATTGTTTATGATATTTTTAGCTACCGGGCCTGTGACGCTCCCGCCCCCACAAAGTTATGTAAGATTATTATGAATAAAACAACGTTTAAAGAAGAATCTCGACCGAAATGTTTCAAGAGGAACTCAGGGGATCGGCAGATGTGATCATGTGTGAACATTTGACATGCTCACTAAGCATGCATTGTCTCGGTGTTGTTGCTATGTAATTGAATTATTCACCACAATGGGAACTAGGAGGGAACATGGGTGGAAGCAAATTGGGTTGAAAAAGATTTTACTGGAGGCCCACCCAAGAAACTGACAAAATAATTAGCAGGACTTTATCAGAGACTTTTGTAAACAGTAACAGTGCAGCCTGTTAAACCAGGTCTTAGCTGGTGTTTGTAATTATATGGGTCTACCGAGGGGAAGCTGCTGTTCTCTCACTTTCCATCTCTGTCTTTCTTCTGAAAACTACAGGAGGTGTGAAACACCAGCATGAGCTCACGTTGCACGTGGCTTGCTAGCTTCCTCACTACAGGATGTTGTGTGTGTGTGTGTGCTTCTCACCACAACTTGTCAATCTCCATATGTTTTAAATTACAGTTTATGTAGTTGTTGTTTTTGTGCATCAGTGTACATACTGCGTGTCTATATGTGTTAAGTGTTTGTGATTCGTTTTACAATCCTCCAGTAATGGGAAACTCCTTCTATACTCTCACTATGAAGCTTCAACCACTTTAAAACAGTATCTATATGAAGCAGCACCTTTTATATGAATGCAAATCATATAAATGAGTGCCTGACTGCTCCCCCATCACTTCCCCCATTACTTCCCTTTTCCCTCTTGTCTGTCTTTCAAACAGGAAGCGCGCCTTATCTTGACATGGGCACACACGCATGTCACACATGCAAGCAATCAGGGTCTTGCAGACACTCTGATGTTTTCTCGCTTCTCCAGTCGAAACCATGAAATAATCTGTGTCTACACCCAAGCTACACCACAGAGGGTGATATTAAATGACAGCATGGCCTGCTGAATAATGGAATTCCCCATAATTTAACAATAAATGTTATCAATAGTAATAGTTGTTTGAGTGTGGGTGAGGTTGAACTCTGGTAGAACTTTGGATTGTATAGATTCCTGGACTTGATACAAGTCCATGTATTGTTATCATCTGAATCCCTTCTTTCAGTTTCAGTGTGAAACAAGGACTACTGTTTATTTCTCTCTCCGTTCACTCTGAATGCACAGTGAAAAAGGTCTGAAAATCAAACTTTTGGCACATAAACAAACTGAAACAAAGCAGATTTACACAATACTTTACAACAAGACAAAGAGTCTACAGCCATGCTAGCTGCTCAGTGATGCTTTGGGTTAACGTCTTCGCTAAGGTCATCATGCTAAAAAACGGAGGGAAATCACACATATATTCTAGTGAGCTGCTGGCTTTCAAGCATAAAAAAATGTGGAAAGTTGCTCACTCCAATGTTTTTATTTCAACAAATGAAGATCGGTGTTTTGGCAAATCTTCATTAGATTACATAAATGGATCAGAGTTATGAGTGTGCAGCTTTTCCACATTTTTTAAGGTCAGCTTGCCAACAAGCTTGCAATTGCAATGTTAACATGCTGATGTTTAGCAGGTTTAATGTTCACCAGATTCTTCATCTTGGTTTAGCGTGTTAGCATGCCAGCATTAGCTAAGTAGCACTAAATACAAAGTACAGATAAGGTTTACTTAGCTAAAAAACAAACCTTTTATTGTAATAAATTTACCATTTTCTTCTTTCCCCAAGCACACTAAGTCAGTAACATCATCTCAGGCATTGGGACATGGACTTTTAACATGGAAAGAGCAGGTTCCCCTTCCCAAATATATGTACTAAGACTACAATATAGACAGTTTTGAAAGACAGACAAGGGGGAAAGGGAAGTAACGGGGGAAGTGATGGGGGAGCAGTCAGGCACTCATTAATATGATTTGCATTCATATAAAAGGTGCTGCTTCATAGAGATATTTCTGTGTTAAAAGTGTTATTTGAGGTCTTTTTTGTCATTTTATCAGTGAATGGAGAAAGAAAGAAAACTATCCGCAATTTCCCAAAGAACATGACATAACTTTTGATGTTTTTCTTCCTTTTCTGTGTTAAACATTACCTTAAAAAAGTCTTCAAAATTAAGCAACAGGGTGACTTACTGATTAGAAATATGGCTGCATGAAGCCTGTTGACTTTGAAAGAAAAAAGATGAAATTTGGGGAAGTGTGGAAGGGATTAGAGACCAGATTCAAAACCAAAACTTTGCACTTTAATAATACATTCAACTAAGCTGCTGAAAAGCTCTTTTACTGTCTGAGAAAAGACAGTAACAAACTCAGAACCAAATTCTGAACTCTCTGTAAGCTGCCAAGCACAATTTCTCTGTCTGAACAGGGAATTATTTTTACTCTCATTGTTGCACTGGAACCAAACCCAAACAATTCATAACATATTCCAACTGACTGAATCTTTTTGGCTTCAAGTTCAAAAAACACCAACCCTTTACGCCGCAGTACGGTGAGGTGAAGCAGGTCAAATGCCTCGCCCAGATCTCCCCATCTCAATCTGAGGCTGGATGGGACAGCTGCCTAGCACACTTTCTCAACCTCTCTCATCCAAGAAGGAAGAAATCATTTCTGAGAAGAACCAGCAACATTTGCCAGGTTCTTTTTCCACATTTCCTTTGTATAAAAACAGGCGTGTTATGGATTCCACAGGTGGCCTCAACTCGCTCCCACGACCCTCGGTCAGACGAGGGTAAGGCTTCACTTTCGTTTCTCTTGTGTTGTGTGAGTGTCTGTTCTCTCACATATTTATCTTTGTAAGGACCACTTTGCGTGTTAGACCTTAAAGGTGAGGACATTTAGGTTCTAACTTCTGCAAAGGGCTGTTTGAGGGTTGAGACTTGGTTTTAGGGTTATGTTTTACGTGTAGGTTGAGGTTAGGGATGCTGGTTAGGGTTCATTGTGATGGTTAAGGATAAGGCTGAGGTTAGGAAATCCATTACAAACACGAAGGTACTGCCAAGTACAACAATACAAACGTGTGTTCGCGTGGGAGATAAGGCTGCGTTCAGACTGAAAAACAGCCCTTTCATTCATTTTAAATGGGGGCAGTTCATTGATGCAGTCGAGGGTGCCAGCACAGAGAGCTTTGACAAAACAACACAAGGTTGTCCGTTAAAAAAAGTTAAATCCAGGTCAGCTTTTGCTGCAACGCAATGTGATGTCATCCAGCAAGCCATTGTGTCGGCTTATCGCACATTCCTGGTAGATTACTTTTTTTTTTTTACGTGGACGCAGTATTTCTACTGTTGTGACAAAAGACACAGTCGTCTCCATGATAACGTTCCAGAGTTGTAAAATCCTGTCTGTGAGTATTACTGTTAAACTGTTGTGCAGATGTTTTGGTGTTTGATAAGATACATAATCTGTTACTCCAACTGGACTTCCTGCATCGTATTTCTCTCACCTTAAACAAACATCCCCACCAATTCAGTCCGCCTATGTTGTTTTAACGAAGGGCTGTTTTTGGTCTGAATCCCGCTAATATTTAACTTCCCGCCTGCTAGCTCGCTTTAATGTTGGGATACATATATTATACAACACTTTATACAGTATTAACTGTATATACTACTATTGTATGTAGTACTTGAGAGTCGTTTCCTCTCTTACAGCACACACGTGAGGATGTTATGGATTCCAGAGATGGCTTATAAACTTTTTTTTTTTTGTTTTATCTGAGGACTTTCAAGGATCTAAAGGTCTCTGCCTCACTCTCTCCAGGTCCTTAAATCTCCATATGCCTCTTGCTCCTTTTAAGATAAGGCTTTCTTGTGGAGGACAGGAGGGAGCATCCATGTCGTAACACTAGAAGCCGCAGGACAGGGTTCATCATAGCTGCAGTCCTCTTCCAGGATTAGGTGTCTGATCACATTGTCTGAGCCTCTGTTACAAAGCTAGTCTAGAAAAAGAGGAATTTATGTGTCTGAAACATGTGTGACTGAAGGAGACTGAGAGAAAGAGCGAGACAAACAGACAGTCTCAGGATCTGGTTTCTGGCCTCTGTACTGTATATTCCAGTGGAGGTTGCACATTCCTGAGAAAAGACCACATGACTGGCGGGATGGGGGGTGTGGTGGTGGCGGGAGTAACTATTGTTGGGCTAAACTAACCCGTAGATCAGATGGGGGGTTAGAGTCGAGCAGGGTAGTAGACTATCTATGTGTAGCATTTCCTTCCTCAGACAAAAGGCCCTGCGGCCACAAGCAGGGAGCTGGAGCGAATTCAATTCTACACAGAGCCATCAAAGGCTTTAGGGATGGAGAGATAAACGAGAAACCACTGAATATTAATATTCACAAGCACGATGATAAACATCAGAGGAGGTCATCCAAAGCATCCAGGAGGTAAATTTCGCAGACTGTAAGTCCGGGAGGCCTAAACTTGAACAGACGGGGTTAAGTTGCACTTTTGTTTGACTCGACAGGAAACCGGAAGTCGCAGAGGAAGAGAACCCTATCAAAAGAGCCTTAGAAAGAAGCAATGTGGGCTGGGGGAGTGCCACAACAAACTCCCCAGACAAGCTCCAAAGAATGCACACACAAACACAGAATCTCCCCTACAGCTGACGTACTTCGCAACAAAACATTTGGCTCCCATACGCTTTCTTCAGACAGACTGTAATGTGTTCAAGTCACGTCCCTGGCCTCTCCACGTCACACAGGCCCTTTTGACCTTTTGTAGCACAGACAAAAACTAAAATTGATATGAAAAAGAGGTCAAATTCCCTAAAAAATGTTCCTTTGTTTGGCATTTTCTGGGTTTTGAATAAGGGACCAGACAGGCTCACAGGGGGGTCATCAGATTTAGAAGGTCAAATCAAGTCTGTGTGTTTGGGACTCAGGTGGGTAAGTGTCACATTTTGATGTACGTGTTGTGTGTGGATGTTGCGGTAGCTGAAAAAAGGTCACCTCTGCAAGTTTGTAGGGCACGATGAGCTTCTCTCCGACAGTCACCGTCTTCCTGGTCGTCAACGCTTCAAGCAGCATCTCCTCTTTCACCTTGAAGAGAAATAAAACATACAAAGTCACGGACAAGGACAAGATCAGGACCAGGGTCACTGGACAAAGAGAATACTTCCTTACAGTGCTTACATACTGTTGGGATTATATTGTGAGTTTTTGTGTCATTTTTATTTTTACCATGAGGAGATACAGTGGGATAACACACAGCGATGGTCCAGTCCTCGGCTGTCATTATTATTTTACTAAAGGAGTACTTCAACTTTAGTTCTGCACTTCCATTAAGTTGGAAGACTTGCAAGCAGCACAGGCAGAGATATCCTGACCTTAGTCCCTCATATAGTTCAATGCTTGACCCTACATTACCCATAATGCAACCAAAGGTATCTTTTCGTTAGGCCTTTCCTGTCAAATGCTCCACCATGTCTTTCAAGCTCCATGCAACCCAGTTTGTACTTCAGGCCTTAAAAAAATCTGTCGTTTCCAAGCTCAAGTCGAGGTAACAAGTGAGATCATCAGGGGTTATTTTCTTAGACTTGACAAAGCTCCTCCAGACCCACACAAGACATTACACATCTGTTTTCACAGCCTCAGTTGTACTCCCCATCATGAGTAAAAGAGTACAAACTCTTGTGAAAGAAAAACAAAAAACATCTGCCCTGCTGAAGTGTCTTTGAGCAAGATGCTGAAACTACCAGGGAAGTTTTTCCACAGCCAGCTGACTTCCAACCAAAAAAATAACATTTTGATCTTGTATCAGAAGAAAATAACATTTTTACTAGAAGTATGCATCAGATTTGAAACTCTGAACTCTATTAAGGTCATGTTAAATACTTTCTTCCGAACATTTGGTGATGACTCAAGCCTGGGTTTGGCGATATGACAATTTCCACCATGAGGCGATACCAGTAGAGATTTTGCTAAAGTGTTTATACAGAGGTAGCTATCCCTTTAAAGTCCCCCTCCGTTTAAAAAATAGTTTTGCTTATTGTTACTTTACTTGGATGTTTGAGCTTCACTGTGCAGAATGATGCACATAAACAATATGGAAATATGTAAAAATAGGTTAACATTTGAAACTAAACATTTAAATATTCATAGATTATGGATTTTTCAACAACATAGGAAGAGGAGATGTAATTTTAAGAATTTTAACAAAAAACATTTGAGATAAAGGTCATTTTAAATGTCTTAAAACATGTCTGGACAGGAGCTTTAATATTTGTGGTCAAATTAAGTCCATTGTTGGTAATTTTACATATCGTAAATCGTGCCTTTTTGATAATACTTTGACAATATTTTTGATAATACCAGTATTTAACTCACTAAATGAGACAAAAACAGACATTCCCATCTGTTTTTTTTAAAATCTATAATCAGTTTGCCATTTGAATTTCCTGAAAAATTACCTGTATCATGACATATATCACAATTACAAACTAAAACTGCATATACAGCCGTGATAGGATATTTTAATCCTGTCACCCATCCTGATCTGACCCTTCATTCTGCTGAACTGGAGCTCACAATAACCTGCTGCTGCCTCTAACTAACATACTGTAGCCGGCCAAGATTAACAGCTCTCACATAACCACTGCTCTCTGTGCGCACACATACAGCACAATACTATGCGGCCTTGCATGCGAGTAACACAGACTCTAAACTTGGCCCCAAACAAACCCATTGATGACAGGGCCACACTGAGAGAAGCAGATGTCACCGCACACATCTCCTCCATCTACAGGGATTATGGGAGTGGGCCGAACAGCTGCTGCAGAGACCACGTGTTTGTGTGTGTGTGTGTGTGTGTGTGTGTGTGTGAATACATGTGAGAGCATGTCTTTGTGTGATTGCATGATGTCTTCATGTATAAAAGGCATGAGTGTTAATATTGCAGTTAATACCATTATGGATGTATTTTTGTCAGTTGCTTCCTTTGTAAAGGCTTTGACATAAACAGAGGAGGGAGGACAGACGTGTGTGTGTGTGTGTGTGTGTGAGAGAGTTGGTGTAAGGGGGGGGGGTTGGCATAATCAGACTTCATTTCACACTGCCTGGTAATCCCTCTACTAAGAGCAAAGCCTATTCTGCAACCCAGTGATTGGTCTTTAACTGGTACATTTCCATGTATTAGTTGCTTGGTAACTCAGAGGCTCGCTGCTGCATCGATGATCACAGCTCTAATACGATAATACGCAGAAGTTTGTAATCACTGGTTTGGGGTAATTTTTCCTGTTCTCAAATTAACCAGATTTTTTTCAGACATGAAGTGTTCATGTCTGATTCCAGCTCTAGCAAAGTTCATCCTGTTTCTTTGATTGTAAAAGCAAACATCGCACCAAATATGACAATCAAAGGTGCTTTCCGGTGCAATGCTTCAGCTGCCTTGTTCCTACATTTACACAATATACTATAAAAACACAGACTCTTTGTGTCTTAGGTATACTGTATGCAACAACTGCATTTGGTATCCTGATAGTGTACACACACAGTGTTGTTTTCATGCCGTTTTCCCAAATAGTTAAATGTCAAATTGGGATTAAATTGGGTGGAAGACCCCACTATCAGCACATTAGTCAACATTGACATTTTAACTCAGGAACACCTTTAACGGTGACATTAAAACACATGCTTTCTGTTTAAGCCAGTGTTATCAAAATGAGGAAATTGACCCTGTCAGTAAAAAAAAAAAAGGCTGAAGTGACGCTTGAAGAAAAACAATATGGTTACTGATAAGAAAAGAACCTTGAAAAACCCTGACAGGACCTCATGAAAATTTATTTGTTTCCATCAGGTTGTGATGGATGAACAAAACTTTGGGACTGTACTGGCCTCAGGTGCAAAAATATTGTTTACAAGGAATAATTCAGCATTTAGGAAATACTGTTAATCGCTTTCTGGTTGAGAGTTAGCCAGCAACCAGTTAGCTTAGCTTACCATAAAGAGTGGCTCTGTTGGAGGGTAACAAAATCCACCTAGCAGCCCCTTTACAGCTCACTAATTAATATAGTATATCTTGTTAATGTAGGACAAACCTAACCTAACCTGTAAAAACAAGGTTATGTGCCAGAACATTTGTTTGCAGGGATCAGTAATGTCTTGAAGTATGCGCTGGTTGCCTGGCAACTGCTCAAAGCCAATAAAATAAATAGTCAAATAAATAGTCTGGCATATTACCCCACAATAAAGCAAGTAAACTGATCAAATATGTGTTAAAATGTGTTAATTAGTGAGCCTTTGAGGTGCTGGTGGCCGGTTACCTTATGACAGAGCCATGCTAACAGTTTCCTCCATTTCCAGTCTTTGTGCTAAGCTAACCTAACCAGCTGCCAGCAGCTTCATTTTTACCAGACAGATATGAGAGTGGATTCGATGTCCTCATCCAAATGTCTGCCAGAAAGTGAATTTTTCATTTTAATTTCTGTAGAGATTTTTAGCATTTAAATACTATCAACAAATTCAGGCTTAGGTGAGATTGGTTCTCACAGAAATCTGTTCCCTCTGGAGTTTGTACAGGAATGTTTCTGGTTAAGTCAAGTCACTCAACTCCACAGCTCAGAGGATCCAGTCTATCAGTCATCCATCAGCCTCTACGGGCTCTGTTTCCTCTTCCAGTTCCACCTCTGCAGGAAACAGGAAGCCCGAGCCAACCTCATTACCCATTCATGCATCAATCCACACTCATTCTCCTTGAAAAGTGCTTCACATTAGTGTGCCACAGTAATACTGAGAGCTGTGGTTCACATCCCATCCTGTCCAATATGTTTCCCATTTGACATTATCTAAGTGAAGTATAGACTGATTTCAAATCAGCCATGCATATGAAGTCCTCACTCAGAACCAGTACTGTATGTGCACTTTGGCTGAGCTTTTCCTCCAAATGTTTCCAGCCTCGAATGACTCACACACAACTGAATTTAGCAAACCTCAACAACCTATTTTAGTCATTTAGCAGAGTCTCTTATGTAAAGGGTCTAGGAATATGCATCATCAATAAAACATTAGTGCTCAGTACTTTTGATGGTGCTTGTGTGGTCTGTAAATCTGTCAGTAAATCATCCGTAATCCTAGTAAATTAATTCAAAGTTAAATTAAAATTTAAAGTAATACAAAAGCCACTTCAAGTGTAAATCGCAGTAAATGCATTCTTTGCTGTCAAGTTACAGTTAAACTCAATTCAATTCATTTTAATGTCAAAAGATAATTAAAAAACAAGAAAATTCTTAATCTTTGTATATCAAAAATACCCTTAAATTTATTTCCTGGAAACAGTCAGTCTAGTAACCTCATGAAACTAATAAAACTGCATATTTTTCAAATAACACTGATTTCCCGTTAATTGACCTTTGTGTCGTCCCCTCCCCGACATTCTGTTTCAGCAGGGATGTTGTCAAATTTAAGACTTAAGACGCCCTAAAATGCGGCCTCATTGTGAGTCTTTCTTCCTTTGATTTTATTAAGCTGTGTTGTGGTTTTCTTTCTTTCTTCTTCTTCGCTTTTCGAATGTTTTATAAGTCCCTCGGGACAAACAGCCGTTGCCTCTGCACCAACTAACAGACATCCAAATAAACTTGAACTTAAAACACTAACTTAGAGCATGTGGGCAACATGTGGCTCAGCTCACGTCACTGCCACTCCCCTGGACCTCTGGAGAGTCAAAGACACCGATCTGGATGTCAAAGGGGAACCCTGGCAGGCTCTCTACAGTCATAACATCCCTGCGGTGCTGTTGACAGGAGTCTCCGGCACACTTCGGACATTGTTTTGTCAGTGACTCAACAAGCACATCCGGCTAATCGTTACAGTTTGTAACAGGGACTGGGAAGTGACACCATCCCTCAATCCCTCGGTAAATCAGAACAGCATGTGGATGATTAAACTGTCCTCACAGTGCAATTTGATGAGTGTGTGTATGTGTGTGTGTATGTGTGTGTGTGTGGTCTGCACACTGTATCAGGAATGAACCTAAAAGCAGGACAATATCATAAACATGTAAACGCCGTGTGGCATGTTAACCCGTGTCGGACAATGTTTTTTCATGTCTCTCCTCATCATGTAGACAATAAAGAGTGTAAGACGGTTTAAACCTACAGACCAGACCGACTAGTGTATGTTGGATACTTAAAATGTTGGCAAGAGTGTGGTGAGGAAAATATTTGCATAGATCAAGCCTGTTTTTGTTTGTGCGATGATAAAACAGAAGTGAATATATAAAAATACAAGGCAAGACTGTATTTAAATAAGCAAAAGAGGAACAACGTCCACGATGCACTGACACCATAACCTATAAATATTCTTTTTTTGGCTGCTTTACTTCTACAGTTTGACTATAAAAATGTTTCTACACCACAGGTTGGCTGAACTTTATTTAAACTTTTATTTACAGAGACAAAGCGCTTGCAAATCAAGCAAATCAGCTTCCAAATATGCAATTAAACAAGTAGATTGTAATGTGAAAGCAGCCCTGACCATCCACCAAGCATGAGTGAAAATTTACAGCTGACAGGCCAAGATAGGAATATGCACTTTGCAAAAAAAATAAGAAGTTTGGAAAAACTCTCTAGCTCAGAATAAAGGAACAAAAATTTGACAAGCAACTTGTGTTGGAACTTTAAACACATAGTTGATATCAGTGTCTGAAATGTTTCTGTGATTAATTAAATATGATTTAACCACACAGGTGACTTTAGGACTTTGTTCTCGTTGTTGCTGGTGGGAAAGCACGCCTACGCAACAGCACACCAGCACAAGAGGTCTGAAAATAGCCTCTACACAAACAGTACTTTGTGGAAGCGCTGGATGGTTGGACAGCTCTTTGGGACCTGAAGCACCTCTTAACTTGCACTGTCACCACAAGCTGTGCTTGTACACAGAGAGCCCTCAGCTCACTGAAAGGCTTTTTGTAAAATCCACATATGGGAGTTAAAATGTGGGAGTGGGAATCGCGATTTCTCGCAGTATTTAAAGAGGGGAGGGAAAACTCCTTCGCTCAAATGGATGCCACTTGTTTTTTTAAAGTTCACTAAGTCCATAGAGTTTTAAGTATCTCCAGTGGGCATGTGATGGAATAACTTTGGGAGACAAAATAGCAAAGAAAGTATTTAGGGAGAATAAACAAGCCTTGTGGTAAAGCCCTGCTCCAATTCTTCATTTTTATTATCCTTCAAAGTATTTCGAGTATTGCATTTCTGCATAAAGTCAGCAAGACAAAAAGTTCTGCGTTTTTTTGACTCAGACGTGTTATATATGGTGTTGAAAACTGGATTATAATTATAAAAGGATTAGATTGTATAAATATATTTTTCATTGCACACAGATCCATAAAATGTGTAGATTTGATCTTTGTACTAATGCCTGTTACTTGTTGGTAAAAAGGCTGTTTGAGTGTTTTTATTCTTTACCTCTAGCAGCTCTGAGACGATGGGCAGGACCTCTGGGTTGCAGATGTCAATGGAATCGTCCCTGTAGGTCTTCTTCTTGTAGCGGATGTTCCCCAGGTGGAGAATAGCTGACAGTAGTGAGAAAATCCTGACATAGAAGAAAGACTCTTATTGTTAATACATTTACATTGTTCAGGGCAACTAACTCACTGTCCTATCAAGCATGATGTACAATGAATAAAAGGAGTTTCTGTGCTCAGAGATTCTTCCAAGGACACCTTGCAGGGTTACACTGTTTAACATTTCTGCTGTTTTTCTCTTTATTGCACAGAGCTGTTACTGACAAGTTCATCTAATGGAAATTTTTTTATTAAACGCTTTTTTGCGGTGGAGATATAAATGAACAGGATGTTTGTTTTACTTTACACAACATGCTAAAACCAGTTTCACATCCTGACTGATACCTGAGAAAAAAAACAGAAGTGCAATGACAGCAAATGACCTCATCGACGCAAGAAATTAAAAAAAAAAACCCCATTACAGAATGATAAGTTTGTTTCAGCCCCCTTACGTTTGCTTCCCCCGTAACCACATCTGGTTATATGTTTCCACAAAAATGTCATGAGATAAATGTCCGCAGTTTCGTTCTGCTTAACGTTTTTGATCCTGAGGCTGTGGTTCTATAATCATATACGATCGGAACAGTTGTACACATCACAAATATCATCTTACTGTTTGCGTGTGCTGGGTAGGAAGCCGACCATCTCCATAGCCAGCTGCAGCCGCTCAAAGTCGTGTTTCAGGTCTTCTCCTTCCACTGTGAAGCAGTCCTGCTGGTGTCAGGTGGAAGCAGAGGAGAGGAGAGAGGAGGACGGAGAGAGAGACATTAGCATCACAAAGTGTTTCTAATAAATATACAACACACCAATCTAACAAAACAAAAGGGCCTACAAACAGTACTTTGTGTAAGTAATGGATCTAAACACTGCATCGATGTCGTGCGGAGGCCTGAATGAGGGTGAGCGTGTGTGACTCAACAAGGTTTCCCACAGCGATTTATAGGAGACAGCGTGTTCTCACCTGCAGTGACATCAGTAGACGTTATTACACAGTCACAGAGACTAGAGCAGACAGGAAATGGCACATATTTAAGTCCACCACATTGTATCTAAATGATTAAAACTGCTTTAATCAATATTTTTATGTTAAAAATGGATCGAATTGCTGTATGTAATCAGAAAGGGGTCGCTTGCACTGATGAACCCACAGAGAATTACCATCAAACTCTGCAACCTTCCTAAACTCTATTGAAGTGTCTTTCAGCCAGTCGGTTTGTTTTTTTTCAGCCCGCAACTTTACTGTTTTGATTCTGTCTCACTGCTCTCGACAGTGTTGTTTACAGCTGTTTTCAGAGAAAAACTGGTAAACCCATTGTGCACTAGCTGCCCAGCACAGTATGGGAACATTTAGCAGTTAAAAAGCCATATATTTCCCTCAGGATGTGGTGAAGAACAGACCAGAGCTATAAGCAGCCTGAATATTGGGCTAAAACTTGTCAGATGGCAGGAGACACGACTCCAAATAAATGCTACTCATGTCAGCTTAATAGGATAACAGTATGTCAGTATTGTGTTTTTACACAGCCCTAAGGTGCAAAAAACTTCAACTGATGCAAGTTTTACATCTATTAACTGCAGCAGGATGTTACAATGTCAGAAAAAAACAGATTGTCTTATGAGTTTAATTTAGCTGAGGGAAGTAGCTGCAAGCCGCCTTTGTAAACCACTTTCCTGGGGAAACCCTGCAAAATGCACACGGTGCATTCCTGTGGAGTTAGGAGACACTAATATACAGTGTATGTGAGTTTATGAATGAATGGGTGCTGCCATGAGGATGTGTACATATACTGTGACTGAGAGTGTGTGTGTGTGTGTGTGTGTGTCTCCACAGGCCCTCCGGTCGGTCAGCATGTCTCTGCTCAGGCAGCGAGCCTCTCTCAGGCTGTAATTAGCACATACCACAGCGACCGGCCAGCGAGGGAAGACACAGGAGCCCATAATCCATGCTGGATCTGGATTTACCTCTTCTACACTTGAACCTTCAACACTCCTCTGCCTCTCCATTGTTTTCCTTTGACTTATAACTTGTCAGGAGCTGCAGAGCCAGCGATCTGCGTATTTCTCCAGTGAGTTTCTCCAATTGCAACAAAGGGGTTTTGAGGCTTCTCGAGCTACAGCGAGACCCGGGAAAAGCCAGTTTTCAAATTGCCGGGTATGCTCGACCTCTGTGCCAAGCAGCACAATGTGATACGTTCAAGGAAGTTGAGAAAATAAAGAGATCAATTTTGGCCAGTTGTGGGGGAATGCTTTGGTCAAAAACCAAAGCCTGAACTATTGGTGCTTAGAAAAAAAAAAAAAAAAAAAGGACAAGAGATTCTTGAGTGCGGTAAAGGGATGATTAAGAAACAATCTGTTCTTTTTCCCTCATTTTAAACAAAGAATCTTTTCTCACTTCAAAATTGATTGTAACGCTGAAATTGTAATAATACACCAGTTGCAACACTTCTGGTGCAGGTTTACAGCCCAGCTGACACAGCACATGGAGCTTTCTAACAGATCACTCACGGATCCTGTTAAAAGTTGTGTCTCTCCAGTCGAGGCTTTTCTGTTACTTACCATGACTTAATCATGATTTATGCTGTCAAAGCACCCGGTCGATTTTGCGCCAAAAACAGCATGCCACCCCGTCCCCAGACATTCCACATGACCATAAACCATAGACACCCCAAACAGGCACAAAATGCAAACCCACAGCCACCGAGGCCCCGAATCAAACACTCGACTGCACACATCAAATGCAAACATCCAAAAAAATGTTTGGTCTTTGGGATCTTTAGTCAAATACTTGATTTTTTTTTAGTCACATTGGTTTATTTTGTAATTTCTGCTCCAGACATTGCATTAGGCATCTGTATGCACTTGTCACCGGGTGTCTCTACTTACAGCTGCCTGCCCCCCGCACGTTGACCAATGGTGGAGGTTAAAGGTTAAATAGGCCCAAAGGGTTGGTCAGATGCTCTGACAGCTGTCAAGGGCTGTTGGACTTTCTGTGTGTCTGTGTGTGTGCGGGTGCGTGTGTTTGCGAAGACGGTGACATCATGTTCTTAGACAGTGGGGGGTCACAGACTGATGAGGTCATTGACTGACCCCTGCTAGAGACAGCGGGTCAGCAAACAGTAAGAGAGGACGGTTGTGTAAGGAAAGAAAAATGAGACGAGAGACGGAACGAGACAGAGTTTCAAGTGGTCTGTGAAGTTAAAGGGATAGTTCAACATTTTTGGATATATGTTTGGGGTTTTTTTTTTGCTCATTTCTAAGAGTAAGATGAGAAGATTGATACAGATCTCGTCTGTGTGTTAAGTACGAAGCTGCAGTCAGAGTATGGTTAGCCTAGCTTAGCATAGTAACTGTAAAAAATGTGGCTACTAACACCTTTAAAGCTGACTTTTTACTCTACATATGTATCTTGTTTGCCTCACCAATACATAAACATGAATGTGAAATTGCAGTTTTTAAGAGGAGTTATGTGCTGTAGCAGTTTATCCATTCACCCAGTGCTACTGTGCTTCAGCTTTAGCGTGGGTTACAAGATACGTTCGAGGAGCAGTTTTGGCACAATGGTACCAAACCAGGCAAGCTCAGTGTGACAACAAGACTTCGGGATGCTGTGTACAGTCAGTGCCTCCAGCTGTTGAAAAGCAAGAAGCAAGAAATTGTTCTGGCACGTAACTCTGACCAAAACCAAACACTGTTGCATTTATTTATTTATTTATTTTTTAAAAACGGGCAATCAAACAAGATACTGTGTGTGAATAAGGGAGCTTTAGCGGTGTAGGTGGGTGTAATTTTTCACTGCTAAGCTAGGCTAAACACATCCTGACTCCAGCTGCGTACTTAACACGTATGATAGATCTCAATCTTCTCATCTCACTCTCAGACAGAAAGCGAATAAGCATATTTAGTAAAAACCATGAACTATTGCTGTAGTGGGAAAACTCAACTGAACATCTGTCTTTTGACTATCAAATATTCACCCCCCGTAGGCTGGCTCTGAAATCTCTATAGCTTACTCATATTTTGAGGATTGCTCCAGTCAGCTTGAATTCACAAAAGTTAGTGTTTTCAAATGGCAACCCAGAGTCACAGTACCAAACACATCAATCAAAACATCATCAGAAGTATCAAAGCTTCCATGGAAATTTCTAAAACCGCTGCTGCAACATAATCCAGTTCTCTACTGTTGATCCACATGTTCAGCATGTTCCAAACAATCCTCACTTTATCCATAAATTGTTAAAAATGCTGCTTCCAGTGGACCTATGGGTGGAGTAAATATTCTTCACAAGTGATTTGAGAAATTTCCGTTGACAGTTTGATACAGGATACATTTTTGACTCTGGGTCGCCTAACTTCAGGGAATCCTAACTGACAACAGTGTTTCGGAGCCACTTTTCCAAGCACACAGGAGGTGAGTTTTTTGATACTGAAAAAGATTTTTGGTGGATTCCTTCTTTAACTGCATGAACGCAAAGCAACTTAAGAGCTCAAAAACTGTGAGTGTCCTCAAAAAGCCTTTGCTGGATTAAAGAACAGTTTAAAAAAAGTAGGAGACAAAGAGCCAAAGTCAAGAGGGAAATACAGCAAGACTAACATACAAGCGGTATTTATACTGACCGACTCTCATGTCAAGTGTTTGCTCGGCGGCAAAGTCAAAGTAACATAATCTTCCATTAGGAAATAGTGAATCCCTTAACCACACACAACAAATCCCACTGACCAAACATTACTCACTTCAGGTGGAGGCCGGCAAGACAGTGGTAGGCTCAGAGGCCAGTGAAACAGCAAACACACACACACACACACACACAAAATGGACCACACACTTAGAGGGAAGTTTCAGGATGTGAACCTAGTGTTCCCTAATGATCATTAAAGAAGAAGAACAAGCAGCGTGTAGGGAACGATAGTTTCTCACTGACCATTTTGGTTATTGCCTTCTGTCTCGCTAATGTCAGTGCAGAGTGAAGAAGTAACAACTTAAGCTGATACAAGTTTATATTCCAGAGACATCTGGTTGTTGTCCTTTTTTTGTAAAGTGTATTAAGACAACTAATGTGATTTTACACTGAAGATAAACTTGGTTATGGGGCGTCCTGGTAGCCTGTTGGTTAAGACAGATCAGCATCCACGGTTCAACTCCAGCTGTGGACCTTTTTTGCATGTCTTTACCCATAATTCCTCTTTCTCAGCGCTTTCAACTATGAAATAAATGCCAAACAATAATCTTAAAGAAAAGATGCTACTTGCTTATTATTCCAAAATATCGATATTGCTAATGACCAAAAACAACCCACAATATTGACTTAAACATCCCCAATGACTTACACTATCATTGCTTGAATGGTTGAACACTTGGGAGGATGTTCAACCAACCAAAAGGGCTCATTTATGACAATTTCTGTACAACTGTCAGTGTCTTCAGTATCTATTTTGTCATTATGTCACTGACCATTTCCATTGCAGTCATTTAGTGACAAGTGTCTCAGCCTCAAAAACAACATTTATGGATATTCAGTTCACTATCATGTAAGCTTCAAATCTTCACATTTGAGAAGCTGCAATGACATGACACGATTAGTTTGATTATCAAAATAGTTTCCACTTAATTTTCTACTGATCGATTAATCGACTAATTGTTGCGGCTCTACTGCAAATGCAGAAATGTTATTTTTTACTCTCTCATACTTTAGACCTACCACTATATTTACAGTACAGTGTTTAAGTGTATGTCAACTATTAAATATTAAAATGTAGCGGTGAGGATAAAATCCTGAACCTTCCCTTTAAAGATGGCGGTTTGACATCATCCCCCATCTCCTGACAGCAGAGCATCCAAAGCCAAAGATGTCGAGTTTAAAGGGATTCTGTTGTGTTTTAATTTCATTCGGTTAGTCAGTGTAGCCATTTCTCTTGGTTCACACAATGTAATGTAAGTGCTCTGTTTAAAGAGAGCTTTATTAAAAAAGCCAACTTAACTTAATTATTCATTATCTTTCTTTTAAAGAAGCACAAATCCTTGTCTGTAATGATTTGAAAAACAAGAAACATACATTAAATTAGCTTATAATTCTTTACCAAGAATCATAATTAGAAAGAGACTTCATTTTGGAAGAACATTTTTCAAAATGACACATTTCTTGAGAGAAAAAAATAACCAAATAGAGTAAAATCATCACATCAAGGTATCCCTTTAAACATTTTAGAGGCGGTTCTTCATAGAGCTCGACCAGCTGAGGTCACTCCAGGTCGCCTCCATCTTTAGTCCGTTTCAGTGAAAGCAGGCATGTGTGGACAGCGGCGAGAGAACAAGACCAAGACCGGCACCAAAAAAACCCCAGAGTACCACGACACACCCATGAGCACAGACGCACACAAACAACTTGTCATCCACATAATACTGACCAGCTCGCTCTCATAGTAATTGTCCCAGTGGAGTTTGTGTGATTTCTTTGTCATCTGGAAGCAAGGCAGAGCGGGTTAAAGAAGGCATGAATCACACACAAAATTACACATGCTGTTAATATGTGAGGAAAAAATTACTAATCCTCACACACACACACAGGAACGGACACACACACACACGCATCTCCAGAGTCGCAATAATTAAATCCATGATGTGGCCTGATCGGAGATGGTGGTGGATATAAATGGTTTAGATTTAAGAGACCGCATCAGTGTGTGAAAACTTTATACTCTGAGTGACATAACCTCCTTTCTTACTCTATGAAAAGAGAGACAGCAGCGCTGGAAGAACTCAGATGTTAATAAAAACATCACATTAATTATTACTGTTGCATTAAAGTTGAAGTTTACTAATGGAGCTGGTTGAGCTGGAGACAATTTTAACTCCATTACATACCGTAATACCGTAACAATGACTTATATTTTCCAGTTGATCATATGTTTTATATGAAAATCATGATCAGCTAATTACTCAGTAACTATGGCTGCCAAATAAATGTATTTGATTTGATTCGATTCTTCTACTTTCAACAAGTGAGCAACACTGTTGTTTCCTTGAATATAAAATTGTGTTAAGTGCACATTATATTTATATATACACAAAATAGACATTTTACACATTATGCAGCACTAACTGAACCATTTACAACAAATAACCACTGCACATCTAGTGCAGATGAACAATTGTTTTTGATCTTGAGATTTTAAGAATCAATGTTGGACGATTCCAATTGCGATTAACTGCAAAATTCATCCATTCTTAGGTAAAAAGAACAAAATCTCCTTCTGAAATGCAGTGGAGTAGATGTATAAAGTAGCAGAAAATGGGAGCACTTGAGTAAACGTACTTATGATTTACCACTAAAACAGACACTGAGACAAACGAAAACAGAGAACAAAATCCATCTCTGAGAGGGAAGAGAGCTAAATATGGATAATGATTTTGCTCCTTTGTGACACCATGTGTGTATGGATTGCCTGTGTGTGTGTGTGTGTGTGTGTGTGTGTGTGTGTGTGTGTGTGTGTGTGTGTGTTGGCTGCACGCCTGCTGTTTGTCAGGGACACACACACACACACACACACACACACAAACACACCCGGCTCTAACGAACGCATGTGCACACAAAAACACGCGACCGCCGGCGCCCTCTGCACGAGAGTCAGCGCCAGATTAACTCCTGAGTCTTGCTGTTGCCATGGAAACAGAGCTGCATAGTAACAGGCAGCCGGCAGCGGAGGGTGGGGTGGGGGGGGGGGGGGGGGGGGGGGGTTGTTGTCGTGGGGATTAAGGGAGCAGAAAAAAAACTGTTACTTTTTTGGGGAAGCCAAATGAGATGAACAAAGACATTTTTTTTTTTTTTTTTGTTGCTTCTCCAGTAAGCTGCCGTAAGAAGAGGGAATGTGAATCCTCACATATCTGCTGCCAACGCACACAGATGCACTGCAGAAGATGCACACATATGGGGGCTTTTGGCATGTGCACAAGCACGTAAACACACCCAGACACACACACACACACACATGCACGCACATATGTGAGACACACACAGATGCTTTGGGTTGAAATTTTTAGGCTGATGCAATCAACACTCCAGAGTACTGAGAAGTGCTCCAGTTATGATAAATGAGTAAATAAGATCCAACAGAAAGGGAAGGGAAGGAAGGAACGGAGTCGGCAGAATTGTTTATCATCATATTTAGGTTTCCATCCACGGCAGCTTTGCTTTATTATTCAATAATAACTCATCCAGTTCTGAGAAAAACTGTTATTCCCACTTCAAATCTGCTCTGAATTCTTTGCAGCATCGTAAAATGTACTCACACAGTCTCTTTATCATTATAAATCACTGTACAGACACAGTATTATGTTACCCGACAATTTCCTAACATAAAAAGCTCCTGATACAAACGAAACACCGCCACGCTGGATAATTACTGACAAGACGAGCAATTATAACGTTAATATCTTTCAGTCGGTTTGACCTTTCTATCCCTTCAATCCTGCGGCACCGACTGTTTCTACACAACTGTACATCTGAACAGGAATAAGATCTTGTCTCTGCTGTTTCACATTTACATGATGAGACTCATGAGTAGGGCCGGGTATCATTGAAAGTCTCAGTGCAGATACCAAATCAACATTTTTTACGATACCTTTCTTTGAGGTACACTAGGTTAAAGGGATTCTTTTGTGTTTGAATTTTATTCGGTTAATCGGTCGTTTCTATTGGTTTCAGAAGAATTCAGAAATATACAAGCTCTATTTAAAAAGGGGTTTATTAAAAAAGCCACCTAAACTTTATTATTTATTTAAGAAAAGACAGAAATCTTTGTCTCTGTCATCATTTTAAAACAAGAAACCTTCAGTAAATTAGATAATAATTCTTTACTAATAACTTTAATTAATGAGTGATACTTCATTTAGGAAGAAAATTCTTCAAAATGACGCAAAGTTCGATACCGAGGCCAGTACTTATTAGCAGTGACGGCACCAGAAGATGCACAAAGCCCAAAGTGTCACTTTCATAAGTTTTATTTGTACATAATCATGGATGTTGAGTTATTGTTAGGAGCCTCTAAGAGGGTTTGTATCCCTGTAACTCTTAAAATCAATCATTATTATACTAATCCTGTTTTCTCTATTTTCTTTCTTTCATGTCGGCAGAAACAGGAGCTTAATAATCTGACAGATTACACAACAGGACGACATAAATATCTTTTACGTGGAATTTGTGTATATACATGCATTTATTTTGCACTGAATACTGAGTTGCCTGCGTTCATGTATGTGCGAGTG